>NC_134375.1:22687666-23317999 GCF_035582795.1 Mycteria americana | reverse complement strand
TTTTGAATACTTAATTTTGCCACCCACCAACATGGTTCTCCCCCCTCCCCTTTTCCCTTCAAAAAGGCAACCTACAGTAAGAGAGCCCCATTTAACAAAGGATTTCCTAAGCCCGTTAGGCAAGGCTTGTGACAGCCTGATAGGGGTGCTTTACACAACAGCAATATGAAGCCGAAAGATATTAGATAATTTGGAAAAGGTCACCGGGTAAGTTAGTGGTGATGCGATGGCAAATACGAGCTCAGAACAGAGCAGCCTGCTCAGCCACATCAATTACAGACACGTCCTAGCAGTGGTCGAGACTGCAGTAGGGTCCAAGCAGCTTACAGTGGCTGTTGTAATTATTCTAAATTCAGCAAAGTAGCAGCCCTAAATACGCAAGATATTTTTCTCCCAGGGAATGCGACTTTCCACAATAACTACATTCCCCCAAAATAACAAAGCCTGGATTAACTG
Source organism: Mycteria americana (assembly GCF_035582795.1). NCBI lineage: Eukaryota > Metazoa > Chordata > Aves > Ciconiiformes > Ciconiidae > Mycteria > Mycteria americana. The sequence goes on along the minus strand of NC_134375.1, from coordinate 23,317,543 downwards.
AAAAGACTTATGACCACAAGAGACCCTACACAGAAGTAAGGTTATAATACACAGCAGCACTACCAGCTCTCAGTTTTACCACAAATCTCAAGATAAGCGCACTTCTTTTGAAATCCCAGATCCTAAAAACATGCAACTGAGTGCAAATCTCAGTTTGTTTAATTTATGTATCTAGCTCTTGTGGCTTAGGAGAATCTTATATATATGACCTGAGTTTATCTAAGAAAAGAAACAATCTTTACAGATTTTTTTTTTTTTTTTTAAATAAAAGAAAAATCATTCTTTGGGAGCTTACCATTGTGAGTACTTTGGACAGCTGACTACCAATGTCACTGCCAACCGAAATAACTGTTCGGTTTTCAAAATACTTGTAAAAACCCACAGTCGTCTCCCAAGCTCTCCCCACACTATCAGATCCACATTTTATCCTCAAATTAAGATAAGCAAATTCTAACTATAGCATCTTTCTGTTTCACAACAGGGATCTGAAACTTAACTTTAGGATACTAGTAGAGCGATTGCTGTTCTTGGAGGAAAAAAAAGGAAGCTGTTAATTAGCACGCACTTGGAAAAGACTATTTTGGCAGTTAAATTCTCTACAGCCTCCATCTGCAGAGATCTCGAGCACAGAGCTGGACTGGATTTACCCTTCAGCCCTTCCTTTCGAGAGCTCACAATATAACACCACTAGAGCATCCACAGGTCAGAAACAAATCCCCTCTACCCTGCACACCCCTACAGCAGCCTGAGGCTGCTGGCAGGAATATTAGAGGGCAAAATAAGCCGTTACTGGCATAAGATCTCAGAGATCGAGAAAGATGGGCAGGGGGGACAGCAGCAGTACCAGACTGGAATAAAGACTGGAATAAAGACCAGGAGCAGATGGCAGAGAGGTAAGAGCACTAGCAGAAACTAGTGAGAGGGAAGCAGGGCTTGATGGAGACTCGAAGTTATTATTAAGAGAAGATGATGTAAATGATCTTCAGGTGGGGGTTTCGTGGATTTTTTTTTTCCCCCTCCCAAGTGGTAGAGGTTCTGTAAAAGTAAACATACCCATGCTATGGTCAAACAAATCCCATCTGCTAGAATTCTTTTTCTTTTCTTAATGGGATTTTTTTCCCCTTAAATTGCACAAATAATTAATTTCATATTTACAGCAGGACTCCAATAAAGTGCAAAAAATAAAGGAGCTGATTACTCACTGAGGAGAACAAAGTAGTACGGGACAACAGGTCAACTACGAAGCATCACCCAACACAGCAATGTTTTCCTTGTGTGTGTCAGTGTGGGGAACGCAATCACGTAATTGAAGCTGGTATCCGAATGCATCTGCACAATTGAGAGCTAATTAAGATATTCTTTTTTATATTTCAAAGTTTTAAATGCTTAACTTCATCACCTTAATACTCTTTGTCTTTTCAAAGTAATTTTCTTTAGATTGAGGCAGCGCCTACATCCTTAACTGCTTTCAAAATACAAACAAAAAGCTCACAAAAACGTGCTTTACAGAGTAGAAGTAATAGAAATAATCACCTAAGCACAAACACAAAAGCCAAAGCCCAGAGTTAAAGCTGGGTTTGCTTTAAGGCTAAGCTCACGCTATTGCAAGTGTAAGGTGCTTTGCTATTAAGGGTAGGAAGAAGGGTTCAGTACACATTGCTCTTCACCACCGTCTACCGATCGGTCAGACAGCAATACGACTTTTTCCTGAAGACCACCCATAGCTTCAAGGGGAGTGCGATGGTCATTGGTGTATGTGATGAGCAGGGAAGAAACACAGATTACACCACATGGCGTAGGACTAACAATGGTCCTTCCATCGTGTTAGTGGCGCTTTCCTGCAGCTCCTCTTGCACACACATAAAGAAGGGTGTGTGTGTATGTGTGTGTGGGGGGGGGGGGGGGGAAGGCTTCATCTCATTCTTTTCAATTACCCAGAAGACTGCTGTGTAAACCCAACACAAGGGCTTACACAAGAGCCGGACCTTTTTCTTCCCCAGAAGCACTCAAGCACTGCTATGTCACCTGCTACCTGATATTCATCATCCATGTCTGCCTGATCCTAGAAGAGCAACCTGCTGAACAGACACTCCAATGGCAACCTGATATCCAAAGAAGAGCCTTAACCTCCCACGGGCACACCATCTACTCCAGCGTGCAATGACCGGCTGCCTCAAACCAATCCTACCATCAACACGTCACCCTCCAAAGCTCTAAGTTTAGGACTTAGTCCTGCAATTCTGTCATCACGAGCAACCAATCTCACAATCAACACGTCACCCTTCAAGGCTCTAAGTTTAGAGACTTAGTCCTGCAGTTCTGCCATTACAGTCAAGACCAGGATCTACTGATACTAACACAAATGAGGCAGCCCCAGCTAGTTAATAAATTAACACTTCCTTGACTTCTGTTTTCATTCAGGAGGAACGTGCACAAATCTTGACTCTGATTCCACAAAAAGAACACTCTAAGGTCAAGAAATCTGAATATTCAGCTCCAAAGGTCAACGTGGACTTATAGGATGTCACCGCTTAAAAGGCAGGTTTGATTCCTTCAGGCCAACCTTTTTGAATAAATGCAGTAAACACTCCTATGTGGTCACCAGGACTTTTACATCGCCACAGTTTAATCCGCTCAAGAGGGGATCATACGGGGAAGCGATGCTTCCCTGGCAGCAATCCTCTCCCAGCCTCTGTCCATGCTACACTAGCCAACTTTCACAAAAAGGAGAGAAGGAGATTTATGCTTGAAGTACCCCTTAAGGATTTTAGGTTTTGTTTGTTTTAGAGGGTAGGGGAAGAGAGACTGTGAAAGAACAAGCAGAGCTAATCTCCAGTTTTTAAATAAAACACAGCTACACAGATTTCTTTGCCCTTGGGCTTTTGTTTTTCCTCTTGACTGAAATCCTGCTCAGCCTCACCTGACACTGACAGGGATGGCAACCCACCAGACCCTTGCAGCCAACAATTTTTTGTTTTCTTTTATTGAAAAAGGAGCCAGGCTGGGCAAAACATGGACAATAAATGTGCCTAAATTTCATTTGGCCTAAGAGAAGAAGATTATCCTATTTTAATGCAACACAAGCAAAGAATTCCAAATGTCAAGATCTCCCACAAAAAAGTATGCTGCGTAGTGACAGGATGTTTAATTATTCTCAGTGCAATAAAAAGGTTTAGACTGCCCCATTCCTACTGATGTCAGTAAGGACTGCCCTCCAAATTACAAAGTTGGGAATATGACATTTATCTACAGTCAACTATTTAAAGCTTGTCTCTCACAGTTGTTTAAAAACACCCCTGTAACTAATATTCCACAGATGCCAGCTACGCTGGTGTGTTGAGAGCTACCTGAAGAAAGTGAGACAGCCCTTGAATAATAATTAAAAAAAAAAAAAAAAAAATCGAAAAAGAACACAATTAAGATATTTCTGAAGGGGGGAGCTACAGAAAACAATGCGGTACATGAATTATTTTCCTGTTGCATTTTTTCATCTTTGCATAACTCGATTTTCCCTCATACTGTTTAACCTCTATTCGACTGCCTTCCTTAAGTGGAGTGCTAAAGAATAATCGATTTGAATCCCACTTTTAAACCCACAATTTTTAACTGGAATTTAAATTATGCAGGTAGTGCTCTTTACCCACGGCTCTTGCATCAAAGCTTTCCTACTATGTCATTAACCACTTTGCAAGCCAGCGTGGGATCCCATCCAATGAAATATAAAAACACCAAACCACAGACACACCATCTCCACAATGCACTACGGGGGAAACACATTCAGCATTTCTACCCTTAATTTCACCCATAAGAATGAGAGATTCTCGGGAATAAGGCACACTGGTTAATTCTTACCACTTTATGTCATCTTAGACCAACACTGCAGGATCCCAGAGGCATCGTGTCCCTGGAACTAGGGAGCACATCCGTGCTATTACGTCAGAACAGACTCTTACGGCACATTCAATCCCTCTACCACGACAAGCAGCGGAACAGACTTGCTCTCTCATATACAATAACACTTAAAACGCACAGCAAAAAGTTACTGGCAACTTTTCGACAACGTCACAAACCAGTTTGTCTTCACCTGTTGTAAAAAACTTAAAACTACTATTATCCTGTACAGGTAAAAAGAACGGCAAAGTAAAAAAAGCTCGTATTCTAATATTCTCATTTGTATCTCTTCTTATGAAAAGTGTGCCTTTTATTACATTTAAATTTGCTCAATTCAGAAATGTGTTCAGCTGCTATGAGTGTTAGACACGCGCTGCTTCTTTTGCATTAAGAAATAAGGTAGCTTTTAACTCATCCCACATATCGCAATTTTTAGTGTATCGAGTCAAAAAGAGAAGAAAAGAATCGCAGTCAAACACGCTGCAGTGCCTCAGAGAGGACAAACGCTTTGCTAGCAACTAGACAGTAAAGAGACAGGAAAGTGAACTATGCCTGAGATATCACATATGCTCCAATTAGATTTTTAAAAGTCACTACATTCTACAATAATTAAGCACAAGACAAGTGCACCATGCCAAAACCAATGAAATGGGCATATCTAGAGCCAATCTTTTCAAAGATGTCATGAGACACATCAACAGATCGTGATTTTGCAAACCAAGCAGAGTTTTACAGGGTCAATTCTTGGGTGAGAGACAGTTAAACAAAATCCACAATTAGCACTAAGTTATTCAAACGATTCACTGAACTCTCCTCTGCATTTATCAACCGGCATGACATTCCTAGGTGCAACGCGTGTTGAAATAAGCATTTTCCAAAGACTGCCATTGTTAGCTTTTGTCTTCTTGAGAATAAGACACTTAAACATACGGTTCCTGCCTCCCCAAACTTGTTCTTGATTTCAAAGGTGAACAATATTTTCACTCATTTACCTTGACTGTATAATGCAGTGTTCCCATTTACAACTATAACAGCTCCCACATATCACCCACCTCAGCAAGAAGCACTTCATCAGTAGCTCGCTTGCTCATACGCACACCAGCATAACTTACAAAAGCATTGTAGCTTAAATTGCCTTTCAAATCCTGTTTGTTTTTTAAGCAGCTTGTTAAACTAAGCAAAACTCCCTTGTGAGTTTAGAGATTACATCCCACGTTTTATGTATTTGATCATACAACCAGTCTGGAAAGTAAGCGTCATCCTGTCGATTAACACACCTCAAAACTTTTTCCTCAGTTAAAACACAAACAGCTCCACAACCTAGCCCTCCAGAATAGCAGATCTGCCAGCAATACTTTAATTTTTTTTTTTTTAAACTAGATGCTGCTGCAGTCTAGAAAGTAGGTTATACCTCATCATTCAAGCAATAAAAGCGTGCCTGAACACAAAAACAGAAACGAGATGAAAAATACATTGTCCTTCTACTTCCCACCGTCCTGCTGCCTGTCCCTTTTACCCTGACACAAGCACTAGCAAAGGGCTGGGCAAACTACATGAGCATTCTCAAAATGGAACTATGCCTTCTTCCTCTGCAAAGATGACCTAGCAGTGCAAGAAGTCTCTGCTAAATAACATCTCTCACTAGTCAAGTCACACTTTGCTTTATTTCATGTTATTAGCTTTACTTCTACATCCTTGGACCACCCTAAGGGATTCTTCTCCATTATGTTCTTCAAATACTTGCAGATAATCATATCTCCCACTTAGACATCATTTAGCCAAGTTTCAGGCGTTTCTTTTCATCTTCTTTCCCTCATAAATCAATCCCTTCAGCCTCTCCAGCATTCTTACTGCTCTTCCCTGAATTTATTCCAAATTGCTGACATCTTTCAGCGACTGAGGAACTTCCAATTGCATACTATACTCTAGATATGTTCTTTGTACTCTAAAGAAAGATAATTAAGCCTTTTCAAGAAATATTAATGGTCCAAGTCTGGAATAAATCTAAATCAGAAATTTCCCCCCCCCAGAATGGATAGTAATTATCCCCATTTCACAGAGCAGAAGAGCAGAGAGCAGTATCTGAATTATTGCTGCACACAAGCAGTGCCAGAATAAGAAACAGATCCGTGTTCTGCCATGCCCAGTCCTGAGGCCTGCCAACTTCCAGCCCACAGACGACATAAGATAACGTTCCCAGGCTGTGATCTATAGGCAAACACAAGCCATTTCCAAATGATTACGGAGCAGCGCTTGGGGAGCCCAACACTTGCTCGCGTGAGCAGGTACAGTGCTGGAGGCTGTCGGCACCAGCGGGACCATGTAACATTCTACAACGTGCCGTGGTCTGCTCTTACCTTAAGTAGTCAGGACACAAGCCTCTGATACATCTACCTGATTTTTATTGCTATGTAGAGGTTTGTTTCTAAAACCAGTCCTCAGCTATCATCAGGTTAACTACCCAAACAAGCTATTCCAATTCCAGAGGTTAAGGCTAGTTTTAAATACAAGAGGACTGACTGACTGCCAGGCTAAGCAGTCCAAGGCAGTTTTCAACTTGCACGTTTCCTTCCCTTCCCTCCCACTCCCCGACACATTTGTGAAGGAATCGCAGGGAAATAACTTCAGAAAAATTAGAGCTCTTCACAAAATAAATCTGTAAGAGGGACTATACAAGGGGAGGCAAGGCTGAAGCATGGGGGGGAAGGGAGAGAAGAGTCTGATCAGTTAAATTTAATTAAAAAAAAAAAATCTAAAAACCCACAAACAGGATGCAGACACATTAAAAAAGCAACACTGACCTAACAAAGGAATGTGAACTGCAGTTGACTTAAACAGCATCACAGCAATGGCCCTCCCCCTACACACAAATCTCTGCAACTCTTAAAGACACAGGTTTTTAGGCCTTTCCAAATTCTGCCTCGCTAGCCCCACTTTGATACTATTAGCTTGAGCTGATTTAGGTTATTGCCTTTTCTCTCCAGATAGCAAGAGTACCCAGATTTGACCCAGACTAAAGAAAACTAAGTTGTATTATTCTACCTACCTTAGAGAGGTATTGAATTCTAGTATTCTACTGCATATTATTCTCAGTGAAAGAACAAACTATAAAGGATCCTCTGTTTCATGGTCTTCTGTTAAAACATCAGAAGAGTATAACCAAGATTAGATAATGAACACCTTGGTGAAAGGTATCATTTCTTCCCACTAACTCAATATACAGAGCAAAAAGCAATTTGCTAAACCTGTGTACAATTTTCTTAATGTAACTGCTGGTTTGCAATTATAGCTCCTGCTTACATCCACAACGGTGACAAAGGCTCCTTAATTAGGCTTCTCCCCATCCCATGAAGAACCATTTCCTCCAACCAAAATGTGGAAGTGGCAACGTAAACGCCATCCTCCTGTTGTTCTTCTCTTTCATCATGTTTTTGCCTCTGGGAGATAAAAGCTACTAAGAACGCTACGTTTTTAAGAAAGATATAATCTTGATTTTCAGCTTGAACACTTTTCAGCGTTAAGGTCATTTACACATCATTTCACCACCTACCTAAAGGTACCTATGTCAGTGAACGCTTAAAAGCTTTTCTATAATAGAAAACGCAAAACATATGTATCTGGTGCAACTTCTTTCTTTAAATATGCACTGTGCTTGCTAATTAGGCTCTCAGACCTGTTTGCAAAGTTTAGCATTTGGTGACAAAAACAGAATTACAGCTAGGATAGAATACAGACGGGTTTTTTTTGTCTAGTCAGAAATTCTTATCTTGTCATAGGAAGAAGAAAGGAAATTTGCTGAGGGTCAAAATTAGTGCAGCGGCATCAAGCATTAAGTTAAGTGGAAAATAGTCCATCTTCAGCAAGAAATCAGGAAACTTTTTTCTCTGTAGATTAATCGCTACGTGATTGTTTGCTGTCATACATCATGATTTCTTTTCTCCACTTGTACAACAGAAGTAATCTCGCTCATCTCCCTAAAGATAGCAGAGGATTAACTAGTGACAAAGGGGCTGAAGACACTACAGAAATACAAAGTAGTCCTAGTATCATTAAAATCTTAACCCATAATCTGAGTTAAACGCAGCACCTATTATTGGCTTTTGAAAAGGCTCAGAACAACTTTCCTACCTTAAAAGAAGGAGAAAAAACCAACAGTAATGACACTTATAAACTCTAGCACCCATCATTCCCCATGCTCTAACCTAAGGAGGCATAAATCCTTGCTGTAATTCACCAAGGAGGAAAAATACAGTAACATATAATATCGTAAAACCAGGAGACACAAGCAGTAAAAAAAACCTCTCAAGATCTCCAAAAACTCATTTATCAAGCAGTTTTTGCTTGAAGGCAAGTTAGGTAATAACATGCACAACAGAGCCAATTTAAGGAACTTGCATCCACGATACTATATTTAATAAGAAGCTACAGGTAAAAATGATTGCAAGTTTATTTTCCTTTATTTGTTCAGCAGGGCCCTGGTGCAAATCATACGTATATTAAGAGAGGAGAGATTTCCACAAACCTTTCTGGGCAGAGCATGATTTCAATGTTACTGACACTTAACAAGCAGTCATTTTGAGACCAGAGTTTGATGACAAAGGAGTTGTGGCTTCAGGCCATTCAGTCTCAGGATATAAGTCACAGGCACCATCATTTTAATTAAAGAGGTACAATCCACCAAATCATCAGTGGTCCAACTGAGTATGAGCCAGTTTCAGGAGACTACTGGTAACATTCAGACTTGCAATATGGAAAGACCCTCTACAATTGACAGATAACTAAAAGAGGGTAGATTCACACTAGATATAAGGATGAAATGTCTTACAATGAGGGTGGTGAAACACTGGCACAGGTTGCCCAGAGAGGTGGTAGATGCCTCATCTCTGGAAACATTCAAGGTCAGGCTGGACGGGGCTCTGAGCAACATGATCTAGTTGAAGATATCCCTGCTCGCTGCAGGGGAGTTGGACTAGGTGACCTGTAAAGGTCTCTTCCAACCCAAACTATTCTATGATTCTATGGTTAGTATTTTAGCTGATAAGCACCTACCTGGAATTCGGATTTTGAATTTGCCACTTTGTCCAAAGCCACCATCTATTATCCCATCTTCTCCCGTAGATAGTTTGACTTTTAGACCCACGAAAATCTGGATGTTTGTTTCCTTTTTGAACAACGAACGACCAATCACACTGTAATCATCCATCACCTGCAAAAGAAATAGGGCTTCATGAGCCTACAATCTAAAAGGACAATTAAAATTATACCCGAGATAGATACACTGAGTTTGGCGACTTCTACGACCCTGCCCTTGGACGAACCATTTACCCCTAAAATGAACAAAACTCCAGACGAGTCACCTAAACTGCTGAGTTTAAGGCAATTTGTGTCTAAAACCATAGAAGACCACATGAATTGATGTATTTCTGCTTTCACCTCCTTTCTACTAATATCGGAAGAACAAAACCTGCATCAGAACATGCTTTAAATATCAGTTAATTAAAATCTCTTTTCTGCTTTGAAACCTTTCCATGAAAGTCACTTAAGTACCTATGCTCACAAAAAGTTTATTCCATTACTTATCCTACAGCTAAGTTCTTTATCACCTACATAAAAATTCTGTCTCAGCTCCAGAACTGCACTCCAACAGCTACACTTCCAAAGAAATGACAGAATTACTCAGAGTTTCTAAAGAAAGCTCTTTAAATATGCACCTTTACATACAGATTGATTTGTTAAACTAAAAGCCTTATGACCATTGTATCCAATTTTAATTTCAAGGTTTGTAACCCAGTGGGAAGAACCATTCCAAGGTGAATGGAAGCTATCAGGAACAAGAGGCAGCAAGGTTGGTGGGGAAGGCAAGATAAACAACCCTCCCTTAGGCACGACAAAGTATAAGGTGCAGTCAAGCGAGCCTAATCCTGTAGGTGTGAATATCCTCGCATACCTAACGCCTGGAGTTCCTCTACCTCATAGCCACAGCAAGAACATTTATTTACTTATCAGAAGAAATAAGGGGATATTACTTAAATCTTTCCAAGGTTTTTTTTTTGGTGGCAAAACTTGCAGCTCTTCTTCATATCTTGGGAGCTATTTTTTGATAAACCTAAGGGTTTCAAAGACCAAAGTGACTTAGAATGGTAAAGAATTATAACCAATTTTGAACATTCCCCTTTATTCAGTTTAAATGATGACTAAGTATTGCAGGTTTATTAAGCTACTCTCCTTCCCTGAAACCTCTTCCATGAGGAGTAGTGCATACACAGACTCAAATCCCTAGCGTTCTTGTTTATTATTTTGTTACGTATGTATGCCTCTATTTTAATGCCAATCTCAGTACGGCAGTAAATCTAGCATCAGAAATTTAATTTTTGTTTTGTTTGGGGTTTACTTGCTCGGCTATAAACAGCCTTGAAAGGACTGTGCAATACTAGAGAGCACCGGCAGGACCTCACCCCATCCCAGACCACAGGCAGGATGAGAAACATCTACGGCCCTTCTTCCTTCTTTCACGTGGAGATGACAAGAGTACAGACAGCTCTGCTCCCAGCTGAGTGCCGGGTCAAGGCGGTAGGAGAAGCATTCAGATGTCTCAACAACATTCGCTGCCTGAACATCCACTCATCTTTTCCCAAAAGGTCACATTTCTGGGGGTTTTTTTTGTTGGTTTTTTTTTTTTTTTTTAGTGTGTCTGTCCTCTCCTACACCCCCAACAAACACTGCTTCAAAATAGCTTGTGAACCATTAATGATAGTATCACTGCTTGTCAATCTCTGGCTTAAATTTAAAACTGAATAATTACTAGAGCCACTGATAATAGGTGGTGGTAGAGGGGGAAGATAAGATTTCAGGCGCACTTGCCTTTCTTTAGGTCTGAAATAGAAGACTAGCAGAAAAAGAAGCTGTTAATTCCAACTGGAAGCAGCACTTACATTCTCAAAACCTTCTTCATTTTTCCAGTTGCATTAGCTGGTGAAATAAAAATATTACTTCTTCCTATAAGTCTTTTATTCCTAAAATAAGAATTTCAAAACTGAATGTCCCACTTCTCCACCGTTGGCTACGTGCTTCTTACCCCTGTGTTTGAAATACACACAGTCACTTGCACTCCAGTGAGGGTCTTCCATATATCTATTATTTTTGTAGTTACCCCCCAAAATGGCACAGGAAGCCAACTTTAAAGAAAACATAAACATCTTTTATTTTTCCAAGAGCACTTCAAAGTTATCTTTAACTTAATTAAAACTGGAATTACAGGGTGAGCAATCATACTAGGCTAACATGGTCCAGTTTAGAGCCTCCCCGGCAAGGCTGTCAGGAAAAAAAACCCAGAACAACCTCAAAATGATTTCTGTGAACAAGTGTTACAGGTATCATGTACCTTTGAGTACACTGGTAATAACTTAAAATTGATGATTATAACAGCAACAAAATCTATTACCCTTTAGGTACGCCATACTCAATACCTTTTGATTTTAAACCCCCTCATCTTTTATAAATAACTGTGCTTTTTAAGGTCTTGCTCTTGTACGCACAGTTTAGCAAAGTAAGCGAGGGCTCCAGTTGCGCTGTTCCTTTCACTCCAACAGTCAACTTGTTAAAAAAATCCCTCCTTTAGCCGATGGATATGTTCTGTCCATTATTCACCATTATTCCTTGGGCATCTCTATAGATCATTAGAAAACAACTGCTTTAGCAGCGCTGAGATAATAAATGATCAGTGACTTGCCCAAGTGGCTGTTTGGAATAAAACCTTTATGACCCGAAGTCTCAGTCTCGTACGGTAAATACTATACATCCCATCCGGTGTTGTCTGTCCCCCCCCCAGTTAGCCCACCACCGATTTACCCCTGAAGACGACTAAATAACGAGAGAATGCCTGATGTAACAAAAACTAAAGATAAGTGATCAGTCTTTGCAGTAAAATAAATAGGTGAAGGAGAGATAATTGCTATGAAGGAAACCTCATTTTCTCACCTTTCAGAACATTTTATAAAAAGAAAAATTAAATTTTTGTTTTAGTCTTGCTTTGTAAAAAGCCACCAAAACGCATGTTGTTCTCTCCAACTGAAACTCAACTCTTCAAATTACTTTACCTCCAATCGCTGGATTTTAAGTTAATCCCCTTTGAGTTCTCAGAACATTACAATGGCAATCACTTTGCCTATTAGTTGAACAGCCTTTTGGGAGATCTTCCTGCTTTTCTCTCAAACACTCTCTTTTGGTTATAAAATATTATTAACTTAAAAAGCCAAACGCTGCAAAGGCAGTAAGGGATACGCAGTCTGCTCCGAAGCAGCGCAAGGGGCCTAGCGATGAGGGCAGGCTAATTTTATTAACTTCAGGGAAACTTCAAAAAGCTTTAGGGCTTTAATGCCAGACAGAGACGACCCCAAAAGTCAGTTTAAGTGCTGCATAAACAAAGGATTAGGGCAAGAAAAAGCTGAAGGCTCCTTGCATTTCTTGTTTATATTGTCATATGACCTAGTGGGAGTGGGAGAGGGCTGCCTCTCTGACTTTAATCCCCCATGGTGTACAGTGGCGTTTCAGTTCACTGACCTACATTACGATAATATTTTTTTAAATTTATGGGCAGAGGTGCAGCATCAAACTCACTTAAGGACTTAAGGGGCGGGGAGAAATAGCCAGAAGAGAAAAATTTTCTGGCTGGTATAGTCTCCCCCTCTCACCGAGGTTAGATCAGCAGCTTAGAAAAGGATTTCAAGTTCAAAGGGAACGTCTCTGTTACTCTTGTTTTATGGCTTAGACCAGAGGACACAATAGCACTGAGTTTATGAAATATCCCTTCCCATTTGGCTTTTGTGTTTGCAAGAGAAAAGTAAACAGCACTTTATAACCATAGGTGAAGTATGTGCATCTCTGGCACATAACGCCTTTGCTAATACCGAGAAGTTCACAGAAAAATTAACCACCTCACACTCCCCATCTAAGCAGTACTTACGCTACCATTTATTGTTTGCAAAACCACAGTTAATGTTACATGTGTTGGCATTCAGTGCAAACCATAGTATAATTCCAAGGAAAAATAACTCTCTGATTTCCCTTTGGGCAGGGATAGCAAGCTATATTGTCCAGCCTGTTAAACCACTCTCATTTTTAAGATAACTTAGAAATTACTGTCATCTGAACACCCTCTCAAACAATCCATCACACACATTTTGAGAGCAAATAACTCCGTGTCCTAACATATCGGGGGGGGGGGGGGGGGGGGGGGGGGGTGTCAGAGGATCAGAACAGAAACACACAGGAGGAAACAAAGCAGTGCCAGAATGAGACGGGAAATAAGAAAAGGTTTGAGACAGAAAATGAAAGCACTGAATATTAAACACTAGAAAGGGATACAGAGAGAGAAAGAATAATCTTTTCCGATTTAATCTAAAGTTATATGGTTTTAAATAGAAATAAAACAATTTTTTTAAAAAGGATAAAAAGAGGTCCGAGGATTATTCTAAGCAAACTGAAAAATGGCCCATTGAAACTAAAGCAAAACACAACAGGAGGGGAAAAAGAACAAAAAAGAACCTATGACTAACACTGAAAATACAAAGTATTTTTATTACTTTTTTGTACTTTAGAAAAAGTACACTTGAGACATCTTTGTCATGATCAGTGACAGCTCATTTATTTCTAGAAAACAGTTTCGAGCACTCTCCGTTTCTGTGTCAGAAATGGGAATATTTTGGAGGCTGCAAATTCCTGTTCTTTTTTTAAAATGTGGCTTCACGCATTGAGAAAATGATGGTACATGAGGCCGCAAAAAGGGTGAAGGAGAAAGGAACCGAGAGGATTTCACTGACGATCGGGTTTGCAGCTTTTTTGATTCTCCAAAGACTGTTCTAGCTTTTAGTTTGTTACTGAGAACTAGGTGGACAACTTGGTACAAAGAACGAATGATTTGGTCAGCCACCAAGAGCTTACATCAGCATAGAAGAATTAAAGGCTTTTCTTTCTGCAGTTCCCTCCGGCACTAGAAGCTTTCAGTTGTGTGCTGGGCTCTAAAGACCTTCTTCTCGCCATCCTCCAAGCGAACAAGCTAAACTTCTGCCTTTGAACATCCATCCAGGAGGAAGGAACAGATATGAAAAGTTCATCTCCTTCAGTACTTCATGTCTCATTACCGCTGCGTTAATAGAGCAAGAAGCCATCACACAGACATCTCCGCATATCCACTAACTTTGGTTTTCAGATGTTTGTCCCATCTCTCCCCAGCCTATGTTTTTTGTATCCAAGAAACATCTTCCTTTCCCTGCCCTTCTCTTCCTTTCTCAGTAAAGGCACAATTGCATTTGAGAGTTTTGAACAAGCAGCCATAAACACCCTTCCCTTTGCTGAGCATTTTGCCATCACTATAACCCGGTTCAAACGAGTACAGGAGTGGAAAAGGAACCTTTAGTATTGGCTCAGGACAATGAGTAAGAACTGCCTAACCAGACCGACTTAGATTTTAAAAGCTCTCCACATACCCATTGGTGTTCTCCAGGCATGCACAGGGTACAAACAGGGCACCAACTTCATTATACACCATTATAGGGCAAGTTTCCTTTGCCTCTATTTAAAGTTTAGAAGGGCCGAATCCCAAAAAAAGAGGCACTAAATTCCTGACACTGCCTAGTTAACACATTCATCTTACCAACTGAGAAGAAACTGGTTGATGTCATGATTTTATTAATCTTTACACCTATCTATGCTGTGTTCCCTTTACGTAAGAAAAGCAACATCAACAGAGAGGAACCAGAGGAGGCTACAGACTGTTACCACATACTACGCTGCTCAGGACCTCCATCTCCAGACCAGCCAGCCCAGCTTGAAATGTGATAAAGATTAAAAACCCTGTAATGCTTACTATCCAAGCACAAAGCAAGAAAGAGGCTGTTCCGCAGAGAAGATGGTCTGTAGATGCAGAAGTCTTGACCTGGCCTTGTAAGAAGGACACAGAGAGGATTGCTGAGCTGGAGCAGGCTCCTCCCAGCCCGCGGTTCTGAGCAGCCAGAAGGACTCTGGTGATATCTCCACGACTTAAGAACACTCAGGCACTTTCTTCAGCTATTTTAAAGTGGTTTAACTGTGGCAATCTCAGGTTCTGAGATCTTAAACATCCAAAAGGAAACATCAGTGAGACCCAGCAAGTCTCATTTGGAACAGCACATAGATCTGGCACGTAGCGGTAGGTCAAGTATGGTGACAGTAAGTTAATTTGCTTCTAAAGGAAACTGCCCACAGATAGCTTGGGGAGGGCAGAGAGGAACAAAGAACAGAGGCCACCACGTGAAGACACCACGTGGATGTACAAACACCCCACATCTGTCCCTTCCCCTAAGGGCCTCCAACTCCAGTGTGTGGATCCTCTGCCCAAAGCCCAACAGTCCATCATCGCTCTTGGACAACAGTTTCCTTCTGCCATTTGGTTAACAAGGTTTGTGGTATCAAGCAATACAAGTCTCTGCCACACTGCTGAATATTTGTACCTCATATCCCAGTGAAGGTGTACAGTAGAGAGATGGTTACAGTTCAATAATATGTAGGTTAAGTTTTACTTTACCTTTTTACTTTAAAAATGCCTAGGAAATTACATTTATATAAAACCTAAGTTATTTAAGTTGCAGAATTGGGCACTTAAAAAATGCCAGATGTCCATACAACCTTATTCCTGTCCCTCTTTGATATGCCCCGTGATACAGTCTTTACATGACCACATCCAAAAAAATTTCACAGGAACCCTGCCTTATTAAGTGCACAGGGTAGAGGCACAGGGGAACAGAATTAATGTTGCATAGGCAACTGTAAATCTGGTATTTCCTAACTTTCAAGCGCTTGATTTTGCAACCTAAGTAACATTCGTAATTTATTTTTGTATCCAATAAATAAAATGGTGTATTGGTTGCCTTGCTGACAAACCGATTCCCCCACAGGTGACTCTTACACAACCTCAGAAAAATCAAGACCAGCTGTCCATACACTTGTAAGACCCAAAAGCATGTCTGCATTTTAAATTTAATAATATAAATAATAACCATAGGTGTTACTCAAGCCTTGCAAAATTCTACTACTCAGTCACATGGAGCAAGCCATTCTTTTCTTGGTGAGTGAACAAAATACCTATCTCTTCATATGAGCAAGCAAGTAGATTCTGTGACTTAGCTGGTACACTTTTATGACAAATTTATTCTACTGTGTGAATCCATGCGTTGTGTCAGTCAGTAAACATCTCGGCTCTTTTCTCTGTACTGTTTAACAGAAATGGTGTTTCTGTTTAATGAGCATACAGCCCTTCCTTCCCCTTCCCCCACTAAGCTCCTCAAACCCTTTTACTCAAAAACTAAACAAGAGCCAGTAAATAAATGCATCTTTTATTTTCCTATTTTACAGTGCATTTTAACTAGTGAGTGTGCTGTGCACTTTTATTCACCTGATTGCCTTCATCTCTGTATTATTACTGTATTTAGCATACCATCAGCAGCCAAGCAGAACCAAACAAACTCATGTTCAGACTTCAAAGGAGGAAAAATATTAATTGTGGCGTCTGCATGTTTACAGTAGATGGAGTGACATCCACCACTTCTCCCAGCTGGAGTCACAGAAGGTTCTGCAGACAGCCCAGGTCACTGCCTGGGCCTGCAGGCAGCACTCCAGTCTTCACTGGACAGTTTGGGCTCATTACTCACTTTGTGCCCGTGTTAGCCTGCACACCGCGTCAGTCACCCAGAGAGCGTCGTTGCCTGGCTGATGCAGTGTCTTCCTTGCTATCCTGCTGGAACTACAGTGCCGCTATAAGAAAATAGCAGATGAAACAGTAGCCCTAGTAAGCCAATGAAACATCCTTTATCTAGAAGTAAGTTCGATGGAAAAATCTAACTATCTGAGCAGGTAGAATTTACTTCTCTTCATTCCTAGCCACACTGCAACCATGCAACAGAAAATTCAAGGAACAGTATTTCTGTGGCAAATATTTTAAATACAGTGCAGGGGCACAATTCTGTGCAATGAATTTTGGCATTAGTGATGAGATATCTGGAAAGGATTCAGTGAAAAAAGTACCAGTGTTCACAGAATCATATAGGTTGGAAAAGACCTTTAAGATCAGAGTCCAGCCGTAAACCTAACACTGCCAAGCCCACCACTACACCATGTCCTTAAGCACCACATCTACATCTCTTTTAAATACCTCCAGGGATGGTGACTCAACCCCTTCCCTGGGCAGCCTGTTCCAATGCTTGATAACCCTTGCAGTGAAGTAAAATGTTCTAATATCCAGTCTAAACCTCCCCTGGTAAACACGCGTGGCATGTTGCTCACGCATGATCCTCTACTCAAGAGTCTTTCCAGACAGGAATACTCTGGCACTCCCATACTAACTTACCGCCTCCACAAGTAAAGACAAGTAAAGACAACCTCCGCAGAAGTCTGGTCTCATCCCCTAAAGGAACCGTATTGGATGTTCCTACTCACTCACGGGCGAGTTCATTTTTCCTCCTTTGTACCCTGCTTCGGCCGTTTGGTTAAGTGTGTGGCTGAGCTACTATAAACTTGACATGTACTCTAAACTAAATGTTGGTGTTTTCACTCATAAAAACCCATAAGGAATTAAAAGACAAAATATGGCTGATAATTGTTAAAAAAAGCCATTTCCACAACCGCCGTTTTTCAAAATGTCTAGCTCCCTAAACGATAGTCTGGGTCATTGCTGGTCATCAACAAACTTAAATACTATTTTCTCAAACTTCCTGCGGTTGCTTACTAGTAGTCATCTCCACAATATCTCACCCTTCTTCTGAAAGGCCAGAAAGATCTGTTAAGTGACGGTGACAAAGACCTTCCAATTTAACCACTCAGGTAATACACTTGGTCTGACACAGCTCTCATTATCCTACTGTAAGAAGAGAGAAAAACACCCAACACTTCTTTTAAAAGATGCTGAAAGATAAGCTTTGGCTCTTCCATTCAAGCTTCAGAAGAGATGCTCTGATAAAAATCTTGATAACTTACGCTGCTTTCACATCTTGCTCCTGCAACAATACTTTTCTCCTTGGGGACACTCAGATCGCACCAATATTCAAACAATTAGTAACATGATGTTATTAAGCAATAAGTGATTCTTCCATCCTCCAGAAACTAAGCATGCTAGCTACACGATGGCCTCAGTCCCCACAATAACGAGTTCAATAAGAAAACTCGCTATCCAGCAACCCACAAAACTTGGGGATGGAGTGGCTATGAATAAACTAGGACATCCCATGGCTGTGACACATGAAAGGAAACTGCTGAAGAAACAAGTGCAACATGATTACCATCAAATAAGTAAAGCCTAAGAGCAAGGCAAATAATGAGAAAAATACATTAAAATTTTTGAAACACACAGAGATAATTAATTTTTCTTAATGTCAGAGGAACACAGAGAAAGCATCTTCAGGAAGGACAAGCCCATTCTCATCAGAAAACATTCTGCTATGCTTAAAATGGGAAACAATCACAGCTGACACACACATATATTTTTCACAACACAAGCCTGAAAGTGCAGAAGGTGCAGCTTGTGCTATGCAAGCAAGGCAGAGAGTTTTCCTTCTCCTTTTGTTTCTGCCACAGAGCTACTGATTTACGAGCATCCTCGACAATAGGACCCTGTGGCAACCATCCCGAGATAAATCCTGCTTGTGCAAACACTTTCAAAGCAGGCAGAATATCTGAGTCATGCAGGAAAGCACGATGCACTTCTACGGTTCACCTTTCGGTTGAAATTCACTGCACTCAACCTGTGTGTCCATGGAAGCCAAAGAGCAAGTAACATGACAAATATAAAGGATTTATCCCAGGAACTTAGTAACTGCTTCATGAGTCAGCCTGGAATTAATCTGCAATGCTGCGTAGAGGTAAAACTCAGAGGAAGATATTTCAGAGATGGCATTAGGATTAATATAAGTCTCTCTGCCCACGGAACTGCGAAGAGCTGACTGGCAAGCAGCCCGTCTCCAGAAGCGCAAGACCCAAGGACAACAGTTGCTGTTTCTATCTTCATAATTTGCTTGTCTGCGACTCCAGGGGCTGCTGACCTGCTGCAGTTTAGCATGCCCACATTCACAGCCACCGCTGTATGCCAATTCAGAGGGATAAACTTTCTTCGCAGCATCTCATTTGCCCTTTTTTCCACCAAGATTCCCCTATCGCACTCCTTAAAGCGACACCGGTGTTCACGACGGCACTCTCAGCCCTGCTTTTAGCTTTTTTTATCAGTACAAGCCACTTGTTGCCAGCCTAGCTCTCTTTCCCATCAAAAGTACATTTGTCAGGCAGCCAAGGTTTTGCAAAAGTAAAGCGTCCAGAGGGCAACAGTCTCTGCCTCCACATAACCACGCCAGAAAGATGCTCAACAGAAACGTCCTTCCACTGAACTTCTCCTGTCTCAAGTCCTCTTTGCAAGAGAAAACCAGACTAGTATTTCACATCATTTTTAAATCATCAAGTTAACCAAGTATAAACCCTTTGACGGTGCCCTCTTAGTTCTGAGGGCATGGCACATTTTGATTTTCCTTAAAACTAACCCGCTAAAGACTTACTCTAACCCCAAAACAAATCTGGTCTAAAGCAAAACAGGAGCATCCACACACTTCTACAACAGTTCAAAAACATCAGATAAAATCCTAACTCCAGTTTGAATCGTGCAACTTCTTCATAACCAAGATGCAATGCCAGCATAGGTGCAGACCCCAAAATGCCCCACCCTGGTTAGAAGCAAGTTTCCTGCACTATGCAGCATCTCAGACAACACTAACTTAACAAAAAAGGCAGATGATAAATGTTTTAAAGCCAAATTTCTCAGATGCTACAGTAACAAATACCTAAAAAAAAAAAATCAGGGCAAAAAAATAGCAAGGATGCAAAAAGAAAGGCTCAAGGACACGCTGCAGACAGGTAAATTCAAAGATCCTGGTGAACCACAGCAGCAAGGCTTTGATTCTTTCTCTCCCAGTGCTCTACTCAAGTCTTAGCATTAAAGAGGCAAGACACCAAAAGGAAACAGCGAGCAGTACAAAGAAGTGCAAGGGTACTTGAATTTTTGTAGAACGTTTACCATCACTTGAGCAGATGAGAAAAATCAGGAAGTTTAGGTGTGACTTTTCACTAAAACGTACTAATTCAAGACTATTTTCTAGTTTAAGTATGATTTTTTCTTACCTTTTTAAAATATGGTGTTTACCCAGTTCATAGATTTGATTTCTGTGTGAAACAGCAAAAATGTCACACTTGCTCTTAGCCAAGAAATCTTTGAGAATAAATGTTGTTCTTTTATTAAAAAAATAAACCTTAAAATCCAGGGGGGTGCTGTGCACTAGGGGCACAAAAGAAAAAGTACTGTGATGGTGAAACTTAATGAATTTACAATTCTTACTATTCCATCAGTGCTCTGAAATTAATCAGAATAGGAATAAAAAGCCAAACCATAAATGCCTGATTTCTCCTGGGTAAACTGGTAGTTGAACTGCAGGGAATTTATTTTAATTCTAGCAGCAAGCGGGGGGCTTGGGAGAGCCCACATCAGATTAGGTGCAGCATTTTACAGACGGGTACTATTGAATTCCACTACAGCCCGGTTCTGAGAGCGTGTTTCCACCCCATGCTGAACCCGGGAAGGCGGACGTTACGTGCCCCTGCCTCCCTCTCTCCCAGCCTTTCAGGAAGCTATGAAGCTAATTTTCCCCAGCAGTATTCCCTGGAGGAACAGTTCACTTCTCATGAAGGTAACTTTTTTTTAAAAAATTATTATTATTTTATGCCTCCCCAGGGAAGGTGAGGAGGGGGGAGCTTCCTTGCTCAGCAGAGAAAGAAATTTTCCTGTATCAGTGCCAAGAATAGACACCCTAAATTCAGCGATCCTAATCTCCAGCCATCCATCAGCAGCAGGGTGGGACCAGCTGATTCAGATTTTCTATTAGCTAGCGACTTTGTGTACTAAAATAAGTCACTGTACCACCCAATTGTTCCTGCTGCTCTCTGCTCTGCAAAAGCACAGGCTTAATAGCAGCTACCTCAACTAACGCTGCAAGTACTTCCCCAGCAGGTCCTTTATAACTGGCACAATCCTCTTCCCACCAACTCTCCCAAGTCCCTGCGCACCCCCGTGACTTTGCATCGTGAGCTTTTCTTACGATGTTTGCTCCACTATCCTTTCGGCATGCATCAGGGAAAGTGCCAGCTCCGAGTACAGTACCACAGGAGGCAGAATCCGAGAACAAACCTAACCCACAGACAGGCTATTCGATGGCAACTGTTCATGTACAGGGCCAATTAGCATTCATACAGACAGCGATCAAGGCCCATATATAGCACACAGTTTGCGACAGATGAAGACAGGATAAAATAATAAAACCCCCAGCTCTATGTTTTAAAAGGCATGGGAAGATAGCAACACAGTTCACTAATATATCAGCCTAATAAATGACTATTGGTCAAGTGTTCACTAACCCACGTTTGTCTGTTATTTTCTGGTCCAGAAAATAAAATATGCATAATTTGATTAATGTTATGCCATTATTTACACAGTAAAATCAATAGCAGAATAACTGAACTGGCAAAGGACTTGAAAATAACACTAAATAAAAACAATTAAAAATGCACGACCAAGGCTAACAGCAAACTCTGTTAACCCAGTTAGACAACTCACACAGCTGGGACCCTGTAAGTTTTCAACTTCCATAGACTAATGCCATGCACTGAGAGCAAAAATAAAGAAAGAATCTGAGACCAGTTCATTTCAGTTAAACAAAACACAAGCAGCACATGTCTCCATGGGTCATACAACCTTCTGTTTTCATGCATATTCCTACAGCCACAGAGAAACAAAAGGAGTTGGGAAGCCAGGTCTCTCTGGATATTAGCAGCACGGGCCATGCACAAGCGAGTAAATTTTTAGCAAAGATAAAGGCAAATGTTTTGTGAGTTCAGATAGCTCTAGAGCATCCCAAGAGCCGGCATCCAGAGACGCACGCTTGGTCTAAGCTTCTCTGCAGCTTAGAGAACAGAACACTTTGGACCCGTTGTTCTAGTTCAACACCACCGTCAGCCAAAGAGAAAGGTAGCTGGCCATTTCAAACAAAGGAAACAATACATCTGCTACCAAAATTCTGAAGAGTGACTGCTGATTTTGGGTGTTCCATAGAACCCGTATTAATAGAGACAAAATTTTCAGAAAGCTACAGCTATCCTCCTCCTCCCTCCCTTCCTTCCTAGCGGCAAAACTGGCATCCAAACAACCAACACAACATCACAGGTCTGTAGCTCTGAAAAGAATGGCTCCAAAGTCAGTAGTGGAAATGCAAAGGAGAAACTTTTTTTTTTTTTAAAAAAAGCTAAACCAGCAACATAGAAACCTCACAGAAAAGGGGGGAATACAAATTACCCATCTGATCAATTCACGTAGTTGAGGCATCTAGAAAAAAAACCTAATTCAAACCCATACCCTGACAGGGATCTCTGCTTACTTTTTACTATTAAATTAGTAAAGCAAACAAACAAAAAAGTATTCAAGAAGTCTGCATTATAAATTGCAAACATGGTAAGGTATGCTAAGTGTTTAGTCTCCTACAGTAAAGTAAGGAGAGATATTATGCAGTACTCAACACAACTTGATGGAATTTTGAAAAGTAAGAACACTAAACATTTTCTTCAGACGATCAGGTTTTGGATTAGGAAAATAAAAATTAATAGTTCTTTACCCAAAAGTTAATAAAATACCTCCTGCACTAATACATCAAGTAAACATTTGATGAGGTTTACATCAATTCTGCTCATTTAGGGATAAGCAATTAAATTATTTATATCTTGCAATCTCCACCTAAACCATTCATCATGAAAAAATCCACTATGGGATGCATAAACAAATGGTTCTCCACTGACCACTGAAAGGTAACCACCCCCAAGATCGAACTTACAACAGCGATGTAATAATACCAACCGCTACAGACAGTGTATCTATCCATACTGAAGGGACAGTAAAAAAATCCGAATTTTTACTGGAGAGGCTAACTCCTCCAGAAAGCACCTCTATTTTCTGCCACAACAAGGTGGGTCAAGTACATCCCCTATAGCAGATTAACACCTCTGCGACATGGAAACAACATGCGTTAATCAAGGCTCCAAGTTCTCCATGATGTCAAGAGCTTAATCCCAACTTCAGCATGCTATAGCTCTGTAACACATCTTTTTGCCTACTACAATAAGTGGTAATAATTGAGGTTCTTATTTAATAAAATGTGAAAATGCGTAAAAGAATTAGTGTTCTCTGTGTTATTTAATCTAATGGTACTTTATTTGTTTTAGACTGTCTTTACATTTTCAATGCACTGCAGAATAACTGTGTAAAATATGTCAATAGAAAGCTGGAAGTTTTGTCAGCTGGGAAGAGAACAGATGAGCCACTTTGGAACGTACACAAAGCAAGTTTGCAGGAAGAACAGAGTGGCTAGACATCAACAGGATCAGTGAAAAACCAGCATCAAATTACTCAACACTGCATTGAACTGAATACACTAGTCACTTTTAAGCAGTGATTTCTGCCTGCAAGCAGACAAGATGTAATACACTAGGTATACAAATATAAGAAAAATGTGTATAAAGACTCTAGAACAGGACAGTGAAACTTCTGTAGCTCACCAATACATGTACTTACACAGAACAAATTTTTCCCCTTCCAATGTATAGCGTTAAAGAGACAGCTTACCCTTTCCACTTGTCCTTCTTTGTGCTTCAGTTTGTACACTTTCAGTTTTGGAAGGAAAGTCTCCATGTAGTTCTTGTCTTCCATGCCTTGGAGCAGCACCCCATGGAACGCCAACCTGCAGGTATTTGCGTGAATATCTGTATCCAGCTTGGAGCCGATCACAAGGCACAGTTTAGGACAAGTAACTGGTTTTTCAAACTCTAGCAAAGCCCACTGTTGTCTTGGGAGCTGGACTTCTCCTGCCCGGTCATTTTCTTTGTTCTCCTCTGAAGAATTTGAGTCCTTGGACAAATATTCCTCTTGATAAAGATAATCTTTTTCAAAATCAAAAACATTTTCTTGAATTTCTTCATTGAAATCAGCAGGGGCTGGACTGAAAAACATCACTCTTCCCATAACTGTTTCATGACCCACTGTGATATGGAACTTGGCCTTGGTCTGAAGAGCTCCTCGAAAATACTGGATTTTCTTCAGGGAAATTATTGCAGCATGGATGGTGTGAAGTGATTCTGGGGTGCAGATTAGGCCTCGTTCTAGCAGTTTGGGATCAAACTGGGTTACACAGATACCTACTCTGTCACCCTGCATAGCGTAAGTCACAGGAGTATGGAACATCTGCATGGACTTCACTTTCTTTGTCACCTATTGATGAAAGACCAAGAAAAAAAAATAATGAAGCAATTAGTTGCACAGGAGTGCATCACAAGCGCAAAGCCAGGTATCACACCCTGCTCTCTTATAAGATGACTGACCTTCTAGAAGAGTCCACAATTCAAAAAGTAGAAAGTGAACAGACTGAGAACATATCCCATCATTTAGAATGGCCACAGGTTTGAGCCTCTTAGCTTATGCTACTTTTGTTCATGAGAATGTAAGATTATCATGGCCACAATTATGCTGACACTTGCATCATCTATGCTGCTATACCTACATACTAGCTGCAAATCAACAGATATTCCACACCATGGAGTAGCTTGCTTGATGTGCTCCCCCTAAGCACCTGCACCATCGGAAGCGTAGCCCTACAATACCCATCCATGCACCTACGTGACTGTTCTCCCACCCCTTCTATGAAAATCGTTTCATACGCTACTTTGACTTAAATTCAACTGTAAAATCTTCATAACAAAACACCTCTCCTTACAATGCATTTGTACAACACGCACAATGAAATCTTGTAACCTATCACTGCAAAATAATTGGTAATACAAAGATCTACCATCTCCTAGTCTATGATGATCCATATATTAAAAAAAGTCCTCAAAGCTTTCTTGCAAAGATTTGAATGTTCATAAATATATGGCTAGCATCACTGTCACTAAAATGTGGGGTTCCATCCGTTAGGATTATCACAGGAAGAGTGCAGCACTGGCCACCACTTATATTTAAAATTTATTTAGCTCTTCCCAGATGCTATGAAAGTTTGCCCTTATTGAGCTTGCTATTGTATTACTTATTTCAAGGAGTTCTCAAGGACAAGAAAAGAATGAAATAAGCTTTTAAAAAAGTTTATTTAAAGATCAGTTTAGGCTCAGCTTGATCACACTAAACCAGTTTAGTTTAACAAAATGTTGTTAAAGCCAACATTTTGGCTTTTCTTTCAGTTCTGCAAACCATCGTTTAATAAGATCTTTTTTTTCCCCTCCCTAGTTTGCATGTAATCAAATGGTTTTTTCTGATAATGTGTTTATGTTGCCACCTGTTGCATTCATACTAATGCTGGATGCTTAGATAGGTAACCACTCTGCTTGAAGTCCCTACATTAGATACCAAGCTTTTAATACCGAAATGATATTTTGGCAATAAAAAAATATTTATCTCCTAAATAAATATTGAGTACTTGGACAAGAGTCCTTAGTACAGAAAAGTTATACACAACGTTTTTGAAGGGCTGAAACCTCAAAATTCAGATCCAAGAAGTGAACTCTCCATGGGAATTGCTCTGTTCCAGAAATCATTTCTTCAGTATGTCTTTATCAATATACAATACATTATACTGTGAATGCATACAGAACACCACCACTGCTAGAACAGATCTCAAGTCTCAGTGTAGTTTCTTCTTCTCTCTCCCTTTTCTTAGTACTAATTCTACAGCGATCAAAAAGGTTCACATCAAATGCTACTGTGCAATTCTCAGCATTCAAGCCATTAGTATCTGTCTTGCTCAGCTGGAACTGTTCTCAAATCAATCTCCAGCCACTGCATGTCCCTTAGTAGCCCAACTTCTAATCCTGGCCCACCCCATTTATATTTTAACTCCTGAAAGTAAGAAAATACACAAGTACTGATGAAGCAAATCCCAAACCAAAGGACTGGACTCAGCAGATCTGGGCTTTGTTCTCAGTGTCACACAGTGTAGAGCACATCATTTAGGTTAGACAACTCGGAACACTCTAGGGAAGTTAACCTTATTAATTTTAATCACAGAATTATTTACTCACAGGGTAATACTGAAAATATCAGCTTTTTTTCCTGCGTCTTGGATGCAGGAAAAGTGGAAGTGGAAACAAAACTATGTTTTTCACCTTTTCTACAAAGCCTGCTGCCCTGTATGAAGGACATAGTGCTCTGCTTCAGACAAATCTTTGTATGCCTATTCCCAACATCACCAAACTAAGCAATGCTAAGAGAAGACTGTAGGAAAAAAAAAAAAAGGGAAGAAAGACTCAAGAGGGGAACAAATTGCAGAAACGTAGATCAAAATAGAGAAGTAGATGAAAAGTCTATTAGCTGAACTAAAAAACTTTCAGTAACTAGAATATAACTAGAATATAACTAGAATATAACTAGAATATAACTAGAATATAACTAGAATATAACTAGAATATAACTAGAATATAACTAGAATATAACTAGAATATAACTAGAATATAACTAGAATATAACTAGAATATAACTAGAATATAACTAGAATATAACTAGAGCTCTCCAAGTCAGCAAAAAATGGTCTAGGCAATATACAGAAAGTTGATTAAAAAAGAGGAAAAAAATCTAGCAGCTGCACAGCTTCTGGAAAACAACAAAAATCCTGTATTCCTTCTTGAAATCATGCAAATAACAATGGCCATGAGCTTCACCACTATAAACATTGTTTGGGTTCCCTGGATCTCTGGCTGCTAACCAAAACCAAAAGAAACATCCTTTTCCAGATTGTAATAAGTTATTATTGCAACATTTTTCAAATCAAATGCTACATCAGTGCCTGTGGATTCTTGGGGAATCCACAGAATATTATGAGAAAGGAGATCAAGAGGTGTGTTCATGCAAGAGAAAAACCCCTCACTAAAAAGCCTGGACCAAAATAGTTTGGTACTATCTTAACTAATGTCAGAACAGACTTAAAAGACCATTCTAAATACTCACTAGGATTTCAGTTTCAAGCATTTTTGTACTCAAATATATACTTGTCATCCCTTTAGCCAAACCTCCTAGACAGTACAACCTATCTAGATGGATTGGAGAGAAACAATTTAGCATTTACCTCCACCTCTATTCACTTCCAAGGTTGTACTTCTGAAGGCTGGAATCAAACCGGTGATTGAATCAAACCCTTCCTTCTCTCCTTCACTATAACCTACCCCTCCCTCTCCAGTTCCAATCATTGTGGTAGCTGCCACACTGATGATACAAGTAATGTTTAAGGACTTTAAAAAAAAATAGAAGGTTTTCTAAACATACATGTTTCAAAAATAAACAAGCACTACAAGATTGGAATTGCCATACAGAAAGCACCAGCCCAAACCACGGGGGTTTGTTGAAAGACTTCTGGGATTTCATGTGTGATAATACTGGCTGTTAATCTTCCATCTTCTACAACCACAGACAGGGTGAATAAGCTGACAAGAACTAAGGAATCTTCCATCCCTGCCGCTCCTCAACACAAAATTGGAACTGGAAGATGCACAAAAGATTTATGCAGTTTTTTACCTTAAATGGAGGCACAAAACAGATTTTTTTTCTTTATTTTATTATTAACAGTCCAATTTATAATATTACTTTTTAGAAATTACCCACCTAAACAGTTGGGTGAAATTCTTACAGAAAGTATTCGCCAGTCTCTAAAACAGTCTACATGTATTCATCCGAAACATCTTTCACAGAACTCGGGTAACATTCAAGATTGTGTTTTAAAATACCTATTCTTATAGGCATATACTCAGAATACATCTTAGCATTTAATTAGGGATCTATGAAACATCCCGCAGAAGCGTTATACCTACTCTCTCCCCTTAAATTAACTCAAATGATTAGGCTTGATGCATCTAACATGCAGTCCACAAATAACAATCAGGAGGAGAATTAACAAGGACTTTTAAAATATTCACTTCACATGATTAAACTTTTTCCATGAGATTTGCAGTTCTCAACCACGGCATACAGAGCTAGCTTGTATCAGAATAGCTGCGTTCTTCCACATTGTTCAGTGTTAAACTACGTTTAAGAGAGTATACAATTAGTAAAGTGTCACTTCCCATGGCAAAAGCTTGCTGCAATTCCTCCGTGTAGGAGAAACTTTGCAGTGGAGTATCAATACAGGAGTATTTTCCAGTGTTGCATGAGGCTTTAACAGGATGGCTCCCGTTCACACATTTGCTGATGGTGCTCACCAGTCTCCAATGTGAGTTCAGGAAAAGTCTTGGATCCTGACTAATTCTCTTCCAGGCTGCTCTTTCAGAAAAGACTACCCTAATTAAAAAAAACACTGAAAATTTGCAGAATCATGTAAAGCAAAGCTTCCCCCCCCAACCACAGCAGATTATCTGTGCTGCCCCAACTCTCTCATGGGAGGCAAGCCTCCCACCCTGGCAGTGCTCAGCCAGAGCTTTAAGAATCACCCGATTTCTTTGTAGCTGGGTCTGGCTTTCAGATCTGCTTGTCCTCAGACATGTGAAGGGAAAAATACTGCATTACTCAACCCACTGAAAATCAGCACTTCATGCTGACCTATCCAGTACCTTGCAGACAATTTAATCAGCCCATCTATATTTGTTTTAAATGTAAACAGTTTTTCCACTTACGTTCATGGTATATATTCTTGTATCTAAAGTTCTCATACACATATAAAAGGACAGAAAGAAAGCAAAGGGGAAGAACACATTCAAGCCCATTCCTTTTTTTCTCTACACGTTCTCACTACTGGGATCAACTGTAAAAGGAGTATACAGCACAGTATCTTAACTGACCATAGACTCTGTTCCAAGAGCATAGCGTATGAAAGAATTAGAATCTGACCAGAACAATGCTAGAGTGCGCCTAGGTGATTGGGGGAGGTGGATTAGATCACACGAGAACGCAGTTGGAATTGCATCTCCTTCAAAAGGTCAGACATGGAACCACCAGAGAAGTGAATCAGTGAGTTGATCTGCACCCACTGGATCAAATAACAGGAGCCAGAGTAGCTTTAAATCACTAACTTCCTGTTTTCTGAGCAGACCATGAACATCAGTACAGTATTTCATTCCATTCCACTCTGACCCCAACTGACAGAGACATTCATCCATGGTTTAAAAATACTCCAAATGTAGGTTTTGGGGGTTTTGGTTTTTTTTTTGTTTGTTTGTTTGTTTTTTTTTTGGGGGGTGGGGGGGGTGGGGGTGGGTGGTGGTGGGGGTGGTTCCCCCCCCCCCCCCCCCCCCCCCTTTCTTTCCCCAAGAGACTGAAGTACATAACTAAAATTCATCTTTGTTTTGTCGGGCCTTCAAAATACAAACCTGGAAGCACTGAAAAGGATGCAACTGGCCCTCAGTATTAGATTTGTTTCTCTTATGCATGTCTAGTTTCCCTATGTAAAGGATCCCCACAAGTTATAGCACAGTTCTGAACTTTCACATATTTTCTTTAGCTTTACGGCAATAGAAATTTCAAGTAGGGAGTTGGGGCTGGATCACTCAGTCCACCCACCCACCCACAGAAGGATGTTAAATATTTTGGAGCATTCTGTCCTGAGCAATAGGAATTTTTAACTGAGACCAGCTATGACCAATATCTTTGGCATTGCTTTGCATTTATTTCGAGCACCCAATTTTTGTCCTCAAAATGCTGCCTGTAAAACAACTTCTGTCTCATCTTGTCCATGAAAATAGCGCAAGGCCCATTTTAGCAATCTACTAGAGACCTATTTTTCTCTTCTTTGGGGGAATTAGGCATTTAGACACAGAAAGAAAGTGAACAATATTGAGTGCAACTTTGAAGAGACAGACTCGCATGCAAACAACGTAGGTAAACATGGAAAACTTGGATACCATTATAAAGCTTGCTACAAACTTTGCTAAGAAATTCACTCACGTTTTGTTTTCTAATAATGGCACAAGGGAATTGATTA
Organism: Mycteria americana; assembly: GCF_035582795.1. NCBI lineage: Eukaryota > Metazoa > Chordata > Aves > Ciconiiformes > Ciconiidae > Mycteria > Mycteria americana. The sequence continues at coordinate 23,287,601 of NC_134375.1, read as the reverse complement.
TATGTCATCATATAAATCAAAAGCCATGTGTTGAAATCTTACATCATTTGCAGAGGGATTTGCTTCACTTTTTAAATTTTATTTGTATAATCACATTAATGTTCCTAAAGCATTATGTAAAGGTCTATAAAAAGGGTGAGAAAGAAGTTTACATGTTCAAATGCAGATTAAAAAAATGCAAAACAGAAATCAAGAGCACCCAAACAGTTCAGCCCTTGAGATAAACAAATGTGTTCAATAAGAGATCCCGTTATTTGAAGACCAAAGGAAAAGCCCACTAAGATTTTCAAAGCAGTTTAGTACAGACTAATAGAAAACAGAATACAGAAAAAGTCCACTAATTACTTTTTCCCCTGATATGTCAGAGCTTCTTTTCCTTTATTTATCCAACTTCCATTAAGTTATCAACCATATGCCATTGCTCATAGCTTCTTTAGATAAGAGCCTAGCCATCCTGCTGCCTACCCAATGCCGTGAGTCCATCTTTCTGATATAAAAGATACAGCAACCATACTTCCCTGTAATAGCAGTGAGAAACTGCAAAGTTAAAATCATTAGTCTTAATAATATATTAGAGACAATACTAATTACAAATGCATTCTTTATAAAAGGAACATTACGTACATATTACAAAAAGAGACCCCACTTTAAATGCAGAGGACTCCAATCAGTTTAAAATAAAAATCACGTCTCAGAGCCCAGCTGCTAAGAGCTACATCTTTAAACTTACATCCAAGAAAGGAGAGGAACTGATAAATGAGGAAAGCACTATTTCAGCCCCGAGGTTTAGATATACATCAAGAGCAAGCCTGCCTGAATCAGCACACAAACAAGGGGAAAAAAAAAAAGAACCAAACACAAACCACTTAAGAGGCATAAACTGACCATACATTGCAGAGTGCCAAATACAAGAAACACCACCTTAATACCACCGAGAAGATGTGCCTGCTTACAGCTGAAGAGGAGCAGCAAACCTAGGCCCAACTGCACGACCAAAACGCATCCCATATCTGCTGCTTTTGAAAGCAAGGACTGCCTTCCTCCCTACTGCTCTACTACTAATCCAAATAAAGAATAAGGCATCTCATCTTCCCAATTCCAGTATCATCTCTTGGTGGTCAGAGAAGATCAAGCTACGCTGTCAAAAAACGCAGCCCACTTGTCTGAAAGGCTACCACAATTTTTAGTTTTACCTAACTTTAGTTTACAATTTACCACAATTCAGCCAACCCTTGTCTAAGCATACATGGAAATTAAGCAAAGCTCTAATTCAGACATAAGACTGTTTTTACACGTAAGCAGATAACTTTTCATAAACTCTTCTAAACATGAAGCATGCCAAATTCTTTGCTTTATAAGGGATGACCTCACAAGCAAAGCTGAGTCCTGTAGATGCGTAAGCAGCAATGCGGTTAGCAAAGAAGGAAAGGCACTCCTGCTTGAAAGTGTCAAAAGGACGCCTAAGCTGTGAAGGCACAAGACAGCAACAACGAGCATTCAGAAATCACGAGTCAAGGCCTCTGCCCTACTCCATCCACATCCTCCACACGAAGAAAAAAAAAAATCTTTTATTCTAAAAATTAAGATATGGAATATTTTCTTAATTCTCCGAGATACCTTTGTGGTTCTTGCCATATCTCAATGAACATTAAAAAACATTATTTCCAATTCTTCAACCAGGATTTCAGAACAGCATAAGATGGAGATAAAACAGGAGCTGTCAATTGTACATTGTTGAACAGCAATCACACGATGCAAACTTTGCCCACTGCTCAGGCTGTGGAAAGCCATCTCTTCCAAGTCAACATCACAACAGCAGCTAGGACCAACTACAAAGAGTCGAAACCTCAAAGAATCAGAAATAATTCCAAGTTTGCAGGTGCCACCAAGATCATGTGACATACTAACAATTTTCTGAAAGATCTTGAATGTTTCTAGAATCTGTTATTTGTTCATGGCCTCACTTTGCCTCCAGATGGGAAAGGAATATAGCATCTGGAGGAAAAACTATTTCACATAGAATGATTATTTTAACTTAATTTTTTTAAGTGACATTTATAAGGGCATTCACCATATGACCACTGTGGTGCTTATGTAATGCCACACACATGCTATCAGATTTTATTTAATATACTCCTCCTCCTGATAAAACACCACCATAGCCTCAAGAGCCTGCACTGCAACACTGGAATAAAGCAATATAAAAGGGGATGCTAAAATCCCTTTAGCTTATTTCCTTTCACAGCATTTAAAATATGGCTATGCATCCAGTAAGCAAAGAAGCAGCTCCATGATCTTACTCTCACACTGCTCTGCTTTAATACCGTAATTTTAATTTTAATTACATGTATGCTATATTCATGCACACAATCACAAATCAAAAGTTAGCACGTGTTAAGATTAAGATTTTGCACATAAAGTTAAGTGACCTTCTGTGCCTATGCATTCTCCTGTAGCTTTCAAGTATACAATCTCAACTTTTTTTCAACAGAACCTAATCCATCCCACGCACAGGCTGGACAAAGCTCACTGAACAAGGAAACTATCCTTTATTTATTTTCTTCTCATGACTGAACTGCCCTGAATTCGTTATTTACTATGAACCATCAAATTCACACTGTATTGCATGTATGCTATCTTACTGGAGTATTTATTTGGTAAACTTTAGTAATCTTGTCACCCTTATGCTATAACATGGCATTACACCTCACTGAGGATAGGAAATTCAACTGCATAATTTTTCACAATCCAAATTCTCAAGAAAAACTCAACATCCAGTTTGTGAAAGCAAAAGGCTGATTTTCCAGAGTATTTACCATTTCATAGCTATTTTCCTCATTCACAGCAAAGCTTCCAATAGCCTCAACCACTTCAGCAAATTTTCAACTCGCACCAAAACCCCCAAATCCAACCCATACCTCCCCAGCTTCCACAAGAGAACGCTGTGAGAGATGTTTCCCAAGCCTTACTAACGTCAAGGCTCTTCCTGGCTCTCCATTTTGCCACAGAAGGCCATCAGGCTGGTCAAGCACGATTTGCCCTTGCAGCATTTCCCAGTAATTACATGTTCTTAATACGCTCTTCGACTTCCTCCCCTTACATCTCCTCCTCCACCTGGGATTCACAAGGGGAACACCAAGAGCACTAAGCCCCACCGCACCTTTATTTTCTCTCCGCATTGCCTCTTCTAGATTTGGGTGAATCTATGCACATAGGGGAGGACCACGTCCTGTTTTAGTCCTCTGGCCAAAAGAGCATTAACAGCCATACACGTTGAACGCTTGAGCCTGTAGGTAGGGAAGAGATCCCCGTACTCCAAGGATGTGGGGAAGGAAGCAGAAGCCAGACACCTACTATATAATCCCTTCATCTCCAAATGACTAAAATCTCTTGTAGTTTTTTTGTAATCGAAAAAGGAATCTTAAGATGTCAAGTAACCTTAAAGTTGTGGTACTGCTTGTGCCATGTATCACTACAGATGCCAAAGTACATATTTTAAAAGCATAATATGATGCCAACGAGTTTAGCCAGCAAGTATCTAGGCAGAGAACGTCAGACCCACAGTAAAACTATGGCACAGAATAACCTTAACATTTACATACCAATTAAAATTTCTACAACTTATCAAAAAATATTTCAATAAAACATTTTTCAAAAAAAAATCCAAAAAGAAGTCAAAACCAATGCAAAATGATAGGTTAAAGAAAGGCTGTCTGGAATGAACAGAATGAACTGAATTCTTTTTTCCAAATAGATTTAGGTTTAGAACAATAATAATACTTTTATCTGAAGACTTCAAAGTCACATGCAAAAGAATATATCACAGTAAACACAGGGTTGAAGGTTTTATAGAAGAACTTCTACTGGGATTTTTTTCTTCTTCTTTAAAAGAAATTTGTTTACTACCAGTCTTTGAAAAAGCATAAAAGGGAGGAAGCTATAGGGTAAAGAAGTAAAACTTTTACGTGTAAGGAACATTTGGAGCTTTGTGAGAAGGCTGGTTTTGGTAGAATGTGCGACATGTAGCCCAATGTGAGTAATATTATATCTCAAATAAAAATCAGCCCATGAATATACATAATCCAAAAGGTAATTCTCCCAATCTCTGAAATGTAATGGAGCCACTCTAGATCACTGAGGCATGAATATTTACTGTATTCAGGCTTTACTGCTCTCGATCTGGGTTCAATTTTGCAAATTAAAATGAAGGCTCTGTGGATAGAGAGATTAAAGAAGAGCATCCCAAAGCCTGCCTGCTTCCTTGGTGTGGTAGCAGTGATCTGGTTACCCTTCTGTTAGGTTATTTCTTTTTACTTAATGGAGTAGGTCAAAAGCAATTGAGAGTGGAAAGAGGAGGTCATTATTGGGTCATAACCTTGGAGTTAAAGGCTCACGAAGGAAAACAAACACAGACTGAACATAAAGCTGCATTTAAAAATAAAACCTGTAATGAAAAATACTATTTTCAGCTCTCGTCACTTCTATTTTGACAGGTCGAGGGGAAAAATAAGAACAAAGTTCTTTTGCTCATTTCTTTCTCGTGAACAAAATCCTCCTGTCCCTTCTCTAAAATAAGCTCGTTAATAGGAGCCATGATTTATACAAAATGAAACAAAGGTGATGAATAATTACAGAGAGATCTGGTAGGCTTCATTAGCTATGGCAAACGTTAACATTAATCAGGTGATTGGTACATTTTCTCAGAAATACTTGGAATATAAACACAACAGCACTCTAGTGCCACGCAGCAAACAAGCAAACACAAGTATGCACATCGGTACAAATCAAATGATACAGTACTACTCCTAGTGAATTCCTTGTACTAATTACAATCAAAACAAAGGCTACCTCCGCTATAAGAAGAGAAGAAAAAGGAACTCATTACTATCAGACAAGTATTTTTCGCAATAATCCTTTGTATGAGATAAAAAACAATTGGTATACAAAATCTTTATAGATTTTTCCTTGAGATAGGATTTTTTGGTGGCAAATTTTAAGAGAGTTCAACTGGTAAGCAATTTCTAATATAAGTGAGCAACAGTGATTAAGATTAGATGAGTAAATTTATATCCTCTGCACTGTATATTTTCCAAATCTCAGCAGTTGAGTCTAGAGTAAAGAACGAATGGATTTATCCCTAGCATCTTGGCAAATAATACTAAGTTATTAAAGGAACAAAGCAGCATGGTGCAAAGTTTGATATAGCAAAACCAAATTCTAATGCACAGATACAGGGTAAAAAAAAAAAGTCATGTTTACAGTAATGATTCTGATTAATTCATTCACATGCAGCTGAGGGAAGAACAGGGCAGAAGGGAACTAAAATAGGAGAAAAACTGAGAAAAGAATGAAGAGACTGCATCTGTCGAAACTGGAAATAAAGCCAAAATGTAGTGGTCATCAGCTAGCAAAACCAGCATTTACCATATAGAGATGCCATGTGATAGCTTATGAAATAAGAAATTCACACTTTTTTGCCTCTGAGCTACATCCTGGTACCAAAGGGTTACTGTGCTTTGAAACCTTCACCAATGGCCTTACTAAACATTTAATATTTTTCTTTCTTCTTTCTTAAAGGCCCCAGATGTGTTCTTGCAGATCAAAAGAGACCAACTTATAAAGTTAAACGAAATCAAGGGCTTTTGTTCTGAGGCATCGTTGCTGAACTAATTATTCCTGGATGTTGTTTAATGAAATAGCAGTGCCATATATTAAAACAGTTAACGGGATGAGTTGTGTGAGTTATAGGAAAGGTCTGATCTGGGATTATAAATTTAAGGTTTTCTTCAAAGGAGATGAAACAAACTACTCAACTCCCCAGTCCTTTCTGTCACTGGAAGACTGAAATAAAGGAACCCAAAAATGTATGAAAGCTGAAATATCATTCTACATATTTACCCTTCCCTGAATGATAGAGAACTAAAGATGGGGGAGTTCAAAAACGCCTGAGATTCTTTGAGATGGGGAAATGAAGATCTAAGTTATCCTGTCTATTCCCTGAATGCTACAAAGCACAAGTTAAAATAAATATTGGTAAAGTCATAGAAACTTCATTTTAGATGTACATACGCAAAACAAGAAAGGACTCCCATCTTAGACAATCCAGTGCAAAGTTACCAGAGCAATTAAGTGTTTTTATTAACAGGGGAAAAAAAAAAAGGGGGGGGGGGGGGGGGGAGGTAGGCAAAGAGCTACTCCAATATCAAATTATTAGTAGAACTGGATCTTCTACATTATTCTGCAGCCCCCAACCACACCAATATTTTTGGTAAAACGCTTGTTTAACAATACATTTACCATACCGAGAGAAACAAAAGACTCTCAAGATCCCTAAGGACATCTCAGACTAGGAAGGCAACTTCTCAGAACTGATGGCTCTTATACATTCAGACAATAAACACTTCACTTCCCTACTGATCATCTCTTCTGTGTTTGTATTTTACAGCCTGACAACCGGCCAACCCAACACTTGACACCTAATTAACAGACCTAGGAGCTGGAGGTCCATATATTGATCACACTAAATGGGATTAGTGCGAAATAAAAAGTTCAAAGGGTCTTGACCAAACTTCACCACAGCCCAGCTGTGACAGCTGCTATGAATTTGTGTATCCAGTGCCCCACATTTTTATTAAGAGGGGTCTGGCGCACAAGAGTATGTGGTAGCCTATGAGATCACGAAGGTTCACCTAACAATGTCAAGCTCTGTAACTGTAGTGACTGACAGAGGAAAAAGATCCTCTTGCTTGTTTGCATAGGTCTTTTTGATTAACTCATGAAAAGGGTCCCTCACCTCTGATACAACTAGCGTTTACAATAGACGGAGAGCCGTGACTTCTTTGCTTCTCAAGGATTTGTTAACTTGCTATGGAAGAGCTGTCCAATTTGAAAGAAACCTTAGGCTTGATTATAAAAGAAATAATTCCTGATACATGCTGCAAGCATATACAGTATATTCTGACAATGACAGCCAGGAGCTGTAGTCAAACAATAGAACTCCAAACTATTATCTTCTAAACACACTTTCTATTTGCCTAAACCTCTCAGCTGTCATCAGGTGAATAAATATTTCTACATTTTACACCCCCCCTCTTTTTAGTGACAGTCCTACTGACGTGATTTTTAAACCTTCATCAAGATCCAAACAAATTTCAACTAGCATCAACATATTTCAATATTTCTGAACATCTGTGTAAATTCATTTCTTATTTAAAAGTAGCCGCCTCATTTTCCGGTATCAAGTATAACAGACACCTGTAACAGAAACTTGGGACATGGGAAACCTACTGCAACTCCAGGAAGGCAACAAGCCCATCGTGCGGAGATGTGCAAGCACCACTGAGGAACAGTGAATGCTCAACAGCATTCCCTTGGCTAATGTGACGTTTACCAAAATATTCAGGATAAACTATGAACAAAATGCATTTTTGCTTTTGTTGGTGCTTTTATTTATTGATTTGTTTTGGGATTCACTCTGTCAGAATATTTAAAAAAAAAAAACTTGAGGAAGATCTGCTCTGGGAGTTTATATCTCAACAATAAGGAAATGGTCATCAGTCAGGAGGAAGAGATGGAAAACAGCTGTCAATTTATAAATCATTTTAATCCATTATGGGTCTTCTAAAAGGAAGCTAAATGTGGTCCATGAAGGGACCTTAAAAATAGGCTCACTGAGGTTGCAACATGCATGGGTAACAGACGAGACAGCACGAGAGCCATCACACAAAAATACCTGACAGCAGATCACCAACGAGGGAAGCCTGGTAAAAGTAAGGAGGACAACCTGAAGCCTATGAAAGAAGAGTGGACTGTTAACACCAGCACATAAAGGTATTTCGCACAGCAAAGAACATCTTAGAATACCCTATTCAGTACTGCGGCACACTAAAACCAGCTTTTCTTGCCTTTTGTTTCTCTCTTTTTTTTTCCCTATCTAGGTATACACCTTCTTCTGCCAGATTTCTTTCCTTGCAGAATCTTCCGCTTCCTATCGTTTGGGTCTCACCGCTGCTGCGTGCCCAGTTACGCCTGCTGAGACGACCTTCACTGAAACGGGCAAGGACATTTCAAAGTACCACAATGAAGCTTCAAAATTAACATTCCAAGACTGGAAGATGATTTCACATGTCTGCTCTGTCTGCAGTCAGGACTGGAAAACTGCAACTGTCACTCGCTCACAGTTTTGAAAGCTAGAACTTCTTCTTTTTAAATTAAAGTTGAAATTACATGTAATCCAAAGTGTGCAGGCCACAAGAAATTCTTTGAGATGACTGGATCCAGCCCAAAGGAAGCTCATCTAGCCTATCCACCAGTGCAAAAATTTTTCCTTATTCACTATGTTATTTAGCTTTTTTTTTTGCCAGTGTAGTTTTAAAAAGTTCCATCAGATTTTTTAGAAGTACTTCTTTGTGACCAGGTTTCCTCAGCTGCAGATTTTTCACTGTAGTCACTAGCTCTCACAGCTCCCATTCTCCCCAAAATATTGGGGGATTATGTACTTCCTCCACAGCGCAAAACCGCATCATGACTCTCTCTTCATACATTATATATGTTGCAACTGTATGCACCTTCTCAATTTAAAATTATTAAGAAATGCCTAAGGACAACCCACACACTATGGAGAGGCAGACATCTCTGGGGAAAAAAAAAAAAAAAATGTACAAAAGACACCCAAGTTCGGTTTGCTCATTACTAAAATCTCAGAGAGATACCTAGTATCAGAAGAGCATTTTTAAGGGAGACAAAGGAAACAACTTGCAATTGAAAACACGCACCACTAACACCGGGAAGTTACGGCTGCTTTTTGTTCGGTGTCTCTGCAAAGGAGACCCCACTGCACCAGCCATCACATCTACTGACTGTTCTTCGTTAGCCAAAACATTCTTCTCTCAAAAGCCCAACCAGCATTTGCTCTTACCTTTAAGGGCAATGTTACACAAAGGATATCGGCACTTATCTCAGTGCAAGTCAATGCTGAACTTGGACTGTATATCCAGAAGTCTCCTAAATATAGCAAAAAGCATTGTCTTCCTATGTCACAAGTTTATATTCTCTTTATTCTAAAAGATGCATTAATATTCTTCTACAGTAAATATAAACATAGAAGACACTCATCACCGTGAGACTGCAAGATTTGGTTATTTGCAGTTTTGGGAGACTAGACTAAGGCAGAATTCAAGATGCACCCTCCAGTCCTGTATTTTATGAGGGTTTTGGCACAATTCAAGTGGCTTGAAAAGAAAATATTATTTTATTGGAAGTGACTGGGTACCTTTATTTAGGAAGAAAAATGTCTAACTAGAAAAGCCTACAGTAAGACAGGAGTGAATCTGAACCTAAGACCTGATCATATCATTCAAAAGAAAAATGTCAATGTTAGAAACTCTTGCTACTACAGCCCATGTTGATTAGAGGAAATTAAGTCAGCAAGCTGGTACAACTGGTTGAAGTTTTATCACTGTCTTTCAACAGGAGGAGTGGGGGAAAGATAATTTAAACACAGATGAGACCAAAGATAAACGGAAAAATAAGAAAAGCTTTTAACTTGGCCAGTAAGCCAAATTTCCAAAGTCACTCTCAGTAGACGCTCGCTCCAAACTAAAGAGCCCTAGCTGCAAGAATCAGTCAACAGAAATGAGGACAAAAATTATACATACAATACTTAAGCACACGTTTATATAGCTTTTACTCTATATACATTTATATACATTTACTCTATATTCTATCTGTAACGTGCATTTCATAGTCCTTCAGAAGATTAGATTTAGAGAAGAAAATTTTTAAAGTGAAGTTTAATAGTTAGACAAAACAGCTGCCATTAGTCACGTCACATTTTCATTTTTCTGTCTTTACTAAAAGGCAAAACAATACTGTACCACTGGAACACTCTTTTCGGTCAGCATTTCTTGCATCCCCTTTGGATATCGTATTTTATAACTATGACAGTTTTTTCTCCCTTTTCCTGCAAAAGGTAGGTACCACTTACTGCCTTTGGTTTTTTTATTTTATTAAAGGGGGATAAATTGCACTCTGTTTGGAAAACATTCCACCCCCTTTTTTGTCTAAAGATATTATTTAAAATCCCAAAAGGATGTTACTATTTAACAAAAGCATAGGGTTAGCCTATTAGAATATCAAGTCTGACATGTTATCTAAGGCAAAGGCTTAGTTCAGTTGCTTCAGAAGAAAAACACGAAACCCCAGTACCTTACCAACTGTGCAATAATGAAAATGAGGTTGTAATGAATTCCAATCTAACCCTCAATAGTGGATTCCAATTACTGTGCTCGTAGGAGAAATAGCAATATTAACAAAAATATAATACCATTTTTTCTGATAAAGTGGTGAACAATACTGCAGAAATCCTTCTGCAGATGTAAATCTACAAAGAAAATCAGGTTCCCACTTAAAGTTTACTCTTTTTAGTCTTGTTAGACTCCCCAGTATACGAAGGGGTGAGCTCTCGCTCTGCGTAGAGACAAGGGAATGAAAAAGGGATACTAGCATGAGGTTTAGCAGCAAATAAATAGCTTTGCTGTTATAAATTTCAGTACAAACATTATTAAACTTAGTGGGCTTTGTGGTTTAATATACTTCAGCACAAGTAATTTTTCTACAAGCCTTTGGCTCCATCTGCTGACTTTTAATATTAAAAATAATTGATGAGGCTGAAAACGTTCGTGCTTTTGGAACACTTAAGTCCTCTACATTTTTGTCAGCGTGGATCAAAAGGTATAACTAAACACCCCAAGCGTGTGGTCTAGTAATATTGTCAGTTTGAATTATCTTGAAGCAACAATATACCAGCCCCGAGGAGAAGGTACCTGAGCGAGCCTGGGATGCACAAGGGGTAAACAAACCTTACTTGGGAGACTGGCTGCAATCAGATTTAAGCAACAGGTATACATCTGGATATTTATGTCACAGAATCACCCAGCCATTAAGTCCAAATCTGAGAAGTGAGGTTCTGAGCAGACTAATAAAAAGAATTGAAGATCTATAACGTACCCCTTGGGAGAGCTCGTTGGAGACATTTGCTCAACACCTGCCTCTGCTGGTTTCAGCTTCTCACGTTTTCACCAAGACGCCTGCTTCGCAGAAACTAAAGCTTGTTGTATTTATGAACAACAACATTACCAAAAATTACTCTGAAGGTTCAAAAGCCCCAATATTTGCCTGTTCCAGCTCTGATTTATTTTTCATTATTGCAGAATTCTGATCATTATGAGAGCATTACGAACTCAAACTAGATAGAATTTCCACACAAAAGATTACATATTAGAAACACATCTAATATGCTCTTTAAATACAGCAGGGGAAGGAGACAAACTCAAAAATAAAACACAGCTACAGTACTTCATTGGCCATTTTTTACAGTTAAACAACTAAATCCATCATTAAATAAAAGCAGCCTGATTTACACGAACACCGAGCTCTCACGGCTGCAAATTATTTGAGTATTAACTGGGATAGTCAGCATCTCTGACAATCGGTTTTTCTTTATGACCCTAACTCGCAGTACCTGTATTAGAAAAAGCTAACAAAAACCCACAAAATCCCAACACACCTGGCTTTCAAGGCTTCTGTGCCATCTCTGTGCACTCTGAAAAGTACTTTCCTCTTATTATCAGTGTAGGAGACATGGTCAGCCTCAAACCAAATCCCACTTGTAACAATTGCTACGTACGGGGAAGTTTGTTGGGTGTTTGGGGGTTTTGGGGGGTTTTTTTGGTTGGTTTGTTTGTTGTTTGTTTGGGTTGGTTTTTTTTTTTTTTTTTTTAACATGCCATTCATAGCTTCTATATCAACCTACCAAAGTCTTAATATTTGACTTACAAACACAGGTAAAAAAAAAAATTATAGAATCAATTATTTTTGCAAGGGGATTTTAACACAGAAGTCTTAACTGTGTTAAAGTTAAGATTAAACAGAAACTGAACCAGACCCTTAAAGCTCACTATCACAAAGGTGAGAAAAAGCTCATCTTCATAGCTTTATAGAAGGAAAAAAAAAAATGCTTTTCTGAAATGAAAATATAAAAACCCTCTTACATATAGCACATACCACAGATACCACAGTTTCCAAAAAGCTTCTTTTAAAAGCTATTGCATGTTTATAATGTCTCTTTCAGAGCTGAGACTGAAGCTAAGGAATCCATTACTTTTAAAAACTGAAAACACCACACACGCATTCAAATTCTGAACAAAGATTCCCAAGAAATTTTAACAGTATATGAAACATTAGGAAAATACAAGACTCGCTTCTGCACAGTCGTGCTTAGATAGAGGTATAGCTCCAATAGGTTCAAAACTATACTTACGCAAAGGTTCACGTTGGGGAAAATTCTCATCACACAATTTGAGATTGAGACACGCATTATGGAAAACTTAAAAATATAATCACATTTAAACATAAATCTAACCTTCTGCAAATTTGATTTTCCACATACAGGAAAATAGCAAGAAAACAAGCATGCATATTGTACAGCACTGTGCATAATTATAAAAATTTTAATTGCATCACTGTATCCTCTCTGTTGAAGTCTATCTAAATCCTGACTCACATAAAAAGCCCTGGTTGGTGTCAGTGTAGCTAGATGACACTGAACAAATGAAAGGCAGGATTAAAACTTCACTGCTGAGCTGATCAGAAAGGACCTTGTCCATCAGGGACAACAATATAATGTAAAACAAAAAGCAGTAACACAACATTTGATTTGTGGAGTTACACTCACTGTGCCAGATAACTTTAACATTATGGATTCAAAACAACATTAACTCAACCCACTACACATTGTGGATATCTAATGGTATGTTTTTACAACTGTTTGTAATGTACATGTCAGATGGCCTAAGTCTTTCTTGTAAGTCACACCATAACCACAAAACTATGCCTTAATGTTAACTTTTCTTTCTTTCCCCCCATTTAAGTCTGACAAAAATTGCTTTGCTCATCTCTTCCCGCATATGAATCTTTAAAACATCTTGCCAATATTAATTAGCTTCATGCAATCCTCATAGACAAGAATTAGAATCACCCTTATTTAAAAAAAAAAAAAAAAAAACAACACCACAAACCAACACACAAACAGAATTTATCATGCTTTTGCTTTTTTCTAATCAAAACAAGAAGCTTGTGTAAAAAACCAAAAAAGCCCCCAAACCCCTGAGGGGGGAAAAAAAGTGAATAGAATCCTTACCTTCACATTTGTGTATTTTTACTAGAAAATTAGTGTCATTTTTTTAAAATATTGCTTAGCTTCCTGCCAAAAACATAGCTTTAAAAAAAAAATATCCTCAATGTTTCTGGTAATCCACCAAATCAGTTCAGCACATGCATGCTTTAAAGAGGCAGAGGCTACTGAAGCCACAATTGTCTTCCCTAAACATACTTCTTGTTACTCTTATCACCTCTATTCCCAACAGTAAACATGAAGTTTGCAAAGATTCCCCCCAGATTTTAAAATCTTTAAGAGCCTCTCTAAAAGCAGGGATAGAGCCTGTGATCGCCGAGAAGACAACCACTTACACGTTGTCTGCACATATCGCACATCTGGAAAGCGGATTTAAAAATAGAAGTTCAACAACCTGAACAGATAGGATGGGTGGGTGGTAAAAGCAAAGAGGAAAACAAAGCAAGGACACAAGTAAAAGGAAAGACTTGAAAAAATTTTGAACTTTGTACTACAAAAAAAAAATTTGACTACGAATGTAACTTAGAACTTTCAACTAGTCTGTTAGCACTTAGTGCAAGAAGGAAAAGCAGACACATCATGATTTCTACCAACTTGGAGATTTCCACCATTTTCCCACTATTTAGGGAACTGCATGCCTGACAAATATTAACACATCAGAATAAATTATGTTGAACTTCAATCTTACATAGCATCTCAGGCTCACAGTAAGCCTCACAGGAAGGCTCAGAGCAAGTTAGGACCCCACTCTATCACCACATTGGAGAACTTCCTCCACCTCCACCCGTAAGAGATTAAAGACCTCCCTCGGGTGAAGATACTTAACCTCCTCTAAGGGCCAAGCAATCAAGTAGCCTTCAACAAGCCTGGAATGAAGCCGTAATTTGAGGGTCCTTGCCACCTTAATACATTTTCTACAAACAACTGTTTCTCCCCAAACAAGAGCATCATGTCAACTACAGAAAAGGAACGTTTGAAATAGAAACATATGTTGTACAAACTATTTTTCTTAGTCAATCACCACCTGACTCCAATTCTCTCCTAAAACTCAATGCAAAATAGTCCACAGGGTGGGATTGTGTGTTTTATTCTATTTTTACAGAGATTTGTATACGTCTTTGTGTTTAGACTAAACTAACTGGTGTTGCTTTGTGTTGACTCCAGGCCAAACTGGGCATTTATTTTAGTCTTATTGGCATTTATTTCAGTCCTTTACTAAAAATACATATTTTCAAGTTTCCCCCTCCAATCCTCTTTTCTGTGGTTTTGTTTTGAGTGTTTGTGGTATACCTACATATTCCTCGCTCCCTGAAGACTTCAAATTATTGTCAACTAGTCTCCACAAGCAGGATCAATGTCTTCAACTAGGCAAAAGAAAATACCACATAAATAACACCCATATTTCAAAACTGATTTATAATAGCACATATTTTTTCCCTAAGCCACCATTTAACTTGTTGCAGTCCCACGTACTAGGTGTTGCACATCAGACAACCACCTCTTCTAGGGATGGTTAGCACACAAGTCTATTGAAATTCATTATATAATTAATATTAAGAAAAAGCAACTACAACATAGTAACTGAAATGAAGAAAACAAAACCGAAATGGTTAGATAAACACTGAGAAAGAGCAAAAAACCATCAAGAGGTTCTGAAGCCTCACACAAAACTTCAGTGACAAACTTACTTCTGCATCGTTTTCAGTACCTCTCTTTTCTGCCAAAGAAAAAAAAAATTGATATGTAACAGGGTCATTGCTTCCAATGAGTTAATCTGTTCTCATGGCTGATTTCTTCCACCTCAGCTGAACAAGGAGTAAGGCCACCTCTGCCATTCTTTTGCAGAATCTATTACACAGCCTATATATAGAATATATCTTAAAAAAAACCAAAAAGGTTGCCTAGACAGAAGACAGGTCAACTACTAAATCTAACTTTCACACAGGCCTGACAGTTTTTAAGTCTACTATTTAAGCATTTAAAGATGTATTTAACATTTAACTACAGTGACTCTTTAAAAAGGCTCTTTGACCTTTTCATTGTGATTTCGAAAGTGTGAAACGTTTATTCTTGATTATTTATTCATTAGAGGAGGAAAAAAAAGAGAGAAGCCCAATGCATTTTATGGCATATGCTATCAAGCTAATCTTTACAGCCATGAAGAGCCTGGGAGTTTGCAGGTTTTGTTTCAGACAGTTGCAAATGAAAATCTGTATCTAGGCACTCGTATCATGTTCATCACAGTGCTATCTGGGCAGCTTACATAATTATATTATTCCAGCTGATACTGTAAATATTGGCTCTCTAGTATTACTTTTCCTTTCATTTCAAACTGCACCAGCTATTATAAAGTTATGGGAATACTCTAGTGAAGAGATGGATCTTACATTTAGTTTCAACAATACATGGCACATCACATCAGATTCAGGTGATGAGCTGAACAAACATTTAAAGAGCAAAGTCAACTCTCATGTAATTTTCATAGCAGTAACAAAGAATAAAACTTAGAGTTTTATAAATGGGTCATCTCAGGAACACACGGTACAAGGCATGAAATCCAGAGGACTTCCTATGGTGTTACAGTAACAGTTCAAGTACTCTGGTTACAGACTGCTTACAGATTCCTGGGCACTTATGCACCAGTCCACACTCTTCTGTCTTTTGGTCAAATTGAGAAGTTTATCTCCAATAACCTTGGTTCAATAACATTTTCAATATTCAGATCCCTTTTTTGCCAGCACCCAAATCTGAGCAGAACTTTAACTTACAGACCATGGCTTAGTTAATGCAGTGCTTGCTGAATAGTTCTGCTTCTTAAAAGCCTGATCAAATGAGGAATTGTACTGTATATGGATGACCAAGGAAGAACAAAAAAAGTGACATTCCCTTCCTTCATTCCGGTCACTGAAATTTTGCCAAAGCCTCCAGCACTTGAACTTAAATATTTAAAAGATGATAGTTACTCACTGCCCTAACTAAGCCTACTCATACTACAGTTACATTCACAGCAGGAATGCAATGCGAAAGCTCTGTTTACCATCTAGGAGGTTACCTTTCCAATTACTATTCAAGCATTCCAATAAGATTCCTGCTCAAACAGTATGTATATGTGCATGTGGGTCTGTTTTCAATTGAATTGGATTGAGAACAATTCTACCTGATAAATTAAAAGAAATAAAGTTAATAACCTGGCAGCAGCAACACTTAAGCAAACAAGTTATGCAAACACAAACCAGCCATCCTTTGCTTTAAAAAGTCACCATAAAGTTTAAACAAAAAGGCATTTGGATGAAAGTTTGTGATTACTATAGCAGTGTCCATTAACTTAGTTTCAAACTAATCTTGAACCCCAGAGTACACAAATCCAAGAACGCAACACTTGATCACTGGAGCAGCAACTGTTCAACAGGAAATATGTTACGCAGTAGGTCCCAGGACAACAGGCATGTTTTTGTTCAGTTGCATCCCAGTCATGGCTCAAGTTGTCTTAAGACCTTTCTCCTCCTGTACACAGCTTACAGGACCACTGCTTAGAGTACCCGCTTTAGATGGCTCCAGGACTCCTTCTCAAACTATAAATGCAAGACATTCAGCCCTAGGAAACCAATAGCTGGCACATCCTGTCGAGGAGGTATCGGAACCTGCTTATTCATCTTCAGAAACTGCCCTTGAGAGGATAACACCACTCAATGTTTATCAGGTCTTGTCCTTTCTCTCATCAGAGCCACACTAGCTTCAGCCTATGGAAACAAGTTCAAAAATACCATCCCAAGGTTTCTCACCTGACCCTGACTAATGCTGGTTTCAAGCACCAGAGGCTTCAAGCCAAGACGTACTTGAGGGGAAGAGGAAAGAAGTATACACAACTGCATTGTTACTCAAGATTGCAACAGGAGCTGAGAAAAAAGGAGGGAGAAAAAATGTTTCTTCAATCTATGGTGTAAGTGGAAAAGATCAGTCACTTTAAAAAGCAAACTTTGAGACTGGAAAAGCAGCTAGAGATGGAGAAAGACAGAAACAGGCAAGAGAAAAAGTAGAATGAACAGATGAGGGAAGTTAAAGCAATAGAGAGAAATCTCCATGTCAGGCATCATCTTAATAGCTTATTAGATGTTTGGTTTTCTTTTCAACATTGGAGTCGCAAACCTACATATTCGTTTATCGTTAAGTATGTTGCCATACTGAAGCCAAATTGCTCGCTAATATAACATACAAGAACATACTCCACTTCTTCAATTGTGGCGCTCTTTTGTACTGGGATACTGAGCTCTTCCATCAGATCCAGCAACCCAGTACATCGGTAATTCCCAAAGAGCTACAGAATACTGAGCATCACAGACTACGCGTGGAAGTCACATCTGCCAGCAGTCTACATGAGTCAGTGTGGCACACTAGTGGGGAGAATGCCTACACACATGGGAGAGTGCATGCAGTCGCTAGTGAGACTGTCACACTTCAGTACCAAGACCAACCTCAGAACAACTCTACCTGTATAATTTTCCTTTTAGTCCATTGGTTCCCGTTTCTTCAGCTCAGTTTCTTTCCCACCTTGTACTTCTGTAACAACTTCCTTCAGTTTTTCTAACAGTTCTCACGAGACAAATGATCTACTGAAATCTGGACAGAAAAAATGTAGTTTGATTTATCCAAGAAAACCAGTCACTGTGTCAAATAAAAACACGACATTCATCTCACACAGTATTTTCATCTACTCATAGTAGAGATGATCCTATATTTCTTTTTCATTTTGAACCCCATCGAACAGCATACCAGTTCTTTGACAACAATAACTCTATGCACTTTCTAACTAGTAAGGCAAAATTACCTGCGTGGCAATAGCACAAAATACACACTTCAAGTTATCTCATGCATTAACCACAACCAGTCAGCGTTGCAGATAACCCTGAACAAGCGATCAGTATCACAGAAATACTGCAGAAGTTAAAGTCTACCTTGGAGAACAGTACTGTTTCCAGCAATGCTGCACTTCCATGTGGAGCCTGGATCCCAAGCAGTCATTTAAAGATGGTTTAAGCGGATAGAAGCAATGCAGAAGTTACACACAAACCTCTTCCTTTTCAGATCCACCATACGAAGAAACTTGTACACTTTGGGTAATTTTTCTAATCCATTAGAAGGCAACCTGTATCCCAACTGTCTCTAGCTGGCAGGGAGCACAGGGTACATCTAGACCTCCAAGAAAAGCTACAGATGAATTTTAGTGTTTGAAGAGTTAATTGGCCAGCACTGACTAGGTCACTTTTCTGCCTACAGAGATCACATTAGACATACAAGCTCCAAAAATACAGTGTATGGTTTGGATTAGCACTGCTCAGGTTGGCTGCTCTCCCCCTGGCTTCCTTCCCTTCTGCTCTGACAAAGTAGAAAAAAAAAATTAAAAACCCCATGATATATATCCAGCTCCCTCTCTATTGTGTCTTATCCCTGGTCCTGAATAAAACAAACCTTAACACACAAATTCCTGATCTTGCTCCCTCTTTTTACTGTACCTACATGATATTTAATAAAAAATTGCAAGCGATATGAACTAAACTACTGTACTTCAGTAACAGGTAGTGAAAGAATAGCAACATACAAATCTGAGTGTTTTTATTCCTGAGTCTTTTTAAAGTCTGAAGTTAACTAGATTTTTAATACAAAATTAAAATGGATTCTGTTCTTTGGGGTCTTGGGTTTGGGATTGTTTTTGAGGGGGTGGTGTTGGTTGGTTTGTTTTTTTAACATGTGAACTAAAACAGAAATAACACATAAAGGCCAGAAAACCACACAGTAAAAAGTTACAAAACCATACATTGAAAATGAGGGAACTGATCTTTAAAGAGAGCTCAGCATCTGCAACTCTTATTCTCCCAAGAGATCGAGCCAAAAAGATTTGAGAAGTTTTTATTGCCAGATCTAAATTTCATTCCACAGGCACTGGATATCAGGTCTTTAATCCTTTACTTAACCACAAAGAACTGTGCTGAGGAGTTTAATTCTTCCAAAACAACTGATAATATCCTAAATGTTGAAAGCCGAGTACTTTCCAGTGTAAGCCAAACCCTGCATGTTTTGCTTTTAAGCAAATGCCACAGCAGATGCAAAACCAGTAGGATTCACACTGGTGTTTTCTAGGAAAGCAGAAAATCTCCAAAAAACACAACCCATGCTTTAGAAGTGGCAGACAATTAAAGAAACAGTTCAATACTTGTACTGAATTAAACCGCATGTATAACATCATGTGTATATGTTTAATTTATTGATTTAGGATTTAAGATTCTTTGTATTTTATCACCCACATATTTTAATGTGTATTATGAACTGGCTTTTCACAATTTTACCAGTTACATTTAACTGATTCTCCCCCTGCCCTGATTTTCTGAACTGCACTCCTTCACAGCATTTCAATAAAAAGTGTTCAAGGTGAGCTAGACTTCTTCCACAGTAGCATTTTAAAGCATTTTAAAAGGCTGTTTCTATGAGTATTGGGCAAGGAAAATCCGAGAAGCATTGGAAAAAAAACAGATGTAGAAACAGCATTTAGACATACTCTCAGAAAATGTAGCAAGGGTTCTATCTATTTGCAGTACAAAAACCAGTCAAGATATCCTGACGTTTGGGAGGGGTACATTATGAGGACCAAAGAATGAAAAAATGAAAGTGGTAAAAATGTATTTAAGACTTCACCATGAAAATCCATGTACAAGTGTCTTCATGATACAATTCAGCAGGGTTTGATCCAACTTTGTTTCCTGAGATTTAAATGTTCTCTGGCAAGACTTCACCGTGCAACTCTGATTGTGCAAAAAGTCCTTAAATACACTGCCATTAGTTCTTACTACATTTATATACTCAAGCTCACTAATCAGAGGTCTTGGGACATCAGATAGGCTGAAGTACTCATGTGGGCCAAAGCAGATATATCTGTTATAATCTGAATAGCTGTGGTGGTTTGAAGGAAATTACTTTGCAAATACTGTTTGGGTTATTCTATCAGACACTGGAGAATTTTTTTGTTGGATGAGCCATAAAAACTACAGAATGTTTGCCAAAAAACAGACCAAGGTTATCAAGCCAACAAAGAAGTGCAAAAAAACCCCCTCTCTTTTCATATGGTAGAAGTACATGAAGCCTTGAAGCTTCTCAGTATCACACTTCCTAAATGATGCTTCTTAAAAGTTCATAAAGTCAATATAATTTGACAGCAAATAGGCCCTTGCCAAGACAGAATCTGCTACTGGTTTAAACCGACACTCTCATTTACTAGGAAACTTGACTAGATAAACAGAAGCAAGTTTCTCACATTTTTCATATTTGATGTCTCAGGTGACCTCTTGAAAGTACATCAGAGCACCAAAACACCTGGATGACTACTCTCCAACTACAAGAGAAGCATTTCATAAACACACTTGCAACTTTTGAGATTGAAATGCTCAAAGTTAATAACAGCAATTGTCTACCGCAAACCTCAGGGATGGTGAAGGTTGGACCTGATATGAACATTCCTCTTCCCCTTTAACGATAACAGCTCAGCCACACCTAGCAGATCAAAAACCTGACAATGTCTAAAGAGGCACCTCCCAAGGTCAGTCCAATGACTGGGTGTCCACATGATTTATTACATAAGAAATAACTTTGTACTATATTACACCAGATACATTATTCAGCTTCAGCACACAGCAAAAATCCCCATGTGATCCCCTACAGATAAACATCAACGTAACCGTTTACCAGTAACACAACTACTCAGCCTTCAAGGCACTCATGAACTTCTGACAAAATGCAGTACAAAATGGCAGCATACTGGACTTCTATATATGCTCCAAGGAAGCTATTAACATCCACCGGCCATTCAAGCTTGCATCAGCTTGCTCTAACATTTCTCAATAATTACATTAAACAGAACCAACAGGAACTTGAATATCAAGCAAGAAGAAAAGTTTTTTTCAGGACTTGTATGAAGTAGAAACAACAGTGGTCTTCACTTAGCTGCCACGTACATGCTTTGTGGCTGCTATATGCCTGCAGCACTTGATCACAGGTAAGGCAATGCTGAGTCAACACTTTCAGGATAACCAGATTTATATCCATTAACTGTGGACATCTATCTCTGCCTCCTCACTCAATTCAGACTTGACCTCTTCTATGATCTTTCACAACTCTTTAGACAGAGAGAGCGATTCTTAGTAACCAACCTGGAACATGTTCTGTGCTGCAAAACATCTTTAAAGGAATATTAACATATTATCATCTGTTTCCTCAATCTTCCAGTATTTCTAACATGCTTGCAACTGTGCAATCCAAAGCTAGAATCACTGACACTGGGCAGAAGGAAGACCACATACAACATTTGGCATTACTTTTCACACAAGGATTTTTTTGTTTTGTTTTGAGACAACCAACGATAAGAACAAAAGTCCTGGTTCTTGCCCGTTTTGCATCAGCCTTCTAAGTTGCTGCTGTTCTTAAGCTACGATGATTTTTTTCACCTGGATAAGGAAGGCAAAGATAATTCTCCCCCACTAAAAACCACACTTTCCTTTTTCAATGAAAGCATGCTACAAAGACACAGCAGCACTAGAATTTGACAGTCATGCTCACTTAAACAAAATTTACTAAACAAAATATACTTAGGTCAATATTTTGAAGTGATTATTGCCAAACCTATCAGTAAAATAAAATTAATCTATATTGAAAAAATCCTTACTATTCAAACTCCAGGAACTTTTATAAAGCAGAAATAAAAATGTCACACATTGTTACAGTTTATAAAGTGGAAGACTGTAGAGATTGAAAGACCACTGAAATAATCTTCAAGGACATTCAGAATTCTGCCAACACTACGTTTTTGCTGCAGAAATCCTAGGTTCATGCTCTTCAAGGTGGATTTCAAGTGCTAGTGAGCAAATAGTACTAACTCAATTGGATAGTGAACCATTTGCTGTGTCAAAGCTTTTTGCCAAACACATATATATAATTTTTTTTTTTTTGCTATACGGATAATCAACCCCAGATGGCAATTTACATAGGCAACAGGATAAAGGAATCCATGCACTGCTGGTGCTCTCAGCCTCAATCAGAGCAAGCATGGGCGTTTGAGAATGTCACTGTTTATTTTTAATTGCTGTGTCCCTCCTTTGTGCAGGTTCAAGCGGTCAAAGATGTCGAAGTCCATTAGGAGAACTGGAAGGTGATGCCACTTCATTTGGTGAGAGGGTTCCTCAGATTTAAAAAGCAGCTGGTTTATAATGTCCCTAAATGCCCAGTGGGCACCAGCTGTCAATCTCAGTTACCATAGGGTCAGGGCAAAAAAAGGTCAGAGAGAGTCATAAACCACAATGTGTTGTGAAATGTGCTTCCTCCATTACCTTGTAGGCCTGAGAAAGGTTTGACCTTTTATAGGTATCCTAACCCAACTCTGCATGATGCTAGCAGGGGTAAGTACAACACACAACTCAAGCTTACAGAAGTTGCTTCCTTTTACTGTGCCTTGGTTTCCATACCTGTACAATAGGAACATGAATATTCACAAGCTGGTAGTGGCAAACAACAAATGCAAAACTCTGCCCACTACTATTACCACTCAGAGATGTGGACACATCTTCTATTTCACACAAGGCAGTGGAAGGATTAATTCATTAACAGCAATTGAAAATAACTAAAACTTTGAGGGAAGTTGTTAATGCCAGAAAAGCCAAGTGATCTGGCTTCCCTTTGTCAATGACCTGTTTATCTGCTAACTTGCCTCTCACTTCACTGCTCCCCCAGTCACTTGGGAAGAAAGCATCTTTTAAAGTCCCACTTCAAGTCTTTCCTACTGTCCTCTCAAACACCCATTTGCAATACGCAACTTATTTCACTGTATTTTTGTTATTTTCCCCTTTCAGACTCAATATTAGGAAGCATTCCTTTACAGAGAGGGTGGTCAAACACTGGAACAGGCTTCCTAGAGAGGTGGGTCAACACCCCAAGCCCGTCAGTGTTTAAGAGGCATTGGGACAATGGCCCATGCCAATGGGACAACATGCCTTAACTTTTAGTCAGCCCTGAAGCAGTCAGGCAGTCGGACTACATGATCATTGCACATCCCTTCCAACTGAAATATTATATTCTATACAGATTCTCAAAGAACAGACTAATTCCTAAACATATTTCTCCAAAACATATTGAACTATACATGAAGAGCTAAGCAGTCACTTACAGATATAACCTAGTTATGCATTCCTTCTTTGCAAGGAATAATTACTCTGCTCTGTCTCACCCCCATCTCCCAGACTGCAAAGTGACAGGAAGTTTCGCCAGTGCTATGCCAAAAAAAGTAGCTAGCTTAGCTAAGCAAGGCCCCTGATGGGCAGAAGCCATCCCTCAGCACTCGTCAGCCTTGCACTCTTAACTACTTGTCCCTCCTTGGACCCCTTGTGCAGACAGGCCCAGGACAGCAAGGAGGACACAACGGAAAAGGGAAGGAACTCTGGCAAGGGGAAAGCAAGAGAGGTTGAAGCCAGAGCTACAATCCCAGCAAAGCATATTCCCTGGAGGAATTACAAGCACTGCTCCCAGAATGGGCTGCATGCAGCAAATGAGAATATGGGCAGTTGAGGAACTCCACTGGGAAAACAGACATGATGGGGTACATATGCAAATCACTTATGCAAATGACAACATGATATAAACTAGATAGTCACAGGTATCACAGAAGACGCTGATCAAAAGTTAATTGTCAGCTATCAACAAAATATTTCAGGTGAAATCAGAATGCCTCACTTAATCCTTCACTTGCCTGCAAAGTACAGGCAAAAACGAGAAAGCAGCATGTTCACTCAATGAAAGAATGAGGTCCTTATAGTAACATGACTTCAGGATAATACCGACAGCACCAAAAGGGTCCCATCCAGGCTTGTTCAGCCAAAAGCTGCCTACTCTCAGAATGTAACTGGCCGGGTCCACTTTAAGTGTCAGGTGCAAAACACTCCTCAAGTCTTGACTTATTTTGGATAGTTAATACAAAGGAAAAGTCAGAGCAGTCCAAATCAGATCTGTGAAATAGGCTTCACCTGTTCCAAGCAAAAAGTCACCTTATTTTCTTTTAAAGGATGAATGTATTTTAAGGAAATAAAATAGTAACAACAGTGAAGCAGTTCAAAGGCCACTGAAAGGCCTCTTGACTTTCTACAGGCTCTCTAAAAAGCCCTACAGCAGCGAGCCACATACTGCATCCCAGCAGTTCTCCCAGAACATGTGGACATCAAAGCCCCAACAAACAAAGAGAATGCGCATCAAGCATTTCAATGCCCTCTTCTTGTCTTTTCCTTCGCTTCAGACATCTGGGTAGCCTACCTAGTCAGATTCTTTCGCAAGCCTTCTCACTGCAGCACGTCTCAAATGAAAGTAACCTCAACTCAAACCTTGTTCGGTTCTTGGGCACGTCCTATCTTGGAAACATGCCACCTTGCTTTTCTGAATTTGAAAGTCTAACACACTAATCTAGGTCAGTCTTCCCTCCTCTTCATTCAACTAAAATTGAGCAAGTAACTTACTGGCTGCGTTATTTAAAAATCTCTACATCTTCTCCCATTATAAACTGGCTTATGGTAGAGTACAAAAAAAAAAAGAGAGGACAGACACTGAAAATAATTGAATAATTTCAGATTGGAAGAGAACACTCTCTTCTTTGTTGAGTGTCTCTATCAGGAAAATTGGGGGGAGTGAAAATGAGAGACTCACCTTCAGGGCAGGAATCTCCACATTGTCACCAAGGCTAACAGAGCCAGAAAGAATAGTCCCTGTCATCACCGTGCCTTGACCCTTGATAGAGAAACAGTGGTCGACTGCCATAAGGAAGTGTCCCGAGGGGTCTCTTGATGGCAGGTAAGCCTGAGACTTCAGGACCTGAAAAAAAGAGATAAAAGCAGCACCACGCCTGGGTGAAAAGTCATGACAGCCATACAGCAAAAGGAAGGCAAGCGGATGATTGATTGAACAAGCTTGCAGTTTTACTGATTTCAGGCATCTCCCCATGAGCTTAGAACGCACCAATGTCAAATTAACTGTGTGCCATAGAGGAGACGCACACTTAGCAGCGGGAACAGTTCGATTTTCTGCCTTAGAAAGATTTGGTGCCGCACATTTAGCTTGGTTAGCAAAACTGCACTGGCGATAAAGTCGCTGCCAAACTCAATATAAACACTGCAGCAAAGCAGAGAAAAAAAATCCCGTATGTCCCCTCTTTTTTCTCTCTACCCTTCCCCTGCCCCCCCCCAGTACAATTTTACAGTGCATTTTGCTACTTCAGCTTTTGTGGATTTCATGAAAATGAACTTATATAGAGATAATTAGTGCCCCATAAAGCCCACCCCTGCCTCCCTCCCAGAAAAACTATTATACTGGCATAAGTTTTCAAAGTCAACTTCCCCTTCAGATTTCTGTCAACACTTCTTGGAGGATCAAACCACTAGGAAAAATAGCTACGTAAGTACCATTTTCTAGAGAAATTCTCCAAGTTTAGAATTTCTGGTTTGCTGACAAATATTATGTTTCTTAAAATATATCATCACAGACAGAAGATCTTAATTATAGAAATGCAGTCATGTACCCAACAGTGCTTCACAGGAACTGGTTCACCCCTGTCTCAAATCACTTTTGATCTCGGCCTCTGTTATAACATCAGCATATAAACTTGGCACTACCTTTAATGTCTGCTTTTAAGGTCAGAAACTGCAGGTTAAGCCCAAGTTGTAGTGGCAGAACAATGGAGTGAGTCTCTTATCAAGGACAGAAGGGATAATACCTTGAAGCTCCATGGCAGGGCTCACACAGCATTTGCCAGCTCTTCTAATATTAGGTCTCAGAGTTGACAAACAACTGCAACATGGGTATTTCCTTCAAAGGTTTTAACCCTGGAGAACATCCTAGTAAATCTACCCGGACCCAGATGAAGGCAGAACTAAGGACTTGCCTATCTCCAGCTCTCTAGACATTGCTGTGGGTAGCCTCGTTCTTGCCAAGTCTATTCTAAGGCCATACCACATCACACCCCCATGCCCATCTCCGGCCACACGTGCCTGGGAGGAGGTACACCACGCAGCAGCCATGAGGAACATCCTGCCTTTGTACAAGCCAGGCTGCCCTGGGCCAGACATCCCTAGATTTTTGATGACTGGTGCTACACTCTAGCTCCAGCAATGTACAAGTATTTTAAACCTGGCAGCATCCAAATCAGACCTTGACAAGTCTGCCAAGAATGATGCCTTTGTTTTAGGACTACTTCATGCTGTCTGCAAATAACAGTGGCATCCCTCCAGGGCAAAGATGCTACTTTTCCCTAAAGCTTATTCACAGAAAGGGTGACAAATCCACTACAAGCTACAAACAGCTCTCAAACACCTATTTTAAGTGTCCTGCCCTTCACAGTATAAGCTTTATACCATATAACTTATTGTACAACTTAGTTTTTTGAAAACCTGAGAATTTATTCTCTTCTCCTGCCATCCCCCAAAGAAAAACAAAACAAAACAAAAACCACACACCAAACCCACATTGCTGGAACTAAGAATACCTGTCAAGCATCAGTTTGCTTGAAGTCTTCTCCTGTTCATATGGGTCTGATACAATGTTAGTTATACAATCATACAGTTTTTTCCAGGCCCTACCTCATTCAGGGCACAGGGTAAATCCAGGCCATGTTTTCTATCTTTTGCAGATGTGCAAGGCACACAGTAAGCAAGGGAGAGTATCACAGAGAAAGATGGTTTCATCATGAAGGCAGGTGGTACTGCTCTAGAGAATGGATTCTACACTTGCTTATGCCAGAACTCCCATGTATTGTTATTCTCGTAAAAAATGAAATTTTCCACAGGTAATCACTGACTGTACACCTCAGACTGTCCAAACAGAAACCCCAAAGCTTAACAAAAGTGCTAAGCATTCACAATTGCAATCAAAGTTGGCAGGTACTATGATCTGAACCAAAAGAGTTCCTCATTTCCTTAAATTTGGCAACGAAAATTAGTAAACTCAGTGGACTTAACTACTTTGTGCCTCAGCTTCCCAATCTAAATATGGATTAAAGTCACCTCTACACTTCCTATAGGTCTTTTGGAAGTAAGTTAACTGTTTGCCAAGTGTTCAAGACCACAGTGATGTGTGCCAAAGAAAAGTCCAGGAGGAAATTAATCATTCTGAATGCAGAGCAGTATTTGAATGGAGTCATGAGGCCACACAGAGAATAATGAGAATTAAAACAAAATACGGACTACCTGCCCACTAGTTGAGCCCTGTCCATCCTGTGCAAGGAATGAGGTAAGGGTTGCTTAGAATACAGAATCATGCCCTTAAACACTGGATCGTAATACACACACGAAGGAAGGAGACAATTCCCAACGTGTAACTTTTGAGTGCCTGACTTCACAACTTTACTGTTTTCTTAACTGTGGTACAATTCTAAAACAACACCTACCAAGGATTTGACAGAATTTTAAAGCTATTTTTACTCATTATGCTTCATAATTCTTTACAACCTTAAAACCTATTGCACCACACGTGATAGCTGTTTCTTAAGACACTCAAAGGCATTGAAGCCTAGTAGTTGAAAAAGGAGATCCACTTTTGGGGCATGCAACCTCAACTTCTCCACTCACTGGAAGGAATCCCTAAAGAATCAGATTCCTTAAAACTGACATTAATGCAGGAGTTCCTCAGCTCTAGATACTAATACAATGTAGTCCAAAAGACTTAAAGTTAAGTTCAAGCACATTTCATGTTACTATGTTATTATGATGTTCTTCAGCAGGTACCTCAATTAATTCAGAAACACCTAGTGGATTCTCAGACTCTGGGGCTTCCGGTCCACCGGGCTTTGCTGCAACAGCAACAATAGGACACCCACAGAACCTGAAAGAGAGAAAGACTCCCACCATTAGACCGCTGATCTCCTACGTGTGTCACGATGTAAAGTCGTTCCAGGGTCAGCTGACAACGAAGGCAAGGAAACCCTCAAATTCCAATTCATCTGCTCTTCCCCCATAGTGAATAACTGAATTTTTTTCTTGAATTACTAGCATCTGCGCTACTGGACTTTACTATGAAATATTCAGTCCTCTTTAATATCAGCTACTGATTCAACTCTGTGGCAGTCAAAAGTAAGACTTCAGTTTACTTCAGAAGCAAGGGTCTGCTACCCAGTCTTATTGCAGTGCCTTTGCATTCAAACCATTTTACCTGGAGACTTGCACTGGTTTCAACTTTCATTAAAGTAATTATAATCCTAGCTGTAGAGTCATGACCTTCAAAACTGGAGCCAAATGCAAGATGGCTCATGATGTCTACCTGAGTCTGCAGGCAGACTGCAAGGTCTGCAGGCAACAGAAAGATCTAAATCTACAGAAATCAAAGTTCATGAAACCCACAATCTCAAACATGCAAAGGTTCAGAGAAGAGCAGTACTTCCAAGGTTGACCTCAGTTTAGCTTCTCTTACAGTGAATTTTACTCTTCAAGTCCTTAATATTCAGCAGCTTTTTAAGTCTGCTGACTGAATTTGTAACTTTTGCTCCCTAAAATGAAACCTAGCGTTTCAATCACCTGATTGTTCAATCAGCTTGTTTTGCCTACATTTTGGAAAGGAAAGTTAGACTATAAGTCAAATTATTACTGCATTTTTGCAAGAGTCAGGATTAGCCATATAAAAAAAATATATATTAAAGCAACAGAATAATAATCAGCAATAACAAAAGTGATTGGTTCTCATAGATACTTGGTTCTTATGCAACAGATTCAGACCAAAGGTAATTATTATGATCATCTTTTTGACACCAACCCCCCCATAGATTTTATCTCAAAGTAGTGAACTGGAGGAAAAAGACAGTGCCTCGATAAAGGAAAAAATGCTAAGTTCTATAGAGGGAGCTCATTTAGTGACCAAACAGTAATCAAGCATATAAGGTATTTTCTGTGTTTATACGCCATAAGCCTGAGGCATCTAGGGACAAAGGGTTATACAACTGTGCACTGAAAATTCCTATGATTAACCATAAAAGTTTCAGAAGTTTATTTTCATACAAATACTCTACGGCACTGTATTGCAATAAATAGAAATTTATGCTGAACCAGGTGCTTTACTCCTTTTCCCATATACCAGAACAAACTGGAGTAATCACGTACTGCCTTTGGAGGCACTTCCAAACATGATTCAGCCCTACTAAAACTCTTACTCCCATCACTTTGATTTCTTGGTCAGCAGAGTTTAGACCCTGCTGGACAAAGATAAAAGCTGGTATGTGCAAAAAAAATTATGAAAAAATAGAAATTCCATTCATAGGGACAGTTTGCTTTTACTTTTGGTGTCAATCCAGGGAACAAGCAAGTTTCAATTAGGTTAAATTTACCTGTGCCAAGCTATTCAAAAACATGACAGTTACTTTACCTATTTTTTTTTTCCACCTTCCATGGAATCTCCTGACAACGCTACAGCAATTTCCCCAGCATCAACGGCAACACCTACTCTATAGCTGCAACAGACTTCAGATTTGCTTACTGCTATGAAATTGTGCATGCATGCCTGTGTCTGTAGAGAAATAACAATCAACAAGTAAACTATTCCTGGAAAAAAAAAACCTCATTGCCAAGCACTTGGGGTCAGAGGCAGCTGTCAAATGGTCTCAGCATATGCTCTGCTAATAAGAGTAGTTTAGAAATACAAAAACAGTTTAAAAACATGCATTTGGAAATTCAAAGTCAAGTGGGAAAGAGGCTGTCGAGAAACAACACGTGCCAAAGACACAACAGGACAAGCACTTTACAATCACGCCCAGGTCAGCAGTGCTTTCAAAGCACCATAAAGCACAGACCGCACATGCAAAAACTGTATTTCTGTCATGAGAACAATACACAGACACATCCAATAAAAGGGCATTTCTAGGATCCAGAGTTCCAGTGGGTAATTAAAACATGCTGACAGGACCATTTCTCTCCAGGTAGAATCACAGCAGTTGTAATCAGCTGATACACATCCTTGTTTTAAGAGGTGGCTAGAGGTAAGGACCTCACAGTCAGCATGTCAACTGTTTCAAAAACTCACTTCCCCTTCAGTTTTGACAAGTCTGCTAATTTTCAAGACATACTGTAAAGACCCATCTGTACTTCACGATGTAAAGAGAAGATTGAATTCAAACAGTGTACATTAAAAGTATTTCTGAACACCAGTTTCCTTACCAAAATTTTTGTCTTCTTTTTATGAATATGCAACTAGAAAGGTCTTTTTTTTTCCAATCATTTGCAATACCATCTTGGACTAAACCAAGAATGAACCACCACCCGCAGCAGCAATTACTGCCATTCAAGAAGAATAAACAAATTTTAAGAGAAGGACAAAACAAAAGTGAGCAGTATATTAAGATAAACTCTCTTAAAAATCATTAACTTCTTGGCATAGATAAGAAACAAATAGAAAATAACTATTAATTGCAATCCTGCTTGTTTCACATTCTATGTATCAGCTTTTCAAACCACCAAATAAAATCATAAGAATGCCATTAGATAGTTATCTCTAAAATTTTCCTAACTTTATTACCTCAATGTTACCCCCATTGGGATTACCTGTGAATTTGATCAACAAACTCACAGCTATAAAAAATTGTTGATCCAAAACGCTTTGAGATATTGAAGGCGTCTCCTTTCTTTATCTCCCATAAAATGAGGGGAAGCAACCTATAGAGAAAGCCCTGTATTTGTTTGCCCTTAAATCAACAGCTGCCAGAGAGAATTGAAAGTTGTAGGATTCTGTCTAAGTTCACAAGAGAGAATTTCACTTTCTTGGTGACCTCTCTACCATTCTCAGCAAAATGAACAGACCCAAGAACAACACAGGAGCTGGAAAGACACCAAGATCTTCACAGTCACTATTGTGGCAGTTGCATAGTTGAAAAGGGACATCGCCCTACCATCACAAATAAGCTAAGCAAGAACCAAGCTTTGCTTTTTTGGTCCTGGTGAAGTTTTGTCCTCTGTATGCTCAATCCTATTCCTTTGATTCTTCAAATCAAAACATGACCTAACAGCTATAGATGTGGGAGCTAATGTCCCCTTATGACCCTGGGCAAAGCAAGCTGTGCTTCAGTTTGTGTAACCACTAAATAAATATTGTGTCTGTATCATATCTTCCCACTTCTTAAGAGCCACATTTCCACTCCTGAATCTCACTGCACTTCACTCATGATGTACCTAATCAATTATGTACCTAAATTAATGCACCTAACCAGGACTGACAAACATCATCCCAGCCAGAGCCACATGACATTATATAAGCTTCCATCATTCTGCTCTCCCTAGTTAGGGCAATCACATTTTTCACCCTCAGTTAAGGAAAAGCCTTTATGCTTTCTTTCCTCTGGAGTGAAAAAAGACTTGCAGATCACAACAAAAGTTGCAAGTCCATAAACAAAAAACACCATGCACCCAAAAAAACAGTTCTTCACCTGGATCTTCTGGCTTTGTTTTATCCAATCTGAACTCCAAGCAGCCCTTTAAACTGAAAAGCTTCATTATAGGAAAATATTTCTCTACAGACAACACTTGCAGATGCAAATTCAGGACTGCATTTGAGTTTCTCGTAATCTTTCCACTCTTCTCATCATCTTTGCTAGACATCTCAGTGTGTTTAGAAGCACATTGGAAGGGAAATATGGGTGAAGCATTTTTGTTAAACATTTTGTTACAAGTTAGCTGTTAACATTACTGTTAACTTACTTAGTATTTTCCAAGGTCTTCTGCATTTTCTTAGTCATCTTCTCAATGGCACTTTGTCTCTTCCCCTCTGGAAGGAGATCTACTTTGTTCAGAACTACTACCATCTTCTGGCAGGCAATTTGCCCAATTACCAAGCACTCTGCTGACTGCGTCTGCATCCCTTTTGTCACATCTATTACGAGCATCATCAAATCAATAATCTGGGCACCTAGAGGAGAATTCACAGTCAGTATTGCAGCAGCATAAAAAGATGAAGCATCATTTTCTCAAATAGTTTCCATAAAAACTGTCAGTGTATGTACAAAGGCCCAGAAATATGAACAAAACACAAGTCAAAGTAAGCATCAAATGCATGGCTGCGTTTGAAAATAACACTTCAGGAACTGAAGTTATTATATGCTACCATCGGATCATAAATAAAATGTAAGCATGTGATAGTTTACATGTTCCTCCATATTAACAGTTCAAGGATGTGATCACTGCATTTGGAAAAAAAAAAATTAAGTTACCCTTGTAGCAACACAAGCATGACACTTGCCTCGATTCAAAAAGATAATCTAAGCAGCTAAGCAAGAACATGGTATGGCCAAAGTAACGCACAACATCACAGACCGTCACACACTCGGAGCAACCCCAGTAAGAGCCAACTACTTGCTGCATAACTACGCCTGCGAGCCTCAGTCCCCGCCTGCTTCCCGCCATTTCTTCTTTCAGAGTCCAAAATTTGATAAAGGTAAAAACAAGATGACCACCACCAGAGGCAGGTTTAACTCCAAGTCTAAACAAATTCCTACAATCCCTCAGCATGAGGAAGAGGCGATTTAAACCCTGCAATATATTGTCATTCACCCCCAATTCAGATCTACGTAACCTGAATATGTACATCATACACAGCCACAAACAGATCCGATTCTTAGATCTCTTCAAGAAAGAGTTCCTAAATTTTAGGCTGAAGTTACCTGTCATGCTTAGGGATTATTTTCATTTTATTTTTCAAAGTATTGTTGTCATGAACCCTTAAATCCTTTGATTGAAGCAATCTGAATTTCATGGATTCAGATTTGTTTTCAAGGAAGCTTTTAATGAATGTTGGGCCTTCCACTAATTACATTCAGAATTTTCTTCTTTCCAGGTAACTGAAATACTCTGAATACCAAAAAAGTAAAGTGCAATAGACTGTAATGTTGAAAAAGCTTAAACATAAAAAAGCTAAAGCTGAACTACCAGAAAGTCATACGTCAAAAAAACCACATTTTGAAAGATGATAGAAGCTAGAAATCATGCAAAACTGCAGCATTCTGAATTTAAGTACTTTTAATATTTGCCTTAAGCTTTTGATCAGAAGAACAAGAAATCGATACAACTGTTCCTTGTTCCTTCGCCCTTCTCCAACCTTCCCCCCCGCCTTTTTTTTTTTTTTTTAAGCTTTTACAATGGCTATGACAACAGCTACCCTTGTTCCTAATTCCCATGAACTCAGGATAGGAAATCATTCTGAGGTTGAAGTGCATGGGTGAACGAGTGGGTGGGAACTACAAGGAAAAAAAATTATGGTTACAAATGACTATTTTCAACCTACCAAAGCTTTCATCTTGGAATAATGAATGCTAAACCCTTCAGAGCACTAGTTGGATAATTATGACATTTCCAAAGCTCCTGCAGAATTTCCACCAATCACTTCAAATATCTCCATGACAAATTCGAGACAAACTTTATACCTTCAAAAGTATTTTTCATTGTTATTGTTTCAAGAATTGTATTAATTTAGAACTTAAGTTATAGAATAAATATCATCAAGGCTGTACAAAAGGCTCCGACTTTATACACCATACAAAAGTGCAGCCCTAAAGGACAGGAAGCAAGGGGAATGAACAGCATGAAAATAGTTCAAAACTGTGGGACAAAACACTGCACAATCAGAATGCATGCACTTTTGCGAGTACATACTGCATGGGGTTTTTTAAACTTAATATAACACCCATATTTTGTATTAAACTATACCGCACAGTAATTCTTACTACACAGGTGACACCCTTAATGGGAATGAATAATTAATAATTAATAATTAAAACCAAACCATCAAGTCAAATTGATTATGAATACTATAAAAAGTGCATCTAGCAAAAACAACAACACTGCAGCTTAAGTTTGAGCGAACTGTTATGACTACTAGAGCACAGCAATCCTTATGCTCCAGAATTAAGCCAAAGTAACCAGATCTGAATTTGGTTGTGAAAGGGTGGCTGATAAGATGCATTATATATGGTGTGGTATCTCTTCCCTCCAACAGGAGACAAAATCTGCGCTGAAACTCTTATAAGCAGTTTCAGTACAAAGACTGCTTTATCTTGAAACACTAAATCAACTGCTTTGAATACATTTGTTATAAAGCAAATACTTGTAATTGCTGTATTTATGAATCTATTAGCAACACTTTAAAAGAGCCATAAAAGTCATCAGCCCAGTTGCTAGAAGGTCAAGAATGTCTACCTCAGGGCATTTCATAGCAAAGAGAAGATGAACAAAGGAAAAATAACTGTACAGTCCATGGAAAGACTCCAGAAACGCCAGAAAACATATCACGATACTCCAGATGAAAATATATTACAGTCAAGGAAACGGCAGCATACTCAAGTTAGCAAATATGTGCCTCAGTACAACTATTGTGCCTCCTCCAAATTTGTAACGTGCTAACTGCCCACAGTTCGTAAGAGATGTTGCAAGACAGAACAGAAAGCATGGCAGGGAGAGAGCTGGCACCCAAGCAGGGTGGGAAGCTGCTGCCCTTCAACAGACTCATGGAACCAAGGGAAAGATCAGGACAGCATTGACAGAAATACTTTAACTGCATTCTCCCCAAGGCATGAGGGTGTTTTGTACATGTCTATTCACGCATATCAAGACATGAATGCTCAAGTTTACAGGACCCTTGGGCAACAAGGGGAAAAAAAAAAAAAAAACAACACACACACTGAGATTTAGTTCAACTTTCCTCTGAGCTATTTAATAAGCCATCTTTGACGATTCACCTTTTTCCCAATCCCTCAAGTCTTCTCCTATCTGGTTTTACATTTTACAACCCATTTCCTTAGTTGCCCTTATTCATGCGTAATAGTTCGTTAAATACTCAAATGAAGTAATCTAGGGAAATCAAAACAAAGTGCACAGGGATTCACAAATGAAACATTTCTAATCAGGAAAGTTGGCACGTCACTTGTTACAAGGTGACAAAACTATAAACCCCTCCAAAGAACATGGAATATCTCATTCAGCACACTTGTTCCTCATAGCATGTATAGTAATAGCAGACCTACTATTGTCTAACTTCATATTTGCAATTTAAATAATCTCTATCAGACTATTAATCAATCAACTCACTATCACATTGAATGTTCCTGAAAATGGAACAATGTTCCTGAAGAATTTTTTTAACCACAGAACAAGACTTAACTGGGGAAAGTGAAGGAAGGATGGATTATATAAGAATATTCTCAGTTATGTAATCTCACTTGGAAGGACCTTTTGAGGCATAAAAATATTACAACCATGCCAAGCAGAGACTCCAAAACCAACAAGAAGAATAAAAGAAGGTGACAATATCACTCAATAAACCTGCCCTATCTGACCACAGAACACCTGCCATGGGCTCTCGTGGGAAATGGAACAAAAAGGAACTGAAACACTTTGCTTTCGCTCAGGAGACAGCGTATGGTCCTACACAGTTAAGAGTGATACGGAAAAGAGGAGTTTTCCTCAAGCCCTCAAAGCAGGCAAATGGCTTGAAATTAATCTGAACAAAGCACAGACTCATGCAAAGGACAGGTCTGCATATAACGAAGCACAGCAATCAAGAACAATATTTTATCTGCATTGAAGCAGGTCATATAGAATCGATGGATACCTTCATTTAACTTTATCAAAAGATTTCCCCCACAGAAAAAAACAGGGGTGTAACCTTTCATTTGCTGTTTCATCTATGAATGAGGCGTTCAAGAACATTCAGAAAGATAAAGAGTCCTCCTGAAGCGCGATTTCTCACTTTGCTTGAAAATGAAAGATGAACTATCGGAGTATCCTTCGTGTGATGACATACAGCTCAGATGTAGCCCTGTAAAAAGCAAATGAAACAAACTAGTTGTCATCAGAAAACACAAGGGGGTGGGGAAAGATGGGAATTATATTGCAAGATAAGCAGCTAAACCACAGCACAAAAACAAAGTAAAGTAGATAGTCTGAGTGAAGAAAAACAAACAAGAAAGATAACACGTGAACAGAGAGAATCTGGATGTCAGCCAGGTACAGGAAAAATACAAGGCCAGCAGCACAGCATCACTGAGAAAAGGCTGCAAGAAGCGCCAGCTAAACTCGGAGGCAGCAGCACTCATCTGTACCACAAAAGCAAACACAGAACTCACAGGTATTAACAAAGATACCTTCAGAGAAGAGAAAAAGCCTAGCCCCTGCTTTGAACAATCACATCCAACCCGCTCTTGCTTCTCAATTTGGGGGATTATCTGATTATGAACAGTCAACAGGGAAGTAATTTATTACTCTCTACTCATTAGATTAGTCGAATCGGAGATGTCAGATTATGACAAGCTTCAAAAGGGCAGAAGGCAGCACCTCAGTTTCCCTAAACTGGCCATCGGCTCCATTTCTCCAAGGGCAGAGCAAAACGGTACCACTCTGAGCACGTCATTCACAGCCAGCTCTCACTCTTGATCCTGAAAGAGCTCACCAGCTGCTGTCTGAGGACACCCAAAAAGAGAGATGACCCAGAAGAATAGTATGCATTTCAAAAAAAGTATGTATTGATGAACTTTTAAATCTTTAGAGAAAACTCATTGCATCCTCTGCATTTATGTTATTTAGTATATTATATCTTCAAACCTTGACTGAAATAAGAAGAAAGACCTACCCAGAGCTCTAGGCAACAAGGCTGCAGACCTTCATCCCCTGCATTGCATTCACTCCTCATAAATGCATTTATAGTGTCACACCCACCTTTGATTTCCGCACAGCTTAAAGCACACTTGGTTTTGCTCACTGAAGCTAAAGTAGACACTTAAGTCCCAACTCTGCAATGTTTACACGCTGCTGTCTCACATCCTTACACAAAAGTATACAATTAGTAAAACCGGATCTGTTGTACCAGTATTCACAGGGAAACGCCACGCGAGTACCCAACCTACAGGCTGCATTTTTAAAAACTGTAAAGCACTGTAATTGCCATGTTTATTTTGGAACAGAACATTACCTCTTAACAAATCTCCTTCAGCCTCGATCCACAGAAGTTGCTGCAGTTCTGCATGCACATGAACTCAAAAGCTCTTCTGTCTGTACAACCTGTTGCACGCTTGCAAATTATACACCCAAACTCCCAGGCTGAGCTGTGTGTAGATGGACCCATGCAAAGTGCAAAGTTTACAGTAAGTTAAAGAGGGCATTATTAGGTCTAGGAAAAAAAAAAAAAACAAAACATTTCAGCCTCTCATATCAGTTCCAAAAGCTTATTACTATTTTATTATATATGTGCACTGTGCCCACTTCCAGAACCCTTAGGTTATAAACTCCGAGCACTAAATTAGCTAGCAATTTCAGCATTACCCAAAAGGAGAACCAAAAGGCATTTTCAATAAACACGTCAAATCTCAATTGTCTTCTCTTCAACAAAAGTAGATTAAGACTATTAGAGCATTTACAACTACTACTATTTTGGTAAGTGTAAGTTTAGTATTGCATTAGATTCCCCATAATCCATCAATATAAAGCTGACTTGGCTCCAAACAATAAAACCTGGGCTAGTGGAGGGAAGAGGGGTCAAGTCCCTGTGTGAAGGAGTGGGAGGTTTTGCATGCCACATGAGCACGGAACACAAGCAGAGATTCTGACTCGTGGCTTCTTTAAGCTACTGTGTCCTGTCCTTTTTGTGGTAATCTTTTTAGCTGACTTCGCACAAACAGTACAACTCCTGTTCACAGGCACCGAAAGGAAGCAGAAAATGGAATTTGAAATGTAAAAATAAAATAATTGTGGGCCATGGGCTATAATTTGATTTCACGCTTTACAAGGAAATGAAAGAGAACTTCCTTAAACATACTTTTTTTTTTTTAAATATGCTTTTAACCATGTTAGGATTTCCTCTAGAGCAGCAGAGAAAATAGGATTGTAGAAAATGTACCGTTCTCAAGTATCATTGCTACTCAGGGGCAAAGCTCTGTTTTAATGTGCACTTCCCATTCTGGGGAAGAGGAAATTCTTCAATTAATAAACCGGGTGGACTGAGGCGAGTTTTTAAGGTTTAATCAATTTCATCTGCACATAGGATAAAAAGACTGACTATTCTACCATTTTTGCTTCCCCTATTCCCCTTTCAAAAAAATAATAAAATCAATGTTTTATTTTAAATTCTTTGAGGTTAGTATCTCCTGTCTCAGGAAATATTGTCTATATCATGCAGAGAGTATGAAACTTCCCCCTTCCCAGCCGCCCCCCCCCCTTTTTTTTGTTAAGAATCTTTATTCAGAAACAACTAAATTATTCTCTGCTTTCATATACAGTAACACCTTGGGAGATGCTACAAGTCACACAGGATTTTGCTAGGTACCTTAGGGGAGGCATTGTGAGAAATAATGAAGATGTTTTATGGGATAGGAAATCTCCCAAAATTTAAACAGAAAGAGGAGTGAGGGGAAAGAGAGACGTGCACACAACTGCAGCGCATGAATTACACATGAAGAAACCCTCTGTAAAGCAATGCAAATCACGGATCAAAACTGATACCACAACTTTCATTAGGAAACACTTTGAAAAGAACAGGAACTCGTGGAGTTCAAGCATCCCACCACCGTTTCCCAGACATGCCATTCCTAAAGGTTTCAGCAGCTGTAAGCACAAAGAGGGAGCTGTGCAGCTTCAAACTCTGGATAGCTTGGAATATCTCTGATAGTGAGGGTCAGACTGGCAACCCACAAGACACCTTTCTCAATGCACAGTAAAGCTTAGAATTATACACATTATATTTGATTTGTGAACAATAAAGAAACCGCTAGCTGCACAAATTCCCTTTAAATGAAAACCAGCCACTAAGGTCTTTCCTAAACTGAGAGCTACAAAGAGAAAGCAGGATGACCATAAGGGCATACTTCTTAGAAGTTCCTTTCTTGTATGACAAATAACCTGCCTTTTACAGTTATTTATTTGTAATTCCGAGTTCAACTCAACTACAAATAGTAAGCGATGGAAAGAGATAATTGCTAATCTCTTATTACAAATAAGATAAATAAAAGGGTTATTTTGTAAAAGACTTCACACAAGAATCCACTTGGAATATACTTTATAATTCATCTCCCAGATGAACCAGTGTGCAAGAGCGTCCTGAAAAGGGTAACAGCAATGAGGGCCTCTACCCTCGCCTTTGTCAAGTCATCCAAGGATCTTTCTTGTTTGAATACATTCTAACTACGTGCCAAACAAGTCTGTGTTCTTCAGAGGGAAGAAATGCCTATAATGATTACAGTACGTCAATAAGCTTGATTGGCCATGCTGAAGTAGCATGAACAAAGCTGATAAGGCCTCCAATGAAGGTTACGATACGAAAGACTGAGGCATATCTTCCAATAATTTATTATTATATGCTGATCCAGCTATTGCAATATTGTGCGTATGAATAAGCTTATATTCAACAGATTACTTTTATGGGGAAAAAAAACAAACAACAAACCTGAAAGTGAAAACTCCCTCAGAAGAAGGCATTACAACACTGGAAGAAAGGTGGTCATCAAGAGATCCTTTGCAAGACTTTACAGAATGTAACGAGCCCCATGTTGCCTTTAGCCTATCTGGAGAAGTGTTGTACACCGGGCCATCCATGAAGCCCTAAACGATCTTGGGAAACTTGATCTAGCTTAAAAGTTGCCTACTTAGAGGTGGCTGGCCCACCTTTCAGGGTTGGAACCAGATGACCTCCAAAGGTCCCTTCCAACCTGAACTATTTTATGAGAAGACAGTGCTATAAGAGGGAAACCACTTAAACTAAACCCACCACAAACAAACACAGCAGCGTAGAACAAGAGACTTGCCCTTATGCATTTTCTATGGACACCTGGAGATCTTAGACTTAAGTAATTCATTATTATGGAAAGGTAAGCCTCAGGCAGAGCAACTATGCTTACAGACCCATTATTTTAAAGTCCATTCCCCCCCCCCCCAAGTTGTTTGGTTTTTGGTTTTTTGTTTGTTTTTTTTGGGGTTTTTTTTTTTTTTTTTTTTAATTCTTACTACAAATTAAATACTACTTTGAATAAGTTTTCTCACTGCATGCTTCTGGTCATACTCTCTGAAACACATCAGAACTGTCAGATTTCTGGGTCAGGAGCTGCAGTGCAAGGGGAGCAGCAGGGCATTCCAGCCCTCAACAGGCAAGCACAGGGAGGCCTAGGAGCTGAGGTGGGGTACTCTGTAACAGTGAGAAAAAAAGGATACACAGACAAAAATCTAGCATTGAGCTGTTGCCTTGACATCTCTCAATGTATTATTTCCCAGTGACTCCATGATTTACTTATTCAGAGGCCAGCAAGGGCTCACACTGCTCAGTCAGCAGCAATGGTTACAGGAAGATGTATTCTGAGGTCTTTACTCTTCTTTGGCTGAGGGAGGTCAAAAGCACCAGTCTGAGTGGTGTCTGAACACTTCTGCAGTTTCCGTCACTATAGAAGAGAGACCGTTCCAAGAGAAGGCAAGTACAGGAAGCCCTTGGTATGATCTGACTAAACTCACTGGTCTCGCACACCTTGAAGTGAAACGTAGTTTTGTAAAAAGATACACACACTAAAACAGAATCCTTCCTCCAAAGGCTCCCAAATGGAAGTCACTTCCAAAAAGAGATTGCTATGAAACTTTTTAATTTAGGTAACAATAATTTCCTATGCTTTTCCTCCCCTCTCCCTAACACAAACAGAAGCTAAGTACACCTAACCTTCTCTCAGCCTGCACATAAGCAAAAGCAGCACAAGTAGCAGCCACAGCTAAGGATACATGCTCCTACAGACAAGGAAAGGCTCCATTTCACTTTAAGGATACTTTTAGAAGCATGCGAGTAGATTTTTTTTCCTTCACTTCCATTATAAACATAAAACATGCAAGTCTAAGAGGCATTTCTACCCACATAGTTTCAAGCCAGGGCAATCACACGCTTTACTTTGTTATTACATTAATCTACATAGCTATTTGGATATAGTCAGCTACCTAGAAGCAGTCATCAATGAAGTGGAGCATACTGAAAAGGTATTCACTCTGGCACACCATGGTGATGGAGGCTGCAATTCTGCGAGCTAGGAAGTTCCTGCTCTCATCCACACTTCCCCAACATCGTGCTTATTCAGGTCTCCCATGGCTCACGGGAGGTCCGATGAAAGGCAAAGTTGGAGCTCAGGCCAGTCAGTTCAACTCAGCAACACCAGATAGCTCTCCTCCGGATTAGCAAGGTGACCCAGGGAGAGCCAGAGTCGGCACAAGGCAGGCAGCAGGACCAAACAGCCAGGAGCTGCGTAGGGGAAAAGAGGAAAGAGCAAAGCAAGCCTCCTGCTTCTAGGGACAGGACACTGCTGCAGGCCAAGGTGTTCATGAAACAGCATCCTGAGGAATTTCAGAGAAACTTGAAGCTAAATAAATTGTCAACGTATCATTAGGAAGTGTTGGAAGAAACTTAAGTACACACATATTTACACAAAACTAGTGCTACTATTTTAGAAAATTGCAAACAGGCATAGTCATTATATGCTGTTCAACGCAAAATTGTTTTATGTTTAGAAGCAGTCAAAAAAGGTGAAGTATCAGACTGTATATACGATGCAATATTGAAATAAAATACTGCATTTAGATCTAACTGCTTTCTGAAAAAGGAATCTGAAAGATAGCGGCGTCAAAAAAAGGAAAGACAACAAATGGAGTTAAGGTCTTCACATACAACTTCATTTACAACGAAAAATCCATGTTAACAGCATGCAATGACAAAAGCACATGAAGCGGAGCAAGAGAAGGGAAATAAAACACCTCTAATAAAAGAGCACAATCAATTATATAATGGTAAATAGCACAACCACCTCAAACTCAGTGCTGCTAGATACCATTTGGCTTCAGACAAATTAAAATACAGATTTAATATTTATGCAATTAAGATTTGTAAAGCTACATCCAGCTGGATGAAGTTTCATTGTTTACAAAACATTCATGTTTCTATCCTGTGTAAGAGGCATTAGGATGAAACTTAGAGCAAGGGACACTTCATTCCATCATTGACTTTTTTGGTTTGACCCTCCAAAACATTCATTTTGATTGTTTCCAAAGAAAATGTAGGAAATTAGATGAGTAAATACTAGGGTCTGGCATTTCAATTCCTGTTCTTAAATATTTCTGAAGAAAACCAGAAAGTCACCACAAATGAGAATCCTACAGACAATGAGGGGAGAACAAAGTAAACAATCCTTGTCTTGCAACAAGAAATGCCGCGTAATACGTAGCACGTGTAAAAATGGGGATAAAGCACCACACGAGAGAAGACATCATCTTTCTTCCATATGTAGCAAAGTCCTTTTCTGTAACACTACCTATTACTAGATCTGAATTTCTATATTGACAAGGCACAAACTGGATAGAGTCCAAAAGAGACCTCTACTTATTTTAAGGCTGAAAACATTAACTGTGGTAGGGTTTAAAAAAGCCTACGTATCTTGAAAAAGCAACAATCATTCCGAGTAGACACAAATGACTGCTACAAAAAAAGTTAGCATTTGCTGAACTACACAACACCATGGTATTTCAGCTGCATTAATTTCTTTCTTGGCTTAAAGTCGGAAGTGCATAAATTGTGAATTAGTTAGCAAACATTAACTTTTTAAAGTGTCATTCATATATATGTACATGAAAATACAGATACCAGTAAAGGTGGAAAGTTAAATATTTAGGATACTGCACAAAACTAGAGTAAAAGTTACCTAACATTTTAGACCAAACATCATCATACAGCTCATCATCCTTGGAGTACAATCCATGGCATATAGTGGGGAAAAAAGGTTATTTCATACACTTGAAAGCAAAACAAAGCACAGAAGAAAACAATTGGGTTGTTACTTTTTTTTGCACTACGTGCATGTATTACACCTAGCACAAAAGGATTCAGTTCCATAATTTGGCATCCAGACTATAAAACATCTCAACAAGAAAAAGTCATGTCAAATTCCTGGGTTCCCAAATGACATACGAAAATGGCACCTATAATTCCACTGATTCATATCAGACCTAAACTTAGACGTTCTCAATGAAGTGCCCTGTTCCTTCTGTCTAGAGTTGCCGAGTTCATAAAACAAGGTTTCTGAAACAACACGGCAATAAGCTGTACAGTAAATCACTATGTTCATGCTTCAGGAAAAATAAGAGTGCAAAATAAAAAAATTGATACTTGTAAAACCCCACTTTGACCTCCTCAGACAATACTGTGTGCTCAAGGTCCTAGTAAGCTTTCCTATGGCCTGATGGGTGATTAGTTCAAGTTTCAGACTTCTTATTCAGAGGTATTTTGCTTTGCTATCAAGGCCACGTGTTTTTGCACTGCTCTGAAAAATTAAACATAACGTAACATTACACTTGGGCCTTACACAGTGACCATAAATGGTCCCTGAAGGTCCATAAAGTCTTTACAATAAACACTGAAAAGCAAACAGGCCAGAAGAAACAAGATTTTAAAAAAAAATACCCTTTTCATAGTCTTGACTCGTATCAGCTTTACATTTACCCTCTACAAGATCTCCCACCAAGTTGCAAAGAAAAAGGTAAATATATTTGCATGTGATAATGCCAAATATGCCGCAAAAATATGACTACAAGGTATGACCATTCTGCCCACTCCATCTCAAAGAGTACAGACAGACATCATCTTTGAAGCTATTTCCAAGACCAGAAAGAGAAAATAGCGGCTAAACAGTGTAAAAGGAATCAAGCATCCAGAAGAATTACAAAGGCACCAAACCTGCATGAATGAGGACATGAGCTTGTCCCCAGTTCTGCCAGACTTCCACACACCTGGAGTCTTCTGCTCTACCTCTAAAGCCTCAGTTCACACCAGACAAACAGACAGACTATTCCCAGCTTCAGGAATGTCGCACCTGAGGTTTCTCCACTAAACACTGGAGTATGGAAATAAATAGTGACTGAAGTACCTGCAGTCATAGGAATTCCTGCTACCTCCCTCATACTACAGGATCCTAAGGCTTCAACCTACAGTAGGATATACCTGTATGCCTATTGTTATGAATTACACCAGTCATACAAAACCAGGTTTGTACTGGAGAGAGAAAAATAGTACATTAAAGATACCTGGAATAACTTAGTATCATTTCCAAGGTTGTTTCAGGGAGAGTAGTACATAAACAGGTAAACAGTACCTACACACACGCATTTTCCTT
Source organism: Mycteria americana (assembly GCF_035582795.1). Taxonomy (NCBI): domain Eukaryota; kingdom Metazoa; phylum Chordata; class Aves; order Ciconiiformes; family Ciconiidae; genus Mycteria; species Mycteria americana. Next base: position 23,243,208 of record NC_134375.1, on the reverse strand, counting down.
CAAACCAGTTAGCCACTGCTTCAGGCGGTGAACTTCTGTATCAGCTTTTCAGAAAATTTAACACTCTTGTTTTCCAAGAGCAGCAAAACTAACGGAAATGTTTCCTAACCAATGTGTACAAATTTCTGTATGTATTTGGATATACTATTACATACAGGCCCAGTACTAGACTCAGAGAAGGGAAAAAAACCCAGACACCTGAACAATAACTACAAAGTTTCTGTAAATTCCATTCTGTATCAGTGCTATTTCACTCAGCTCTTCATCTTTTCAAATTATTTTAAAATTCCTAGAAGATTATATCATTAGGTTAGCATATCTAGGATTCGATCACATCCTTGCCCGTGTTGTAATACAAAAAGAAATAGCACATTTCAGAAGTCCTTACACAAGCAATACACAACTGGAGTACTTCATTATCTCAGGAGAAAAAGAATGTGCTGTGCTTAATGACCAACTAGTTGGATTTTTTCCTCCCAAAGGACTGGAGAATTGTTACTACAGAGCAGCTATTGCCTCCCTCTGGGTGCTTAGGAGAACTACTAAATTATGAACATCTTGGAACGTCTGTTAGAATTTCTTTAAGCATATTTTAGTCAGTTTAATATTAGATGACAGTAAGATTTTTTTTTTTTTTGCTATCTTTTATGTTAATTTCTTAAAGTCCTGCCTAGCCAAAGGATATCTCACTGTGAATTCTTGTTCATTCTTCTGCTGTATCTTTGAATGACGAGTCTAACGAAGTTTCATGCAGCAGTCATAAGAAATAAGGACTACCATCACACCGGGTGTAGCTAGACAGACCTGAATATACATTTAAACATGCAACTCCGAACTTGTACAACCTATAAACAGCAGTTTGCATTGCAGTTGGAAAAGAAGAATAGGTATCAAACTTGTACCTTAGAGATACTGCTGAACCACCTTGAAATTCATGACTGTTAAACTTTTCTCTACCTAAATTCAATGCTTTAGGCATGAAACACAGAGGAATCCCCACAAAACACGCAAATTAACACCTCGATCAGAGATTTGCTACTAGATTCTCTTCTCTCTTTCAATGCAAGGACATTAATCTTGTAGTGCACCTGCAGCTTTAGATCACTCAAGAAACACCAATAAGAAATTGATTTGAAACCTTGTACAGATCAGGAGCATATTTCTATGAGACTACAAAAATAATTTTTGAACAATTCTGCAAGTCACCAGTCCAAAAGTAAATGTCAAATTCATCAGATCCTAAATTATTCTTCTACAAAAGAGAAAACCCGGTTACCATGTAAAGCTGCAAATAAATTAAATGTGATTCTAACTCTTAAAGCATTGCAAGCCCTAAGCCACCTTGTCTCTGCCTTTGAAATCAAGTATCCAAAGGTCATGGACCCCACACCAAGGAGCTTGTTTTGTACTAAAATCCAATACTATTATGTTTTTTACAACACTGCACGCTACACACCATCCCAACAGAAGAGTTATGATAGGCTATGGGAAGATTCACGCACAGATCTCAGATATGTTCCATCTGAGGATGTTGAACAACATTTCTTTTCTTTAAGAAAAATCAGGAGTTTACTTTCTTTCCTTTTCCCCCCTCCCCTCAAAAAAGAAAAATTAAAGACAGCTAGGGTCAAAGAAAAAAGCCTTCTTTAATTTTCTCTTCACCCTCCACAATACTGAAATAACATCAGTCAGGGTTATAAACATCTGTAATCGCCAAGGGAATGTACAATACATTCAGAAACTCCAGGCCCACATATCCTGTAGCTCTGCACTTCACAAACAAAAGGTTGGGGAAAGAAAGAGGGGGTGGGGTACAGGGAATAAAGGCTTAAAGATTAAAGTCACAGGCAAAGACAGACGGCTCCGTTTTTTAATAACTGAAAACACGAGTTGTGCCTGAATGTGCTCATTGTTTTATGGCAGGAGGGAGAGTCTACGCATGCTGGACTGGCTGGCGACAGAACTGCCTTTGCATCAAAAATAAGATTTACAAAAAGGAAAAAAAAAAAAGACACCAAACCCATGCCCTAATTTCCCCTCTTGTAATGGTTAATGATGCATTCAGGTAGAAATCAACAAATTATCCCACCTTGCCTTTATTAAGCTGGGGAAAACTTCATGACTAGGAGAAGTACCCGAGTGTAACAGCCTAACAGACCCAACTGAAGAGAGGTCTGAAGGCTTTCTGCGGTGAAGGAATACAGACTACGACAATAACAGTCATACATAACAAACAGGCATGTCTGTGAAACAACTAGCTTATAAATCAATTTCTGATAGTTTATTTGCACAATAAAACCAGTGCTGCAAGGCTAAATTATGTGGCCCAAGCACATTTTTATATGGATTCAAGAAGTTTAACTGTCATGAGGAAGTTCTTAAATCCATTTTAAAAAGTATCAGCTATACTTTTAGTGAAAGAAAAGGTTCACAAGTTGCATTCACTTCAGCACTAAAAAAAAATATCTTTAGCTTAAAATGTTGCACTAGAGTATTAAAAAATTGAAAATGTTTGGTTTAGGTTTTAAAAACAATTTTGCTCTCAAAAAAAGTCTAAGAGTACAACATGCTTATAGCTACTCAATATCCATGATTACACATGTATATTATTTTAAAATTCCATAATATACTGCTTGTATAAGGACAATTTTTAATCTAAAAGGGGAAATACTTATCATGGTCTAGTTCCGTGAATAGATTTTTGTGGGTTAGATCCCACCAGTGCCCAGGAACCCATCTAAGTTGAATGCAAGGAGTCCAGTTCCGCTCCTAGGTGCCAACGGACTACAGGTAAACAAGCAGTCTAAACACACACATAAAAATAAAAACAGATTAGATCATTCTTTCAGCTTTATTCTAATGTAGCCTAAGAGGTTACTATAACAGAGCTTTTGTTTTACTGTATTTTTTTTTTTACCTGCCAGCTTTGCTTTAAATATAGACAGAAAGGAGATAATTCAACAAGACAACATGCTCTTTCATCTAAAACCATGAGACTCCCAGTCATAACTTCTTGGGGAAGCCTAAAATAAGGAGCAGGGAGGCACACAACAGGAGTCAATGAAATGTAGTCTCCTGCCCGAAGCAAGCATGCTGTGCAGGGAGGAACCAGTGGCCACAATACACAGCTCCTTGGCCAAAACCGTCAGACCTGGAATGCTCCAACTATCATCCCCTCTTTGTTGATGCAACACTTTTGCATCATCAGCCGCCGGACATCTTGTTGAGATTAAAAATATTGGGGAGAGTTACTGTCTGTTTAGCAAAGAAAAAAAAGAGACAGAGTCCATGTCAGAAAGGGAGGGGAAAGGAAAAGCCGAAACATGAGCTCATAAGCCTGTTATGGAGGATAAAGGCAGGCTTTGTTTTACTTTATTCATACCAAGTACGAACAAGAGGCTCATCACTGCTTTAGAGATTGAACTGCAAAATTTGTTTTGTATGCAGTACTGCCAGCTTCCCCCCCCCCCCACGTAACTAAACTACCCCTCTTTCTCAAAAATAGCTTCTGCTGATGCTCCAATCAAGTATTTAAGCCTAGATGAAATCTGTGTAATAGCAGAGACTATCATTCTGCCCATGCTATAAATTTCAACACTTCAGAAGCACATACAAAGGCATTCCTATAAGGCAAACCCTGGTTATACGACTGATTCCATCCTGAAGTTCTCGTATGCACAAACAAGTTAAAATTAAAATATATGAATACTTCAAAAAAAAAAAAAAAGAAAATCACTTGGAGGACACACTAGATATCTAGCCACACTAAGAGTTAGGCAACAGTTATTAAACTGGAGATATTTCTTTGGACAAGAAGTATTAATTCTTTTTAAACTTTCAAATGCAGAAGTCAGTCCAAAACTACAACGCAGTGTTTACGAAGTACATCTCTGGGAGATTAGAGGAAAAAAACACTAGTAAAAAAAGGTCTGTCCTCTGACAGAAACACTACCCACCAGTGCTGTCTCTAAAAGAGCTCAAGGGCAATAGTAAAAGGCAGCAAGGGAAAGCACAGTCTGGATTCTAGTTTCTTGCTCTTAGGAAAAGGCGAAGAGGGTGGTAATTTACCATGTACAACCAAATTGTACATGAAAGTTTAAAAACAGCCAATTAAAGCTAACATTATGGAATGGAACTGAGGGTCCGAGTGGAACGCATTAGACACGCATTCCAGACATCAGCTCCAGAGTCCGCCTGCAAGGCGGATACTGTACAAAGTACAAAGGGTCAAGAAGTTCTTCTCGAAGGGAACCCTAGCTTTGACCAGGAGCCATGACAGCTTGTCCGGAAGAGGAACGCGGTGCCCAGCCACGGAATGACATCAAGGCTGTGGAGCTAAGTAACACTTGGTCATCACCTGCATTGGCAGAAGGCTAGGGATAGAGTTTGAAAATTATGTCAGGCAAGGAAGGGCAAATCCCACTACGATTAAGAATCAAATGGAGGGGGAAAGCAAGGAACAAAGAGACCCACTACAACTAACAGTAATAAACGTGCCTGTTTCAGTTTAAATCTCCTACACATATCTCCCTCATACATTCAACTAGAGCTTTGCTTCTGTCAAGCAGTTCAATCTAGAATGACTAAAGAGCTACCAATATCTAGTGGGAAGTTAGAAAAGAAAGGTGACTACCTCAGGTTACTGGGACTATATTACATTTCGCCTTCAGAGTTTTCTGTACTTTGGAGCATGGTGAACCCCAATTTTGATGCAAGTTTCTTGATTTCTGTGACAGTAATGCAGAAAACTGTTGCACTGGTATTCCTGCTGCAGCATGTAACCAAATAGAAAAATAAAGATAGAAGAACAATTATATTATTCCTTGTGTCGTGTACTTCAACATACCACTCCGTCCATATGCAAACTGGGAAATTCATTCCACTCCATGGCACACAATTCTACGAGACTTCTAACACTAATACTCTAACTTCCAAACCTTCACCATCTCCAAAAGCCAACAAGAATTATAACCCTTACAAGAACAGCAGTGTTGGATCAAGGATGAAAAATATATCCATATGAAAAAAAAAAATCAAGTAAGGCTGTCCTCAAGAAAGACAGCCTGCAAACAATCTCAGTTTTTATGCCGAGTTTTATTTCAAACACCTGCATTACTACACAGCTATAGCAGTATGGCACATAGAGAGAAAGAAATCTCCAAAACAAATCAGTCCCAAACAATTAAGTTAAGGATGCCAGCTCTGGGAAATAGAATACTTTCGTTCTCTGCACTGTGCGCAGATAATCAGAGCCAAAGTAAACAGCAATATCTTGGAAGACAAATTTCTCTGGACACAGTCTAGCCAGCAGTTGGTTAACCTGCCTTGCTGCAATGCTGAATACGAGGTGCTTTGTTAACTTACAAATTTCAGATGAAGATATGAGTAGTTGAAGAGTTAACATGACCATTAAATTGTTCTTGCTACAGTTTTAAGAGTTAATACTGTGCTACCAAGGAAAGTTTTTAGATGCAAAACCACTGCAAACTTATCACTTGAAACCAAACCCAAAGCAGCGATCTACTAGTTTATTCTCAGCTTGCTTTAACAGAGTTTTCAACATTCACAAAGGCTGTAACTTCTGTTTGTTTTAAAAGACAAATTCGACTCACCACTCAAACTCCAAAAAAGAGATTTATTTTGTACTCAGTTCTCTGGCCTTCGGTCCATGGCAAACATCAGGCCCTGCCTAACAATTCAGTATCAAATCATGACAATAACAAGCATTCCGCATAGCTCATCGTTCCACAAAGTCACATCGCATTGTGCCAGAGAATCCTCTCCGAGGAAGCCATTGTCGAGCATACGGCACTATTTCATACTTCCTGCCAGGCCAACAGAAGGGCTTTTGACAGTGTATTTATTTTTATTTAAATTTTTGCTGACTAGGATTGCACAAGATACACACCTCATTTCAGAGTAGTCCCAAGGGGTCAACAGTCATGTAAATCTCACATCCCAGTACTTCAGGACAAAACAAACTATATCACGCTGGATACGCTATCTAAATTGCCAATGCTACAAACCACTCCAGATACTGCAGGCTGTATGGTATTTGTGTTTCACATTAATACATTCTCCGTATAATTAATAGAAGTCCACTGTAATATAAAATATAAATATAATAGGTGATGCTCACTGTAAAGGAAGAGAGCAGTGCAGAGTTTAATTATTAAATAAAACTAGACACAATACTTGCCAAGATTAGAATTTATACTGTATTAAGAGGGGCTGGAATTTAATGATCTATAACCACACAGAGATCAGAGATAGTAGCGATGTTTGAGTAAATGTTTTCAACAGTACTAATAGGATGCCAAAAAACTAAGGCATCATGATTTATAAACAGATGGCTTTTTAAAAAACTTGACAGCAGAGTAAGTACCATAAAAAGATATTCCAGATTTCACTAGTCGAGTATTAGTTTAAAAAAAAAAAAAATATTTAAAATGCTTTGAATTATTTACTTTATTATTTCAAGAGAGATACTCATGAGAATGAAATTTTGCAGCCATCTAAGGAGCAAAATACAGACCTGGTCCGAGTTTGTACTTGTTTGGACCTTAATCCTGCAAGCTCCCTCAAAGAGGTCATTGCTACGAGCCTGCGTGGATGCAGATTGCCCGGTTGGGCTCTGAATTGTTACTTCTACAGAGCCGCAAGCATGCACAGCACTTCACAGATAAATGCAAAACAAGGCCCCAGCTTTAGAAAGCTCACAGGCTAAATTTAGACCAGTTGCTCCCTAGAATAACGAAACATTTTAATCTTGGACACAGCCAGGTTATTTTATTGCTTCAAGTTTTATGCTTAGAAAAGATCTTGTGAGGTGAACATACAGAAACCATCAACGTACAAAAACAGTCCTTTTAACTCTAAAAACCCACAGAATTAAAGAAAAAAGTTTTCTATTAGGTATTTTGAGGAATCTCAAAAGGGGAAGTTGTTCAACACAACCCTGCACAGTAATTTCATAGTACAGCTCAAATACTATATAAAACAGAAGATGCTTAGATTATCATAGATATTTCAGAATAATTCAGAGCAAGTCCTCCAGCATTTTCTCTGGGACGAATGAACAACTGAATAAAATACAAGTATTGACTCAAAGGTACAAGCATTTTACAAGTAGTAATGGCAGTTCATGTAAACTAAGTTTGTGAGCAGTAACATCTGTTGGTTAAGTATAACATCACTCAAGATCAAAACTCTCATCAAGACCAGAGCTGTGCTTCTGCGACCAAGAAGGGTCATCAGAAGAAAAAGTATGACAGGTCTCCCAGCTCTGCATCCCACATTCACCCTGCTATGTTTCATTTGATAATTAAGAACCACTTCTCTCCCAAATCTACATTTTCAAGCTAAAACAGAGGCTGACAACATCCCCAGGGAAGTGGGAAGAAAACCTACAGAAAACAAAGTCTGCTCAGAATACACATTGCTCTGCCAAGCTCATGTGACCAGCTCTCAGGAATGCTGGCACCGCTCAAGTTATTCAATGGAAATACGCAACAAACAGACTAAGAATCCTAGATAAACAAGAAAATAATAGGGAATGCAAAGCAGTAATGCTTCTACTCCAAAGCATGCCATACCCGTAAATTTGCATTTCACTGTTTAAAAAATGGAACAACGTAACCCGCAGATTTCAAGAGACCACTAGTTAAAGCAAAAACTCAAAGAGCAGCAGCTACAGGTGCTGAGCCATCACTATCTAGCTTGGACGGGATTCTAGAAATGAAATGCCCAGAAGTCCAGCAAAATCATCTGCACTTGCTAATCTAACCTCCATGATACAATTCCTCAGGTGACTAAGGGAAGAAATTCCTAAGAATACAAAACAGTATCAAAAGTATATCAAGACTATCTAAAGATTACATGCTTCCCCCTTCACAGAAACCCATTCTTAGATGCTTTTGCCTTGTATGAGGTTTTTTATATTCTTAACTATTACTTTTCGCATTTTGTTAGGTCTTGTTTCCCATTCACATCTAGACTTGGAGAGAACAATAGATTCTAAATTAAACTTTCTGACAGTAAGAACTAGAATTACAGAACAAGGGATGGAAAACTCAGAATGAGAATTTCATTTCAAAGGAACTTAAGTAAATATGCTTCATTCGTTATCTAGCCACTTCAGTCTTCACATCAAACGATGGAGACAACTGCTGTTGAAGAACCATATAATAATAACGGAAGAGAAATACAAAGGAACTTTATTAAGTATGTTCTCACTGACAATTTACTATAGACTTAAATTAAATTTTATTAGAAGAGTTCCTTAAAGTACTTCCAATAAATTATTTTTTATTAATTATGTTTAAAATGTCATAGTTAATCTGCTTTTGAAGAAAAAATTATCTTGCCATTTTGTAAAAATATAACATTGAAATAAAGCATATGAAGAGGAAAAAAGGTAAGTAATATAGGTACAGAAAATGAAATAGTCTTTAATGACTAGTCTACATGAAAGTAAAAAAAATTAGATAAAAATCACATAAATGGGTATTTAATTTTTTCCCTCCCTTAATAAAGTAGTACTAGCACCCATTTACATGATTTTTACCTCTAGAGTGTCCTGTTAAGCCCGGTGCACATTGGGGGGGGGGGGACACGACACGGACGACACAGGACAGGGGGGACAGGACAGGACCCGAGAGACCCCAAGGGGAACTTTTGTTTTGTAAATTTGCCCATTTGTAGTCACCATGTTTTAAACATACATAGCGTTCTCTGTTACTCAGAAAAATAACAGTTAAGTGCACAATGAGAAGATTTGCCTCTCTCCAAGAGCTAGATTCTGTTGGTCCAAGGAAAATTAAATCACATTATCTCAGAGTATACAAGTTTTCGGAAGGGCTTTACCAGCAAAATGAAAGCTTTGAAGTTTTCAGTACACCAAGAGATAGCAGCAACAATCTATTCCCTCTGCAGCAGCACGGAGGAGGCAAAGAAGCCTATTTCATTTCAGTTCTGTTAATAAACTAGAACTCAAGCTTGTACACTGCTAAATCTGGAAGCAAACTGAATACATCATTTTAAAATATAAAAACACATAAACCAGAAGTGAAACAAAGGTGGGTTATCAGAACCCTGCTCCCCCTGCCACAAACCAGTCTACCCCACAGTCCACCACTGCCCACCTAAATTTAATCCTTATCCAGTTATGATAGAAAACGAACCAGGGCAGCTTTTAACAGTACCAAGATCCTTTTCTCCTCCCTCTTAATCATACAGGAAAGCACAACATATACATATCAAGAAATTGCTCTTCAACCCCATTTCCCACTGCATTCTCCCTCCTCTTTTCCTTCTCCGCCCACCCCCCTTAAGGAAAAAAGATCTTTTAATTCATTTGTGGAACTGCCAGCTTTTGAACAGGGAGAAAAATCCATTCCAAGTACAAGCTTCAAGATCAGCCTGCTACACTGCTTATTCCCCTGCACCTGGAAGAGGCATACCATGAGCCACTGATGTCCAGCAGACAAAGGCAAAGCCTGGAGATGGACTTCAGAACAGAACTTCTAAAAGTCCTAAGTGGGCAGGGAGGGGGAAACCAACTAGTATTTTCCACTTTTCTTCAAAAAAAAAAAAATCAGGTAAAGTTATCATTAAAAGCAATGCCAAGGCTATAAACCCCCTTCTCCTCTGCTTTCTTGCATGTTCTTACATGGCAAGAAAAAAAAAAAATCTGCTGAAATTGCTAGGCATCAGCCAAATTCAATAAACCAACACTATCTCTAACTGTAAATGCATCACTAAGATAAATGAATGCATAATTGAAGAGTACTAATCACTGCTTAATGAAATGCTGAAATCACCAAGAAAGAATACAGCCTCGGTGATTAAAGCTCAATTTTTTCAGTTGCTCAGAGCTAACAGAAGTAGAAAGAGAGATTACAACTCAGGCATTTAAAATATTTTGCAATGATCATTACCACTTAGCAGCAAACCATGTTTTCCAGAGTATTTTTAATTTTGGAAAACTAGCTTGATAGGCTATTTTGCTGACCTCCGATAAAGTCAAGTTTGCCACCTATAAGCTAGTGCCCGAGCATCCTGTATTTCAATCACGATTGTTAACCCCACAACTCTCTGCTTCTTGTGACAAGTTCTCATAAACATACTGTTTCAGCTGAGCTGATCTTGGCTGCTTTTATTGCATCTATACTGTACTATGCTTGTGATCCCTAAATGATTTTTTTTTTTTAAGGGAGCATCAGACCCCACTTTAGCATCCTCTTAGCAGAAACACATTTCTCATTCACAGAACTTATTTATTCCACTTCTGAACAAACAGTGCATAAAGGGGAACTTGCACAGCCTGGGACAAAAGCACAAATCTTTCACGGAAAGCATAACAGCTTCCAAACAGAACAACATCATCACCAAAATGCATGCATTTTGATGAGTTCATCCTGGTGTCCTGAAAATTTTCAGCGTCCATTGAAAACAGTAAATACAGCTGCATTTGAGATGCTATGAAGTCGTTAGCTCTCCAATACAAAGTGAAAGTGTTGCCGAAATATCAGATGCTGCTAAAATAAATATTGGACCACTTAACCTCAAACATTCTTGTAACTACTTTGTTCCAACTGTTCTTGTATGAGCCCGTAAGTTACTGCAAAAAGGTTTAAAACAGTACACATAAGCTTTGAAAAGATACTGTCAACTAATTTAAATTTCACATTAGCCAATTCTGGTTTTACCTAGGATTGACTCAATTATATGTAAGAACACATTAAAAAATTCCATACACCTGACATCACTTTATATGTGGTCTACAGTTTTCCTAGCTACAGTCTACCCTTTTTAATGGGACAAAAATACAGATCTTTACAATTCAAAGGGAAAAGAAACAAGTACAGTAACCAAAATAACTTTCAATTACTGCATTAATTTGACTACATTTCTAAAAAAAGTGTTCTTTCACAGTAAGTTAAGGACTCATTGGTTTCTTAGTGCAGGGTGGGTAAAGAAATGGACAGCAGGGCTTGCGTTTAAAAAACAAAAGTTAAATTTATCTTCACATTTGATTTGTTTGGCTTTAAATTACAACAAAGAAAGCATTAAACCCCACAAAAGCAGTGCTGGCTATTACCAGAATAATCAACTATTTCATACAGTAAATAAAGCTTCAAAACAAAAAAGAAAACACATTTAGGGACACAAAATGAAAACACACCCAAACACCCACCCACCCACAATTTGTTAGTGAATACAGTTCTGTAACAAAAACACATCTGGAGATGAACTGTCTGTAAAGACTGAATTTTCAGCCACTCATTTTGGTGTTGGTGGTGGTTTTGTTTGTTTGTTGGGGGGGGGGGGTTGAAGAATTTTGCTTCAGTTCAAATCTCTTTCCTTCCCTTAACCAAAAGACTATTTTTCTCCATGCAGAGTTTGGTACAGCTCGATTTAACCAAATATACTTTTTTTTTTGTATTGCCCCTAGATGCACTACGGAGCACCACAGACAAGTGAATCTTCCCACAAGAGATTCCAGTTAAATAGCAATTTTGGACAGAAAAAAGCTAGCGTTACTGGATATCATAACAGACACCAGAGAGAGTAAAGGGAGAGCTCAATTACAAGCACTTGGGTAAACATCACCAGCCACCACAACTTTATCACAGCACTTGAAATACTGGGAGGATCTCAGTTGTTAGTCAGGTGAAAAAGGTCTCCTTGGGGAAAGAAATACACCTTGGCCCCTACCACAGGGTGAAAACCTATCACACAGCAAGCAAATTGAAAGAACAAAACTCTTTCCTTCAACAACTTCCTTAGGGATGCCCGACTTGTGACTTTGGAATGTTTAGCAATACTGTTGTTATGCCATACACAAGAATAAATATTATCAACAATTATTTCAAAGGGTTTTTTTATTATGGATTTCATTTATACGTCTATAAACACATACGTATAATTTTGGTGTTAAAACTTGCTTTTCAGCCTTTAAGGAATTTTTTGAAGTGAGGCATATTATCATATTATTTGACAATATAATACTGTCAGCGGCCAAATTTTCAGTGTTATATGCCCAAAGCTGGTCCCTTAGGCAAATAGCACTGTTGACACTTGGGATTTTTTTGTTGTTGTACTTTTCGATACTCTAAAGTGAACACTCATCGTCTCACCGAGATCAGGAAAAGATTCTGATGCCGAGTGCTTTTCAGAATGACAATGTTTTGGGGTTTCTTTAGTCTCTAAATGCAGCCTAGACACTTAAAATTAAGTACCATTTGAACCATTTTCCTTATTCTCTGATGAAATGCCTCTTGGTCAGTTCTTCTGACATCTTTAAAGGGTACTTCATAAGTTAGAGTACAAACTCCAAAAATTTTGTACTTAATGCACAGGACGCGATTTTTTTCCATAAGTCTTCATAGAATTTAGGGAAGAGTATGGTTCCAAAGTTGCATACATCTAGAACTGCGCAATAAAGTCAAATAACACAAAATACTTATCTGAATTTTCCCATCACGTAGCACCACTGAGGCACATGTATATTCCCATTTTGCAGGATCAGGCAAGCTACCTCTATAAAATTGTGTGTCATTTTTTTCATATCCACATTCACAGACACACTTATGTTCAGTTCCTCCACAACTAGCACCACCATACTGGCACAATCCTTCAAGATGCCAAAGACCTCCAATAAACACTGAAGCGTGAGGGTTAACAGCAACACTTGCCAATGGGTCCTAAGCCCTTCTCAATTTGGGAGAGACGCAAGTCCCACGCTACTTCATGGCTGCACTAGGTTAGGAGATAACCCTTGAAACAGATCGCTCACAGAAACCTACCTCGACCCACATTTACTACTTTTCCTTCTCTCCTACTCCAACAGGAGACCAAAACACAAGAGCTGCTACCGCTCCCCTGATTGAGTGGTAGCAATCATCTGATGGTGGGTAACAGCCAAACAAGAGCAGCCCAAACCCCGGAGAGGACTGAGGCATGCCACTATTACTTTACATATATACTCTAAGCCACGCTTTAAATCATTGCACATACTAGAATGTCAGCGTGGATAACCACTGCCAGAACACGACACAGAATCCCCCAAAGTCAACCACAGGTTCAGGTAATCATGACCTCCTTTTTTACAACATAAATGCATAATTTCCGCACCACTCTTTGATGAAGGGACCACAGACTTAAAAAGAGGAAACAATTACAGTCATTAGAATTTCACCCAAGCATGAGATTTAATCTCAGGCCATGGTCTTGCCAATGGCTGTGGGGGTCTCAATGGAGACAAAATTGCTCTGTGGGAGAAAAAAAAAAAAAAAAATGCCTCGATGATGACATTAGTCAGCAAGAGAAACTGAGCTTTGTCTTCCATCCAACAGCACAGTCAAATACAAGGAAACCATTTTCCCTCCCCCTCTTCTTGATCCTAAAAAAGAAAACTACAATAATTTTGTTTCTCTCTCTGAAATGCAGTTTTTGCATGCTTTGGAAACTTTCTTCTCCAAAGCAATACTGCTGGAAGGGAAGCCTTTAATATAAGAAAAGTAGATTTAAGCATGAATAAACACCTATCACATAAAACATTTCCCCTTGCCTATCCTGGTTAATGTAATTGGATAGTTCTATCAACAATTCTCAAAACACTTCTAGAGCTTTTCTTTACCGAACAGGTTCTCAAAGACCATTTCAAATTTTATATACACAGGAATCATCTCTAAAATATGCTCACCTGCTCTACAATACATTTAATAGAAATATGAGACAGGTGAAAATTTGCCAAACAAATCAAGGCAAAGTTCCACAGTTAAAAAGAGCGCCCGAGATCTGAGTGTACCAGCTACTCCTATATGCCAACCATATGTTGCATCCCAAATAAGGTGCAAAGGAAAACTTTGGCACAGAAGACAACAAAATGATACAGGGGATTGGATCAAATTCATTTTTCTGGCACTGCAGAAAAAGCAGAGCTGCAGTGGACAAAACAACCTTCATGGTCCTTCTATGGCATGAAGTAAAAGAAAATAATAAGTTTTTAAACAAAACCATAAGCCCAAATGGAATAGTCTCTTCTCTGGAACCTGGGGCGAGGGGCCTGGATTCTTACCCAGGCCAACTTCTCCTATAGATCTCAAAATTCAAGCTTTGATTTTTACTCCCCCTGATCATCCTTTACCCCCACGATGCTCCTGAATACAATTTAATCATTTTCATTTAAGCTATCCTCTCTATTCCATTTCCTTTTCTTCCACTATTCACCAATTCAGTCTGCTGTTACATTCACTATATATATATATATACACACATATATATTTGTTTGTCTGGTCACAACCACAGCTAGTGCTGGTAATGCTGATAATTACAATCTAATGTAGAATTAATCAGCTTAAGTTTGAAACAGATATCGTAATTCAAATTGGAAGCCAACACTAACCATTTCATGTTCACTTGAAGAGATTAGATAGGCTGTGCAAGAACATTTTGGTACAATAACTGATAAGGAGATGGGAAATAAGAATTATTGGTATTTACTTAGCCTGCAACACTTTTTGGAAGCAAACAGTTTAAAGGAAGCACTTCAGTATGGCTATTTAATCTGAATTTTACAGATAGCACAGAGAATATTTTCTCACAGAATGCACAGTATCTTTGCAATCATAGCTATCGTATGAGCTGTTCAAGTCTTTCTTTGCGGAGCTCTCACTCAATTTTGCTCCGTTATGAGCTGTGACCCACAGAACACAATGCATTCAAGAATCCAGCTGGAAATTACCACCACAGAACATCTGTCCTCGCTCTTCAGCTTGCCAGGCCAACCTTAGGGTTCCCAAACAGAAAACAACTAGCTGCCACACAGAGAAACAACTTTTTATTCCACTTAATGGACTTTAACAACAACAATGTGGGGGTTTGGCTTGCTCACTTAGCTACAAGATCTGTCGCATGTCTGCTTTACAATTATAACCTAGATTTTTCCATCTGCATTTTGTTTTTCTTGGGGTTTTGATAAAAAGTACTTTATAACAGGCATCCAAAATCATACATTGCTACTTCTAGGACAAACAAAAAAACCCCAGAGAAACATATTAAGGAAGCTAAGTTCATGGCTCCATTGAGCTAAACTAGCTATTAAAAGTGGGTTCTATACATAAGCAACATATCATTCAACTTATATCTAGCAGCTACTAATTGAAGACAACTTCTAAATCAAGCTGTAGAACAAATACAGTAGAACCTTCTTAAGCCAGTTTGTTGATTAGTAGACCACTGAATTGCTAAATTGGACTATTTAGCAAGCAAACATATCCATCATCAGTAAAAATACTACTTTGAAAAACATGCTTTAAATTTATTTTGACAAGCATCATTTTAACTATAAACATGCTCCATATTTTACAGTAAGTTGTTCTAGATTTTATGCAGGTATTTATAAGACTTCACTACATTAACTGATATTTAAAAACATCTAAATGGATTAATAATGCTTGACCACTCTCCTAAACGGCTTACAAAATAATTTCAAGCAAGGAGAAACATGAAGCAAAAGTGAAATGAAAGGGCATGTGGTTATTTGATGAATGCTTGCACACAGTATGATGGAACAAAGAAATTCTGTTTTTAAATCAATAGGAAGAATGATCAAACAGACTTAGTCAGCACCATTACAGCGCTTGGTTATTATGTTTTCCTGAGAAGCTGTCAAGTTTGTGTCAAATAATGAAGTGTGAATTAGCACAATTTTGTTGTATACAAGAAAGTATGCACACAACTACTCCAAAGCTTTGTAGAAAAATTGTCCTATATTAGCAAGAGACAATTTAACATTCAAATAAGGTTCCATAAAGCCACTCCTGTTTACAATCTACATTTAAGATTGAGAATTCAATTATAAATCACATCTTCAGAACAAGATATGCACAATTATTGTGGGTTTGGTTTTTTTTAACTGAACCCAGGAAACAGTATGTTTCTGACAGGATTCTAACAAGAAGTAGAAGAGAATGTGATTATTCACTGTAACTTTTGAGATCAGAAGAAGATGGCTCTCTTTCTCCTTTTAAACTTTTCAACCCACAAAAGGAAAGGAAGACTCTTCCTGCTTTGCTCTCTAGTATTACTTAAGAACTGATGGATAGTTTAGGAGCTTGCTGAACCTGTGTAACTTCAATAGGAAAATCAGCTTCAGGTCAAAAAAGCAGAAGGCAGCATAGAATAGAAATCATAGCAGCCAAGTAGACTAGCCTCACTGTCGCATCACTCAAAAAAACATTAATACACACAGAAATGAGAAGCAATGCATAATAAATGGAAAGTTAGAACCACTGAAGTTACAATACAGATAAACATTCCACATAAAGACCACTATTTTAAAGTACTGGTACACACACACACAAAACCAAGTTTCATTCTACTCAATCTCACACAACAAACTCTATATAGCACAGAGGTGGTTCAACACAGATTTAGTACAACTACCTTGCTTTTGCTCAGTTACTAAGTGACATGGGGAAATGGGAAAAGAAATAAAATAATTGCATACACTAAATTCCATGGTTTCCACATTGCCAATTGCTTTACAGGTTAAACTAGGTAAATTTTCCCATAAGTGGGAAATAAAAACCCCAGCCCTTTCTACATGGATGAAGAATCATTACTCACGTGCAGCTTCAGTGAAAACCAGAAACCAGTTGTTTCATCTCACCTGTGTTACCTGCGTCTCATGTAATGTATAAGACAACACCCCACATGTTTTTATTGCTTAAGGTATAAAAAGCACTATCCAAATTGTAGATGAAATAAGACTAGCCTTCCTTAAAACACAGAGGGTATTTTCTTTAGGAATGGGAAAATTAAGCCACAGTTGTGTTCCAAATCTTCCACTTAATTCTGGTTTGATTCACAGTAAGGTCACTCCATCCCCGCTGACCTGTTATCCTATGTACTTATCATTAAGATCCTACATTGTAAGCAAACACTGCCCTCTTGTGCACTCTAATATCCAGTAGACAAAGTCGCACTTTGGGGGCTGGGGAGAGCGGGGATTTTAGAGCAGCAATATTTTTTATACCAGCTGCCTTTCCTTTATGCATAGCTCCTTAATTTAAAAAGTGGCTTTCATTTTAAAATGTCAATACAAATAGTCCTTTAATTCATCAAACAAGTATCAGGCATCAGCCAAATAACCTGACTTAAGTGAATTAAAAAAAGACACTGTTTCAATTTCAAGAGAAAAGTGTTTTCATTTACAGAAAAAAAGTTTGTTTATTTGCATTTTTAATACAAGGCAATGTCAGCCATTTACAAGCCCCACGAACCCAACAAGTTTAATAGCATTTAGAAAAGATTCACATCAGTGCTAGTTGAACTCTCTTGGCCCACGAGTACTTCCATAACATCAACCACTACATAAAGGCTCGTGAATATGAATTACATTACATGGGAGTTGTATTTTAATATGTTTTCACCAGAACAAGGTTCATTGTTATGTTATTCTCACTTCAAGCTGGCAGCCAAAGAAGACTCTCCAGTGACTTCTCTGACCAGAATGGGATCCACTGAACGACACAAGGCACTCTTTCCTCCAGAGAAGAGCAGGTTTCCCTTCAACATGTGCACTCAATAGCAAGAGGCCTCCACATAAATTTAAGTCATCCATATATACACTCTACAGCTATAAAACACTACTTGTTCACTCACCTGGAATGGAAAAAAAAAAAAAACAAGAACTATCATATCTTCACAAAGGTGTCAACAAGCAAAAGTTGACACCAACAGAAGTGTATTTTCATGATAGTAATGCAAAGGTAACCCTGAGTTTACAAATCCTCTTAAAAGCTTACAACAAGCTCAGCAAGACAACTAATCTGTGATAAAAACTTATTTTTTGTGCTATGCTAATCTTACAAATAATCTGCATCTGACCGAATTTGAATGCTGGTAGCAAGACCACATTTCCCTTGATCTCCCAAGACTGTTTTCATTGTACTCATTTGCATCAGCAAGACATGCTTTTGCTATGCTCATTTCCCCCTCCCCAAGCTCTTGTGCAAGTTCAAAAGTCTCAGCCCCTCCAATGTATCAGGTATGAATTAATACCCTTCCTTAACAGAACACAGCAGCAAAGTGGAAACAGACACTTGCAAGGCAGTTTTCTTTGAAAGGAACTGCAGGGACAAATGGTGACAATGAAGCTCTAGTTATAAAGTAAAAAGGGCAAAGGTTCAGACAGGCATAAGGATTACAAAACTACAAGTTTGTCAGAATTCCCCCCCCTCCCAGGTTTAGACAACCAGGGTCAAGCAGTAGCTTTCCAATTAAAAGCCTATAAGGCCACTCTGTCCTTTGAACTTCATAAGGGGAAAAAGAAAAAAGACAACTTTTTTTTTTTTTTTAGAAGTTCTTTTGAGGACCCATCTCAAAATCAAACAGATAAAGGGCATCTGACAACAGCTCACCTAAAACAAACAGCGCGGTATCCCTTCACTGTGGGGGGGGGGGGGGGGGGAAGCAAGGATGAGGTAATCATGTTCTTCTGTATTAGTGTGCTGACCCTTTGTAGGGCATGAAATTAACCATCAGCAAGTAAGAAATCTGCTACTGGTTAAACTACTTTGCTACGCAAAGTGGTCTTAAAATGAAATATGGGGATTGAATTTCTTCTGGCAGATTAACTCTTATAACCTCTCTGCAGGCATCCCTTACTGCTGAACTCATTTGAGAAGCCATTCCAGACCCTACTGGATGCATAGGTCTGCGGCAAACAGATGTCAAAGCAACTCTAATTTGATGACGTTAACATCAGCTTTGTGGAAGATCAGAGCTGAAGTTTAACAAAAGAACAGAAGCTTAAAAAAAACCACAAAACCATAGGACTGTGACAGAAACTACCCCATCTCGGTGTGAAATTTTAACAAAATACCACTCTAAATATCTATAGCAATAGAAGAAAGCAGTAGTGATAAAAATAGTAGTCTTGCATTTTGTGGTCATTCCTTCAGTGCATAAAGCAAGCATAAGGCTGACATGGGTGCTTCTTACTGTTTGTGACAAGCTAAAGAACTGACCCTTAAAATTCAGTTATTCAGGTTTGTTTTCTCTGTTTAGCAAGTCAACTACGAATGGCTATAAATAACATATTTGTTGCTTTGCTTGATACATGATAGGTAGGCAAGATCCTGCTAGAGCACAGGAAAAGCCTTAAAATTATTTTAAAATAAAGAGTTCTGTTCTTGCTGTTCGAAAGAATAAGACAAAGAAATACATCAGTGCAAGCCATACAGCTATCCACAATAGCTTAATACCTTCCTGCCACATCAGACACACAAGAGTGCTGTTGAAGAATAAACCAGTATGGTTTAAATACAAGTGAAAGCCATGATGTAGTAAGTCAAGTGCTTATCATTTATTCCATTCCAACCTTGACTATCACCTTCCAGCTAAAGCTTTAAGAAAGCATCTTGGGTGGAATTGTTTGCAACATTTCCAATTCCCAGCATGCAGGTAAAAAAAACCCACCACCTTTTGATTTAACACTTGATATGTTTTGTTTTCAAGGACAAGCTTTGCAAGAAAAATGTAGCCACACAGGATGAAATACGACTTCCATTTTCCATTCCGTTTGGTTACTGCTCAAATATTCTGCATTCATTTAATCCTAAGGTATTGTCTCTAAATAAGCATCTTGCAAGTGACTGCGAGAAGTATTTGCAAGGTCAAGCGCTACCTGGCATAGCATGACAGTGTTTCCATAAAATGGGGTCACTCAAGGGGGAGCCAACTAGTTTACACCACCTCCGATGAAAAGAAGAGAGCTTCAAACAGTAAGAGCATGCAATAACATATTTTCACACCTGGAGCTTCTACTGCAAAAGCTGCATGCGCGTGACTAATATGAGAAGGCTGCTTCAGAGCGCTCTGTTGTCATTCCACCCTCCAATTCCTCACATCCAGCTCCCTTTCCCACAGCCCTCCTGTCTCTAGTTTTTCTGTAGGTTAACTCACATCTACAGCTACCACAGGACTTAATTTCAGAAAAGCAGTATTTTAAAGAGGTGTGAGAAATCAGAAATGCAGAATAAACACAGGAAGATAAAGTACTTTGCACTTACGTTTTATTTAAAAACCTTATCTACAGAAAATCTGTAGTAACAGGGAAATCAGATTCCATCAAAGAGAAAAAAGCAGTAGCATTCCTGGTTGCAAAGAAAATGCTTGGAATGGTGAACCCTGAACACTCATGATTAGGAAGCAGATGAAAACAATCCAAATTTTTCAAGTATCATTATCTGGGAGGCCTGGCTTTCCATTTCTGAAGAGCTGGAAGAGTTGGCAATATTGAAATACTGACACCTAAACACTGAAGGATGTATCCCCTTACACAAGATATGCTATACTTCAGTTTGAGTTTCACCAAACCATACTAAAACTGTAAGTGCCTGAGTAGTCCCACAGGCACAGATCAGGTTTTATCATCAAGGTTTCACCTTTTAAACCTGGTAGTAAAAAAAAAAAAAGGCATCCACTATCAAGATACATATATGCTATCAAGCAGAAAAAACTAAGTATTAACACAACACTGCATTTTCTCTACAACTTTTTCTTAATACATAGAATTGCAGTAAGTCACACTACTCAAATGTTTTCACTAAGATACATAATCTGGTATAAGCGGAACTAAGCAAGTTTGACATGCTTACGTGTCTGAATTGCTACCTGTAAAGAATCATTTCTGCTGGGAAGAAAACTCTTATCATGCCATCTAGTCTAGTCCACTGCCCACATCTTCTCTTCTCCCAGCATGTCCTAGCAGTGAGGAAATCTGAGTAACTTATTCAACCAATGTGGACAGCTGTGACTAAATGCTTTGAAGTTTTTCATAAAAACAATAGGAAGCAACAAGAAGTCTATATATTAAACAAGCACCCCAGATTAAGTGTTAAAGTGATTTTAAAAAGCTGTTTTTCCAAGTTTACCCCACTCAGATTAGTTGTTTCTGGCAGAAAGGAATGCCTAACTACAAGTCACTCTTCAGTACATCCAAGAAGAGTTACCATTTGCCAAAGTCAACTTTGTTTTTCAAAGGATAATCAGGTGCTTACGATTACTTAAGAATGAGAGCTGATTGTACTTTACAATGACAGCTGATTGTAAAGTACAAAAGAATACTAAAAGACCACAGGGTTCTAGAGTTCAGCACACAGCCAATCCTCCCTTGCAGGTGTAGAGCCCACATTGATGGTACAGAGCACTTTTCTCGGTTTCACCAGCAGTAATAAGTAAATGTTTATTACCCTACCCAAAAGAAATACAAACTATACAACACAGTTACTGCTAACACCATTTACAAATAACACATCTGTTCAAAAGGGGGTTAATTCATACATCAGGAAGAGTCACTTGGTCTGAAGCCCAGTCTAGCTGAGGAGAAACCTATACTACATTGCAAAACTACCACCTAGCTGACACTAAAGAGACACCAGCAGAGGAAACGCAGAGGAACTGAACTTCCAGAGGTCCCCGTAGCTGCAATTACCAACCTGTGACCACTTTAACCAGCCTGCAGCTGCAACTCCATTATATCCTTAGCCAAGCTCCTACCACCTCAACTCTTTTCACAAGAGATGGAAGGGGGAGGTGTCATTTCTCATAGAACAAGGTGAATTAATTTAAAATGAGCTCTAATGCAAACCAGATTAAGCTTCTGATATCATCCACAAAGACTAAAATGGAAAGTTACTAAAACCCACAAAATTATTTCTAAACATAAGATGATCACGTTAGAACTCCCCAGTCTCTCCAATACAGAAGTTCGGCACGAGCATGTCCAGCAAGTACACCACAGCTCTCAACCACAGGGAATATTAAACTCTGACAGCTTTAACAAGTGAGAAAATAGAAATTAATATTACCCTTAAATACCACAAACAAGGTGTCTGTACGCAATAAAGAAAACTTTTTTTTTCCCCCCAAGTAAGCGTAAGAAAGCTGAGCAGGCCTGACTGTCCAGAGAGCACCCAAAGAATTCACATTTACAAACTGCTTTTCTACGACTACTGGTGTTTTATTTGAGGCGCAATTACAACGAAGCGTAACAAGGTCACGAGACCCGTGAAAAACCTGACACCCCACCCGCGCCTTCCACTCGGTGGGCACGGCCAGGGACCGGAGACCCCGGGGCCCTGACTAAGGCAAACGAAGCTCCCGGCACAGGTACGCTCAAGCGGGCAGGAGCAGCCCTGCTCGCCTTACCGCGGGAGCCGGGACCCCGCCGAAGGCTGGGGCGCTCCGAGGCACCGGGACGGCCCCGCCGCGGCGCCCCGAGAGGGGCGGCAGCACCCCGGCAGGGGCCTCTCCGCCACCGGGGCCCCGGGGCGGGGAGGGGTGGCCACCCCCGCTCCCCCCCTTACCGCCGATGATGGTGCGGATGAGGGAGGCGTGTCCCGGGCAGTCGACCAGCGTGAACTGGAGCTCGCCGGGCCCCGGGCCCAGCTGCGGCGGCAGGGCGGTGCGGAGGCAGGAGAAGCCCAGGTCCAGCGTGATGCCCCGCGCCCGGCTCTGCGGCGCCCGGTCGAAGGCGGCGGTGGAGCCGGTGGTGCTCAGCGCCCGCGCCAGCGCCGTCTTCCCGCTGTCGATATGGCCCAGGACGCCCACGTTCACGTTGAGGACGCGGGGCGCCGCGGGCCCGGCGGCCATGACGGCGCTGCACCCGGCCGGTCCGTCCCAACAGCGCCCCTGCGGCAACGCGGGCCCCGTCGCCGCCGTTCCGGGCGCCGCGGCCGCCGCCGCCTCAGCCCCGGGCGGCGGGAAAACCCGTCCCTGCCCCGCCGAGGTCACGGCTGGGAGGAACGCGAAGGCCGAGAGAAACGCGGCCACCGCACGCAGCGCGGGCACCCACCTCCACAGGCACGACACGAAAGCGTGCCAAAACACACATTACAGAATCACAGAATCGTATAGGTTGGAAAAGACCTTTAAGATCATCGAGTCCAACTGTAAACCTAACACTACCAAGCCCACCACTACACCATGTCCCTGAGCACCTCATCCAAACGTCCTTTAAATACCTCCAGGGATGGGGACTCAACCCCTTCCCTGGGCAGCCTGTTCCAGTGCTTGATAACCCTTGCAGTGAAGAAAAATGTCCTAATATCCAGTCTAAACCTCCCCTGGCACAACTTGAGGCCATTTCCTTTCATCCTGAGGCCCAAGGCATTAAGAGTGTTGCATTAACAACACACACACTGAAGAGCAACCCAGAAAGGCAAAAAATTGGTCCAATTCATCGCTATTTATACACACAGCAGCTGGGCCTGCAGGGATGAAAACCACCCAGCCCCTGGCAAACAACCCAAACTCACCTCTCAGCACCTGCTTGCGGGTTTCCTCCTCTGCCAGGCCCCATCCCCAAAGCCACCTCACCTAGGAGAGGCCATTAAAGCCGTTTCCTTTGATGGCCACACACCTAACAGCTGGTGCCCCCTCCCCAGATGTGTGCCTGGGGCTCATCAGGGCCAGGCCTAATTGCAAGAGGAGGGAGCCCAGAGCAGTGGCTGCAGAGAGCCCCTGGGGCAGGGGTTACTGTGACTGTCCCTGGGGCACCGGCACTCTGCTCTCATCTTGCCCACGCTAATTAGTCACTGCAGGGCGGCTTAGCTCAGCCCGCTGGCTGTCACAGCGCGCCTGCATTCTTCCTGCAAGGGTACCCCCGCCCTGGTGCTGCTGGAAGTATGGGGCTGAGCTTTGGTTTCAAAGTCGCATGGACGTTGCAAATTCACATGAAAAAGCAGGTCAAGATTTGGATCATTTGCTCTCTTTATGCTTAATCACCAATTTCTGGGTTTGCATAACTCATTTTCCTGTAAAAGTATATTTATGTTGTGTAGGATGCTTCCTAAGAATCGTACCTTTAAGGGATTAAGAATAGTCAAGATTATTAACAGTGGCAAACAGCTCTCCTTGCAAACCAACAAAAACCAAAAAAACTCCAAAAAAAAAACCCCCAACAGGTAGATGAGCATTGGAGAGGCCTGAGGGCATTCGAGAGGCTCAGGGCAGGAGCACATTTCCCTGGTTTAAGTCACTTGGCTTTACTGATAACCCAGGAGGCAGACAGGGCCAAATGCATTACACAATAAAGCTTAACACATGTGCTCTGCATTTTCAATAGTGACTACTACATAGTCCCAAGTACCACTTCAAATGAGAACAGCTATTTACAAGCCAAGAAAACAATACTGTGTAATGGACCTCCCATCCGTGTCCAAGTAGACTAGCCCTGTACTATATCCTACAGACTTTTTTTCTTTGAGAGCAGCGCTGTTGCTTTTTTGCTCTCCCTATGCAGTAACATATATTGCTAATAGTATTTAGCATTGACATCTGAATAACTAATGAATGAGCCAGAAGTGTAAGATGACTTGCCTAAGGTTATTGTCAGCATCACAGATTTAGTTTTTAAGCTTTGACTCTGACCTCCAGGCTTTTTCTTACAAAGAAAGTTGCTTTCTTACAAAGAAAGTTGCAAATAACACTTTCAATATGAAGGAGTTTGCAGAGCTTTAAAGCTGGGTACAAATTACCCCTCCTTCCCAAACACACAGAAGTCAAGATGACAGAATCAATGACTCAGTGACAGGGGAAAAAAAAAATAGCAGTCATTCCTAGCACTCAGTGCTATTTGAGAGACAACTATCTCCCTAAAGGAAAGAAATGAACTCACAAGGAGCACTGCCAATGCACTGAGCTAGCCTGCTTAATCGGCTTCTTGAGCAGAATAGTTCAGCTTGATGGGAGCTCTGTCATGGGAGCCAAATTAAGCATAATGTCACTTTTCAGACCAAGTTCCCAGGCTTTGAATAGTTTCCTGTTAAATCATAAGGCTCATGTACACTTCCTTGCCCTGAACGTCTCAATCTGTTATATCAATACATGCTTGCAAAGTGAAGGGAAAGTATACGTCTATTCCCATAAGAAAAGGCCCTACACAGTTATAATCCACACAGATATCCCCGTATCATATTACCTACCATTTAATTATTTTTTTAGCATTAATTATTATTAGATGAGTTCAGAAGGAAGAAGTGGAAAAAGGCCCGATTCCTAACCAGAAGAGGAATTATCCAGAAGTCCTCCCAAAACATCTAAAATAACTGCCGTTTTCAATAAGCTTTGTCAAAAGTAGGTCTAAAAGTTTCTACAACTCTTGTGAAAACTGGCAATGAGGTAAAGGAGGTGCCTGCCCATTTCAATGGCCCACAGTGGAAGAGGCTACAGCAAGAGCTCAGGTGTGACCCATGGTGCTTGGCCTGCCAACTTAACTTACCAATGAAACAGAAAGCTGCATTTTACCCAGACAATACCAGAGGGATGCTGGATAGAACTCATGGGGAAAAAAAAAAAAAAAAAAAGAATTATTTTTGCTAAGGAGGTGTAAGGAAGGAAGATAAAAATCCATAGGAAAGTGGATTTAATTCCACTGCTCACATAAAAATGGTGGCATTTCTTTTGTAACCTTATACTCCTGAGTGACCTGCAAGAAGGAGGGGTGCCAGGCAGAAACATGGGTTTGCTCTTCGTTTTCTTCCTTTAGACGCAGAAAAGACTTGCAACTCTCTAGATAGGGAAGGCAGTTGTCCTTGGGTAGTGGGAAGGGGGAAAAAAAAACAAGCCACCAGACACATAAATTTGCCATAATGTCTACAGTTTTGTTGTTACCGCTCAGAACATACCTCTGTCTCCAGGATTTTAGTCTGCGGATCTGATTTTGCAACACGTCACTTGAAGGCGCAGCTCTTTGCAAGATCAGGGTGCACATGGTACCTGTGAAATGAATACACTCACATCACCAATATCAAGGAGGAAAAGTTTGATAAATAGAGACATAAGCACTTTTACTCAGTGTTCAGAGAGGTCCATTCTGTTAGCTCACAAAGTTTTAGAATTAAGTACCGATTTGGAAATTAAGGGATGGCATTTGTTAAGATTCATCACTCCTATTGCTTTGATGAAGACTAGGAAAAACATTACAGCTTCTTTTGCAGGAAACAAAACAGAACAACACATACACACACAGAGGTCTTGATATGACTAAGATGGAGAGGGGAATATGGCAAAATGAAAGAATCCCAAATTCTCCAGATTTTTCTATATCCCTCATGAAGCAAGCAGTTTATAGCATTTAGCTGTTTTCCTTGTTTTCTCCTTAATACACCATTCCCTTTTCTCCTATACTGAATTTCTTCCTTAAAAAGTGTTCACTTTAATTGCTAAAGTTTACGGACTCATGGGAGAAAGGGCAGGAAGTCAGACTTTGGGGATAGGGTAAAAATGTAAAGGTCATGCACACACTCACACACACGTACTCTCTCTCACTCCAAAAATAATACACTATTTGACAGTTTCAGGATTCAGCATGTCCCACTGAAATTTGAAAGCTTATGTGAAACTAGGCCACGTCCTGTAACCTCAAACATTTAGTCTAGGAAAACAGCTCTCAAGTCTCCAGCTCCCACATCGGGTATCGCATGACGTCTGTGCCAAATAGGAGACCTCAAACAGGGGGGCAAAAGAAACGTTGGTAAAATGAGTTGATTAAACCTGGGGAATAACAGTTCAGACTGTTAGTGACAGGTGTTGTTTTTTTTCTGGTTAACTGGCTAGTGAAATATTAAATTATACTCAAAGCATCTATAACATGAGATGGGCAGAATGGTCGAACAACCTACTTATGTTCCATCTGGTGGCACGGACAAAGGAGAAAGATGACTCATGCTTCGCAACGGAATTATTTTACCCTCCCCCTCTGATGTATTAACTATTCAAAAATCAGATTAAGGTTGAGGTTCAATGTTACCCAGAATTACAGAATCACAGAATCGTATAGGTTGGAAAAGACCTTTAAGATCATCGAGTCCAACCGTTAACCTAACCCTACCAAGTCCACCACTACACCGTGTCCCTGAGCACCTCATCCCAACGTCCTTTAAATACCTCCAGGGATGTGACTCAACCCCTTCCCTGGGCAGCCTGTTCCAATGCTGGACAGCCCTTTCAGTGAAGAAAAATTTCCTAATATCCAGTCTAAACCTCCCCTGGCGCAACTTGAGGCCATTTCCTCTCCTCCCATCACTTGTTACCTGGGAGAAGAGACCGACCCCACCTCTCTACACCCTCCTTTCAGGCAGTTGTAGAGAGCGATGAGGTCTCCCCTCAGCCTCCTTTTCTCCAGGCTAAATCCGTATGTTTCCTCATACGGATGCATCATAGCACATCCGACATCAATTATAAAAGAGCATTTAAGCTATTTAAGTTCAATTCTAAACTTTCCAGTAGTTCCGCTTGTACTCTGCTCTCTCTGGGGAATAAACAATTAATCCTGTGTGGTCTGAAGGATTATTGTTTATTTTCTCTCACCCAAACGTACTCTCCTCCCCCTCTTTAACTGCAAGTTCAGTACGATGCTCAAAGAACATATGGAATGAGTAAAACAATCAATATAATGAGATGTGCCAAACCACTCATAGCTTACGGATGATTGTAAACCCTGTTAAGTGATACTAACTTGAGCAAGAAGCCAGAGGCTTCACATCTATAAAGCAAACAACTGTTTACTGGTTCTTTTTCACATTGAAATATCCTCTTCTGCTGCAAATACAAACCCGAACCATTTTCATAACAATTTCTGCAGGTCAATACTAAATTGTACCTTCATCATGGCAGTAGATTTTATTTACTGAACAGCAATGGTCACTAGCAGACTGAAGTTTTAAGCTCTACTCTAATTCTATTTTTAAGACATCATATTGCTGTAGACAAACAATTCACACCTCTGTTTGTCACCCACTTTTATCAGGAAAAAAAAAAAATCTCTAATTGAATTAGTATTTCTAAGAACCTTATATAGCATATCTGATTTTTACATACATGGAACATTTCTATCCTTCCTCTAAGTTATAATGAAGATTAACAGCAATTCTCTATTTCTGCCATCTACACACCTATATATTGAATTTCTCCAAAAAGAAATAAGCAAATATTATTAAATAGTCTTTGAAAGACCATAATCTCAAAAACAGGCCTAGCTGCAACATCAAACAAGATAAGATGGAGCATACGGACAGATTTCAGTCTAAGTTAACAAAAGACTATGTATTTCACCCATTGCTAGCCCTGGACCTCTTGTTAACAGCATCGCTGCCTTCCGAGCTCTTAGAAGACTTGCTAATTATTCTTCCAGAACTGGCAGAAACTTGAACTCTGACCAGACTTACCCACAACACTTGCGGCAGTTTAATGCACTAGAGAAATCAAAGTTGTATATTTGCTCTTTTACAAAGAAAAAAAGTCTGCAGTTCAGTACGCATTAGGCATTTGTATTCTGTGACTAATATGACCCTGAGAGGATGTATAGAGGCCAAGAGTATACACGCTTTTTTAATTATTTAAAGGATAGCTTATATTTGTTAGATTCAAAAATTCCTAGCTAAACAGTTGTATAATAGGATACCCTTGCAAAGGTGTTGAACTACATATGTGTGCAATTATATTGTAATTACAATTTTAAACTAGATTATGTAAATATAAACTGACAGAACAATTAACAGAAAAAGAAGGCAACAAATAGCAAAGTCTTTTCTCGGCTGAATGACATTTATAACAAAACTAATGGAAGCTCTTAGACAAAAAGGGAATGAATAGCACGTATATTGCTCACTGGGCTTCTGCAAATTGAACCGTAACTCCTATCCTTCCTAAAAGCCATCTCCTAGCTTGTACCATCACAGGACTGCTTTTGCAGTTCTCCCTGGCAGCACATGGCAAAACCGAGATGACACCATCCCTTTTCACAGACAGCAGTCCTGCATAACACCGTGTTAATCCATCGGCCCTGAATGTTGCAGACACAGCCATAGTTTTATAATCAAACACAGAAAACACTATATATTCATGGAAAGGGAGTCCTCTCTGGTTTTGGGAGAGAGATCCCAATGTCTACAAACAAAGAGAAGTCACTGGAACTGCAGGCTCCCAGATCCCATCTCAAATTTCACTGCAAGTGATCTCCATCTCAAGCATTCAAACACTACATAAAAGGTGCAGCAGAATTACAGCTGAACCACAGTGAGGAGCTAGGACAGCCTAAAAGCTGTAGCATCACAGACCTGAGGAAACAAGGGTAAGGCCTGCGAGGCCATGAAACTACCTGCTGAGAAGGTGGAGTGTTTTTCCTCATTTCAGTAGGTCAAAGCTTAGGAGGAACATATGCTGCAAGAACAGCGTACGTTTGTCGTGGTTTAGCCCCAGCCGGCAACTAAGCACCACGCAGTCGCTCGCTCACTCCCCCTCGGTGGGATGGGGGAGAGAACCGGAAGAGCAAAAGTAAGAAAACTTGAGGGTTGAGATAAAAACAGTTTTAATAGGGAAAGCAAAAGCCGCGCACGCAAGCAAAGCAAAGCAAGGAATTCATTCGCTCCTTCCCATGGTCAGGCAGGTGTTCAGCCATCTCCAGGAAAGCAGGGCTCCATCACGCGTAACGTTTAACAACGTTAAAGCCTCAGATGCTTACATAAAGACTTTGGACACATGGAATAGAATTATTTCACGGTTACACTGAAAGCTAAAAGTTAGTGAGTGACACTGAGCAGGTGAGAGATCACCCTTACTCCTTCTTTGACAAAGATCTAGAAAACACCCTTGGAAAGCCTCAACTTACTTTTGTAAGCTAAACGCAGCAGAGCTTTTCCAGAAAGCATTGCTCTCGGTTCCGGCCCACTGCCAGCCGGCCCCGGGCAGCCCAGGAGAGGGGCACCCAGCACCCCACTGCGCCAGGGGACACGCAGGGCTCCCTCCACCCCTGCAGTGGGGAGAAGCACTGGCTCCAACCCCAAATTCAGTGAAGGCAGAAGGTGTTCATGTAGATTTAGGGCCAAGAAACCTTGCCGAGCAAGAACAAGCTGCTTTTCCCCTCGGGGAGGGCCTGTGCTCGCCTCCCCACGAAGCCCTCTCTCGGCCCCTGTCCACCCCTTCCTCCCGGCCCAACTCCTCGGCAGTGCCCGCACCCGGCCGGGCCCTCTGGAGGCGTCGCACACGGAAATGGGTGGACGGACCCTAAAAAAATGCACTCCCTGTCGGTGACAGGCATGCGCCGCGTCCAATAAGTATCGAGAGCGCCGCCACAAGGGCCAATGGCGCGGCGGGGCGGGCGGAGGCGGCCGCGCGCCGGGAGCCTTGGTAACGCGCGGGCCGCGTGTGGCGAGCGCGGGCGGTTGGGGACGGTCCTGCCCCGCCATGAAGATCGAGGAGGTGAAGAGCACCTCGAAGACGCAGCGCATCGCCGCCCACAGCCATGTCAAGGGGCTGGGGCTGGACGAGAGCGGCACCGCCAAGCCGGCGGGGGCCGGGCTCGTGGGGCAGGAGAACGCGCGGGAGGTGAGCGCGGGGGGCGGCAGGGCCCGGCCGAGGCTCCCCGGGGCTCCGCAGCCTCCAGCCCGGTTGAGGTGGAAGCCTCAGGGTGTCCGGGCGGCGCGGGGGGCAGGGTGTCTTTGTACGTCACGTTAGTGAGTGAGAGTCTGCGTGGGCTCCTCCGTGTATTCTGCTGCTGTGTGAGAAGGGGTGGGAGTAATCGGGGCTGTTCCTTCCCCGCTACTTTTTTGTGTTAGCTGGCGGCAAGGGCAGGTGATTGTGTCCCGGGTTTTAGGCGTAGAAATTGGGGTATCGAAGGCAATGAAACCTACCAAAAGTCAAGAGATTTGGTGCGAGTGGGGATTGGAGCTTCCGTTTCAGTCTGGTGTCTGGCCCTGGGCGGGCGCTTTAGCTGGTCTGTCGTTCTGAAAGTCAAAGATTCATTTCGTGCTTTATTTTTAAACGTTTATATATGTATGCAAGTCCAGGAGGGGGAAGGGAGCCTGTGCTCTTAGGCTGAGTTTTGTTGTCTGTGATTTTTTTTTTAATGTCTGTCAAATGATTGTAGGAAGTAGTTTTTTTTTCTGATCTTGCCTCTCTTTTTGTGTGCATGAAATTGAAATCCTCTTTATTTTTAGTGGGCTCACAAAACCTAGTATTGCTAGGCACTTTCAGTAATATTGGAACAACAGATATTCTAGCAATACTTGTGTTAACAGTGTAAATACTTATTTAACTTATAGGCTTGTGGGGTTATAGTGGAACTAATCAAAAGCAAGAAAATGGCTGGCAGAGCTGTGCTGTTAGCAGGACCTCCTGGAACCGGCAAGGTACTATTTTTCTTTTTCGATAGGAAATAAAGCATTCCCAAATCTATTTTATTTTAATTTGTTGTCACAACCATTTTAGGGTAGTGGTTACATGTTTTCATCTACTGGAATTTTGTTCATCAATGTATTGACATGGATTCCTGCTTTATATTTTGATTTTTGCCATATGATCAACACTGGCAGTATCCAGCACTGTGTTCAGGCATCGTTAGTGTGAAACCACCTCTTGTAGGTTACCAAACACATAGGTAATATGGTCTCTGAAGAAGAGTCTTAGAAGTTAGTTTTATATTAAAAGCCTAAATAGTTTTTGCCTTTTTTTTTTCCCATGCTATTTAAGGCTTTTTGCATCTATATCAGATGTCAAATTCAAATGCCCAGTATTGTTTCTTTAAGGTGTTTTATAAGTCTTTGATAAAAGTCACTTCATATGTGTCTTAACATGTTTCAGGGGGAGGAGGGTTGTTATATGTGAGAAATATATGTCAGAATATAGTCTTAATACTAAATTGATAGTTGATATATGAAAGACAATACGATGAGGAAAGTTAACTTTGTGCAGAAAGAATCCTGTGTTAATTCTCATAAAAATTAATGTGTGGGGTTTGGTTTTGTTTTTTTTTTAAGACTGCATTGGCTTTAGCTATTGCTCAGGAACTGGGAAGTAAAGTTCCCTTTTGTCCTATGGTTGGAAGTGAGGTCTATTCCACTGAGATCAAGAAAACAGAAGTTCTAATGGAAAACTTTCGACGTGCAATTGGTAAGTTTCAGAAAAACAGAAGAATTCAGTATTTGCATGATACTTATTTTGCTTTTACCCAGTTATGTAAAAAGGAAAAACTTTTCAGTGGTCATGGTGGTTTTCAGATTATTGTATGTTCTTTTTTCAGTGCTGATCTTAATTTAGTGAATCTCTTCCACACTTAGTGGAGTCAGGTTTTCTGTTTATAAACCACAATTTACTTATTGTATTATGGTTTATTCTACTTCCCCAAATTGTCCTCTCATCCTCCAGGTTCATCTCCTGGTTTTGCCTCTGACTCTGAATAAAGCCGAAAGAAAAATTATTTTTAGTTTCTTACATTAGCAGAAATACTTGTAGGCAGAAAAATGCTCTCTCCTTTTTTATTTTAGTGATTTCAGTCTACTAAGCAAACAGCCTTAATCAGGGACTCCCAAACAGCAGTGTTAGCCTGACGTAATATTCCAGTGCACACAAAGTTCCATGCCATCAAAATAAATACTGCAGCTTAATGTCTTCCTCAATTCTAGAGTCCTTTTACAAGCTTGATGTAAACTGGTTAAATTTGCAACACAACCTCAATGAGTATCTAAAATCTCTTATATGATTGCTGCTGACAGCTGATAAATGCAGTTAGAAGTGGCCCTTGTTTGTATGAGGATTGGCTAAAGATAGCCTAACTGGTTTTAGTACTGAACATATTAACAGTTAATTTTCCTGGTTTCTCTACCATGTTTCCCCTTGGACTTCATCTAAGTACGCGGTGGCAGTAAGGTGAAGAAGTCTCTCAGTTCTGCAATGAAACAAAAGTATTCCATTGACTTTTATAAGAAAGCAACTCTCAGTAGTCTCTGGTCTTCTAGTTACCGTGAATCTGGCAGGGCCTGGGGGAGGGAAGCCGGAGACTGAGTAGTCTGCAATATTTCCTTGATGTGATGAAGTTCCCTGTCAGAGATTTGGAAACCTGAACCAAGAGATGAAACTTATGCCATCCGTGTTGTCATTTCTAGAGATAGCGGTATTTTAACTCTCTCAGGTTTAACAGCCAGCTACATTGTTAGCTCCCTGCATTCCCTGAACGTCAATGGAGAGACACTTCTAAACAAATATTGGTGTTAATGAAAGATGGAACTTCTTTTATTCCTTTTTGTTGAATTCCATGTCACATTTTCATAACACAACCTTTATTGAATATTTTCATTATCAGTGTAAAAAAAAAAAAATCTCTGAAATATTTTAAAGGACTAGTAACTACTGTTTCTCATAATGGAATATTTTCCAATCCTGTTTAAATCTCAGTTATGTTTTAGCTTCCCTGCCTGGTAAATAAATAATTTACAAGGGTACGTTTCTAAAAAAATTATTTTGTATGCACAGTGCAATGTCAGCTGTGACTGGGTGCAAGAAAAGCTTCAGCTCACATGTCAACGAGCACCTAAAGTATTCATTTTGGGTTTGGGGTTTTTTTTGGGGGGGTGGGGGAGGGTTGTGTCGTTCCTTATTAGCAGGTTCTGTACACATCATCTATTGCTCATATTGTGCATTTTACTTTCAGAGGTTTTAGCCACCTCAGTTTATAAAAATGATCAGGAATATTAACATCAATTTTTTACCTTGGTTTTTTTTCTTGGAAACAACAGAGTCTGACTGGTTTGCGCCCATCACCGTATAAGGAAACTGGGATGACTGAGTTTACAGAATTTTTATTGTTGAGAGTGTTTTAATAACAGGCTTGACATAGTCTCATGGCCAAGTACTGCTGGGGGTATAGTAGAGAGTTTGTAATACCTAAGAAACATAGAAGGACAGAGTGGGAAATGAGAAGATGGAATTGTACAGGTTAAAAAAACTTCAGCTGAGAGAGATTAATCCTGTATAGAGCTTATTAGCAGCTGGCAAGGATGATGGCAGTAGCTAATGTTAGAGCTCAGTTGCAGTAAAAAATAACTACTGGAATAGCCACTTAAATAGCATATGTGTTCCCTGTGTCTCCAAATTGTAACTGCCAGTAAATCAAACAAGCACTATTTAACTCCATATAGCATTATTGAACCAACACATGAAATAGCCCACAAGTCCCTTCTTAGACTCGTGCCTCTGATTTGTAAGTAGGAAGTGTCTCTGAGTTAGAGCTCTTTTGAGAATGAAGTTCGTAGTTGATACATGCAGATTCATTTGAAAACAAAGGATAATCAGCAGCAAGTTGAAAGCATCATGTTCAAGTGTAAATATTTTCTATAGACACATCTATATGAGCACATTAGTTTAGGCTAGAGGCATGCTTTTGAAGCAAATCTCTAGGTTGTCCTCACCGACTCGGCTTTGGTTTACGTTGTGGAGCAGGCTCTGAGCATGTGAATTGGATTCTCTTCAGATTAAATGAAACTGGAAGGTGTGCTTTAGCAGCATACAAAATAGACCCCAAACACAAATGGGCGCCCAGTTTTTCAGAGCGGAATAGAGCTTGTGCTGAAAGTTTAAAAACAAAACAAAAAGGAAAAACAAACCTGTGAATGTCTGCTTCTCAGTGCCAGCAGTTCCCATATTGCTTCACATTCCTTGCATATGTAGCCTATGTGATGCAGCCTTGTCTAGGTCAGTTTTATAACTCAAAGGTTCGTTAATTTTTTTTGTCTGATGTTTTGGCATACCTGAAAAACATTTTAAAAACCTACTTAAATTAACTTTTTATGCTGTGCTAAATGAGAGAAAGCAAACATTTCTTGCCAAGAAATTATCATGTTATCCACAATTAACCTATTTCTCACATTTCAAATCCTAGTCTTAATTCGGGTCCAGTAGAGGGAGACAGACTCATATTTGTCAGTTCTTTGTATTTCCCTATCATCAACTCAAGATTACTGGTGAAGTGTCTGATCTATTTCAAAGCAAAATGAAAAGTTATGGAACAAGGAAAGTTTTATAAAGTCCTAATAGCCTCAGACTGGGCAGGATGACTTCCTTATATCTTGTTACAGCCCATTCATTATTTTTGGTATGGCATGTGTGTCTCATAAAATACTTTATAGAGTCTCTTCAGATGTGGGTTCTTTGAACTTTTATGTAGTTAGAACGTCTGCATAATTGTAGTGGTGGTGGTGGTGACGATAGTGGTTTTTCTTTGGAACAGTCTAACCGTAAAACTCTTCAGCTCTATATTATTCATCAATTTAAAATAACTTCGTTAATTACAATAGTTGTGACTAGAATAGAATATACCCAGATACTGTGATGATTGCTCAACTGTCTGAAAACCAACAAAGTAAGGATGTCATTGTCAGCTATTTTGAAATAGTTTTAAATTTGCATTATAGCAGATTCTGCTAAATTTTATCTAGCTCACCTTTTGCTATTAACTTGAAAAATATTTTAAATGATACATTAACCATTTCTTAATTTTATGTGGTTCTAACACAATACCTGTTAAATCAATTTATGTTATTTTTCACTCGGTTGCTAAAATTTAAAGTTTTTAATGTAGTTACTTTTTTCCTCCTGTCTTTTTCCTTACTTTGCAGGGCTTTTCTGATGGTACAAAAATTGTGTAAAACTCGCAGTTAGTGTCACTGATCTTTAGTTTCAGAAGATGAACTGTTTCTCTGACTTTAGCATAGGGGAACAAATCAAGCAAATCCTCTCTTTGGGGGAGTGAAAAGAGAGAGGATACTGACTTTTGCTTCAAGAGCTAATAATAACAGTCAGAAAGAAAATAACTTCTTAGGGTTTAATAAACTGCTTTGCAGGTCAGAACTTGGGCTGAACTTCGGCTCTGATGACACAGGATGAATATTCTCACTTAATATTGAAGAAGAGAACAATAATTGATCTTTCTACTTTTGAAAGTAAAAAATTACCATTAAATGTAATGCAGCCTGATAATATGTTACAGTCTGTTGGCAGTAATGCAGCTGACTCCTGAGTGTATATGGCCGTTGATTTGTGTCCTGAAACTATTCTAAACGATTTCTTGCAGGGTTGAGGATTAAAGAGACCAAGGAGGTTTACGAAGGAGAGGTCACAGAACTAACTCCATGTGAGACTGAAAATCCTATGGGGGGGTATGGCAAAACCATCAGCCACGTAATTATAGGGCTCAAAACTGCAAAGGGAACCAAACAGTTGAAGGTACGTATGGTAGAGTCTCAAAAATTTCCTTAAGTATTTCAGGTCTGCATCTTCTATTTTTAGCACTACTTTATTTCCATTTCAAGCTCTTGATCCCCATCTCTGTAGAGTGGGGATGTCAGGAGGCTGTTTTCTTTTGCTAGACAACTTAAACATACATGCTCAGGAGTAGGATAATCTGCTTTCTGTAGAATATTTAGAAGTTAGTCGTGTCTCCTACTAACTGAAATTGGGGATAAACCCATTGCTCAGTTAGCAGCCCCTGTTATTTTTCTGTTTGGCAGCACACACTTGTATGTCTTCAATGAGTTAAAGGAGAGTTTAATCAGATCCTGATGCAGTTTTGCAGCATTACCAGTACCACAGAAAAATGGGCTGAATTGGGAATCTGAACTATGATCTGTCTCAGTCCGTGATACGCTCACACTGACCCTGGCTATAAATTCATGCTCATGATAACAAACATACGAAAAAGATCTTGTTTGGTTTTGTTTTCCTGAGTCTCAACTGAATTTTTGAGGATGGTTTTGGGAAATCTTGCCTGCTGAAGTATAAATTGTTCTTTCTGTCACATCCCTTCTTTCTAGATGGGGAGGTATACTCTAGTGAATATTTGATTTGAACTGGAAATTGAGCTGGTGTGTTGCCAGCTCAGACCCACTTTCCCTTTGTTTTCTTGTACAAGTCTCTGTCCATGTTGTTCAATTTCCCTGTCAGTTAGAGTATGAGAGAACTGAAAGCTGTCTCTGTTGTTAAGAACCATCTTTCATTTGTTCACTCTGAAAACAAGAAAATGCAGAGCAAAAGTGAATAAACATGTACTGAGAGAAACAAAAGCATTTAACGTATTCCACACTCACTCTCCCTCACACAGCTCCACAGAGGATACAGATTCAAGAAATCAGGTAGCATAATCCAGTGCTATAGCCAGATTTTTTATAAAAGTTTTGTTAGAAAGCAAGAGAAGTGCTGCATCCTAGGTATAAATATATTACCACATTACACAAAGTCATACTTTGTGATAGTAACTGGTATCATTGTTTCTGGCCCTTACCATCACTTCCTTCAGATAGCAGATTTTTTTTTTTTTTGTAAGAAAGTAAGTTCTGTGCATGTTCTTTCAGATTTATTCTCTATCACTACTCCAAGTGTTACAGTTTTATAAAATCCTAGAGGTATTGTTGGGGGGAGTTGCAGTTTAATTTTGTCTGGTGGGAGTGAGCTTTAGACTAAATTTCTCTTCCTTGATTACCATAACAATATGGAACTGTTTTGACCAACTGTGATGTTCGCTTGTCTCCAGCTGGACCCAAGCATATTTGAAAGCTTGCAGAAGGAGAGAGTGGAAACTGGTGACGTTATTTATATTGAAGCAAACAGCGGAGCCGTCAAGGTAAAAGAAAAGTTCTGCACTTTCATGCAGGTGTATGTATTTTTGTAGACCTTTCTCTGCCTTTGTCAGAAGGCTCTCCGATTTATTAACCTTAGCTGATATGAAATGGTTACATGGAAGTTTTAAAAAGAGCCCAGTGTGTTCCTTATCTGGAGAGAAAATGCTCTCTTGCACTGAAAGAAGGTGGTCATCTGGTTCACAGTTAAGGTCATCTGGCAAGGAAGCTATCACTGATGCTGTCTGGATGAGTTTTCTTTCCTGTAAGATCAAGACATCGTTACGGGAAGGGGGGAAAAACCAAGCAACTTTAGTCATTTTCAGGCTGACATGTGCAGTGTATTTAATCTTTCTTTTATCGCTCTGGTATTTTCTCCACAAGATATATACATGTAGAAGGGAATACTGCATTAGTTAGCATTCTTTTCATATCTGATTTAGAAAGTAGTGTACAGCGATACTTGCTGTTTAATGGATGAGCATAATATTTTGTATCATATAATAAATCACCCACCTACAAAGGAGTCTTGAACAGTTCTCCCAATCTCTACTTAATCTGCTGCATTTGTCCTTTAGCAAGAATTGCATATGGCTAAAAGAAGGGGAGAGAGGAGTGGAATATTCTTACCACTGAAAATATCAGGTGTTTTTCAGCAGAGTTTTTGAGCTTTGATCAGTAGATAGGGTATGCCTGTTGCTAAGCAGGGAGTGGGGTGTCTGAATTGTCAGCTGAAGCTTGTCAGGACTGGAATTGTGAACCAAGCCCTTTATCTTTATCAAGTTGGTGTCACTCAAGGTTTTGGCACTGAATCTAATTCTATACCTGGGTTTCTCTTCTTTGCTTTTTCTCAGAGGCAAGGCAGGTGTGATATCTATGCTACAGAATTTGACCTTGAAGCTGAAGAGTATGTTCCCTTGCCAAAGGGTGATGTGCACAAGAAAAAGGAAATTATTCAGGATGTCACCCTGCATGACTTGGATGTGGCCAATGCTCGACCTCAGGTATCTGACTCCACTGATGAAGTCTTTACAGAAAAATTATTTGACATAGATGTGATAGTTACTAGAATAATCAAGGAGATGTAGCAAGTTGAGCTGTCCTAAATCACCCTCAAAGATTCCCCTATAGGAAAAGCAGTAGGTGTTACACTGTGAAGGCCAGTCTACCTCTCCTCTCCGGAGGGAGGTCGTGCTGCAGTTGGCTACCTCCGTGCCCCTGCCGTACAGGTTAAAGAGGCAGTTGCTAAGTTAGGATTCATGCACCTGGTCATGGAATATTTATCAGAGTACATTTCCTAACACTACAGAGAACAGCCTTACAGCCATAGCGGAGCTTCCACATGGATATTTGGGATATATTAACCTTCATGGATATATTAACCTTCACAGTTAATGCATAATGTAGACCTAGCTCTCCCCTCCACTCCACCACTGTGCCCCATCCCCTGCAGAAAGAGAGCAGTGTGGGCTGCTGCTCTTGACCAGGAAAAGAGATTATTGCTTTCTCTCCAGCAGGAAAGTTGCCTACAGATGTGAGGTAGCAGCAGCCGTATCTGCATCATTTTATTTATTGGAAGTTCTGAATACAGATTAATTTATTCTGCTCTGTGTTTATAGTTTTGTAGCCATGAAATGGAAACTGCAAGCACTATGATAAAAGGTCATTAAGTGTTTTTGACTGCTGTGGATTCTGTTGATGTCCCTGCTTCCTTCAGAAATGTTTCATAACCTCTTGTTAAATTTCCTTGTGACTTTCAGTAGAGCTCTGAACATATTGCAGCAAAAAATTGAAAACAGGAGAATTACTCCTTGCTGTAGCTTAACATAAACCCCATATTGAGGGAATTCCATCTATGTCCTAAACAAAAGCCACTAACAATACAGTATCTTTGTTTAAATGCTGACATCCCTACAGAATGATACTACAAGCCCTTAACCTACTCCATTTCAAAATAAACATCCTTTTTCACACAAAATCATTTGCATGATAAAAATCAAGGTGTTCAAAACTCTTGAAACTCAGCCTAATTGTTCCTGTGTTTACAGGTTGAACGCCTACTGTGCACACAGGCAATCCAAGTCTCTGTGTTCCCTGACAATTTTCATCCTTATGAGCTTCTCTGTGACCATTTTTTTTTTTGAAAGAGGATATCTCAATTTTTTTTTTAATGTTTTCCAAAGGAACAAGGCTAAAGAAAGGGTGAGGAGGTAGCTGACTGATTATGTTTAGAATACTGCTGCAGTGAAGTGACCTAACCTTTGACAGATTATCAACCACTGCTGATACAAAATAGCAAGTTAACTGCAAGAAACAACTTCTTTAACCAATTCCTGATTTATAAAATTCTCGTGGTGTGTGTTCACTACGAGACCTCATAGCTGATCTGTAACTTTCATTTCCTAGGGTGGGCAAGACATCCTTTCTATGATGGGACAATTGATGAAGCCTAAGAAAACTGAAATTACGGGTATGAATCCTGCATGGTGTTTTTAGATCAATATAAGCTATAAGTTTGCCAGTTAGAAAAGGATTAAAAATAGGGTTATTCATGCACCATCTCTAAATGAATGCCTGTGTAATATTTATTCATAAATATTCAGATTTCAAAAAGCAGTGATACAGCTGCAATGGCTTGATTGCAATGGCTGAAAACAGTACAACATGTTATTGGTTCACACATAGAGTGATAAAATATGTACTCTACTCTGCACCTATCTTCCTGGGGAGAAAGAGGTTAGAATGCTAGTGCCATCCCCCTTTCTCAAAACACTCCTGCCCAGAAGGTGTGAGGTTCACACTTTGACAAAGAGCCAAACTGAACAACAACAACAAAAATCTAAAAAGCATTGTTAGGATGCATGCTTATGTGAAGCAATCGTACTGAATTTCTGTGGAGTAGAAAAATGGCTTCTAAAGATTCTAACCCCAGTGCTCTAAGTGCACTGCTGCCCTTCCTACCTACACATCATTGGAGGAAAAAAAAAATCTACAGAAAGATCTATTCTCCTTTTTGCTTTGAAAGAAATGATGTTTCAGTAAGTGACTATCTAAATTTAGATCAAAGTCTGTTTCAGTACCTAACTTGAATGGCCGTCTTTTGAAGTATTTTGTCTGTTCCAGAGGTCACTTTGCTTATTCTAATGTCAGATTTATCGATGTAACATCTTGCATAGCTTTGAGATCCATATGTTCACAGAAATTTATATAGCCCTATTTTTTGTTGTGGTTAAACACAACTTCTTTGCTGAAATACAGTAGCAATATTTTGTTCTTTCAGTGATGTTCTTTTCAGCCATGCTTGGAAACTTTGTAAAGTTTAATGTTTTAAACTGAGGTTTGATTGACTTCGCCCCCTGTCCCCGCCAAACTCCCCAAACCCACAAAAATCGTAGTTTTTCACAAGCCACGTGAGGGGACAGACTACCTCAGTTAAGTGCTAGGAGTTCAGTTTAGAAATATTTTGCTGCACAGCTGTCTCCCCAATACAGTAGGGAATGCCATATATTTTTAGTGTCATTTTAGAGGTTTTTCCCTGTGGCGGTAAGATACCAAACCATGAAAAAATTCAAGGAGAATTTTACTTGCTTTAAGTCTTTCATACAGACCTATAGTTCACTAGCACAACAACTAACAGTTTCTTTTTGTTCTCAGACAAACTTCGAGGAGAGATAAATAAGGTGGTAAATAAATACATCGATCAAGGCATCGCAGAGCTAGTCCCAGGTGTACTCTTTGTAGATGAAGTTCACATGCTGGATATTGAATGTTTCACATACCTGCACCGAGCACTGGAGTCTTCTATTTCCCCCATTGTCATCTTTGCTTCCAATCGAGGAAACTGTGTTATCAGGTATGATGTATAAAGTTGAATTTTCCAGTTTGCACTGGTCCATAAACCTTGGAATTAGCTGTATCAGCAGAGTTATAATCTTTGAAGGCTTTTGTCTCTGATACTGACATCTGTGATAGTCCCTGGGTTACAAGCTGCATCAGTGCTCAAGAACTGCTTGTGAGCTTCAGGATGGGACAGGCATTTAATGCCAGGCTGACTGAGTTAAAGCAGAATGGAATTCCTCCTTTTATTTCCACTGACACATCCCTCTTTCTCTAACAGCTTCTGAATTGTCTTATTTCCTGGGTGATCTGTAACAGTTACCGTTCTCATTGGATACCTCAACACATCTGTTGCTTGCACATTAGGGACATCAAAAGCACCAGGGCTACAAACCTCTAATATCACAGTTTCTTGTTTCTTCTGGATCGTTTTGCTGTTTGCTATCCTCATTGCATCAGACTTAAGCTTCCTGTTCTTACTGTTAAAGCATGTCACAGTTCAGCCTCTCCCTACCCTTTGTTATTTCCAGCTACGTTGGTCTGGCTTTTTGTGAGTCTTTGGTCTTGCCAACTAACTTGTTTTTCATCTCCACTCCAGTTCGTGCCTCCACTTCAATATTTTGCACCCACACAATGCATTCTTTGCATGTTCAGTAAAAGTGCTCTCCTCTTTCAGATTCTTCCTTAAGTTCTACTGCTAATTTGTGGTCTAGGTCTAATTATGTCTAAACAAGCTGTCATTAGCAATGATTGCTACTCTTTAAATTGATTTAATTCAGCTGTGTAACCAGCTAGTCCTTTCCCTCTTAGTGGCTCATCTGGTATTAATCTTTCTCTGCTTGCATTGCTTAGAAGTTAAGGTGATAAGCCCTTTAAAAATGTTTAAGGTACACATTGCAGCACTCTCTTTGCAAAGGCATAAGAAGGCTGTCTTGTAAAAGTAGAGCAAATAGAGATCTGTCAGTGTGGATTCACTGCAGATCTTGTTATGAAAAAACTGTGATTTAAGAAAGGAAGATTTCCATAGAATAGTTGTATCTAATGTTGCTAAATTAAGTCCTTAAAAGCAAGCTCTTAACTGTATACTACTGTCTCAGGTAGTTAGCGATGCTCTGATTTGCCTGCTGAGTGCTCTTAAAAGGGTTGG
The DNA here is from genome assembly GCF_035582795.1 of Mycteria americana. NCBI lineage: Eukaryota > Metazoa > Chordata > Aves > Ciconiiformes > Ciconiidae > Mycteria > Mycteria americana. The sequence continues at coordinate 23,200,764 of NC_134375.1, read as the reverse complement.
GGAAAAATTAATTGTATAGTGTAGTTGATTCTGTAACCTCAGAAGAGAAGGAATCACTTCAGAGGAGAGCACACCATCTACTCAAGAGTACAGCAGATGATTGCAGGGCATTTTGATTCACTTCCCAAGGAGGACCATGGCCAAGGCTGCAGTGCCTGAATACTAGCACTGAACTTAGAAATGTAGTTCTTTATTAGCACTTTACTGTTTTTACCTGCAATCTCTATAGATCTCATGAAATCTGGATATCTTTCACTCTTGACTTCACAGCAAATTGTGGTGGTCTTGGAAAACCAAGAGTAGATATGTCTGCAGCCTTTGCTGTTGGGTGTTGTACATCAAACAAATAAAATGGTTGGGGTCTAGATCCTGCTCTATCCTTCATGCACAGACCTCCACTTCTCAATTTACTGGATTGCAAGCATGGAATGTAAACCACTGCAGTAGTCACTGAAAGGACTGGGGGAAGGATTGAACAGAGTAATGGCTTATTTGGCAAGAGGGGATGTTCTCCAAATAGACGATAGCGTACGTAATTTCTACCAATACTGCTAGACAACTTAGAATGATTTGTTCCTCGCTGGAAGATACTTTGGAACATTAAATAAGACTGTATCGTAAGATACAATGCAGGGAAACATGAAGGAAAGCACCACCTCTAAGTATTTTTGAGTGGCATGTTTAAGAGCTCCAGAAACAGGATTTGTTTCCCTCGGGCTGTCCAGTATCAACTTCAGACTAGAATGTTTCCTTTCTCTGTCTGGGGAGGGTGTCTCTATGGGAAGACGCGAGAATTGTAAACTAGTAGATGTGCAGTCATTTACAACTGATTTTAGTAAAATCCATGTACTGAACTCAGAGTAGTATCTGATCTCTTTCTGTTTGATTTCTCCTCTAGAGGCACAGAGGATGTGGTGTCTCCTCATGGAATACCACTGGACCTGCTGGATAGAGTGATGATTATCCGAACCATGCTGTATACACCCCAAGAAATGAAGCAGGTACGCACAGCATTTTAAGAGAAATTCTAAAAAGTCCCTGGAGTTCTAGTCCATTGGGATGACTGCTATGTCTCTGTATATTCTGTTACTATAGAGCTGTTTGACACTTTGGTCACCAGGGTTTGTGCCAGAAAGCTTACCACTTCCTAAATGCATGCTTGCTTTGGTAACCATTTACAGTAAGCCAGTTAAAATTGTGCATGCAGTTTCTCTGTCTGATTTCCACCCACTGATGAGTTGTATTGGTAAGCATCTCTGGAGCTGAAAGTGACAGCTCACTTGCATGAAGTAGCATGAATCGTTAGCTGACCTTCTCTCTTGCACAGATGTGCTTTCCATGGAGTTTGCAGGTTCCAGCAGGTAGTGCTTTTTCAGTTGGTATGAGTTGAAGTGTCACGTTTTGGGACCTTTGCTTCCAGACCTCAGGCTGTTCCTCCACGTAAGAGATGAGAGGGATTGAGGAACGCATCTTCACGCGCTGCATTTTTGCCTCTGTGCCCTGTACTATAGCTTTAACCTACTAGGACTGTCTCCTGAAACTGGGAGGGTTTTCATGCTCCTAGTCAAGTTTGGAAATGTAAGCACAATAAGCGTTGCGGAGATATGCTTCTGAACGCCTGAAACTTTTCCTGTGGGGCCATCACAATGTATTGTGTATCGATTATAATGCTTGGGTGCCGTTATGATGCTTCGTGTCAAAGATCCCCCTCATTAGCGTCTCAATGCTGTGAAGTGACACAATGCAGAAGACATTATGGTTTATCGTGTCAATTCTTTGTATTATTTAAGAGATAGTGTCAACGGAGGAGAGCGTTGTCACGAGATAATAGTCTCCTGCTGCTGGATACGTGCCAAGGTGAAGCCGAGGCATTTATCGAATATAAACGCAGAGGCAAAGCTTCATTTCACTTGGTTTGAGGAGCTTTTTGCATATGGCTGTCGTGAGCCATTCTCAGGATGATTTTTTTGTGCCTAAAAGGACACTTTTAAAGCATTACGGTATAGATTACAGTAGAAGCAGCCTGGTGATTTAATAATACGATTATGTTTTGTCTGTATACAAAACAAACTTTAAAGCGTGACTTTTACTCAGTCTGGAGATGTTAAAGACTGTTGTCTGGACTTCCCTATCCCGTACGTGAATTTTGTGTAGTGAGTAGGAGTAGTTTGTGTAGTTTGTAGGAGTACGTACGCTGAGTTACTTTTTGTCAAGGTTGCTATATGTAATACCTGCCTAGTGTGCTGTATTACCATGCAGATATTACCCCGTTACAGAGCTCAGTTCTGAACTGTTGATTTTCAGAAGAGCTGGCTAACTGCTGCGATTTCCACTCTCCCCAGGGGTGAAGGAAAGGAAGCGTTTACAGTAACATTTCCTAAAGCTAAAAATAGAGTCCAGACTTTATGTCCCATAAATCATGTTCCCATAGTCCGATAATCTCATCTTCCCTTAAATTAAGGCTTTTGAATGACGACTTTTCTTGGGAGAAGAGGAGGAGCTGTTACACTGAACTTTGGTTTCTAACTAAATACAGTTAAGCGGGCTTAAAAATAAGACGTCTATAACTGATTTCTCTATTTTTGCTCCCATTTTTCTTTCATGCTAGGAAGAAGCTTTCTCTGCTGATGTTTCTGTGTGAGACTCTTTGCCTTGGCCTTTCACAATTGATTTATCAGCACAAGAGTTGTCCATTTATCTACTGAAAGTTTGTTCATAACCAGTTCAAAATATTTCCCTCTGGGTTGATAAAGTAGAAATCCCATTGTGTAGCTCTGCTTTGAGGGCAAGACCCACAGTTACCTTAGTGCAACCAGAATAGGGAGAAAATTCACTTTTATGCATATTCTAGTCAGGGATTGTTGTAATCAAACTTCTTTGCATATGTGCCCGCTGTTAGATAGTAGAGGCTATTGTTCCTAATGTGTTTTACCTGATAAACGCTTCTTTTCCTATTTCATAGCAACTTATTTGCTGGGTTAATGGCTTGGGCCCCGATCCTTCAGTAAGGTTCTACCAAGTTGCTAGATAAAAAGTTATTTTAAAAAATTTGTTAAAGATGTGGCATTCAAGGTACCCTGTTTCTAGAAGGGGAAGAGTAAAGTAGCAGTATTTGAATGAATAGAAAGTGATGTTTGAGCAATCTAAAAGATAGAAAAAAATCTTCAATTTAAAACCGCAATTTGCAGCAGCATTGCCAATGGTTGGTATTAATATCTCAGCACAACTTCCTGCCATTTCAAGCCCCTCTCTTTTACTCTGTTCCCTACCCTGACTCCCCTAGCGCATTTTTATGGCTTTAATTTAAACGAGTGCTTCTTGATATCTTGTTTACAAAGCTGCCAAAGTGAAAAATACCTGTATTATATGAGGCTTGCAGTTCCAGAGTTATCTCAGCACTACAACACAACATCATTATCCAGTCTGCCCCTTATCACTCAGCTGGCAATACGGACTACCGAGAGACTTGTGCCACTTTTGTTACAGCTTTATATGCTCAGGCTTATTAGTGATATCTTGCTCTCCAACTTTGTAAAGATCTTCAAACTGGTACAAGCCTGAGACTGTTCTTGAAAGATTAGATTCTTCTTAGTGATTTTTTTTCTTCTTGCAGGAATAGGTGAATCGTAGAAAGTAACTTTTTGATTTATTTTACTATCTTCTTGTCAGTTGAATAAAAAGTGTGTTGTGAGCTGCTAAGGAAAGGGCGTAGCTTTCTGTAGGGCTTTTTGGAGGGCTCCGCTGTATAGCAGCAATGATACACTGCAAAATTTAGTAACTATCTGGTGTAGCTGTCCACAAGACTCCAGCTGTCACTTCCTGCATACTTTTTTCTGCTTTCTGCTTTCTTGTACAAGTTCTCATATGCTGCTCCTCATTAGTAGATATACTTTGCTAACCATGCAGAATTACCGTGAGGGGTTAGTAGTCCAGACGTGTCACCTTACCTGCCTTTTGTGATAATCAGTTTTTCAACATTAGTTGAAAACTAACAACGAAGGTCCTGTTAAGGACCTTCGTCAACATTAGTTGAAAAACATCAGTTTTTCATGTTTTTCAACATTTGCCTATTGAAAGACTTAGAATTCTACAAATTCTAGTTGAGTGGTAAGTTACACGAGGATAACTCTGCTCCATCTTGTTTTATAGCGTGTCTCGTCTCTAAGCTGACAGAGTTTCCAGATACTAAGCTAAGTAGTATAGCATGCTAATTGTTCGGGCTGGTGCCTCACGTACTCATTCATCCCAACAGATCATAAAACTTCGTGCTCAGACAGAAGGAATTAATATTAGTGAAGAAGCTCTAAACCATTTAGGGGAAATTGGTACCAAGACAACCTTAAGGTAAGTTGAGCACAGTTGGCTTTTCCTTTCAGTATAACTGGGTCTAAAAACACTGCAGGATAACTCGCTCTGGGAAGTGAGACAGCTCCCCCCGCATACGATAATGTGGTCTATTAAGAACAGTGCTAACGTTAAGAAAGAGTGGTAATCCTCCTCTTTCCTCCTTTAAGGAATGTACGTGCTGGAGGGTCTTGCGGACTTTTTTATACTGCTGGTAGAGCTGTGTGTTTCCTAACAATCTCCCACCCCTACACGTAGTCAGTTCACGGGGATGCGCTGGATTGTAATTCTTCCCCCATCTCTGTTTGATCACAGGTACGCTGTGCAGTTACTGACCCCAGCTAACCTGCTTGCCAAGATTAATGGGAAAGACAGCATTGAGAAAGAGCATATTGAAGAAATAAATGAACTTTTCTATGATGCCAAATCCTCAGCAAAAATCTTGGCTGATCAACAGGAGAAGTACATGAAATGAAGAGCTTATGTTAGATGCTTTGAAGTGGCTTTAACCCTTACACCCAGGGCTGGCTTAATTATTGAATGAGAAATGTTAATGCTTTGTCTCTTTTGGGACTGAAAAATATTTAAACGTTGGACTGCTTTGTCAGGCCAGAATTAACTATCAAGTGTTCCTATTTCATTATCGACAATAAGATGCTCCGTGATGTCTGTGTAACATCTTAGTCTCCCTTTTATGAGTATATATACAAAATGAATAGCTCTTGACCCATCGGTTTTGTCTTTAGATTTCATTACAGAAGAGCTCTAACTGAAGTTGATGCTTAAGAACAGTCTATTTTCTTTATGAATGTTGTTTTAAAATAGTTTCCTTTTACAGATGAGAACTTTTTTTTTTTGAATCAAAGTTTGTCTGAAGTGCTTTATAATAAAATATTTCAAGAATATTGGAAGCTTGCACGTTTGCCCTGAGTGTTGACCTCCCTAAAGAAACAGGCAAAATAAGTTGGAATTGACACAGCCAAATAGGAGTAAAATGGATTGGTAACACAAAAATAGATCCACAGCAAAGGAAAGAAATAGTAATGGGACCTTTTTAAAGTGTTTACTCTTTTGTAGGTCTTGGATTTTATTTTCTGAAGACTTCTTTGGAGAATGCAGAAATCATAATAGTAATTATCTTGGCCCTAGTTAAAGTCTTTCTTTCAGAGTAACTTATCCTTTCTTTGTGTTTTCTTAAAGCAGATTAAATAAAAATTGCTTTCCATCATGGTTAGCTGTTTTTTCACTATGTTCTGTCCACACTTTCTTGATCACCCAGGATCAGAAAAAAATTGCAAACTAAAAGTATATTACTTTTCATACCTAAAAATGAAAGTTAGCAGAACGATAGTGAAAAGACTAACCCAATGATTAAGGTTTGAAATCCTGCTCTGCATGGACTTTGTATGAACTTAGCCTTAGTCTCTTGTTCACAAAGTATGCTTCCGTGTTTTGTAAAGCATGGATACTTGATTGCTTCACAGCACTCTGAGGATGAAAGAGTTAAAGATTAAGATCCTTGTAACGCTGAAATACAAATCTATGTAACCATGTAGATGGATGAACCAGGAAAAAAATGTAGCTTTAGAAAGTGACTAACCTCACATCCTTATTACAACCTTTAGTGATTTCAAACACTTCATGTACACTTACTGAAATAAGCGTAGTTCTTGGGGTAGGGTGGGAAGGGAAGAACTAATAACTTGTCACAGGAGCCCAGTTTTAAATACTCTTTTTAGCAGCTGCAAAGTGGAGGAGATAAGTTTTCAATTAATACTTTTAGATCATCAAAAACTTTAATCCACGTTCCTAAATGAGCAGCTTTCTGACAAGTACCACACAGACAGCTGCTAAGCCTTCTATGAATCCTTCACAGAAAGGCAGCAGTTCCTCACACGGGGGGAATCACAGCAGTATTACATTAGGCAGACACTGGAAATTGCCTTTCTTTTTTTAAAAAAAAAAAAAAAAAAGGGTAAAAAGCACCTCTGTTACTCATTTTGCTTTCCTAAGAGGTTTTCTTTTTAAGAGTTCCTGGTAGTTAGAGAAGCTAAAATGATCGCAGAGCCATAGCATGCCTGTTTCTATAAAATACATTCACATGGCTTAATTGCTATGTATCCAATGCAACAAACCTTCCTTGTGAAATCGTAGAATTCTGACTTCTAAAACTAATGCATAAGCTCAGTCATTGTCTTTTTGGGGAAGGAATCCAGCTGCTAAAAACCTCTGTCCTCCCCCCGCACGCTCTAGAGGCTTGTCTCTTCCTTGTGCTGAAGTGCTGTTTGTGGAAATTGCTAATGATTTTTGCACTCCAAAAAAGGTGGACTGGACAGCAGAGACTGCTGAGGGGAGAAAAAAGCAAGCAGAGCTGGAAGGAAGCTGGATGGTTTGGATTTAATAATGTTTTGATCACATTCTACCATCTCAGTCATGTAAAAACCTGTCCCATTCTTCAAAGTAAAATTCTGTCAGCCAACCCTAATTAGCTTTTGTACTTCAAATAATCTATCTACTCCTTTCTCTACATCTGCAACTAAACAGTGACAGAGATATTTAATGAATGATTTTTGGTTTATCTGTGAATATTGTTGGCCAAGGAGCAATCCTGCTTTCAAACCTCAAACCCCTCTCTCTCACGGACTCCAAATGAATAAAGATTGCAACTACACCATCAGACTCATTTTCGCAGCGCTTCTAAAATCTCTTTTTACTGCGGCAGGATGGCACATTCTGTGTCAGTGCTATGGCACGATGCAGAGCCAGCCGGTGAATTAAGCTGCTGCATGGTCAAAGTGGAACCCTTTTTTTTCCTGTTGCAGTTTGAAAGTCCTTCTTGGCAATGATGAATGTCGTTGTTTAAGAATCTAAGTACCATTTTTCTTTGAGTTTTCTGAAAGATCTAACTGATCAATTTAGAAAGAAGTTTGAATAAGCCCTAAATAATTCTGAATGCCAGAGCTGTTCAAAGTCCCAATCGACGCTTGATGGCATTGGCTTTTTACTGATAAATTCGGCTCTGTTCACACAGCAGCTAAAGACCGACTGGGGCAGCGAAGGGTGGTGCCTGCTGGAATACTGAAATCTTCAGACCGCTGTTCCCGCTGCCTACCAGGGGCAGGAGAGGGCAGAAACTCTTGTTTCTCCTTTGGCAAACCAATCGTTTCTTTGCTTACAAAGTGCTCTTTATAAAAATTTAAGCTCTGTAAAACTGGGAAGAAATACCTGTTCTCACAAGGAGAAAAAAAACAAGTGATCCTCTGTAAAACTCCAGCTGGATAGCCTACCAGACCTCAGGTATCACGGAAAGACCTAGGAAGAAGTGAACTGTGTGCCACACGCTGAAAATTAGCGGTTCCATCCAACCCTAGTTTCATAGCTGACTTCATGACTGATGGTACCTGTCACTTGAGACTGACTGCAGGTACGGAAGCGTGCTTTAGGAGGAAAACAAGATTCAAAATACACGTGGGGGAAAAGCAGCAGCGATCAATCTAAATTGGCATTTTTCCCAAACCTGGAGCAGTTTAAAAAAAAAAAATAATCATTACTTCATCACGTAGGACCATCCGTACATCTGCCAGGTTAGCCGCAGCCGCTGCTCTGCGGCAGAGCGCTGGCTGGTACCAAACGATCCCCAGAAAGGGCAAGGACCCTTCTAATGGGCAACGGCAGAATTAGGTGCAGGGTGTGCTCAGGAGCGGTCGTCGTTACCTACCGCCGTGCTCCTCCTAAAGCCTCGGTTCTGCTACTGAAGGACTTGACTCGGTGCAAATCAGCCCGTGACAAGAAGGGCCTCACCTTTCTTTTCTGTTAATGTGGGTACAGCAGCAAATAAGCCCCTGCCTCGTCTCTGACCGTGCACCGGTTCTGGAGAGCTCTCTCCCGAGGCTGTCGTCTCTCTAACGGCCATTAAGTGTCTACGAAAGACGTAAAGCTGTGATATAAAGGGAAAATCCTTCTACGCTAAATGGTGAGCGAATGTTTATCTAGCCTATTAAGTGACGTCCAGCAGACTTATTGGTGTCAAAGCTTTGCCCATGAAAATAGTCTTTCATATTACGGATAAAAATAGTTCTGTTGAAAGAATCACTGCACCGTATACAACAGCTACTGATGAAGGATCTTTCAAAAAAATAGAAATACTTATTTGACACAAAGCTGCCCCTTGAAGTGGGAAGGCACACGCAGCAAGGAACATTCCCACCAAATAAGTTTGGTTATTAATATTAAACGTGAAAGAACAAACTATTATTTTAATTCTTTTCTTCCTGTTTTCCACAAAGGTTGCACTTAATGCATTAATCTTCTAAGCGAAGTTTTTACGACCGATTGCCTGCACACTATGAGAAGTTTCTCCATCCATTACTCGCAGGGAAACGGGCCCTGCTGTGTAGGAAAATATTTGTTACATCTTATCAGGGTGACACATAATCTAACAACAATTACAGCAAGCCCATATTTTGTACTATTTCGGTTTCAACGTGAAAAATAGTTCTAATATTAAACCTGGGGTGGGTGGGGGTTATAGTAACCAGTTGAATATTATAAGCTGTGATTTCCTTTCGACGTGGAACCGTGCCACACTCGGATCCTGCTCCGAGACAGTGGATACGCATCAATCCAGTGTACGTGCCTCCTATGCAGATGCCACAGTGTGGTAGCGACTGAAAGTTGATTCCCCCTCTTTATACCTACTGAGGTCAGAAATCGCCACGCCTTTAATTTTCACGTGGCCAAAAGCATCTAAAATGCAATTAACCTTTATGAGAAAAATGGGAGATACTCTGAAAACTGACCCAGCTAGGAGACCTGACGTCAAGAAAACACAAGATCACCCACATCCTAAAAGCTTTCCATCTCAAAAACTGGTCCAAATGCCCTCAAGGGAAAAACGCCGTGATTCCCTTCTCGCATTGGCATTTACTGTTGAAAGCTGGGGTACCGGCAAAGGACAGCACCGGGGTAGGGGCCGTGCTGAAGGACAGCAGGCACGAGACAAGCGTGTAACCTTGCGGTAGGGAGGCAGGACGGCCGGAGGACGTGCTGGTGTTCGTCAGCGACCTGCGTTAGACCCTGCGTCCTCAGCACCGCGGCAGGGCCAGCAAAACGCTCATTTGGGAAACCCTTCCTCTGTGCTGCTGCCCGCGCGCACGCTCGGAGCGTGAGATACATCAGCGTTCCTCAGGGTGGGAAACACTCCAGAGAGATGACGATGATGATGATGCTTTTTTCTTGTTTTGGCCGAGGATACCCTGGTGTCACGAGTCATTACCAGCAGGACTTTAATTTAAACTCCACTGTTCTCATCTGGCCTCAGAGCGCCCAGAAGCAAACGTGAGCTTTTCCTGCCTAACATCTCGATACCTTTAAAAGGAACAAATGCAAGTGCCCAGCTCCGTGTCAGTTCTGGGAGCTGGGCATAAATACACTTTGGGCTCTCCGTTCACCGTCCGTATCTCCTCTGCTGATTAATAGCCAGGCTCCCTTTGGAGCCTGGGCATCATTGTACATATTTTAATTGTGCACGCCCAAGTGAGTCATTAACACCAAGCAAAGAGACAGCACCGATATCCTGGGAATGAGCACGGTTACAACGGCAGAATTTATTTAGTGGGAAGACTTGGATAAAGCAAGCAGGCCAGGGGAAGAGCAGACTTTTTTTCCTTTAAACAATAAAAATTAAGAGCCAATTTATTTTTATGACAAACAACATTTTCAACAACCGTCACTTGGGGTTTTTTGGGGTGCCAATTAAAGATTTCCAAAGAGGAGAGGCCCTAACGCTGCTCACTTGGCCTTGTAACTGTGCAGCCTGCACGGCTCTGCTGGGCTCCCAGCCCGCATTTCCAAACCCGGCGCCAGCCCCCCGGCTCTGCCGCTACCCCTCTCTGCTGGCCAACAGCCCTGCGACTCTGCCGGCAGCCAGTGGAGCTTGTGACCATTTTCTGGTGCAAAACCAGGCAAACGAGGAGAAAGAAGAGAGGCTCAAGCACATTTCAGATCAGAAAGCAGGCAGAGGAGGGGGTGCGGGGACGGCAAGGAAGCAAAGAGCACGCTCACATCTGCCTCTCAACATCTGCAGCTGACGCTTTCGTTTTCTTTTCCAAAGAAAGAGAACTCACATTCCTGAGTGAAAATGAAATGAAATTAAAAGCAGGAAATGGCACAACCTGGGATTTTACTGCCCACTCACCATGGCCCCTGATCCCACGGCCCTCTGTGGGTCCCGTCTCCCGTGGGAAGGTGGAAGCCTCGGGGGCTGTCGAAGGCAGCTGCGGTAAAAACACGTCAGTGCCCCAGCTTCCAGACCAAGCTCGTGCCGCGCGGGAGCCGGTCAGCGAGGCCGGCTGCGGGCTCCTGTGCTTTGGGCCGACGGGAGCAGAGCGAGGCGGGAGGTCTGCCCTCCTCCAGCCCCGGGCTCAGCTCCTGGCAGGGGCTGCTGCTGTGTAAGCAGGGCCAGGGGGGTGGCTCTGCCCTCTCCGTAGCAAAGGCCATTTGCCTGTTAAGGACCTTCGTCAAGCAAGCGTCAACAAGGACACAAGCAGCGTTCCCAGCACGTGCCTGATCCCCTAGGCCTGGAGCTCCGTCCCTGCAATTGCTGATTCTCCATTGCACTGAACTCCCCCAGCCTGACGGGGTGCTCAGCACGCTTGTGACTGTGATCATACAGAATCACAGAATCGTATAGGTTGGAAAAGACCTTTAAGATCATCGAGTCCAACCGCAAACCTAACACTGCCAAGCCCACCACTACACCATGTCCCTAAGCACCTCATCCAAACGTCCTTTAAATACCTCCAGGGATGGGGACTCAACCCCTTCCCTGGGCAGCCTGTTCCAGTGCTTGATAACCCTTGCAGTGAAGGAAAATTTCCTAATATCCAGTCTAAACCTCCCCTGGCACAACTTGAGACCATTTCCTCTCGTCCTGTCACTTGTTACCTGGGAGAAGAGACCGACCCCACCTCTCTACCCCCTCCTTTCAGGCAGTTGTAGAGAGCGATGAGGTCTCCCCTCGGCCTCCTTTTCTCCAGGCTGAACAACCCCAGGTCCCTCAGCCGCTCCCCATCAGCCTTGTGCTCCAGACCCTTCCCCAGCTCCGTTGCCCTTCTCTGGACACGCTCCAGCCCCTCAATGTCTCTATTGTAGCGAGGGGCCCAACACTGAACACAGCATTCGAGGTGCGGCCTCACCAGTGCCGAGTACAGGGGGACATTCACTGCCCTAGTCCTGCTGGCCACTCTGTTTCTGATACAAGCCACGATGCCATTGGCCTCCTTGGCCACCTGGGCACACTGCTGGCTCATATTCAGCCGGCTGTCAACCAACACCCCCAGGTTCTTTTCCGCTGGGCAGCTTTCCAGCCACTCTTCCCCAAGCCTGTAGCGTTGCATGGGGTTGCTGTGGCCCAAGTGCAGGACCTTGCACTTGGCCTTGTTGAACCCCATACAATTGACCTCGGCCCATCCATCCAGCCTGTCCAGGTTGCGTTCTGGGTCAGTAATTCATCCCCCTGATGCCTAGCTTGCCATTTTCTGTCCTGGGCTATTATTCCCCCTCAAAAACAATGGTGGTAACTGGCAGGTATCGAGCACGTTGTCATCTTAGATGACAAAATGGATTTTACTTCTAGGGAAACCTGTGACTTCCCAGGGACCCCAACTGAATCCACCCCTATGGTCAAGAACAGCAAGCCCAGCATCGCCAGATCACAAAGCGCTCCAGGATCGCTTGCAAAAGCAAAGACGTTGCCCAAGGACAAGAGCAGCCGCATATGAAACCACAACATGTAATTACGGGGCTCGCACATAAGCACACGGTGCCGCTGCAGATGCTGCTCCACGCGTCACAGCTGCCAACCCCCTGCAGATGCCGTGGGGGCCCAGTGGCGCATGCCTCACCTCAAGGCCTATGTTCAGGCAACTGAATTGAGCCCCAGAGCATTGCAACAGAGATGAAGCATATGAGAAAAGATTTTTAAGGCTGTCTGGTAACCTTGTGTCTGGCCCGAGTCGGACGTCTGCCAAGCACATGCTAGTTCCTTGATTTGTTTCCTGGTTGTGGCTGGAGGTCCCAGCTGGGGCCATGGCTCTGTTGCCCGGGATGCTGTGCGCCCACACAGCAAGGGATGATTTCTGTCCTGGAAAGCTTCCAATCTTTACAGCAAAGATGGGCAGTGCATTGGTGTCAAATGCAGCTCTTAGCAGGCGACGTTCCTGGGGACGGGCTATCCTGGCTCCTGAAGTGGACCTTCCGAGACCAGAAAATACATTGTACTCTTTGGGGGAAGAAATAAAACCATTGTAGGCTGAAGTATCTTGTTAAAAAACCTCTGTGGTTTCCATGATCTGGTGCCATGCTGACTTTTGCAATAGGCTCCTAATTCTGACCTCCACCAACCGTCCCATGCAGACTGCAAGGAGGTGTGGGAGGTGCTGCTGAGACACTTCCAGCAAAAGCTTGGAAGGGTCTGCGCTGACCTTTGCTGGGGAGGGAAAGTAGGCGAGAGCTCAGGCCAGCTGAAGTATTTTAGGTTGGGACAGGAAAAAAAATCAACCATAGTGGAATTATTTCCCATTGTCTCACAGGGAATTACAGCCCCTCTCCCACAGGGAGGGAGCAGAAGCGGGATGAAGAACACCCCATGGGGCAACTGTGAACACGGCGGTGGTAGTACCAACCTGCACGCAGTTCAGTTCCTGCCACGTCAAGAGCCAGAGAGGAGCAGAGACGATCACTTTGGGGTCTCTCATCCCTACCAACGTCCAGGAGATGTGGCAGGGTTCAAGGGCTCCACTTGCTGCCGGGGAGCCGAGGAAGAACACCAGTCAGCGCATGGCGAGGGTGGAGGGGGGCTTGCTATTCTGTGACCTTCAGCGCTTTAAGAAGTTGTAAGAGCCAGAAGATCAGTATTGTCTAGCGGTAAGAGCAGGAGACCGAAGACTGCATCATTTCTACGCTGCAAATTCAACTACGTTGAGTAGTTTCCCTATTTCATTAAGATGTTTGCAGACAGGACCAAATTGTTCATAATCCTCTTAGTGGAATGGTGCTACAGCAGCCAGCTCGTAACCCGATTTCTTTAACGTGATTAAGGGACAATTTGATCCCATCTGCACAAGCAATCAAAACACTGCAATGTATCTGTGCTCTGCCACAACCATAAATATGATGCAAACCTGACCTCATCTCATGTTTAAATGCATCTTGCGCAAGGTGACAACCTCTCTGGTTAGACTTCAGGCAGTGTCTAGGTCTTTGGTGCAATGTTTCAGAGCTAGAGTTAGCAAGAGATTAACCACATGCCACAAAAGCACTTTGAAACCTGCTTTGTTTTATAATTCACCAGGTTTACATTATGAACGGAGCCCCGGCTCCACTTCCATCTTTACAAGCCTGCGCCGATTGCAGCGAGGCTCCTGCGGATCTAGACGGCGAGGATAGACTTTGTGTAATGTCGTTTTGGCCATTTTTGGCTGAGGCCATTGGGCCTGGCTCTGCCTCCCACACTGTACCTGCCCAAGCAGCGTGGTACAATATTAAAGAACAGCTTCTCAGCACGCAGGTTGCGCTCCATGTGCTGCATGTCAGCATCATCATATATCCCAGGACCGTAGTTTTGTGGCTTGTTCATAAATGGGATGGGGCCCTCTTTCCCCTGGCAGCACGTAGGATGTTTGTGCAGGATTCCCTAATAGGCCTGGTTTTTTAGCCCCAAAAGGCTGGTATTCAGGCCAAATCTAGAGAGTAACGTCAGCATGATAACTGCACTGGAAAAGGACGTGCTTCCCAGGTTCCCGTTGATTCGGATGCAATCACCTGGCAGAGGTTTGCTGCCAGGTCGCAAGCCCCTGTACATGCGGTAACTCTCGAGATACAGCCCATCCCTCACGACAAGCTCTGCAAGCATGAAGCCAAGCCCGAGTTGCACACACAGTCCATCCTTCTGCTGGAGAAGTAACAGCTGAAATGAACTTAGGACTCATGTCCTGATATCTCAAGACCCAACTCTATTCCTGATTTACACTGCAGTCTTCAATGAGTCATTCTCTTAGGTAACAGTTTCCCGGCATCCATTACTTTGGGCACTTGTGTTTTAGAGATCATAGGCCCATGAGAGTCACAAACGTGCAGTACCTCTGCAAAACACAAGCTTCAGATGTACGGATGCTCTCATGCTAAGGTTGATCGCATTAGAGGAAATTCAGGAATGTAGATGTTGGGTTCATGTTTTCCCAAAGCACCTCAGTAGCTAGAAGGAGCCCAAGTCTCAGTGAAGCTCAGGCTTTGGTTGTTTAGTTTTCAAAATCATCCCAAGGCATTTGAGTTAGAGGTCCCTGTTCTTACAGCTCCAGGCCACGGAGACACCAGCCTACAGACTGCAGAAAATATTACCAGGCAAAAGCATTATTTCCTCATTTTAGCACCAGCAAACCACATCTGTATCATCTTTGCAGAGGATACGTGAAGGGTTCACCCTTTAAGCATCCTCCGAGGCTCCTGGATGGACAGAACCAAGCCAACTGTCCAGGACCCATTTCCTCCTCTGCGTGTTCTTGCCTCGGAGGTCTGCATGGAGACCAAAGCTCCGCTCCCCTGCACGAGCTGTGCTTACCCATTCTGGGTTCAACTTTTCCGTACGGAGGAGGGCAATGTTCCTCAAGGAATGTTTTCTCCACCACTTACTACCAACATTTATCGCAGCCGTATGGTTCACACACCCACCAACTACTGTCTGCAGAAGTTATCTGCTTTCGTGGAGAAGGCAGAAAGTAATCACCACTCAATTTTTGGAAACCATGTAGAAAAAACTACTTATTTCAGAGATGCTGCCTAACCCTCCCTGCTTTCCCTCTGATCCTCTGGGATTTGAGATGATGGACCACAGAGACCAGCACACCCAGCTTTTACAGACAAGCCTGTTTGATCCAGATCTATGTATAATCCCCACTTTTATTAGGATAAAAACAAAAACAGATGCAGATTAGCAAATCAGTTGTAGGTACAAGACAGCGAATACGCAGAATGAGAGAACCGACTGCCAAATGATAATGCTAAAGAATTCAAGCCCAAGGGCTTCATCCCAGGGAGGGACTGACAACCGCAGAGCGGAGCCGGGCAGCCTGGAAAGCTGCTAAAAACCACAGGAGATAACCGTGTTCAAGGATGTTGCTGCTTAACCCTTAAATTAAAATAGACATGTTCCTTAAATACAACAAATATGAGCCTCCTCCATGCCTCTCGCAGATGTCCGTGCCTGCTGCTCTCCCCAGACCGCCAGCGCGGGGCTGCCGGCGTTCCTTTTACACCAGGAGTAGAATATACCCCCACAAACTTCCCCGGCTGACCCCCCACACGCACGATTGCTCGGAGGGGCTGAGGAGTGAGCTGCGATGGGAGCCCTTGGGCACCTCCTGCGACGGCCCCGGGCACAGCCACGCAGGGCTGGGTGCTGATGCAGACGTGGGCAGCAGCTCCAAGCAACGCAACGCTGCGACTTGGTCCGTAACTCAGGGCTTTGGGGAGGCTTCAGGGTTTGGGCTAACACACAAGCATCTTGGGCTAACAGACAAGCATCTTCCACGCAGGGGGAGCCGTAAGAGCGTGATGGGCCAGGGGCCAGCCACGCTGCAGCCTGGAGACAAGGGCATCATGCCCTGGAAGGCAAAACTCCTCCTTTGGGGAAATGGGGCAGTTTCTGCACAGTTTCCGCTGCTAAGGATGGGGCTGGGGGTCAAGTCTGGCTGGATCCAAAGGATGGTGTCCCAACTACCCGGAGCAGGACACAAGTAGGTCCCCACTGCAGGGAAACTCACAGGACTTGTGACCACCTATTTCTTTCTCCAGGCTGCAGAGGCAAAAAGAGATCTCCGTCCGCCGTAAATCCATGGCACACATCAGCCGTGTTGGTTTACACCAAGGACTCCCGGCGCACGGGGCTACTCCCCGGTCCCTCCCGCCACGACCAGCTCTGCCGTGCAGAAGGACGGCGGCTTTCAAAGTTGCTCCTCTCCAAGGGTGGGCGAAGGATCCCTCTCCCCCATCGAGGGTGCCACGAAGCGCTGCAGGCCAGGGAACACGACAGGAGCTTCAAAGCCGACTCGCTGCTGGAGGCACGGGCACGTCGAGCAGCCGGCATCACCTCCAGCTTCACTTTTTGATTAATGTTCTTCCAAACTTTCCTCAGCTCCCCGCACTCCCACTTTCTGTCACCCTTCTCATTACAGATGTATCTTTGCATCGAGGAAAGCGGGAGGAAAAATTGTTCTTTCAGGGTGACAGCTGAGCGAGGGCTATATTATTAAAGGTACCAATCATAGGTGCCGAGCTATCATCGCACGATGAATGCACTTGTCAGGAGCCCGCGGCGGCCGGGGGAGAGAGGGAGGGAGAGAGGTGGCGGGACGGCGGCACTCGCTTCCTCGCTCCTCTCCTCCCGCCCCCCGCTCTCCCTCTCCTTTAATGTTGGCCACCTCCGCTTGCCTGAACTTGGACCTTCAGCGGCGACAATTTCTCTGGCCTCGACAGCACGATTAATTTCTCCTGCCCTCAGCGGGGCCTCCGAGTGCGGTGGAAGTCCAGCTGGCCTGCTGCTGATAAGATGTACCTTTTGATTTGTTTTGTCTTTGATTGCCTTTTCTGTCACCTACAATGGCTGGCCGCCTGGAGACCTCCACATCGCCTGACTGACGGATCTATTTATCTATAGGCTGCTCCCCGGCTTCTCCTCCCCCTCGCTCCCCTCCTCCCCCAAACCACCACCTTGTACCACTGAAGTCCCAGTCTAATAGAAGCCGTGAAGGCTCATCCACCATAAAATACATCTGCCATCCTCCTTCTCTCCAAGATAAAAGCCTGTCAGTGTTACTTTCCAATTCCAGGCAGCTTGATTAATGGTGAAAAGCCACTGCAAGATCGACTTCTGTTTTTTACAAGCGCTGTCAGCCGGCCCAGGGTTATGCGAAACACACACTCATAGAAAACAAAACAAAATGAGAAAAGGTTGGGTGGGGAGGGAGGAGAGGGACAGGAAGCAGGGGGCGAGGGTAACCAAATCATATTAGGCTCAAGACTAAATAAAATAAGAACCTGGAGCCATCAAATCCCTGTCAGCCGGGTGCAGAAATACGCTCCGCAGCTCATTGTACCAAGGCAAATTATGGCAATAATAAATCATTGTTGAAGGAAGATTGTTGATAATTTTTTTTTTTTTTTGGATGGTGGCATTCAATAGGGGCGCTGGGACACCTGCCACTGGGCTTGGAGCGAGAGCTGGAGCAGGTTATTAGCCTGTCACTCAGCCCTCCTCCCCTCAGCCCGCAGGGATCGCAGGCAGCGGGGCTGGAATAAAAAGTCTGGAAAGAGAGATATTAGGGGAAAAAAAAAAATTAATTAAGTAGCAGAAATATTCCTACAAGAAAAAAACAGGGGAGGGGGTCAAAAGAATTACAGCACTCTTTGCAATGCTCATTTTTGATAAAGAATATTTTACGGTGGCCCAGCCTAGTAGTGCTTCAACTACTCCACTTCATCTGTCACCAAGAGGCAGCCGTCTCGGGGGTGAGACACGACTGTCCGATGGAGCAGAGTAATGC
This sequence comes from Mycteria americana, assembly GCF_035582795.1. NCBI lineage: Eukaryota > Metazoa > Chordata > Aves > Ciconiiformes > Ciconiidae > Mycteria > Mycteria americana. Next base: position 23,182,822 of record NC_134375.1, on the reverse strand, counting down.
CGCGCGCTCTGGAAAAGTCTGGAAAAACATACAGCCCAGAAGAGAAAGCAGGGAATATTCCTGAACCACGGAGGCTGGGCTTGAATGGTCAGGAACGGGGTTTCATCAGGCTCAATCCTACAACAAGTGACACCAGGATGTGTGGGCTGCGAGTGCCGTGGTGTCGGATCCCAACTGACCCACAGCACCTCTCGCAGCGCAGGACCCTCACTGCCGTACGGGAGTATCGTCCACTTCCGACAAGGAGGAAGATTGCCCTCAGCTAAATCACTTACTGCAGCATCTCTGCATCTGCAGCGAGTTTCCCATCCGAGTTGATTAACCCCAACATTTCCTGGGTGACGAGGTCTGACCGGATCGTGGGAGAAGGTGCAGACTGCCTGCCTGACAAAATAAAACCACGTCCCTGCTTTCACCACACCAGCGTGGGAAGGGCTCAACATCACTTCTAAACTGGAAGGTCAGGACGATCGGCAGATACCATCTTACCTCTACCAGTGCGAGGAGAAAGCTGGCAAGGTAGAGGTAATTTCCAGTGACCTCACACAGATAACTCCTCTCTTCATTTGTAGGGGCTGTGTGAAGACCAACACATCATATTTGACCATTTAGAGCATATGAAGCTTCCAACCCAGTTCTTGGAGTCCAGCACCATGCTATTTGCCCATCACGCTGGGCAGCACTTCTGGCCTGGCCACGGTACTTCAGTTCACTTCTGTTGCCTACTGAGAGACCACCCACACGGACCTGTTTGAGTATCACCTGAATCCTTCCATTCATACCTGCACTCCAATCACCCGGTGTCTCACAAGATAACAGCAGCCAAAACCTTATCTTACACAAAGGCAACGCCTCGGCTGGATGAGCTCGGCAGGATGATGCTATTTAAATGAAGAGGAGGGATCTCTCACGTGCCCCAACTCCGTTCTCCACGATTGCACCGGCTGCCGGGGGTTGTGCAAGCGGAGATTTGCCCGTCAGAGAAATCAACACCCAACTTCTCTAGCCTCTGGTAACGACTCCGCAAGGGACCACCACACTGCTGTGGGGCGGGTGGGTCGCTGAGCCAGCGAGCAGAGAGCCTGCTGCTCGGCGGCTGCCGAGGAGGAACCCAAGCAGAGGAGGTCGACAATGGAGCAATGCGGCCAGTCTGTTTGCAGCTTGCTGTCCCCCAAGCTGGACCATCTCACTGCAGAGATACAGCACTGGGGGGATAAGGAGACGGCAGAAGGGCCTGAAGGAAAGGGGCTGATAAGCGAGGAGCAGACATTGCAAGGTAAGAGGAAGAAGAGAATGGAAAAGAAAATTCCCAAAAACAGGAGACGAAAGCATGAGGAAGAAGAAAGAAAATCTAGAGAATGGGGAAGAAAAAGGGAAAGGTGGAAATATGCTAACAAAAGGCAAGAGAAAGCACAACCAGAGAGGAGGAATAAACCCTCTGTGTAGCGGATGCAATGCCAGAGAAAGCAAGAGGAGAAGCAGAAGAGAGACGAGGTGTTTGGAAGAAGGCTGTGCATTGCAAGAGAACAGAGAAGGGAAAGAGACAGAGGAAGAGTAGGAAGGCGAAATGGAGAAGGCAAAAGAAAGAAAAGGACCCTGGAGAGGACGCAGCAGGCTCCCTGGCAACACTCTTTCCAGGAAGCTGATGCCAGTAAAAGAAAAGAAAGAATTAAAAAAACAGAGCGCTGAGTATAGAAGCAAATCCACCAAAACCCCAGGCAGAGGTTTTACTTCAAGTTATGAATCAAATCATGTATTCAATTTGTATTAGAGAGACCTCCATGGCCACACGCTTTCCAAATCAGTGTGCACAGGGGACCTCAAATCCCGCACCCCCTTTTATTGCATTGCATTGTTTGCTCAAACAGCTTTGTTCCCCTCAATTATCTTACTAGCCAAAAGCCGTCACAATTCACTCCCACCAAAGCCTCTCCACGACACATCATCCGCACGTCTGCGGCATCAGACCCTCGTCGTCCGGCTGACAGACTGCTGGTAGCAGGGATACGGGGCTCTCGCTACAGGGAGGCAGGCTTGTTTCCCCAGCCAGGGTACAGAAACCTGGGTACAATGTCCCTATTGTCACAGCGTTCCTTGATCTTCCCGATGCGCATATCAACGACGAGAGCGCCTGGGCAAGAGCCGTCAGCGGGCCCGCGCCTGCTGCGCAGATGTGAGGGATCCCAAATGAGAGATGACAGAAGAGACCAGCGGAGCAGGGCAGAGCAGAGACGGGAGGAAGGAGCCAGAAGGTCGGCAAGCAGCAGCAGGTAGGGCCACCACCGCGTGCGTTCGCCATGCGGAGGAAGCCATCGCAGATTCCCTTTGGAGCGGGAGCACAAGACAATTTTTCCACCTGGGTGAAGTTAATGACTTCCATACTTAACAGAGTAGCTGACGAGACTAGCTTAAGTGGACACATCCAAAGCCTACAGAGACGTCGGGGAGGCACGGGCTCCCGTTCCCGCTCCAGTCCTGTAACCAGACACGGGGGCTGCACCCAGGCGGCAGCTCTTCCCGCTGCCCAGGCCGGGAGCTCTGCCGTGGCATTGCCTCCAGCTCAGGCAAATCCTGGCTGCCCGTGCTCAGCGGGCACCGCTCGCACCCCGGTTCCCAAAGCTCCCTGGACCCAGCGCAGCTGGGGCTTCTGCACCGCCAAGTGCGGGGCTGAGTCCCTGGATCTGGCCGGACGACCCCCACGCCCGTCTTCCCCAACAGCAGGACTGGGACAGGAGATGTCAGAAACAGGGAAGGCCCAATTTAAAAAAAAAAAAAAAAAAAAGGAAAACATGATAACATCCTTTTACGCATGTTAATTGTTAAAGTGATGATGTTACTTCTGTATTCCATTACTTGGGGGGGAAAAAAAAAAAATTTTCTGTAAAATGAGTATTTCAATTTGAGTTATTTTAAGTTAAAATAGTAAGTAACTATAATTCCCATTTATTGCTGGCCAATTTTACTGTCAGTCCTTAATTTTGCACTCTGTTAACCACATTATAATGAATCTATATTGAAATCTCACATCCTTTTTTCCCCAGCTCGTTCTTTAAAACAGAAGTTTCTTGTCTATCTGCATTATTATGTCTGGATTTAAGTTCTACTTCAGAGCCACAAGATATAACCCTCTTTTCTGTATGCACGTTAGCAATATTGATGCTTTTTATTTTCAGTATCTTATTCCCTCCTATTTGAGGGAGAAAAGTATTTAATTTCTCTGTCAGCACAAGAATCTTTGCATGCAATGCAATTTCATTTCTGTCGTGGGCTGTATTTTGAATACGACACAGTAAAAGAAATAACAAGTATTTCATAAACGTGAATATTTTCCATATGCTATCTAATTGTACCAAACACCATTTTTCATCGTTAGGAAAGCAGACAAAGTTTAGCTCAAACAACAACTATGGGAGATATTTCACTTTTCCTAAGAAACTCAGGGGCTTTCTTCCAGAAGAAGATTCTCTCCACACTTTAGTTGCCTTCATTTTTTTTTTTTTTTTTTTTTTTAATTTTATAAAATTCAGCATCTTTGTCTCTGATAATCTCCCACGCAGGGCTTGCACGCCACGTGCATCCAAACCTGGCAGCTGTTCCCTGCTAAACTAGAACATAGGAGCAAGTTCACCATCGGCTTTGAATTTGGCGTAGAGCGAGTCGGCCGAGTCTGTCACACTTCACACCATATTCACATAGCGATTCACATATTCATGCGGCGAGAAAGGAAAAAGGATCTGCAAGCCTGTACTTGCTGCTATCGCACCTTTTTTCCTCCCGGCGAGCGCAACTCGTTGTGCCAGCCTGATGTAGCACAGCGGCTTCGCAGCGTCACTGCAACCACAAACTCGCTGTCTTGAGAGGCAGACAGAGATGGATAGCAAGAACCGCCTGATCAATGGACCTTTTGTCCAACCCTTTATCACAAACAATAGGAGCTGCAACAATCCAAAATATATTTAGGTAAATACTGGGAACTAGCAAGCCAGCTGCTGCCACGGAGGCCAAAGACAATCCCCCAGCACCAAAGAAACATCTTTTCTGGGTCCCAAGTGGTGACTGTCAGGACCCCCAGCCCTGCTTCAGCCTGTCCCTTCTTTTATTATCCCGAATGCTCTCCGGGTCGGAGAGCTGCATGTAGTTTTCCAGACCACTGACCGCAGGAGTGATGTGCTCAAGCTCAGTATTAATGTAAAGAACTATAGCAGCAGCTTTATTGAATGGCTCCGGCCCCTCTGGACATCTATATTGTAGAACTTGGATACAGGTGATAGGCACCTAAGATTAGAGAGACTGATAACTATATATTCCTAAAGGGTCCTGTCCTTCCAGATAGATTTTTTCAGAGGATGAATTTGCTTTGTCCAATCTAGAAGGCAGGATCTTGCCAGGAGTACCCACACAGATCATCACCTGTCTTCAGAAAGAGCAGCCACCCTCCCTCACCCAGAATCAGAGCAGCGTAACCCCATCCCACCCAGGCTGGGACAGGAGGTAAGCAGTCATCAAACGGCAATTAAAGACCTGTGGAACACGCACATAGGAGAAAGTGAGAAAATTCAAAACGTACATGCAGGAATTGCTAAGCCTTTTAGACAGAAATAAAGCAAACCAGTTTTACATACAGTCAAGTGCTCTTGCTGTTGTAAGATGAAAGCAAATTGCGTGAAGCTCATCTCATGCCCTTTAAAAGGTCACGTTGGGCAAGCTTGCAAAACTCCTGTCCCCCATCTGACTTGGGCACCAAGGGCATCAGGGCCTCGTGCCTTCCAGCAGGCATCTGTGTGAGCACAAAGCTCTGATACACAGTGAAGAAAGGTCATCTCTGACCTCCGCTGCCCACCTCTCTGGGCATTCATCCTGCTCCTGAAACCCCTTGGGTCTTCCTACCACTTACAGAGGTATTTGGCAAGAATCACATCAGACTCCTGCCAGAGGATTTACAAGAGAAAGGCAAAGCCATCCTGTCAGATCTGCACTTTATTGCTGCAGTAATAGCTCTGCTGGGTAATGGAACAAAGCAGCATCTTTCCGGATGACAGAGGTACCTGCTGGGAGGGCTCCAGGCGGGGGGATGCCAACTTGGAGCACTTGCATGTGCAGGAAAGGACCAGCCTCATGGGTGAATGCCAGTGGGCAGGGAGAAGAGATGACTTTTTGAGGTCTTTAGCCTTTAACGTGCTTGTGCTCGGCTCTTACAGACTTACAGGCTGTACAATACCTACATACTCTCTGAAAACAGGGCGGTAGGTTGCACGCTCTAGCTTAGCCTCCTGTACGTGCTTCAGGGCTCTGCTTAGCACAGGCGCTTTTGATCTGGTTGGGTCTTCTCAATGCATTTGTGAGACAGATTACACAGGAAACCCACAGGCCAGCAGGATGCTATCCACCGTTCAAGGTAGCAGGTAGCATAAGGAGTGTTATTAGTAACAGAAACACTCAATGGAATGAGGTGCAAAATCCATAGAAGTGATTCATTATAGACTGCACTGCTCTTCTGTGAATGTCTTTCCCTGTACAAATGCTTCAGAGCATTGAACAAATCCCGATATGAGAAAGATGGAATCTAACAGGTAGCCAGAGGGAGATTAACCGACACCCAACCATAAGGTAACACAGTGACTCTGCGGCAGGGACAGAACCTGTCCTTGCTCACACTTTTCCCATGCCAATCCCCTCATAACGGCATCTTCCTGTTACTGTAGAAACACCAAACAAGTTCCTTTCCCAGCTATCAGGGAACATCGGACACAGATGGAAATTTCCCAGGCACAAACAGATATCCAGCCAGGTACTGAAAATCCATCAGTACCTGTCACCCGGAGTCCCCCTGCTCCCCCCAGCCAAGCAGGATCCAGAGCACAGCCAAGCTCCTCCGGAGCCGAGATACAGCCATCAGTGGGCTGCATGCAGATGAGACATTTCCCTTCTCACCGCCCCTCCACCTCAGTCTCACATTTAAATGCTGGAGGATGCTAGCTACACCTCAGCTCACATCAGGGATGTCCTGGTAAACTACAACCACAGGAACAAATTCAGTTCTGTCCTATTTAATCCCTCCTTCCTCCCCTACTGCCCCATCCTCATGGACACAGAGTGCTCTTCAATGTGCGGCTTCGCCGCAGCACATTATCAGGGGGAAATGAGAGGTGTGGATGGTCTAAGGGTCACTTCCACAGACAGACTGGAGCTCTGACACAAGCAATACCCGTTTCATGCAAGAACCTCCCACCACAGACCCACCCGTGGAACACAGGAAAGTAGGACGGAGGCTTTTACTCAGGTCTTTCAAGTTGTGGGCTGGAGCCCAGGCTAAATAATGATCCTTTCTCCCGATTTTTAGAAGGTGTTTCACTTCATTATACTCATACAAAGCTCCCTGGGCTGCAGCAATGTAACAGCCTTCAGGCAATTTCATTATTTCTCCAATAACACCTTCTAGAACCCCGATAGCATCAGTCTGTCACCTCTGCTTAGGGAGATGATCCAGATCCAAGTTGATTCTATAGCAATTATTTTTAACAACCAAAACCATAGAGAAACGGTTTTGTCTTCTCTTATAGTAAACATAAAGTGTTAAACTTGATGAATTGCAGGCACTCAAAGCTCTGACCATCACTTAATGGACTATGCATAAAAGGAAACACTCTCTGGAGAAGTAGAGATATTCTACAAGGATGAAATAACATCAAGGCTGCGATCGCTCAGCAATTCTGCAAGAACAAAATAAAACATGACCATGCTGGCACACGGACCACTCGATTCTCTGACCCTCTTTTTCCTACAGGCATGAACTCACTGCTGACACGCTGATTTTGGGATTAAGGACAGAATGAAGTGTTAATTAGCTGCTCATAGTTATGTTTTAAAACACCTACTTTATATACATACACGTGTGCAATTTGGATCTGCATTTCAATTTCTACAGAGTTAACGTTTCTTTCTGGTGCTTCAAAAACAGGCAACATCGATGGAAGAAGTAAGCACAGAGATGGCATGGTACAGACACTGTATTTGAGTCAGGACTCTTGCAGTGACCAGCTGTATGACCAGTGACAAGTCCTATCCTTCTCTACAGCATTTTTTTTTTTTTAAAGTTTGGTGGGGTTTTTTTTTAATTCAGACTGTACAATCTTTGGAGCCAAAAATCTCTCTCATCTTGTAATTAGAGCCAGTACCCACCAAAATGGTTGCTCTCATGCAAACAAGAAGCTCCTGCAATACAAGTAACAGCTGAGAATCCATTACATAAAAATAGAAACCCTTCTAGTTTATTTGCTCTGCAACTAGGGCTCTTCTCTTTTCACATGAGATACCCCTGTCACCATTCCAGTTTAAAGGATCATACAAGCTTCCCCTGTCACCATTCCAGTTTAAAGGATCATACAAGCTTCCAGCTATCCACTACAAAAAGGTAGATACAAGTGTTTAAAGCTAAATAAAAATGACAGCAATATACCTCAGTTGCAAAAAGTTGTGTTAGACCCCCTGGCTTGTGTTACTGTGTTCCATCATTAAATTAGATAAGCCTTATCGCAAATGTTGGCTTGCTTCCACTAGCCTGTACCGCTTAAGAAATGGGACGCACTGAGATAAGAGGCAGCTCTTTTCTATCTACCCAAAGAAGTTAAACACCCCCTCCACCCCCCCCCGTAAATCTCTCCTCCTTTCAAGAGTTACTCAAAGCAAGAGGGGCGAGGTTAAAAAAATGCTTTTCTTATAACTTAAAGATCACCTGTTCAAGCTCCATCCTCAAACGTCTGAGATTAATTCCTTTTCTAAGGACTTTTAACAAACACAGTTCCCTATCTTACAAGTTTCTACATTTGCAGAATACGAAGAAAACTTTGTAGAGCGGAAAGGGAACACCAGGTCAGGCTGGGATACCAAGGTTAAACAAAACATCGATTTCTATAGTACACAGGTATTCTGGGCTTTCTCTTACTGGGGAGATGTAGCGGCAGCTACCCCTTTGCAATTTTAATCACCATCCCCATCAGCACAATGCACTCACAATTTGTTGTCAGCAGTCGTCAAAATCCTGGAGCTCAAGAGCATTCTGAGATGGACTCATCTTAAGTACAGGCACATCATACCACCACATCCTGGCTTCACAAGGATACTTCTCCTCACTGGCTCCTGCATTACTTCTTCCCACAATTCCTTCACAGAGCTATGGCTTCTCACCACACACCCACCAGTTACTCTCTGCAGCTGAGCTCTGCAATCCCAAATCATTGAATAAATGACTACATTTGTGGTCATGGTGAGCCCTTAAGGGCTCTAGATGCATTAGGCATAGTTCTGCAGCCCTTGGGAATCCAGCAGCAGCAGCAATTCCTTGTTCTTGCATTGCCAAAAGATAAAGCTATTTAAACAAAAATGAAATTCACACTTACATAGTGAAGTTAATCATGCAAAATGTTCTGTTTCCTTCTCCCATATGTCTGGAGATGCCTTTTTCTTTTCTAAAGCTTCACACCACAGGTATACAGAAGAGATGCATCAGAGCTGTAAGAATGTCACATGGCTAAAGACATGCTGCAGATTAAAGTGGATAATATTCATCTCAGATTTCAGATAGCTAATATTCCCCCAACAATGCTCACACCATTTTTGGAACCATCCACTTTAGCCTTAATATATAAGAAGGGGAATCTGGGATATGTGCCATGTATCCTGATTTTCTCCAAAGCAGTACAAAAATGTCTGAAACAGCTTTTTAAAAATCTGTATCCTAACTGTTCATCTTTGTTCCCTCTATTTTAAGCTCTCAGGTATTCATATTGCTGGAAAACTGACTGGCCCAGTTGTCTTGTTCTCCAACAAGAAGTATCTCGGAGCAGGCGTCCCATCTCTGACCTTGACAGCCCACTCTGCGATGACAAAGTGTATCATGTCTGTGCTCATTCAGTCTCTAGCCCCTCTGATACAACTGCCAAAGGAGGTGCCAATTGCCAGGGTATTTCCTTTCTGCCAAGCGCTGCCAGCTTGGCTAGCATCACATTAGCAATAGCCAGAGGATTGCTAGAACCTGGCCCACAGAAGAGTTTCAATTTTAGCAGATCCATCCGGTAGCATATTATAAAACAGCAGCTTAAAGTCTAGCTGACTAATTAGGTCCCCAGCTTAGAATATTGATTTTGGTTTTAAATGCTTCTTTTTTGTCTTCTTTCCAATCCCATAGACTTCTCTCAGTCTAGGCATAAATAGTATAGGAATATTCAGCAGACTAAGTGGCTGTAACAGCAACTACCCCTTGACACCTAGCATGCTTGAAAAATATTAGAAAATATTATAATTATAAACTCTCTAAAAGGAGATGATGATCATTTTCAGCATTTCAGCTTAAAACAACCTCAATCCTGGCCCTGATTCCAGGAAGTACAAATAAATATTGGCGAACTCTGCTCCCAACTTTTTATGTTGTACAACACCCATCAGCGCAGCAGCAAAGGAAAAGAACGAACACACATTTGGAACAGATTTAATACGTGTTTCACTGATCCAAATTGCCTCGAATTGCAGTGTAACATTGCCACCAGGCGGGCAAATGCTCCCCTTTGGCATGCCAGCGTCCGTCCTTTGGGGAGGTTTGGCGAAGCTGGAGGGGCCCACGTTTCAGACCCAGACCCCCCTAAACAAGCAGGCATTGTTTGAACACCTGCACATCTCCCCGTACAGCTGGGAAGGTGCCAGCAGTGCCGCTCGCCGCTGGCCGCGGTTCAAACCGTGACCTTTTTAGGCAGGAAGCCGGCGAAGGCTGGGGTTTCATGTCAGAAAGCTGGCAGAGGGAGCAGCAAGAGAAAGGGAAGACGGCAGGCTGTCCAAGTCGCATACCAAGTAAAAGAGAGTTTCAGAAATGTCATTGGTCTCCCTCCCCTGCACACTTTTTCTGAAAGCACTCTCCTTTACTGGTGATAACACCCTGCACCCATCGTGTATTTGGAAAGACGCGTACTCACTGTGGGAAACGTGCACTCACTCAGCACGCAGCGATACATCAGGAAGCAGTTTTAGTATTCCAGGCAGCGAGGGCTGATTGAGGACCTGTCGGTTGTGTCACATCACGTCGGTAAGCAAACAACAGCTTACAAAAACCTTACGAAACTCCCCAAAGCGGTGATAAAATTGAAGGCCACCTAAAGCTTATTATTCCTTGCTGCAAGAGAGAACAATTAGGAAAAGCAGTTACTAGGCCACTTGGCTTCCTCCTTTACCAAAAGCTGGCTGAGAAATCTATTTCAGAAATCACAGTCTGTTTACAGTACAGGGACAGGGTTATCCCCAGACAGAATCAAGGGAGCACAGCCATGAAATGTTTCACAGAGTAAAGCAACAACATTTATAGTTGCAGCCAAAAGGAATTTAAAAACAAAAAACCAAAAAAAACCCCCCAAAAACCACACCCAACAACAAAATGTTCAAGGAATTAAGAAAAAAGTCCCTTTGTTTGCCACCTCAAAATTATATGGAGATAGGCCCTAGGAATAAATGAACTAGAATAAACCAGATTATTTTTAAGGCTTCCTAAATAATGGCGACAGGGACAAAAATCAAACACCCAGCACTTAAGTGCTATGGCGCAAGCTTTCACATGATATCTACGGTGCGGAAGAAAAGGCTGCGCAAAGAATTTTGCACTTAAAATACTACCAGCAGAAAGAGGATGTCAGACTTTGCCTTGGTGTTGGTATTTCACCTAGCTGTCTTGCAGGTAACTCATCACATCTACAGTGACTTCAGTGATCGTATCTGTGATGACATAATATTCCTACAGCAACCACAGTTATGAATGCAAGTTTCCTGGGGAGAAATAAAACAGCAAGGGAGAAATCAAGCTGTTGTTTAAAACGACTTCAGACACGACCAAAATCTTGGCCAAACTTCTTGCATCCAGTACCAGTATTTTAAATAAACTTGCTTTTAAGTACTAGTATATTCCTATTCAGGAGGAAGATAAAATTTTTCACTCCAAGTTAAATTTAAAAACTCAGGGGCAAAACAATATTGGGAATATCATCAGCTTTGAGTTTTGTTGGTTCAATTAATATCCTGATACTACTATCATGCTACAAAAAGACTGGCACTGTACTTCATATGGCAATACAGTTTTTGTTAAACTGATGGATCATTACCTCACTCTCCCACTATTTACTTGTGCAGCGCCTTTTGAATTGCAGTCTTCTGGAACAGGAAAGCCCAGAGGAATGGTTAAGGTTCTGTTATTTTGGCAACCTATTGTTGAGAGAAGACCTTGGAGCAAACACAATTTGTCTTTATTTTACACTGACACTCTAAACAGCTGGTTTGTGTTTGAGAGGGATCACTTTCACAGTCTCGTAGGCACGTAACGTTACTCTGCAAGTGTTAGAATTGTAACAGTATTCAAAGCACTGAAAGCCAAGCATTAGCTCCAAAAATGTACTTTATTTCATTATAAAGCAGATTGTTTAGGCATTATTTCTTTTTGTGAACATCCACTGTATGATCAGCAGGTCCTGCTTCGAGGACATAGCTGCTTGATAACAAAGATTTCACCACTAAACAAAAATACAGATGCATAGAACAAGTGCTGCTTAGACACTGAAGAGCCAACGGTCTAAACTGCACCCAGTTCAAACAGATGATATGACCGAGAATACAAGTACAGCCCCAGCCCAGCCAGAGCTGCGTGCCCAAAAGTGGAGTTCTTTTTATTTCAAAACAAAATTTGTATTGGGCTTCCTGGAAAAACAACAACAACAACAAAATCCCCAAAGCAGAACCACCACACCACGCTCCTTCCCTCTCCTTTAAAGTCACTTTTTAACTGTCCCTTATTTCACATCAAAATTGTGCTGTGGCATACTAGTACTTTATGAAAGACAGAAAAAATATTGAACGTAGTGTGAAGTAATAGCGAATGGTTGGTAGTGAGCATTTCCCGGATACTTTATCCCAATACTTTTGTTCTTTTTCCAATTGTGATCCTCACCCGAGGAGTTTCACTTTTATTGATAGGTGTATCTCATTCCAAATTTGCAGATTTCTCATGCATTTGGTATTTGAGCTCAGTGCATTAACAAGGGCTTCTGGATGTCATCTGTGCTCCTTGGGTAAGTAACAGAGTCCCATCACTCCAAGCAGAAACAGGAAGTCATATACTGTCAGCCCAACATGCAAAAATGCACAGAAGGCATGCTGATGCAGCATAGAGAAACATTCCAACATCGTGACTCCTCATTCTGGTTTCCACGTTGTCCAATACTGATTGAGGAAGAGTGTATTTACAAGACTCGTACACAAATATTTGCATTTGGTCCTAGGCACCTGATTAGTACTGACAATCTACATTAAAATGGAAAATTAAGTATTATTTTGGTCCATTAAAGCCTTTTACTGCAACTTCTCCAATTTGAAGGTGTGATCTTCAAAAAAAGGAGTCGCACTACCTTCCAGAAAAGTACTTTTCTCTGCACCATTCAAGTCAATGAGATTATAGGATGGAAAAGCCTTCTACATGAGCTACTTGTAAGAGCTATCTGACAAGGGTCTCATATCTAGATCTTTAGAAACAGACAAGTAACATACATTCTTTTCACATTCCTTTGTGGTAATGAGACTCAAAATTCCCTAGATATGAGTAGTCAGGTAACATCCTGATTGCTACAAGACCAGAATTTATTATCAATGAGAGAAACTTAGCTTTAGCGAAGAGCGCAAGCAGATTCGCATCTAAGCAGCCGTAACATCCATTTCTTTCAGCTAGCATCAGAACTACAAGTACTACCACTAATGGCAATGAAAACTAGTTAGAAGGTTTTACAAAGCTGCCAGTATGACCAAGTTTCAAAGGTGCAACTCTTAGGCACAGACTCTGGCAGAATCTAGATTGACCTGAGTTTTCTGCTTATGGAGGAGGGGTGGTGGGAAAGAACACAATCCTTTCTTACACAGAAACTTGCTAAGTCTCAAGCCAACATTCAAGATCTGACAAGGTCTGGCGTAGTAATTACAAGACAAAACATTTGGAATTAGAGATATCATTTAGTAAAAAGAAACAACTGCCTTCCAAATCTGCCATACTGAAAAAAAAAAACCCAAACACAAAACCGAACATATTAAACACTGTTTGTGCTTACAACCATAATTATGGAACTTGAGCATTAGAGGGAGAAATTTTTCTCACCACTACTGCAGAGGAGCTGCAAGAACAAGTTAAATGGAAAAAAAATCCCTTCCAAACATTCATTTAACAAACATTTATTAAAACCTGTAAAGGCTTCAAGTATACTAAATTTGAAAGGGTCTCAAAAAAATTTCAAGAGTCATTGAACTAAATCCAATTCAGAAAGTTGATTCTTCTAACACATAATTAAAAAACAATTTTCTTAAAAAAAGGTTTTTTTGCACATTTTTCCTCATCAATTTATAAAATGCAAACAGTATGCTAGAAAAGTTTGAACATAAGGGAATGCGCTTTGGAAACATTATTAAAATATGTGTTCCTATAGAATGACATTATCAAGTTTACGTTACTTCTTTTCACCTGACTGGCTAGATTTTGAGAATGTTCCTCCCCTCTTTCCTGGGTCCATGAGGAGCTAGGTTTAGAAAAGAAGAGCTCCCATACTGCCAACTTCACTCTGTTCCTTCACAAAAATTTCAAAGTACTGATAAATGATAGTGACAGCGAGCAAAATTCCAGTTCCAGACCCAATTGCCCCAAGGAAGTCTGCCAACACAGAGAGGGCACCAATACAGAGACCACCAAATGCAGCAGCTGTAGGGATGTACCTGTAACACACAAAATGAGAACAGAAAAGATGCCATTAGAGTTTGCTCAGGATATTAACAAATATACTAGGATTAGTGGTATATGGCATCTATGGAAAGTATCTAAATCAGAGGCAGGTTTTTTTCCTAGAAAACCAATCCCACTGAGAACAGAAAGAACACTACAGAGATATTCTAACCAGGCGTTTAAAAAAACAAGAATGAAACCACATGAATGGAAAAAAGTCAATGGCAGAATACTCTCTTCTCTCATAGGTCTACGATCCAAGACAAGGAACATGCAATAGCGCCAGTATACTAGGTAAGGAAATAAAACGCTCAACCTGACTGGAGGGAAAAAATGCTAAGCTAAAAGGTATTAACATCTACCATGCAATTAAGCGCAAAGATTAAGCTTATGGCTACTAGTTCTTCAAGTCATTTGCAGATGCCTGAAATCTAAAGTTATGACAACAATTCTATAACATGAAGGGTGTATAGGTCCTACCCTGTGATTAGAAAACCTAGAGATACCAACCCCTGCCTACCTCTGTACCTAGTAGATTTAAGTAACCACTTGTTTTAGAAGCAAGGTCTGCATGAAAACAGTACTCAAGACATAGTAACACATTAAAAATTACCGTAAAAAAATACTTGTGCATCGATTTGAAGTAGTACAGTACACTAAGGTGCTCATTAGTAGCTATCCTATAAAAAGTATAAAAATGGGAAAAATGTAACCGGAAAATACAAGTTCCAGTATTTAAGGCACATTCTCTAATTGTAAGGTAAGAATACGCTGTACTGTACAAGTCTTCCATTAATGAGATAATATTCTATGTCTCATGCATGTAACATTGAAGCTGAAAGAACATCTGTGTTCTAGGATCTAGAAAGTGGAAGTCAAAGCAAAATTTGCCGTGTGTTTCCCCATAACACTTTGCATAAATAGCCTGTGAAACATGTAGCTCACCTGTTTAGTTCATGTACCATTGAAGTTTCTCTGTGGCCTCGCATTACCATTTGTTGTTCTTTCAATTGTTTGGCAACCTGTATTGGATCAAGGAATGGAGCAAGTAAGTTTAGTGTCATTTGCCAAGGCCACGGAACTTAGTACTATGGGAAAACAGAAGCAAGACATTTCAGTAAATGGTGGTGGGTTTGGGTTTTTTTTGCACTGTTTTGTTTTTTATTATTCATCCAAGCTGAAAACATCCAGTATTTTAACCTCAGATAGATTGCAGTCACAGGCACTTTTCCACACTGTCAATTACACAAAGCTTTTTGGATAATTCTAGTCCTATTGAGAAAAGGAAAATCTGGAAATTGGTAGGCTCTCATACACATAATTCAATTCTGGTTTTGCCACCTACCCTTCTCACGGTTAGGGTTCAGCAGATGTCAGCAAAATCATCCTATGAAGCGTCCATTCTGTTTCAGTTTCCCACATTCAACTGAGCTAACTGTGGGGCCATAGTAGAAACTATATGACTTAGAAAGAATCCCTTCTTGGAACATTATTCTTAAATTGGATTTCTGCAATTGTACGGGGTTATAATAGAGCCCTGCAAACATTTTACTAACAACTGAGGGGAACTGAAAGTCTAGCAGGGAATTTCTGAAGGTGCTTGTCACTGAATCTAATGTACTGAGAAAACACACTTTCAGATGATTAATCTACCAGTTTTCCACTATACAGTCAACACTTAAGTTATGATTTATCGATTCTTACTTCTGACCTTGTTTACATGGACTTACAATAGTTTTATTCAGTATTAGGAAAGTATATTAAAGTGTTAAAAGCTGTATGTTAGTTTATACTGAAAGAAAAATCTGGCTATACATGGCTGCGAGTACCTCCCTGCATGCCTGACAACAAGCAGCTAGATGCAAGTCCAAAACAAGAGAGTGCTCACGCTGTTACAGTAACTGTGCAACTATTACATATTTGTTAAAGAATGGATTAAACCGTTCCATATGGCTGCCAAACTTGATTTCCTACCCAAAACCACACAATACAAACATACCACGATGACAACTATTTTCCTTCTTGTTTTCCAATTCCAATTTCAGAATGATATAGTTGCTGAATATCAAATATCCTGTAGCAAATGGAAATTTTGAGAAGCTAGACTCAGGTACATTAATGCACTGCACTATGTGCTCTGTTATCAGCACTCTCAAGTTTAAAATAACAACCTCTAGTTAGTCTGCCCCAAAAAGAAGTTCAGAACTCTCTATGCCAGGCACGGGTATTCACGCTTTACCTGCAAGTTCTTAAGTGGCAAGTGCCTTGCAGACGGTGCATCTGTCATTTGGCACCAAAGGAGTTTCTACCTTTCCTGTTACCCTGCCTGCCCTCACACTGATCAGATCTTACATAGCAATGTTCAAAGTTTCCTAATGCCAATGAAAGCCGTAATTTGAGTTTTGTTGTTGCTGTTTTTGAAAAAGCAGTTAAAAAAACAGGGAAAAAATCACCCCCATTCTGCCCTCATCCTCCCCGCTTACAAAAAAGACACAGTCATTGTTTATACAAACAATAAATACTACCAACAAGATTACCAGCATAACAGCTATTTCAGAAGAGAGTCAGCCTTATTCTTACAACAGCCCATCTCTTTTCATCATGTAAGCTTACATAATTTATAATTTTAAACTTACATCTTTGGCAGAGGAGCCAGAGACTTCAATCCATGTCTTAGAGAAGAAAGCACAGGAGCCCAACATAAATACAATATAAACAACTGCATGTACAGGGTCTTCTAACACTGAAGAAAAGGACTCTGGAGGTGACAGATAATAACAAAGTCCACCAACTGGGTAAGCACGAGCAGGGCCTCCAGATGACGTGTCCTAGAAGAAGGAAGCAAGCAGTCACCAACTTTCTCACTATTTCTTAGCCATTAAGCTAAGCCTGGGTTTATATCACCTTCATGTCACTGTATATCAGTACCACTACAGCATCACACAAAGACTCAACTTTACTATCACAAGCAGTTTATGGAGTGGAAATGGAATACAATAAGGAACAGCAAAAATACCTAGGACAGCAAAGAACAGCCCAAGGTAAAAGGTAAGTGGAGACTAAACATCTACACTCATCACAGTAGGTACTCTACCATTAATTTAAACAAATTACTAATTTAGGAGTTTCAGTGTACATGACCGCCTGTAGAAGTGTGCCTTAATATTTAGAGAGACCATCTCTTCAACCATGCATTTTAATGGTGCTTTTATAAAGCTGTATGCAAAATTAGAAGGCATACTCACAGACCAAGTGCCCAGCAGGCTAACCAGTAAGTTGCCACTGAAGCGAGCAGAAAGCATCTGGGAGATGACGTACAAGTTTGACACCAGGGCGGACTGAAGAATAATGGGAATGTTGGATGTATAGAACAGCTTGATAGGGTAGGTGTTGTACTGGCCACGGTAGCGAGCAGATTTGATAGGAAGATCCACTCTGAAGCCCTGAAAAGTTTTCAAAAGAAAGTCCCCCATTATATCTGGACATGAACTCATACCACAGGTCATAAATTGTAAGTGCAGAGCCTTGACAGCATCAGAAAAAAAACCTGCAATCATTTTGTGCAACTACACATACTTTACCCAGAGGGCTATCTATGCAAACACTTCTGCAAAGGGCCTGGAAGCCTGCAGGGTTGTCTAAACTCACACATAAACAAGGTATGAAAGATGGAGACATCAGAAGAAATCTGAAGTTTCAAGAAGACTGAACATAGCATCCAGGAAAAGAAACATTAAAACTTTCTATATTCTTCAGCAGTTTGCTGCAACAAACAGTAAGAGACATTCAGGCTTAAAGACTTCAAAGTATTTTCCAGCAAAAAGCAATAGCATTTGGGTTAGGCAATATTACATGTATACATTCATCTGGTTTTTTTTCAGAGACCAAAGTAGGTCTCAAGACTTTTGTGTGGCAACAGTAAGCGTGGAAACTGATTAAGAGAAGCTAGTGTTAAATGAACATCCAGATGTTGCAGGTACAACAGCAAGTCTTCTGAAGGCACTAGAAAGTGGAAATATAGTTTCCTGGAGAAGGAAGCAGATTACAGATCTACTTCCATATAAACAGTTTTACAGTCCTCTTTATTCCAACTGACCTGGAAATAAATTACAATAGCAAAGACAAAGATGGTGGCAATCAGATTCATAAGGTTGGGCAGATTCTGACGGTAAAAGGCCTCACGAAGAGCTCTGACTTTGTCTGTACGAGTAGCCAGAAGATGGAACAGAGCAATGATGGCTCCCTCGAATTCCATGCCTTGGAAAGGAAAAGAAAAACCAAGTTAGGTGTGCTGTGATTATCTCCAAACTTCAGTGCTTTGTCTCCTTAGACATACTTCTGAACTACAAGATTCAGAAGAGGATTTCTGCAAGTCTTTTTCATCTTGAGCATGCTCTCAGCCTTTTACTACCGTCATCCTTCATATCAGCTACGTTATTTCCAAGATTTTTTTTAAATCCCCCTGTAGTGGCCTAGAAACTAAATCACAACCCAAGAATCAAATGGGATAACTTTATTGGTCTCTAGAAACATCGACATTCACCAAGTTCTTCCCCAATTTAATAAAATTAAATTAAATGCAGGAGGCAGCATGCTTTCTAGAATCATTCATGATGAGACACTAGTTATTTGTTTGTATTACAGCAAATGTGATAACCTCACTTATGTTTTCTACTATACAGCACCAAATAAGATCACCTCCTGTCAGGTTTGGAGAATAAGGTCTTTGGGGCAAAGAGCAAAACATGCAAGGAGCAGAAAGAAACAGATGATATTTGTTAGTAAGTTGGGCAGCAGCCGCAATACAACAGGAGTCTACCATTATCGAGTTTTAATGGAGGCACTGTAAGAAATTCAAGTGGAGGAAATATCTTGAGAGATACTACAAAATTTAAACGAAGTATCTTTGTACTTGCTCCTTGCATAGGAGCACTCGCTGTATTAACAAGATTCACTACATGGCAACTACATAGCTAAGATGCTAGTAACAGCATTTGCCATTTAAGTTAACATACTGAAAAAAAAAGATTTAGCTTTTTTGTACCGAACTAAGACTTTTCTACAACTGACATTTTTCTATTTTAAATGATCATTGTACTATTCTATATAAGAATGTAAAGAGGTGGAATTTTAAAAGAATATGGAGGGAAGCTACTTGGTTTTCTGTTTCATTTGATAAATAATTCAATCCTAAGGCAAGTAAAGAAAATGAACTATGCCGTATTACCTCGCCCTGTGTTCACCGTGGTGGGACTGAATGCCTTCCACACAATAGTCTCACAGATATTGGTAGCAATGAAGAGAGAGATGCCAGAACCAAGGCCATATCCTTTCTGTAGGAGCTCATCCAACAGCAGAACTATCAATCCAGCAACAAAAAGCTACAGTAAAAAAAGAACTACAGCGTTAGTCCCATCCCTTTTTAATTTTTGTAAAAAATTAATTGTACTAAAAGATAAGGAAAGACTATATATATGAGGAAGCAGGCATGCTTTGATCTTTTTTCTCTGCATGCGGGGCAGGCAGTCCGTAAGACTGATGTTTTGATTCTTTCAGAGGGAGAATAAGTAGAGGACTAGAAATTACCTGAATTGTGATGAGCAAGCAGATACCAGCACCCATCTCAGATGGGTCTCCATACATTCCAGTCATTACATAGACAATAGACTGTCCGATGGTAATGATCATTCCAAACACTGTAGAATACAAGAAAAAGTATGTATTTGTTCTGGAGATTTATGTCAGTGGGCAATTAGAGAAATATAAATCACTTCTTTGTAGAGAAAGTTGGGAAAGAATACATAAGTCACAGGATGTTTAAATTCAAGGGCAAGTTAAGTTTGTTGTCTGAAATCTGGCACTGAAAATACAAATACACATAGACGCTTCAAAAACAACTACACTTAGAAGCAAGTGGGTTTGGTTACTGAAGATTGCTTTAGATATTGAAAACTCTGAGAGTGTTAAGACACTATCTTAGCAATTTATGATTCTTTTTTTCCCCAGTAAAAACAGATCAGTAAGTAGTGTGGTACAGCACAAAATAGCTAAAGAATACTCAAATTTTTCTAAAAGCCATTTATCAAGTGAGCACAGAGATCTCTTATTACTAAGAAAGAGCCATGCTTGAAACTGCAAGGTAAAAACAACTACAACATCTTAATCAACTGTTTAGGTTAACACTGACCAGCACAGTTCAAAGGTTGGGTCCCCACAGTCTACATATTGCTTAGTTTACCCGATGAGATTACAGCAGCAATGCCAATTGCAGATACTTTTCCTCTACAAACCTACCTGAAGCTTAACAGCTAACAAGCCAGAGAGCAGTCAGAAAAAGACTAATGAAATACAGAAATCTGTAGCACAACATGAACACACAGCACGACAGAAACCCATATATCTGACTCCAGCATTCATCACATGGCAAGTTTACGCTTCCTATTGTTAGGGTTCGATACTCATCAGCCTTTAATATCAGCTGTTACTTACATTTCTGTGCTCCGTTGAAGAGAGCTCTGTCCTTTGGGGTGTCACCAACTTCAATTATCTTGGCACCTGCCAAGAGCTGCATGATGAGCCCAGAAGTGACAATAGGTGAAATACCCAGCTCCATCAACGTACCTGCCAGACACAGGAAGAACAATGAAAGAAAATAATGGGGCGTACCATACCCAGGCACCTTTGAAGTTCAAAGTTTGTTTTTTCCACCCCTTACATCATGATGGAGAAGATATAAAACTCCAAATCTCCATAAATGCAGAAGGTTTCAATGATAAAAGAAGCTTGTTAAAAGTCAGTCTGGTAAGTAATGCAGCACTTCTCAGTACCTTGAAAACTACGTTCGCTGAAAAAGACTTTTGCTGTCAGGAACAGATTTACTCTGCATAAAACAAGGTAGGAATTTGCTTTCTACCTTTGGCAATCAGTCACTTTATTATTCATGATTTTAAACAGGAAAACCCAAACTTTTCTCAGGAGTGCACCAAGTTGCAGGGATGCATATATGCACATCTCATTATGACAGAAACTGATAGATAGCCCAAATAATATATAATGACAAAGTGAACTGTCACCATTCTTGATTCATACCTGCATTACAAAGCCTCTACAAGAAACTGAGATTTATACAAACTATCATGAATTTTAATCTTCTGTGAGGCAGACTCAAAGATGTCACCCAGAAAACCACAACAGAAAACCACAACATGTAATATGGTTTGAAACACAAATCAAAAAGCTTGAAATATATACAGAAGATGGCAACAGCAGTGATGCAGGTAATTAGGAACTGTCTCTTCCCTAGCCCTTTTCCCTCCAAAATACTCCTTAAATTTTGTACATATAATAGAATGCACACAGCCAACCGTAAACTCATTTTGTGCACAAGGTTGTGCCTTTCCCAATGCCACATTGGTTTATGATTTTACATAATATATAACATGACTTTTCCCTCTCTACTTCAGTTTTTATCTTTGTTAAAATAGAGTGCAATGTTAAAACAAGTCCAAAAATGTTTTGTTCCAAGATAAAACAATTCCCTCCTGAAAGACTGACCATACCTCTATTTGATGCCAAAATCACTCTCATCCAGTAGAAAGGATCTGCTGAGTCTGATGACATGATACCAAACAAGGGAATCTGCATTTCCAACCAACAGAGGAAACAGGATTAAATTAGAGACTTCATAACATCCTTTAAACATTTCAGCTCTTCCTTAAAAACAAGGGAAAGAAACATACCTGGCAGCATACTAAAAAGATGAAGAGTGTGATAGCTGTCCATAGTACCTTTTCCTTAAACTGAATCTAAAGGGGAAAAAAAACAAACCACAACAACAACCAAAGATGATAAAGCTGCCAAGATAACAAGATCTAGTCAATCAGGCAAACTTTCATAGTAGCTAAAGCGCACTTCATCTTCTTGCGAAGGGACAAAGTACCAGACATCCTAAAGAAAATAACTCACTCTTCATCCCTTTTATACTATGTAAGGCCAAACAAAATGACAAAGCTTTATAGAAACTTTAATCCAAATAAACAAGCTCACACCAATGGAAGGTAATTCTAGTACTTCCACAGAAATGAGTCTTACATTTTCACAAGAAAGAGCTTCTGGTGTGGAAAAAAAAAAAATAATACAGAGAAGCTTATCTTTGCAAACAATCTTAGCTTAGAACTTAAGAAGCAAAGATTTTTCAAGTTGCTATTTTAAACTACTCTAGTTTACACTCCAATACGTACTCCTTTCAACATCTCACCACTCACTGCTACGGCATAACCGCTTCTGCACAAGTGCATTTACCAGCAAATATATTCTTGTACAACCATATCCAGAGTACAGGATGTACTAGACAAGCACTCCACTAGAAACAAATGTCTATAAAACTGCCATTCTCCCAAGGAGAAAAAAAAACCCAAAATCCCACAAGTGCAAACTAAGCTGTAAACATTTTATACTACACAAATATAGACCTATAAAGAGAATTTTATTAGCTTACCTTCCGTTCTGGCTTTTGGATTTCAGGCAAGATAACACAGAAGGGCTTGATTACTTCAAGAAATTTTACTGTAAGGAAATTAGTTAAAAGACAAAGTGAACACACAGATACAAAAAACACTGGGAAAAGCTCAAGTAAAATTGAATTTGGACACATAGGTTATATGTTAAAAGTTCCAATTAGGGACAAAGGTTTGTTGGGGTTTTTTTAGATTAAATTCTTATCTGGTCTAAATACATCTTACTAGCCGAACCTCTGTATAAGTACAATATGGAGAGGAAATAGAAAAAAAAAATGTCAAGGAGTTTTCTCCTTTTACCAAGTAGGTTGACAGCGCAAAAACCCCTTGCCATTGTTTAGCACAAGTTTATCAATACATTTGAAAAATTTCATAAGAGCTTCTCCCCTAGCCTGATATTTGAGAAATACAATACCCAAGATAGTTTTAACTCAGAGGTTACTTTTGGGCCATACAGCTTCAAAATTCCTACACACTCTTCATAAGCAACAATTCAAGTTACTTTACAGAACGCCTCATGCAATGATCGCCTTCTAGTCAAAATGCCGCATCCTTGGATCAGAAAAGTCATAATTGTCTCAGTCTTAGAAAAAGCATACAAAAGAAGAGGGTATCTGCGAAGTCACAAGTTCTCCTATGAGCAGAGAGATCTGATCTTGAACAGAGCGAATGCTGAACTTCTTAAGACAAATCTAAGACTGCACACGTGTTTTGGACTGAGTTGAATTAAAAAGTGTACGACAACGCAGAAGAACTGAAACTACTGGTGGTTTTCCACTCTCTGTGGAAGGCAACAACTTTAGTGTTAATCTTGTAACGCTTTAAGACCAGCCCATAAAAACTATTTACTTAATTTCAAACTATTAATTGCCCAAAGAATTACACTGAATTGTGGTTTTGAACTTAAACCAGATCGTGATTCTCTCCTACATCTACAATAACATACAGATTGACCCAGATGCTTTTCAAGCAGCTCTTCCTCGAGGGAGCAGACTCTAAAGACTTCCATTCACTCGGATTAATTCTAGGCTGCAGATCACTGTTTATCGTTTACTCTGACAACGCCATTGATTTTTTGGCTTAAAGCGTTGTGACCAATGACCAAGGTGACAGCCCATCTCTCCCTGCCTCGGTACCTGGGGTGGCCAGGCTCGACAGAGCCCGCCCGGCGGAGCGGCCCGGCCACCGGGCATCACAGAGCAAGCTCCCTTCCCTGGGGAGATCTGCCATAACCAGGAAACGGGACCTTTAACCGCGAGAGGGAGGGAAAAAAAAAATCCAGAGGGAGTCTCCAAAGCAGAGGAAGGGAAACCCGCACAGGGCTGGCCACGGAGGGAGTGCCGCCGCCGGCGGGCAGCCCCGAGGGCCGTGGGCCCGGACTGGGGGCCGGCGGGCGAGGGCAGGGCGGCGGCCCCTCAGAGGCGGCGGGGGGGAACGGGCCGCCGCGCCGCCCATGAGGAGGGCCCGTCCCCGGGTGCTTGTGAAAGGGGAGCCGGTGGCCGAGCCGCGGCCCCCTGGCAGTCACGCACCCCGCGGAAACGCAACGCCACTCCCCTCCCCTCCCCTCCCTTCCCTTTCCGCGGCCTGCCGCCGCCGCCCGGCCGAGACGCCCCGGTACTCACTGCCCATGGCGGCCGCCGGACGGGAGCAAAGAGCGAGCGGTGGCGGCGGCGGCTGCCTCGGAGAGACACGTCAGGGATTGAGCCCCGCCGCCCCCTTCCGCTTCCTGCCACGCGCCGGGTTCGCGGGGCGCCGCCGCCACTGCGCAGGCGCCGTCGCCCGGGCCGTACCCCAGCAACCACCGCCCTCCGCCGCCGCCACGGCAAAGCGCCTACAACTCCCATCATGCACTGCTGCTGGACACCCAGAGGGAACTACGCCCTCTAAGGCGGGCCCTTGATGCTTATTGGCTTTTCTTGGGTCTACGCGACCAATCAGATGACGCGGTGGGGCGCGGCTTGCTGGGAGTTGTAGTCTTGGCCCCCGGCCGCCATCTTAATGAGGTGTCGGAGTGGCACCTGGGAAGGGCTTTGGCGAGGCGTTGAGGTCGTAGGTTATTTTGAGGAACGCATGTTTTAGCTACCAGAAATCGTAACGTTGGTTTAAGAGATTTCGATAGATAAATACAGAAGTAAGCACTTAAAATTTATTTCCTGCTTTTGTGTTTTTATAGTGGAATGTTTTAGGCCTTTCTCTGCAGTAAGAAACTCCCTGGACCCCCCCCCACAAAATGGCAGCCAGTGGTGTCACCCAGTCACTGCGCACTTGAGGCTGGGTTTAACACACCCAGGTCGAGCTGGGCTTCTAATAAAATATGAAACATTGGTGAAAATGTGAAACATTGTGCCACGTGTCAAAGAAGTCATGGTACATCAACATCTCACTGTATCACCCAGGAGCAAGAACAAGTGACATGTGTTCACGTTGGCTTACTGCTGAAGGTGTTTCTTTCTGAAAATCACATAATGTCCTGTGTGCTTTCCAGGCCTTTATAGAAGGAGTTATCAGCAGTCTGAAAACGAGAGGTAAACAGAAGTTAAGAGGAATGAGAAAAGCAAATAGAGGTGTTGATACAAAGCAATCAGAGTCAGCATGTAGGCTCTATGAAACCCATAATGGCTTCCACAAATCTCCCTGTTATTTTCTAGGTACTTAGGTATGCTTTGTTTGATTATTTGATCCCTACTTTTCTGAGATTGAAACACTACTCCTAATTCCCATTTCCTGTTTTTTTCTTCCTCTTTTTTTTTTATTGGTGGACAGTGTATTTGCCCTTCTCCAGGCTTCTGAAACCATGCATCTCCTCTAGGAGTTATTGAAGACATCTACCAATGGGTCTGAGAATGTTCTAGTCAGTTCTCACCCAGAGCAGCTTATTTCAGAACATCCAGTTTATCAAAACTGGTTTTAACCCGCCCATTTCTCATTAGAGATAAAGCAACTGCTTTCCAACTGACATGCTGTCTTGCAGAGTTGATCTGATAAGATCGTTCTGACTTAAATAACGTGGGCACTGTGCCTGGTTTATCAGAGCCGATAAGTGGAAAAGAAGGAAGAACTCGCAGTGGTTTTGTGGAAGTCTGGGCAAGGAAGCAACAGCAGGGATCCAGGGGTTCAATGACAGAAGCATGCAATGAATTGCCAGAATTTGCTGAACTTACTAAAATAAGGCAAACTGTTGTGAGAGGTCATGATAACATCACTATGCCAGATCACTGCGATGTTAGAGAGGGTCACATGGCTTTATCCTTACCTAAATGGCTCATCTGCTTCTAGCCCGTTAGAAGTCAGGTGTCTAGGTAGTTGTCTAGGCTCTCTGTGGTCAATGGAGATACACGTGGACACCTCTGGAAAAATACTGTACCTATTTTACACATCTGTTTTCAGATTAGATGAATCATCCTCCAGAGGTGTCTATCTCTATTGATTGTAGAGGGAACTAAGGTGATCACTTCAGACTAGATACCTATATTTTAGACATCTGATGTTAGAAGAGATGAATTCCATCCATGAAGACTAAAGGTGCTTCTCAAAGGTGTTATCTCAACCAAGCTCGGGCGTTTTTGAAAGAGGCTGAGGGGAAGCTTGTCAATCTACTGTTCCTATTGTAATTGCTCTTTTGACAAATAGATAACGTCAATCTTCTAGGGTCTCAGTCTATTTCCCCCTCCACAGTGATAAGTCTATCCTTAAAATGGGCTTTGTGGGATACAGTCACATGTGCTTTTTGTGCTAGTAGCCTTTATCTGTGCTGTAAGAATACATAAAAATATTTAATAGACTGTTATTCTTTGCATGGCCCACGTGTCAGACTTCTTGGGTGCCTGTTGTTTTAGACAATAAGATAACTTGGTTTCCTACTGTAAAAAAATGAACCTTATAATTACATAGAATTGTCTACTTGGACATGGAAGCTGAAAACTCATTAGTTTTTGCTTACATATCTATTTTGTCCATTCTGGGTCTGAACAACTTCACATTTGGGGCAAAGAGGGTACAGTCCTACAGCTGAAATTTGCCACTGAAGTTCAATTCTAGGTAGAAAAAATGGTTGATGAAAGCTAGCTTTCCTAGGACCTTACAGTGAAAAAAAACCCTGTTTTGCCAACTGAAGTAAAAAAATAGAGAGAGAGGAGCCACGTTCGGCTCCTTTGTATAATCAGCTGTCACTCTGCAGAACAGAAGTGCAAAAGAAACTGAAGATAGAGTTATTGCGGAATTATGACAGTAAAGCCATGTGAGACACTGGGTCAAATTTTGGCCTGATGTGACTCCCTGACTTTGACAGTTTATCTTAGGGAACTATTTTGGCAGCCAATTGCAGACTGAGTGACAAAAAAGGAATTTGATACACTAGGGCTGATTTTTACACTGTGTTTGGGAAGCACCTACTACTTCAAGAGGACTCAGTTTAGAGTGGTGCCAGCTGGTACGACTGGAATGATGATGATGAGGATAGCATGTAATTAATAAACTGCTCTTTAGAGAACAGCAACATCTGAGAAGCAGATGTAGATTTTAAACAGCTTGTTCTTTTCATGTTTTGCTATTCTTCTTTGAACCAAATCAGTCCCTCTTATATAACCAAGCTAATCCTGCTTCAGAAATAGTGTAATTTAGGACTGTTAAAAACATTAATATTCACTTACTGGCTCTGAAGTTTGTTAGCCAGTGTGTTCCACTGTTTCACACAGTGCAAATCTTCAGCATTTACTGCAAAATTATATATCTCAATATACTTCTATTGCATTAGTACAAAGTTGACATTTCATTACTGCATTTGAAATCGGGCTTCACCCTGTGGTGACTGACTACAGACGCTGGACCCAATCGTGCTGAATTGTACCCTGATGCAAACAACAAAGGCTACGTGATTGCTTCAACAGCCAGAGGTAAAAAGCAGAAAATAGGGGTGGAGAGTAGAAATGGGGAGAGAAGCATAGGTTAATTTTTCACTGCCTCCAAATGGTTCCTTTTAGTTCTAGTGGCATTGCTCGCAGAGGCTGGCTACAATGTCTATTTGAAGAGACCACATTTTCCACGTCTGTGACATGCTCACACTCTGTTCCCACACCAGTACATTTTATCAGTGTGTCAAAGCTTGCATGTTGCATTGAATGAAGGCCTTTTTTTTACCGGGGAGGCTAGAGGAGACGCTCTAGCTGTTGTCAAACCAGGTCCCATGGCATTTGTGGGCTGGGATCGCTAGAGGGCATTACGAATCTATTTGTTTGTGCACACGCGTGTAAGTATACACACGCACACGAACGTTCACCTTACGAAACAGGGCTAGTTAATATTTGTAGCATTGGTCTGCAGGAGGGGTCCTGTGGTAGCAATCGCCCTTTGTGCGCTGGGTCAGTTTAATAGCAGTACTCGTATGCGGTCTGTGATTTTTGATGTACAAACTCTGCCAGTAGTAGCCTGTCTAACCACGAGGTGGAAGAACTGCTTTACTTATGATGCCATCTCAGCTTGCCTGAAACGTACACAACTGTGCAGGCAAGTTTTATTACTATCATTATTTAATTGTTATAGTGCATCAATGCCCAAGAGTCTCATTCAGGACCAGAAGTCCTTGTGCTAAGTGTAATATAGATACAGTCTGCAGTCCTGCAGGTAGATGCCAGTGCCCCACGCAGTGCTCAGCTCTGCGATACTTCAGGAGATCACTGTGATCTCTTTCTCTGCATAGTATAGCTATACTGTTAGAGATCCCTTCACTTCAGTGAGGCTCCCTGAAGAGATCGGCACCGGGGGAGCTCCATGCAATCGTGCTCAGATGCAGCAGCTGTATCCCCAATGCTCTGACAGAGCGTTCCAGAGAGCAACCACAACCGTGACATGCTTTACCTCCCCTTTGCCTGCCACCCCCATGCTGTCTCTCAGGCTGTTTGACAGTTGCTTGTCAGATGTCCTTACCGATTTATCTACCCAGGTAGATGGGCTCTAGAGGCGGTAGCATGCATGAAACAACTGAGGACACAAGTGGAAGCTCATGGTCTGAATGGCAGGTGAACATGGACATAAGGATGACCTTCAGGGAACCTTGAGTAGACAACATTTCTAAAATTGTTTACTATGCTGCTAACCTAAAAGAGACTTAACTGCTAGCTCCTTTAAGGCCAACAGCCAAACTCCATTGATTTTAACGGAGCTAGAGTTTCCCTTGTAGTCTGTACTCATGAGATAACCTCCTAGCTTGCCTGAGAAACCTGAAGCAGCGTGCGAAAAGGCAGATGGGAATCTTCTGTAGTGAGGAGATGTTGAGAGCCACATTTCTAGTTGAAGAATCATGGAATAACGTTTTCTTACATAGATTTGAACTTTACTTCATTACAGGGCAATGAGAGGTACAAGGCAATGGGAGATGCTGTGTGAAAAGGTCTTTCTGTCTAATTGAAACAAAGAAATGAGTGAATTAATTCTTTTCTAGCCAATCAAACCCTCTGATTCCTTAATAGAAGGGGCTTTAAAAAATGTAAATTCCTTCTAACCTAGCTGATTTCCAGTTGAAGAAATGCATTCTAAAAGATGAAACCTGCAGTTTCTATAAGGCATGAAATTCATCTCTCCTAAGTCCAGATGGGTAAGAAATGCAAAATTTTATCCTATCCTGAAGATTACAGGGTGTTTCATAACTGTGGGTATTTGCAAAAAAATTGCAGTTTAGATATCTAAAATGAGATACCCAAACCACTGATTAAATAGAATTGCCCTAGATACATCAAAAGAAGTAAGCTTAGCTTCCCCACCAGGCATAAGTCCAATATTGCAATGCACAAAAGAATTTCCAACATCATTATCAGGACATGAGAGGTTAACTGAATGTCTTTATACTGCTTTGCATGAAATGTTTTGAATCCTGAACTCCTGTTATGACTCACACCCCTATTTCTCTGATTTGTTCACCCAGGCTCTCCTAGAACATCACTTCATTCCGTGCATTTATGGCAATACTTAATAAGGTAGCTAAAATACTTTATAATACTGTAACTTTAATCAGCCATGCTCTTAGCTGACAGTATTACAGCAGTGCTTTCTCAATAACTAGGATCCTGATTTCTGGCTCTGATAAGACAGACCTTCTATATAACACGCACTTGTGTAACACAAAAAGCCAGTGGCTAAACCCTGATCTTGTCAAAGGACAACAACAAAACTTCGATAGGACCAGCATTTCATCCTGTATCTTCAAGTGAAGCCTCAACATTTCAAGCAGAAACAAAATGTAACATGTATTTTGCAATGATAGCAGTGCTATCAGTGCTATTGATTCAGAAAAAGCTCTGTAATAAAGCTGCCTTCTGTTTGCTAAAATGTGCCGCAAGGGGGACAAATTATGACAAATTATGGTAAAATTATGCAGATCAGCAAACAAGGCGAGGCAGATACTTGCCACTGTCAGTACATCCAACATGGGCAGTTGAAACATGGGAAAGAAGAATGAAGAGGTTTTACATCCTTCCCTGAGGGATGCAGTGTTGGCTGCCACTGGCCACAGAACTCCGGACTAGATTGATAATGGCTGGTTCTCAATTGACAGCCTACAAATTATACCAGTTCATGGTGAACCAACAGGTGAATATTTCAGCAAGATGGAAAGGCCCACAGCTAATACAAGTTTAAAGTCTCTTTTTAACATCTAAATGCTTTCCATGTGCTCTCTTTCTGCCTTTTTAAAGGTTTTTGAAGTCTCCCAACATATTTTTTAATGCAAAAAATCCCCCACAGAATGGTTATTTTTCATGCCCTACTTGTTTTACTGTGGCTTATCTAACTGGATTCTGTAAAAAATTGTAATAGAGCTAACCCAAACATGCTCATATTTCTAGGGATTAAGAACTAGCTTTCGCTTATATGATCTGTTTTTTAATCATCAAACTATTGACCCAGAACCATTGTTTAGAGAAAAAAACCCCAAACAACAGTGTTTGGAACATTAAGGAGAAAAGTGCTTGTCTTGGAAATATTGATGCCAATTTCCCCTAAGTGCCTATAGTCTCTAGTAACCAGATACATATAGTTCTGATAATGGACTCATTTACATAAAAATCACTGCCAGCTTGATTGTAACAGTCACCACGTGGAAGTTGGCCAGGACTAGAAATCATCGCTATTAACCTTCTGAGAGAGCCTTTACACCTTTGCGAAGACAGCTTTTGGCTCAGAGCATTAATTTCACCTAGAATTTTATGAGGCACTAGCAAAAATACCTTTCATTGGACCTATATAAGGGAATGGAAAAGTACCAATAAGAGGAGGCTGTCTGGTTTTCAAGTCATCAAATCTTAAATGACTCTGGATCCCTTTAGTCCAGCTGGGACGTTCTGACAGTAGTCAAAAAAAATAACAACATGGACATTGGACTTCTGCATCTGCACGGGCTGTTGTTTTTCAAATCAGTGTTTGGATATTGAATTTGAATAACCTCGTGCACACAATGACATGGGGTTACACGCTTCATTTGTACATGAAGGTGTACTGTTGTGGTGCACACAAAGTGGGGGCTGAGCTTTGCTTGTAATTGCATAACTTTTTCATGCAAATGAAACATGTAATACATTAATATTTTTGCATGCAGCAATTATCGTATGCATACTTGAAAAGAAAATGCTGTACATGCAAAATTATGCTTTTGATCCTGGAATAGAACTGAATTCTGTTTATTTTATGGATATTTGCAGCTTGCTGAATAATTCTTCGAGTCTTTCACTTTTGATCTCTTGGCAACGTCAGCTTTTAAATCCAAACTGTTTGTAAATTACCTTTTGAGCTATTGTCTTTTTCTTTTTTGGAATTCTGAGCAGCGGCAGAAGTTCATCAAGAAAATTCTCTTCCTGGCTTTAAAACCAAAGCTGAAACCTGAGCTGTTCTGTTTGGTATACAGTGAGTGAGCTTTGATTTGATTTTTAGTGTATTTCATTCAAACTTTATTATAAAACATCTCCCAGGGACACTTGCATGAGAAACACTTTGCAAGTAAAAACAGCATTGTATTTCCAGTCTCCCATTTTTAGAGCTTATTATAACATTTTTATCATGCTTGCTTATCTCCATAATATACCACTGTATGGCAGACAACTGCAGATGTTAGGTAATAGAGCTAGATGTCTCTGTAGGTTTTTCTAATGGATTTTCTTTTCCCGTACTACAAAAGGGTTTCACTGTGTCATTAACCCAGTGACCAGCACTTCTGCAGTCTGACTGTGGACAGTCCCCAGGCAGCTATATTTCCACTGTTCTTTGACTCCACTTTTGTCTCAACTATTTTATTGACATGAAGTTTGGTGTCGATTTTTTACCAAACGCCCCTCAAAAACCTACTATAATTTATATAGAGCAGATGATCTTTGTGGATGGTTCAGCAGTGGGTTTTATGTTATGATTTCTATACTGTTATTCCCAGTAGTTGGTTCCTTCTCTAGAATTGATCCACCCATATTTTTCACTGGAAAAACAGTGACTTTCAGCAGATGGATAATTTCAGGTCGGTATTCAGGTTGGGCATACAAAGTGTTTTCTTGATAACTTTCTTTCCTTCTAAAAATTGCAGTTTAAATCCAAACTAGATGTGAATTATTCACAACATATCACTTCTTTTTAATCGACTTTTGATTACTGTTTATCTCTTGATCTCAGAGAAGGCTTTTGTAAATGCTAACAGGATGACAGGCTTGGTTCAGTCCTGCTCCTGTTACAGTCATTGGCCAAAAATCCTGCTGGGTCACATCCTCTGAGTGGATCACATCCCTATGGATCTCCTAATGCACTTTATAAAACGTATTCAGTAAATCCAATAGCAAGAGAAATAGGATAAAATACACAGTGCACAGATGGTTCAAAAAAAAAGCGAGCTACAGCTTCACTTTGAATTTTTGCTTATAAAGATTTACTTTCCTTATAAAAGTAACCCATATAAGTCTATCAATATTTACCTAGCTCAGCTAGGAAAATAAAACAGTAACTACAAGCTGATCTGTCCAATATCATAGTAGTACAAGCACATCGAAGTCCTCCTTAAATGCAAGTGAGCAGGACCCTGGCCAACTGGAAAGAGCAAGAGAATAGTTAACACGCCTGAGTTTTACAGACTTGCCAAGTGGCTTAGCAGTCTTTACTGAACATTTCTGTTACAGCGGCTTGCCTGAAATAAGAAACAAAGAAATCAGATTAAAGATTGAGCTGCTTAGGACAGCAGCATTAGTACAGCAAATTTCCTGGCAAGATAGCTGTTATTTTGTGCATCAGATGACTGCTCCATGCTGCAACGCTGAGCAGGGGTGGATTCTTAATCCATTTTGAAAAGTACTTAAGGAAAACCTTTAAGAAGGTTTTATCAGCTATGAGTACTGGAAGGAGGGTGAACTTCCTATCCCGTGGTTTTGTTCATATGCTATTTGGCATCTGTGTATAAAAGCATGAGAAGCCATCAAGCAGTAAGCTATTAATGCATGAGTCATGACAAGGCTTTGCAGCAATTATCAATCTTTGTATAGTCTTTGACTATTTGTCCCCTTAAAGCACTCCAAAGAGCAGGCTTTACAGTGGGCTAGCTTCAGAGCTGAGGTGAACGCTGGTGCATTAAGACACGGTTTGATGAGTGAATTTTCAAGTGGCAGTGCTGGCACAAGCAGCTGCCACACCACACACCCATTAGCGGGCACGTGGTCCTGTCTCTGTGCCTCTCTTTGTGCTGTGCCAGCGTAGGCAATTTTGTAGCTTCATGGCAACATGGACTACAAAATGATCAGGCTGCAAAAGGCTTTTTCAAGTTCAGCAGATGAACTACAGGTTTAGTCTTTTTCATACTCGTTTAGGAGTTCTGACTGCAACGTGAGTGAATACCTTAGTTAGCTTTAGTTGAGACTGATAATTAATGAGAGCAGTGTGCACATAACAGCTTGGGCTTCAGCATGGGCTGTCCAAGCCAGCTAGAGATCACACTGAATTGCTAGGGCAGCTGACACCTGGACTATTGAATCTTCATTGCTAATCGTTAGATCTGGCTTGGGTACATCTATTCAGCTTAAAATCACATCTCACAACTGCAATATGGCTATAGCTTTGCTATCAACATACACCTAAGTGCAGGTGTGTCCCTGCTGACCCAAGAGAGGAGCTGGAATCCTTCAGACACCTTTAAAGGTCTTTTCTTCTTACTTTTTTATCTTTTTACCTTTCCTTGTGCACTTTGTGTTGTTGTAGACTGTTTAAGTAGTTAAGTGGGCAACACAACCTTAAAAGGCATCATTACTGAAGGACGCTGCAAGGAATAAGCATATTAAGAACCCCTTAACCTTTGTATCTTCTGAATATAAGCCAGAATTTAAGACTTCACTGCAGTCTGGAAAGACCTGTCCTATGAATAGCACATGGCTTAGTACAATTCTGTGGGACAAAGTTCGTGTAGAGTCCTTTGCTCTGCTCCTTCTTAAAGGCAAAAAGGAAGACAGAGCCCATGCCACCAACTGTTGCAGAGTACAATATTCACCATCGCAATTTTAATCTTGGCTACTTAAGAGGACTGTGGATTTAGGCATGTCGTTATTTCTGTATGCATTAGAGTAGTCATAGCCATCTCTTCATAAAATACTTAGCGAGATCAGTCCTTCCATTGGTTTGCCTTCTAGGAAATGCAAAGGGTAGCTGTTTTTTGGGGAACATGGTTAGGTAGATGCTGTCCTATTCTGAGTGACTGTCATTGTAATCAAGAGTAGAATTCAAACACTTTATCTCAGAGAGAGCTTACAGAGATAGCAGTCTGAGCATCTAGCCTGTCATTCTGGGGGCACATAGAAAAATATACACAAATGATAGACACTGAAATGTCTAATATGACATTTGGGAGCTAGATTAAATATGGGCTTTCTTCCCGTAGGATTTGAACTGACCTTAAATAAAGAACTGCTCCCTTTGTTTTTAATGAGGTATTGCTGCAGTGAATTAACTGAGAGTAGGGGCAGGATGAAGAATACACAGAACAGACACATCTGAAATAGTTTTAAAGACGAGGCTGGTTTGGGAGTTCTTCCCCTTCTCTTCACCACTGCCTCCATTTGACTGCCCTTAAATCTTTGTGGTATCTCTGCCTCTTATAGGTGTAGACAAAACTAGTGCAAAATTCCTTCGCCTGGTATCTTTAACACTGCTAACAGGAATCATCTGGAGACTGGGAGGTGAATGTTACAGGTTATTTAGACCTTGACCTTGCTATTCAGGGTCCCAGCAGGGAGGCCAGCCATGATAATTGAGTTTTTTTGTTTGTGTGTTTGGTGGGGGGTTTTTTAGCAGTTTGATTCTCTGTCCACTAGATACGGGATTGCCATATAGTAACATGCTTAGCAGTGGTCAGTAGACAGCCATCTGCAGGGAGTAACTTTCAGCAGCTCTTGACCTGCACTATATCTGACCTTATGGCTAGAAAGAAAGGTCCAGGTCTCCGTTACCAGTCTCTCACATCTCATCCTCACCATTTCAGGGTGAAATCCTAACACTGTGAGCCTCCCCCTGAGTGGAGGGAGATTTTTAGGTAGGTCTTAGGTCTGAGCATCTTCTCACACCTTTGTTTCATCACTGGCTTGAAAAACAGTTATACGTGACTTACACTAATGTGTGTGAGAGAAGGATCTGTCCTATTTTTTATTTTTATTGTGTAACTCTCTCTGAACTGATTTTTTTAAAGGTTGCCAACTAGCTGTTGCACACAGGCTTCTAGTCTAACATATTAAAAGGAAACAAAGCAATTAGGCAGCTTTCTGATCAGTGCTGTCCTGCAAAATAACGACATTTATTTATTTTGTTGTTTTGTTGGGGCTTTTTAACTGCAGGGAAATGCCAGTATATCTCACTGTCTGCTTAGTAACAAATGTTCTCTACCCTGCAAAACTTGTCTTAACCGAAAAGATTTTTGGAATCTCAGGCCTTATGCATTATAAATTACCTGTCAGTAAGTATTATAAATTACTTGTCAGTTCAACTAAGATTATTTACTCATGCATACTGGTGGGGAAGGCAACGCAATGCCTAGTAGCAATTCAGTAGCGCAGCAAGTAGACGCTACATTGTTTACACTTTAGCAATATCCTAAAATCCTCTTATACATATTCTGTAGGTGATTCTTTGGATGCAACAGTGCCTTTTAGTGGCTAGTTAAATGCATCACAGATTCGTTATGGGAATCCCCGGAGAGTTGAAGCTTTCCTATCAAAGCTGTGGTAGATCATCTAAATTCAGGTCTCAGTTACCCAGTAAATCTACTACACTTCCGTAAAGCACCTTCTCTTTTGGGCTTTGTAGCAACTGTGGCTATCTAAGTGGCATAGTTTATTGAATCAAATCTGCTTTGAGAAAAATACAGTTCGCTCATTTTTCTAATTACTGCTGTTCCAATTTAGCCTCAATTAGTGACCTCGCGATTTGGTGAGATCAGTTCTGCCTGTGTAGAAGTGTGACTAGCTATGAAGGCACATGCAATAAGCCTTTCATTTCTTATTCTACGTCACATATTACACAATTCGATATCTCTTGTTGCTTTTCTATGAAGGAGTAAACAAAATATCCTTGTTAGCTGCAAACATCCTGTCTCTCCTTTCCCAGGAAGGCTCAGTTTCTGAATGCCGTGGACAACCGTGTTACCAAAAATCAGGGAGATGACAGCAGTGCATCTATGATTCTACAATGTTATTATTCTACCATTGTATAACGCTTTTTGATCTCTGGATCTCAACGTAACATTTCAGACATCTGTGAGGCACCCCCTCTAAAAACACAGCAAGGCAGACCCACAAAATGAATAGAGAAGTATTATTATAGTTATTTTACATGGGCGAACCTGGGCACAGAGACCAGATGCCCAAGACTAGTAAACAGGGTAATTGAACTGGAAACAAACCCCAGAGGTTCAAATTTCCAGTCTGTGCTCTAGTTACAAGACATCATCTCCCTGTGATCCTCCTCCTCATACTGGAAAGCCTGGAAAAGCCTACTGAATGGGTATCATAGCTTTTTATGTTAGGATTCAGCAGTTGCTTCAGCCACGTTTGAAAGGAATGAGTCAGGAATTTGTGTATGTGGGAAGTGGTTTCCTCTCACATTGCTGTATGTATGGATGAAATAAATTTCCTCTACTATGAAGCTTCTGAATGAGAAAATAATGTAGTACAGCTGACTGGCACTTAGTGGCTGTATTTCGACCCTGATAATGAAAAGCCAGCAGCCTCGCGAGGCCAGTTTGAATAATGCATTTCGTAGAAAAGCTGGTGAAGTCACTTGCATTCTTATAAAGAGTGACTAGAAAAGGACAAAGTGGAGAAAAAAATACCAATACTAAAACCTGATAAATTAGAGACCAGGTTCTTTAGTGAAACCTGGCCTGACTGAAACCTCAGGAGAAAATCTGGCTTTAAGACGTAAGCTATAATGCGATAATGAAGACGCCTCCCTCTGTGCTTCAGGCAGTTTTTGTAGCAACTAGTGTTCAGGAATCAGAGATTATGATAATGGCTTGTGCCTGCAATCATTCCAGCTATGGCACGCGCAGTATGCAAGGCATTTAATGTCAAACTTACCAGCATCACGCAGCGAGACAATGGCAAGAGTAAGTAAAACGCAGGTCACCTGCCTTGCAACCCCGGTCACAGCCAGAGGACCAGCGACATTGCAGAGCAGGCAGGTTTTATTTGCAATGAGACTGAACCACAGAATTTGGGTTGGGGCTAGAACCTGCTCAAAGATGAGTGTCCTCAAATCCAGGGAGCTGGTATGGTCTTCCTTCTGTCCTTCAAAGCTGATTTGTTGCTGGAGCAATAGGCTTCTGAGAAGTCTGGAGCTGGTGAACACCCCGAGTGGCTGTTCCCATCTTCTGGGGAACTGAAGGGGAAAAGAAGGAGTTTAAGGGCTGGTCAGACAAGTGGGCTGAGGCAGAAATGGGGTTAGGGGAAGAGAAACAGAACTGACTTGCACAAAACTTTCAAGAGGACTCTCAGCTTCTGAGGGGAGTGCTACAGCCAGCAAAAAATTGGAGAAGGAAGGAGACATAGGTGAGGACTAAAAGATTTCCCCAGTTGTTCATTAGCTCAGCAAGGAATTTAAGGTTCCTTTTGACTTGAAGCCTGGAATAGTTCCATATATTTAGAGACCAGCACTTTTTTTGAAGTACTTTGATGAGCTATGCAGAAGACAGAGTTGCCAGGTATGTGTTGAAAAAAGGATCTTACTGCTGTCAGTGAAGAACTTCTAAAAATAATGTTTTACATATGTATATAAAACACATAGGAGTATACATCCTGGAATACTTAAATGCATTTTCGTTTGAAGGTAATTTCTTATGGCAAGGCAGGCCAGCCTGTGAGGAGCCACGGCTCTGCACCATGCTGGTTCTCTCTGCTCTGTCAGCACAAAGACGTAGCCCCAGCGTGGCCTTCACTGTGGCTGTAATCATAGGTTATTAGTAAATCATTCCATCAGACACCCAGGCAGGGCAGTAAACACAGAGGAGACATTCGCCAGGAGAAGAAGGGAAGTGTACTTCCTCATACATTCTATGTATATTTTAGCCATTTTCCAATATTTCCTTTGCTTTCAACCTCTGCATGTCAAATGATAGTAAATTGCAAATGTACTAGTTCCAGCTGAGCACCACTGGGGATGAAATAGCTTTTCTTTGAAGCTGAAGCTAGAGTCCACTTGAAAAGCTGTAGCGAGCACCACAGAAATTTGCAAAAGAGTAACTGAAATTCTGACCTGGTGATTCAAAGCATTGTGATTCATGAAGCAAATTTTCAGAGGAGCTACATAACCCATTAGGAGAGCAGTCTGTGAAGGAGACCATCACTGTAGCTAGGATAGCAATCGCTAGGTAAACAGCTTATTAAAAGAAGGTCATTGTCTTCTAGATCAGCAGAAAAACAATACAGATCTTCATGAATATATTTTAACATTAAAAAAAATAATATATTATTCTAGCGTTTGTTTTCATTTTCAGGTGATCAAGGATCTGATTACACATTTCACGTAGAGGAAAAAATATAAGATGACGATCCAGGGCCAAATCCTCTTACATCTGAACCCTCCCTGGGAAGGGGTGGGGAGGATCGTTCCACCCCACCTTGGCTCCGCTGCATCTTGTAACATTCTGGGAGCACTTCTCATCTCTGTTGCCAGTCTCTTGGTTTTGATGCTCCCTCAGCCTCTTACCTGGAGCGTATTTGGGAGCGCTGGTAGAGGAGCTGACAGCTCTGTGTGCACCAAGGCAATTTTCTGTTGGCAAGTCAAGGCTTCCTGAGTGACACAATACAGCTGGAACACAGGACAGAAACTGCTCCATAAATTTCAATATTGCACACGTGCAAAATGTATGTGTGTGTTTGCCTGGCATGGGCAGGGACTGAGCCAGAGGCAGTCTCAGTAGTGCTATGTGAGGGTGGGTAGTCCGATGCCCGATGGTTTACATATGCGGGCAGTTCCTTGACCACATATATGAAAACAGAGATGAGAGATCTACAGGGATCCTTATGAAATCAGTTATACACGGACAATTTCAAAAGAAAACATTAGCTGGGGATAAAAATGGAGAGCTTCAATTAGCTTTTTATAGCATTTCATTTTTTGCTTTACTCCCTGTGTGCCACATGACCAGCTACCTCTCCAACATTTTTCTTCATATTTGGCAACTAGTGATGTACTTCAGCATTGCAAATGAAACTGAAGTGTATGCCTTTGCTTAATAATCCCCCCATTCATTTAAATAGTCGGTAGCTTGCCAGCACTGCTTTGTTTGCATTTTAGAATTATGGATGATGTCAAGACAGCCTTGATTAAATGCTCAGCTAACTACTGCTCAGATGGAAAGGGGCTGAAGTAAACTATTATTTCAGGGAAACTCACAAGCTTGGAGAATACATATTCTGTAATATTATTTTTTTTGCATCAGGATTTGTAATAGAAGAAATTAAGACTCTTAAGGACTTTCCCAGCAATGTGAGACTACCCATGGACATATCAGACATGCAGTATTCATATACTCTCAGGAGGATTTTGGCTGAGATCTCTACCTCTCAATAAGCGTGCTTTCTGCTTCTTCCTTCCTCTTCAGTCAAGCTTTCATTTCCAAGTATTGGTTTAGAAATTTTAGTTGCCCCAAGGGCAAACCATGAACTACATGAGGCCCACACAAAATTAAGGAGTTAGTGCCCCCATTCCAGATATTTAATCCAGAAGAAAACAATCCCCTGTTTGATATATAGTGCTAGACCTTTGGACGTGGGCAGAAACTGAGAGACAGGGACACACAAGAGTCCCCGCTAACAGTCAGACCCTGTGGGCAGCAGGAAACTCAATGCTTGGTGCACGTGAGGGCAGGTCACTTGCCAGTGGCACACAAAGAAAAACCTCCTAACTACCCACTACAGCTCAAGCTAGCTGATTGCAAGGCCAGTATATAAAACATATGCAACTACTCTCCTCGGTTATCAAGACAGACTTTCTCAGAGTATGTACTTTCCTTCCATCCAGCTCATTAAATATCAGCCTAAAAAGCAAAACATATGAAGTGGGAAAGAAACGGCCAGCTCACTACTGGAATAAAAGTTTAATAGAGGAGTCTCAGCTGCGTTCCACATATATGTTCAAATATGACTAATGAAAGCCTGCAAAAGTCTCCCTTCTCCCCTTGAAATATTCCAAGTAGACTGTCTTTCAGAGAGTGAAATCCAGTAGATTAACCCAGGCTTTAAACCGCAGGATGACTTGAATTGTCAGGAATAGACCACAGAGCAGAGACCGAAGAAAAAAAACCACCTTTAAGACATTCTTCCTTAAAACAAAAAAGGTGAAAGAAGCAAAATCAGTAGATACAGTTGCAGAATTTGGAGAAGGAAACACTTAACTGATGCTCAAGAACATTGCTTCCAGCTGCCTTGAGAGCTCTGTAGAGAAATTAGAACAAATTACCTTTACTTTGCAGTTACAACGGAAATTTAAAAAAGTTTCCAATATTGGATGGTTAATTGGAAGAACTTTCTACTGATTTTGTTTAAAAACATATTAAAGCAGAGTTTGCCTCCTTGATCTTATACCTACAACTGCGTTTAGCGACCAGAGTGGTTAAGTCTGTAGGAACCAGTTGCTGGTTTGTACCACTGAAGTTCATGCTTGTCACAACTCTGTTCTAGACAGATGATGACCTACATATGAACAATGGGAAAAAAGAAGAATGACTGCATGATACAGAAATGATAGAAACACAAGAGTATGTGTTCAGGCTGTGACACTCATTCTGCTTGGGAAACCTAAAGGGAGATGAGATTAGCTGTAAGGCTCACAGATTTACTCCTTTTCTGCATGTTTTCCTTAGTTCCCGCCATCCCCAACTCCCTTATTGCCTGAGCAGTCCTCAGTGTCCTGCTGTAGTTATCAGGTAAACTTTAGTGACCTTCCTGCTAATTGCTTTTATATGACAGCTTAATAGTCCCACTGGATACTTTAGAGAGTAGTTCATGAATCAGAAAAGTCAGAATTGGGAAAGGGCTTTTGGGTCATCCTCTCCATCTTTCTCTGCCATAAGCATTGCGGGCAAAACCCCCCAAAAAACAGCTGGCATTTTTGCAGCCTAAAACACAATTGAAAAAGAAAATCGAGATGCTCTGAAGTGCAAATTCTGCAAGTACGGATGAACTACCTGGTGGATTCCCTCATTTCTTTGCCAATTATTTCCTTCCAGTTTTGTTGCTGCTTTTGTAGCCATCAAAAGCAACTTCTTGCAGACAATGACCATGCTTGTACTATAGCATACTTTACTCTGTTTGCCTCTGACATTCACTCTGCATTGCAGCATACTATCATTTGCAGTTTTGGCCCGAGAGCACAACTGAGATTTCCAGTTCTTTTGTCCATACTGCCCAGGCAGTGGCAGACAGATACACTATAAGGCAGACACCAGAGAACGGGTGAATAGTTATTGGTAATGCAAATGGGATAGCAGTACTGGTAACAATTTTCTCTCTAACCTACTGTCTTCAAGCCCTATAAAGGCTAACATTGCCTTAAGAAACACTGTTTGAATTATTCCTCTTCCCTGTGATTATAGCCAATTCTGTCGGTAGAGAATTTACCATATGCTACTTCATGAAAGCTACTTCCATAAAAACAGCTACTGTTATATAAACATTTATTGTTTAGCACATCTATCCTTTCCCTGTAGCTGCAGAGCTGATATGCAGATCATACTGGTCTCATTTATTCCTTTGTAGTTTACATCCCCTTCTCCATCTCTCAAAGGAAGAAGGTTTTCTAATTGAGCTTTAAGGTTCTGGTCACACCAGACCTTGTAACAGGTAGGATCTATGTGAAAATTTAGGATTCTTCTTGCCTTTGGTACAGACTGCCGACTAACCCTGCTGAAAGACTCGCTTGTGATGTGTTGCCAAAAGACTAGTTTTCTACTAGCGCAGGCTCAGCTCTGTTGGCAAAGACAGGATCTCTTGACTGTCCTGCCTGTGGGTTACATAATGTTTGCAGTAGCTGGGGTACTTGGCTAATGAAGCTTGGCTAATGGTTTTTTGTTTAAAACAAACAAAGGCTCTTCTCTGTTTTCCCCCTGCTCCTGCATCAGTCAAGTACAGTCTGGCCCTTTGGTACAGCTGGACTGGTTTTCATCAGCTGACTTAATACATTTCGTAGCCTCCTCGGTAGCTTAGTAGAACCAGGTGGGATGAACAGCAAAGGAGGGATTTCCCTGGCTAGAGCTTTCCTTCATGTCTTGCTCTGCTGTGAAATGAGCCCTGGGCTGCCACTGTGCCTGTGAGACAAAGGGTCCCAGAAGCCCAGGCTGCACCCAACACTGGAGCTTGCACAGCCAAATGGAAGATGAAGAGCCATACATAAAGGCTGGGCAACCTCGACTTTCAGTCACAGAAGTCCAGAGTACCAGTACTAGCAAATTAAGCATCGTCTGAGAAGCGCAGCTCAAAGGCAATTCTGTCCTTAAGCATGTGTTGCCAGCTCTTCTCTGTGGGACTCAGCTGTCATCCACAGCCAATGCAGCATTTGTCTCTCCAAATTCTTCAGTTTCTGCAGAATCCGGAAGCACTGAGAGTCACTGAACTTCTATTGGTCCACTAAATCCGGGGGAGGAGGGATAAGATCCCGCGGGTTCAGCCTAGCAACAAGGCAAACATCATAGCTGTCGTGCATGAGGACGTTGATGGCCACCACGTTCCACTGGTTCTCCCACGTATCCAGCTCGAGGATCTCTTTGGTGATAACTTCGTGACGAGCTGAAAAACGGAAGCAACAACAGCAGGCATCAGGAGTCAAGTCAAACAGGATCAAAGAGGTTTGTGCAGTTATTATTATGACCCTTCTGTAAGGTGGCAATGAAAAGGTAATAGTTG
Source organism: Mycteria americana (assembly GCF_035582795.1). Lineage (NCBI taxonomy): Eukaryota > Metazoa > Chordata > Aves > Ciconiiformes > Ciconiidae > Mycteria > Mycteria americana. Next base: position 23,140,130 of record NC_134375.1, on the reverse strand, counting down.
TGGTACTAATAGTTACACTGTTCGAAGAGCACGGGAGCTGTCAACATATAGCAAATGAAATAGTGCAGGTGGAGATCTGCACAGTGTATTCAGTATTCAGCTCCAGGTGCAGCTGCAGGGACAAAAGCATGAAGTGCTCCATCTTGGGACAAGTATGCAGGTGGCATTTCATTGTGCAAGCAATTGTCAAATGCTCATCTTTTAGAGACAGAGTTTTGCCTGTTGTTAATGAGTATGCCTACATGCAGTATGTTGTCTTTTCTTTGCCCCAACTAAAATGCAGCTCTCGGGCTCCTGGAAGCACTCCAATACTATGGCTTTTCTTGGGTGCGAAGTCTGGACATCCTGTGATTTGGCGAGAAATAAAGACAGAAAGAAACCTCCAGGGCTTTAAAAGTACTTTAGCTGTTCTGAAGTGCTGAGGAATTTGTCATGAACGGTCAGGTTAGAAGAATGCCATTAAATCACAGCCAATCTCAAGACAAGAAGCTTTTTACTGAGACTAACAAAAAATAACGAAAGAATCACCAGGCAGCAGAGAACCATAGTTGTCAACCAGCAGCGCTATATTAAACTTCTATAAGAACGCAAAACCTTTCTTTGCTAACAAAAGTCCTGAACTCTCCAGCCATTGTTACTCAAAGCCAGGTTCTCTCCTAAAAATAAAAAGTGTCTGTCATTTCGGCTCAGTTTTTCTTTTCATCTAAATTTGCTTTCTCACAGCAAGTAACCTTAGTCTAAACTTTTCTTACTTTGAGCTGAGGACATGCAGGTGCTTTGCTGTCAGCTTCCTTCTGATGAATTTCTGGATAGATGTATTAGAAGCCAAGTCTTGGAGATTTCCAAGCACAGACACTTCACCGGTACCAGGATAAGAACGATCATAGCAAAAAACCTTGAATACTCAACACTGTTTTATTGAGTCTTGTATTGGGTCTGTGTGGCAAGGTTTTGGTAGTGGGGGGGCTACAGGGCTGGCTTCTGTGAGAAGATGCTAGAAGCTTCCCCTGTGTCCGACAGAGCCAATGCCAGCCAGCTCCCAGAGGGACCCGCCGCTGGCCAAGGCTGAGCCTGTCCGTGATGGTCATAGCCCCTCTGGGATAACATATTTAAGAAGGGAAAAAAAAGAAAACCTGGGCAACTGCAGCCAGAGGGAGGAGTGAAAATATGTGAGAGGAACAACTCTGCAGACACTACAGTCAGTGAAGAAGGAGGGGAGGAGGTGTTCCAGGTGCCGGAGCAGAGATTCCTCAGCAGCCCATGGTGAAGCCCATGGTGAGGCTGCAGGCTGTCCCCTGCAGCCCATGAAGGTCCACGGTGGAGCAGATATCCACTGCAGCCCATGGAGGACCCCACGCCGGAGCAGGTGGATGCCCAAAGGAGGCTGTGACCCTGTGGGAAGCCCGTGCTGGAGCAGGCTCCTGGCAGGACCTGTGGCCCCGTGGAGAGAGGAGCCCACGCTAGAGCAGGCTTGCAGGACTTGTGACCCCACGGGGGACCCACGCTGGAGCAGTCTGTTCCTGAAGGACTGCACCCCATGGAAGGGACCCACGCTGGAGCGGTTCATGAAGAACTGCAGCCCGTGGGAAGGACCCACGCTGGAGAAGTTCGTGGAGGACTGTCTCCATGGGAGGGACCCCACGCTGGAGCAGGGGAGGAGTGTGAGGAGTCCTCCCCCTGAGGAGGACGGAGCGGCCGAGACAACGTGCGATGAGCTGACCACAACCCCCATTCCCCGTCCCCCTGCGCCGCTGGGGGGGAGGAGGCAGAGAATTTGGGAGTGAAGTTAAGCCTGGGAAGAAGAGAGGGGTAGGGGGAAGGTGCTTTTCAGATTTGGGTTTATTTCTCATTATCCTACTCTGATTTGATTAGTAATAAATTAAACTATTTTCCCCAAGTTGAATCTGTTTTGCCCGTGACAGTAATTGGTGAGTGATCTCTCCCTGTCCTTATCTCCACCCACGAGCCTTTCGTTATATTTTCTCTCCCCTGTCCAGCCGAGGAGGGGAGGGATAGAGCAGCTTGGTGGGCACCTGACATCCAGCCAGGGTCAACCCACCACAGGTCTTAAAAGACTGGCGACAGGCTAAACTTTACAGGGTCCAGACTGAGGTTCCCATTCAGCTACCCCTTCTAGAAAGCTTTTTTTTTAAAAAAAAACCCAAACAAACCACCAACCACATCCTTCACATCCATCAACTGCATCTCATTGTTTGGACACTGCCCTTCTGTGGAACCAGCAGCAAAGGACTGAAGAAGGCGAAGAGAGTGAAAGACAGAAGAGCATCCAGAGGCATATATTGTTTCTCATGTTGGAAACACAGACCACATATTCCTCCAGAGGACAGCAACCCTGGGGGGTTAGTACCCTCAGAAGAGTGCTGTTGTGGTTTAGGTTCCGTGCAAAATTGGCGTTGATGTTATGATGACGTAGCGTCATGGGATTTAACGTACCCCTAGGGCTCCTCTGCAAGTAGCTTCAGGATGTGGGGAGGTCGGATGGAAACAAGACTTCTTCCCCTCCCAGGATCGGTTTCCTCGCTGAGCTGATTCGGGACAGTTCTGTTTACTGCGGGTCCTGTACACGCACGGGAGTTGTGGATGTCTCAGCTTTATGGAAATTTCTGCACGTTTTTGTCACGTTTATCATATTTATCATTGCAGCACAGTGTGTCTGCCCCACGGTCCACAGCCCGTACTCATTTTCCCCTCAGTTGTGTCTACAATTAATTGTGGCATAATTTTTCTTGGTCCAAACCCAGACCTCTGGGACTTTCATAGATCTCTAGGAGCTTGCTTGAGTAAAATTCAGGTCAGATTTCAGGATTTAGCCTCATCTGAATAGTCCTTGTTCCATTCCTTTCTGCTGTTCACAGAAAGTGAAACAATAGTCATGATGGTTTACTTATTGAGCCTGGATGTTAAAGGAGAATACTACTACTACTACTACGTAGGAAAGCTGCACCCATCCAAGAGAGAAGACAGCAAACTGCTAAAAACCCCAGTTACACATGAAGAGAGAAGGCACGACTGACAAACTGCAAACAAATAATGTGCCAGTACCAGCACAGAGCTCATTTCTGTATGACCCTGCAAGAGTGAACAGGTTTTTCCTAAGAGACAAATACGGAGGCACAAACAGACCTAAGCTGTGACATGGGAGGCTCCAGTCCCTGTATTTATTATTAGATCATCTCCTTTATGCAATGAATTTTTATGCCTGCATTTTCTTTGGCATGGGTGATGACAAAAATGAGCCAATCGGAGGGAAAAAAATCAAACACTGGAACGGAGACATTCTGTGGGTGATTGCGACACTTCAGAAAAAAAAAAATCATAATTAAAACATCAAAGGCAGACTCAGCAACCCTTCCTCACAAGCCTTGCTGTGTTTTTTCCTGACCTTGGTGACTCACAACCTTTAGCGTCCCCTGTTTCCCTTCTCTGTGGGATGTTGTAACTGGTTTTGTTCCACTCTACAGATTCTGCTTTCCAGCACATGGAGTGTTAGTTAACTCTTAACCCTTGGGAGATAAAGAGAGTATGTTGTTGGAATAAGGGAAGCAATCATTTCTCTAGTCTTATCGTGTTTAATATAAAAGGAAGCAGCACCCTGTAGATGAGAAAGTTCATGTGAGGAAAAGCACTGCTCAAAATACAGTCATACTTCAGAAAAAAATGACATCCCCCTTTTCTTTTTAAAAGAGAAGTGAGTTAAAACACCCCCATCCTTAAGTCTTTTCTTTTTTTTAACTTTTTAAAAAATTTTTCTTGGTTAGGACAATAGAAAAGAGAACAGCACCTTTGGTTCCAGGCTGTAATGTTGGATTTGGGTTTTAATCCCAATAAAGTTTTAAGTCTGAAGGTGCAAATAATTCCAGATTCTGCCTCATCGGTTCACCTTATTTAATTGCAATTTTTTTTTAAAGGCAATATCTTAGCAGCCGATTTTGCTTACAGGAGAATAATGTGATGTCTGCAAAAAGAAATTGGCTGTATTACACAGATGACCTGCTTAAAAAGCCACCCCACAGAACTCCCTGTCGTACACAGCGTTACTCTGCATCACTTCCCCGACAACCACCTTACCTAATGAAAGAATTTCACTCCTTGCCAAATGCTTTCATTTTTTTCTACAAAATGAGGCAGTATTTTTCTGCACATTCTTGTTTAACCATGAGAAGTTTTAAGAGACTTTCTTTACACTATGTTTTTCTGCATAGGAGTTAAACCCCTTTATATTAGAATTATTCAGGTAGTACAAACCTAACCCTAACGCAGACCCTTTTCAAGCAGTAAAATAGTGTTTATAGCAGTATGGTTTATTCTTATTCAGGAAAGGAAAAGGCTAAACCAGCATAGGGAACATTAATTCCAGCATAAATTTATCCCCACGAGAAATTGTGGTATGTTAAAAGAACGTCAGAGCTCTTTTGGTATAGTTACGCCTTTTTGATGTACAAGTGCAGACTGAAGGCTAGCACTGCACCTACAAACCCATCTTTTCCCAGTGAAAGAACTTGAGTTATACCTGAAAATGTTTCATTTATAAATGCTAAAATCATATTTCATATATGTAAATATAGTAGTCTGAAAGCAAAATTAGTCTAATCTTTACATTCTGTTACATTCTGGTCTGTAAACAAAACACTTTCCCACAATTTTTCATATGAAATTTTTCTTTGAATGTGCAGAAAAAACAACAAAAATATTGATTTTCAGTACATGATTGCCTGCACTCCATAAACACAATCACGTTTTCTCTTTAAAAGGTTTATTTTCAAATACGATTCACTCCCCAGATATGGCCAGACTTAATTTTATGCTGTAAGTTTTCTCATGTCATTTGAATCAGGACTGGCCATAAATCAGGATGAACCATTCTTGGAAAGACCCCCAGTATGACTGCAGGCAACATAAATATTTGATCTGCTTTTTCTTCTGTTTTTTTTTTTTTTTTGAACTGCATTCCATTTGTGATTTGGAGGTTGGGGGAGGAACAACTTTCTGTGTGAATATAGTATTTATTACCACTTTTGGTCTTTTTTGACCTTGCTTTCTCTTTCCTATTTGGAACTGACCATTCAGATACAATTATTAGGTTTTGTGTTGGGAGGGTTAAAGGGAGGCAGATGTAGAAGAATTAAGCAACATGCTTAACAGGTAGAAAATCTATAGGTCATCCAGGACTATTAACCATGCAGCTATTATGTTCATAAGCCAATACAAATAAATTCACTCTACTATAGCCTGTTTAGTGTCCAGAGCGTTGAACTCAAAAAAATTCATGCTGAATTTTAGTTCACTGGAGTTAAATCTATGGCAAGTTTGCTGAAATGTGGTCAATATTTCATTATTTCTTATAGAAGCCCATTGACATCAGCTGGTATATATTTGCCTCCATCTTCTGAATGAGGAAACAGAGTTCTGGAGATAGCGAGAGCACGTGCCAAGTCACGAGTCGTGATGCCGCTGCATCAGTGGAGGGCAGAGATATCCAAAGTCGTTTTGGACAAGCTCACCTGCCTACTAGCTGCGGCATAGCTGCATTGACATAGTGGCACACGGCCAGCAGTGCCTAAGCGAGTTTATCCAGAGCAGGGCCGGGTACCTCAGCCCAGAACCGCATGGTGTAGTGGGGGTAGTCTCGGTGTCACATCTGTCCTTGCCCATGAGCTCCGTGCCCTGGGACATCCTCACACAGGCTACTTGCCCGAGCTCCTGCCGATGTCGGTTCTCGGGTTGTCACAGCACCTTTTCCTTTCCAGTTTGCAGTTTCCTAATGTGCTCTATCTTCTTTCGCCATAAATCAGCTTATAAAAAAAGACACCAAACCTGTAGTGGTTAAACCGTTAACTGTCTGCTCTGCACCTTACGTGGAAAAAAAAAAGCACTTGAACATCACAAGGTGCTTGCCAGTTCCCCAACAGTCCCCAAAATGTTCACTCAGGTGTTTCTTTCAGTGGCTTCCCCAGTTCTTGTCACCTAACAGCCACCCCAGAGCTGCCTTGAAGCAGTTCAGCCTCCGCTGCTGGTTTGTACCTGGTTTTGCATGCCATTATCCGTACCAGAGAATGATTTTAAACATATGGGACTGGCCTCTGCTACTTATCTTCCTCGCCACTAATAGCTGCTTTCATAATTACATGATGCGGAGGTAGGCGACTTGGGAATTCACGTTTGTGTTGCAATGGGATAAAAGTGCATTTAGATCATTACCACCAGATGTCCGGGCTCCTCATTTGCAGTAGGAAAAAGAATAAGTTCATCAAGTCTGTGGCCTTCAAGCCCATTTGCCTACGCGAGCTGCCCCCTAACTCTACCAGCCTTGCTAGCATAACGCAGCGAACGCCCCTTGCGGGGTCAAGTACATCCATCATCTATGCCTGTGGGCAGAAGCAGGCAGAATACACAGGAGAGGGAACTTGGCTGGGCTGTTTAACATGCTGGCCAGCCTTCGTGATGTTGAGTATCAAGGCAGCGTATCCCACCAGACACAGCGAAAGCTGGGAGGCAGGTTGGGGCTTGCATTTACAACTGTGGCAGTTTACTGTTTTCAGAGCACCTGCGTGGAGTAAGGTAAGATACTCGCTCTCGTGGACTGGACCTCTATCCTCTTGCTCTGCTGCGTAATTCTTCAGGACTAGAGTTTCATGATCCACCCGTTCACTCACAAATCAATATATATTAACATTTTAAAAAAATTATATGTAAAGAATGGGATGGTCTACAGGAAGGAAGTTCTAATTCAGTTACTTCAACTGTTTTTCTTGGCATCGATTCAGCTACTTCAGCTTTTAAAATCTTTCCAGCTTTTGCCTGTTGGTCATAGGCAAGGCCTCTTCCAGACATAATCTTCCAAGTGCTGGTCCTGCTTGCGCTGCAGGTGATAGCCGGTTCCCAGATTACCGGGGCAGCAGGATCAGCGCTCCTGAAGTCAGTGCACCATTCGTATGAGTAAAAACTACAAGATCGGAATAAGAATTACCAGTCTCTGACCATCCTAAGATACTGTTTCTAAATGCCTTACAATGGGTTAATACATTATTAATAGAGGATATAAAGCATGTTTAGACTGTATGCATGACAGGCAGTTATGAACACAATAGAAGATGTCATACATGGCTACAAGCCATGTTTCTAAACAACCTATTGACCTCTTCAGCAATTAATTAAAATGCATTAAAATATCTATTAATCATTCATTAACCCTTTATAAACTATAAATGAGCCTTAGTACGAAGCATGACTGAATTACTAATACTGTGCTGTCAGCTGTTGGGTCAAATTTAGCTCTGAAATGAGCAGGTGCTGCTCCCCAGCAATTCCCCTGACCTGTATTGGCAGCTGATGAGCAGGGGGTAAATGGGCAGCCCTCCCTGGGAAGGCAGCAAGCTGGGGAGGTCTCTCCCGCACGCCGGTTCCCGACAGCAGCCCGGCAGCTCACGCCGGCGCTGGGGAGAATTCGGCAAAAGGGCGAGTAGCATCTTTCGGGGGGGACTTGGCACGCAGCCTGGAGAGATGTGGCAGTGCCTGCCGTGCGGCGGGCGGCCGCCAGCAGATTTCTATGCCGAGCGAAGCGCAGGGACCCTGAATCCCTTTCATTGGTGGGGATATTTATTCAAATGGTAACAACTGTGGGCAGGAGAACTTTAATTATTCATCGCTGCCCAGTAAATTCTGACGGAGGGAAACAAACAGTGCTGCAGATAGGCAGCCCAGGGTTTGCCCCTCTGCTTTATTTAGCTGGGAACATGGGAAGGTGCTGGAGAAACAGGTTTTATTCCAATCCCTCAACCCCCAAACTTCACAAGTGCAGTATTTACTGTGCCAGACTTCTTAATATGTCTAAATTTAATCTGATTCCAGTAATGTTCCATAACCACTATAATAAAAAACAAGCACTAGAATGATTCTCCATCTAAATCACATAATGGAGGAGACTAGGGGGAGCAGCCTTTATGGGAGATTAGTCAAAATAAATAACTATTAAGCTAGTCCACTGTCAGGAGAGGATGGCGTGGAGATACAAACTCATTAGCTCAGCTGGACTACAGTAATTACTACACGGTTCTGCACTGCTGCAAGCAGCGCCGCTTCTATTCCAATGTATGGATTGCAGTTTATGTAAATGAGGACGAAGAGGCCAGAAAATGAATCTAGGGTAAGTACATATCTTTTTTTTTTTTTGGTAAAATTGGGATGACACAGCTAGTAGGACTCGGTGTCACTATCACCTATCTTGGCTAACAGTTGCAAACACAAAATTGAGATTCTTGCATTACAAGTTCATAGATATTTCTTCCCTTTCCCCTTGCTCTGACTGTGACACCGCTTAAGTGAAAAATTGTTTTCTACTTGGTATCAGTAAATAAATAACAGAACTGGGTTAAGCAGCTCTGGTCCCACACATGATGCTAAACACATTACAGAATTTTTCAACGTATATAGTAGGGAAGCAGTACGTATATCTTCTCTGCTATAAACTACATTTGAGATGGCAAAACTGCCAGTTCAGAGAAAGACAGTTCCGCATCGAGTGTGCTGTTAGCTGATGAAATCATAAGACCTTTTAAGTGATATGTGCTGCTAATAGCAGACCTGTTAAACCTTTTATTATTTGCATTGAGGTGGTTGTCCCTTTACTTTGCACATCAGCTGATGTCACATGGGTATACAGTAAAGATGGCATTCTAATTATCAAGTTAAAATATCAACTTAAAAAATCAAGTTAAATCATCGAGTTAAAAAAAAATCAACTCTGGATTTGAATTTATTAATTCAAATCCGCGAGACAGGCAGTTGGACCAACATCTATGATCTGAAACTAAAGCTACAACCCGCGGCCCCCAGCAGCAGGCTACGAGATCTGTATTTGTGCAGCAACAATGCAAAGTCAACAAACACGTGCCTCCGCAAGCCGACAGTGACAGCAGATGACACAGCCCCAGCAAACAGGCACGCGCCCTTGCCTTCATTATTTTCACCAGAAAAAAATATTTATAATACTCAGCAGCAGTCAAAAAGAAAGGGAACCCAAGCTGGCAGGCATTTTATGTAAGCACGTAATGCCGCATACCTGAAGAGCTGCTGGCCACCTCCTTCGGCGAGGCACGCTAACGAGGCTGCTTCTGCCACGCAGGGGCTAACGTTACTAGCTGTCAGCCCGTGCAGGTGGCAGGTTTTAGGTCGACGTAAAGGCGAAGGAAATAAAACACGTCAACAAGAACGTTGTACAGTCAGGCTGCAAAGGCTGGTTTAAAACCCATAGTTACAGCAGTAAGTGCGGCCACATATTTTAACGATTAGTAGCAAGCTGGCTGGCTACTGCACGTTGAGTCCCGAGTCTTCACACTACAGCTAATGTTTTCACTCTGTGCAGAACTACAACCTAATGGACAAAACCAACCATTTGAAACATTTCTGAATATCTTGATGAATGCTGTAACATTGCTGACAAATGACAGGCAACGTTCACACCACTAGGCTACACGAGCTGGAGCTGAGTGGCGGAGACAAGCAGATTAATGGTTCCTATTTGCCATAAGAGTTTTAGTAGAAAATGAGCTAATTCGTATAAACTACTGGCTAACAGATGGAGTTTTGCAAGTCTTGCTAAGGAGGAAACAAATTCAAAACAAGCAGAAGTGATTTTTTTGGGGTACTTATGATAAGAACATACAGTATGTGTCAGCTAGCGATGCAACACAGGTCTCAGAGTGGTTTGTACCATCTAACCATAGACACCAAGCTCCTGAGGTGTTTGCCTTGGGTAAGCCAGGTTAGAATCCCTCATATCCCGATTGAAACATGGAGCATTAAGAGACAAGAGAAGCCCTCAGGGTTCTGAATTGCCTTCTGGTCTTTCAGAGCAGATTTAGAGCACCAAGGACCTGAATCTCCTTCTGGAAGTGTCTGTGCTTCTCCATATGCTGCAGAGTGCCCAAGGTCACTAAGATCTTAGTGTAGGCGCTCCAGATAAGTGTGTAAACTTCAGCTGAATTAATCCCCTTTCATGGCCAGGCCTTGAGCAAGCTTCTAACTTGAGGAAGCCTCAGCAGGGGAAGTCTTACAAGGTGTGTTTACCAACACAGCTCAACATTGAAGAGCATTCCTTGCAGTTCAGAGGAAGCATGGACTCTCGATGAAGCTTGGACATACTTTAGAGTCCACTCATCCTTTAGAGAGACTGTGCTCTGTGTTGTTCAAACTCTACTCTCAGCTGGCCAAGCCGATTTCCCTCTGGAGACTCTAAGTAGCTGTAATTTCTCTTCATCTGCTCCTGGGGATGCTGTTAGGGCTGCACCACTTGTCCTCCTTCAAGCAGACAAAGATTTGTGAGAGGCAATATATATGGGATGGGAATCTTGCCATCACAAAACTTTGAGTGTCATATGGGACTCAGAAGCTATGGTAGCTGAGCAGTACTTATCTTTTCTCCAAATTTAAGGCCCCTTGAGCAGTTGACAGCTGCTTTTCAGCTTTGTGTTTGTGTACAGCATCTCTGGTCTCTAATTATCCATTTAGGTCAATACTCTTGCAGAAAGGCATACAGAGCGTGGCATATACACGAGTAAAATTAAGATGCAACAGCATCCTTAGTAGGCCAACTTGTTGGATCAAGAGTGGGTTTAAGCAAATGCAAAGACAAGTTGAGGCTGGGGAGTTGGGGACAGATCTATAGTATATAGGGAACTGGTTGCAGCCCCTTATATATGTTGGCTAAGACTTTCCATTGCAGCAGTACTTTTGGCTTATTTTCTTTTTTTTTGAGAAGCACTTATTCTTGAATGTTGACAGCAGCCCTTTAGTGTTCAGCAGGCGGAAAACCCAGAGACTACAGCTGTGCCTCCAGCTTGTTCCAAAAACTCCACTTGGTTGAAACTAAATTACAATGTTTTGTCAAATTGGAATATCCTCTCTTGGTTGCATCCCTCACAAAAATCAAAGTGGCATGCCAAGAAACCCAAAAGACTAAAACCAAACAAGCACATTCTAAAATAACCCTATCTGCTACTAAAGCAGCAGCAGCACATGCTGTTCCGTGAATATCCTGAAGCTGCTGAGCAGCTGTAATTGTGGAAGAGCAGAGTCAAGCCACCCTCTCCAAGCTCCCATATGACAGTAATAGCCCTCGCTCCACCCTTCGCCCCCCAAGAGCAGATCAGGCAAGAGCTCTTTCCAGCATGCAGAGGCGATGGGGCCGGGGAGAGAGGCCAGCTGGAGAACATCTTCAGGTTCAGCATATGGACTCCACCTATCTTTTTCTTGATGATGGTAGCTGGAAGTTGTTATTGTTATGAAGATTTAGAAAGCTCTTTTCCTTTAATAGCTTGAAAGTCATATTAAGAAGCCTGTCCTTAAAGCACAGTTTCCTCTCGACTCCTCAAACATTTTGGATCCATCTGATTTACAATTGAGCGCGCGAATCTTATTTTGGCTCCCTTGTTAACAGACATCGTAACACCTAACACCACAATCACATACTATTTCTTCGCTGGTATACAAAATGCATGCATAGGGGGTCAGAATTCAGGTTGCACAGGTAACTACAAAACCGGCATTTTCTAACTCGGACTTCTTGTTTTCCAATCTAAATAACACTTTTAGTGCAGGGGAGTTCTATACATAATTATATAGATTGCAATAGTACAGTCAGGAATCAGGACCCCATTGAGCTGGCATTATACAAACACACAAAAGATGGCCGGCTTGAAATCCACAGGGGGACTTTCAACCTCTCCCGGTACTACCGCTCTTTATACATGACTCAGTGACAGAACGTGGTGGTTTGTACAGCGAGTGTTTTGATGGCTCTGAAGCTACCTTATTCAGAAAATCTCATACTAATCTGTTAGTCACCTTGAATGAAATTGCTTCATTTGCCAGCGCAAACGATCAGCCTTTTGAGATTTGTACCCACTAACTTTAAGCTTTTTCCTAACACTGCTGAGAAAAAGATAAATATGACGGCACAATGTTTGCTATGGAAACACGGTGATGTATCATAACCATAATCGCTCTGAGGTCACAGAACTTCCATCAGAGATGACACGAGAACGTGCCTGTTGGAGAGCTGCCATACGGTTGTTTTCAGGAAGCAGCTTCCTCAAACGGTAGCAAATGGAGGGAGGGGAAGGTGAGTTGTCAACTAGCTGATGAAAATCACCATTCTAACATGACAGCAGCTTTAAGTTTAGAGTTTGTTATACAAGTAGAAGTCGACGCAACTGGAGTCGGTGTAACGTGAAGGACACGTCACCCAGTGATACCACGCGGCCATTCCTGGGCAACAGCGAGCCTGACGTGACATTTATTAGCAGTGGATAATGCATCTGTATTACTGCTCTCTCCTAGAAAGGGAATTGGGGTAGCAGCTGCTGCGTAGCAGGAGAGTTTAAGTGTGCATGTTTTGAGAGACTCTTTGCATTTATAATGAAAAAAAATAATTGTTAGCAGTACTGGAGATGTAGATAGAGCCAAGCACGGTTGGGAGGAGGAAGACTTAAAAGGAGGAAGGTGGCTATGGGGCTAGGATTATTTGAAATCACCAGATCTGGAATTTTAGTCTTTGTACCTCATTGAATACACAAGCTTTTTCGACACTGATTATGAAAAGCATGGAAGTAAACAGGCAGAGCCAGATAACTTGGCTAAGGACAGACGGATAGTGCCTTAATCTGCAACAAATATGTCCAAGTTCTTTAGTGTCTATAACACACTAAGCTCCTGATCTCAGTAGCTCTGGATGTAGATTTGGACAGGTTTAGCACAGATCAGAAATATCCTTAATTTTTCATGTTTTGTTAAGAAAAAAAGGCAAAGGACAAACAGAACACAATTCATATTGACATTAGGAGCCGACAGTCCAAAGGGCTGAATCGGCTCTGCTGTTGCAGGGCATGCCAGTGCCACCTGATAGGGTTGGTCGGTCATCAGGTCAGTCTGTGCACAGTGAAACCGATTTCAACCACGTAAAGTACGGCAGACTCATTTTAGTACCTGCTCCGCGAAATCCTCCACAGAGGTACAGCTTGCCTTCCACGGAGCCGGCGCTGCTGGAGTTTGTTCGTAAGGAGAGGAGGGGAGAAGGCATAGGAGGTCCATCCCTCCAGAAGTCTCCATCAGGGTTATAAATCTCCACTGCATCAAGACATTTCCGTGTCTGTCCCCTGTCATGACCAAGGCACCCAATTCCTCCTGCAAAAGATACATAGGTCAGATGTAGCAGTCCCAGATTCTGCTGAAAAATACACGGCTGGCTGCGTCATTTTTTGTTTACATGTCCTCATCTCCCTCCCTTTCTTTTCCCTTTTGCAGCTCCAAAAATTTGTTAGGTAGTAAACTCAAAGCAGAGGCTACTGCACATTATCTACGGACATCGAAGCAAGCTCCTTTCTGAAGTCTTGTATCGAAGGAAGGACAAGAGGCATGTCTTCAAAACGCAAAGGTATTTTGTCTTGTTTTCTGCCTATATAGTAGAAATAGTCATAATTACTTGTTCTGTGTGCTGGACAAATTGCTTTATTATTAAGTTGCAATGGATCAAAAGTTATTCTCCAGTTACTGTTAGTGGATTTGACCCTTACACTTGTTAATCAATGATCAGTTGGATTTCTTTGGTGCCTTTTCCAATAACAGAAAAAGAGTGCACCCATTTCTTAAGGGAAATAACTTCCAGAAACAAACCCATCCAATATGCAGGAATGCCAATCGACTTGTTTGTGACGAGCCCCACTGCTGAAGGGTTAATTAGGATGCCCGAAGTTGGTCTGCAGGATTGAAACAGATCCCGCTTTTCGTTTGCTGGGACATACTGCAACAGGCTGCAGACATACCCAAGATCTCAGTGCACGCTGCAAACGCTGTACACTGAAATCACAGTGTAAACACCGCCTTTCCAAATCCTTTCCACTGATCAAATCCAGATTTTCAATTCACAGCCTTTGGTTCTTGAGAATTAATATGCTGACGTACCCTCGCAGGTTTTCCATCTGCGCCAATGGACACAGTACCCTGTAACGAGCGCTGGTGGCACGCTGAAGCAGTTCTTTTGTGCATGTGTGTGTATGTATGTGACCACTTTTAAATAAAAAATGACTGCAAGATGCAAGCAATTTCCACACGATACCTGTGTAGGACTGCTCAGTTGTGCGAACCCAAAATGCATTGTATGGCATGTAATTATGCCCTTGCATATGCAAAGGGAAAGGACTGCGAGTACAACCTGTGCAAAGTTGGTGAGGCTGCTTTTAAAATATATAGCCCCTAGCGCTGTTAAGCTGGTCTGTCAGAGAAACGAGCCCCTAGCGCTCCAAGTTTTACTTGCGTATGGTTTTCCATCTACCTCTTAACATGGACTGTGTTACTTTTTCAACCTTTGTGCATTCTCCAAAGGTATTTGCAAGAGGCAGCGACATGTAAATAGGGACTGTAATGCTTCAAATTTGCTACCGCTGTATTCCTGAACTGTATTTTAGAGTCAGGTAAAGACAAGATCAGTTATGCCTGTATCAGAGCAGCAAAATTAGAACCAAATTCAGTGTCCATTATCATCAGCAGGAAGTTTTCCTTCAGCTGAACTTAGCAGCATTTGATTCACTTCAATATTTGAATTTGAAAACCTTCACTGGGTTTGGTTTCCGTTCCTTTTCCTTGCACAGCAAATCTTTACTTGCCCTAACACCTACCAATAAGGTCCTAGCAGTTTGTGTTAGGCTCCCCTCAATGTGTGCTTAAACAAGGCTAGCATCCAAAGGCTTTCGTTACTAGCTTAACACCTCCAGCTAAGCAGCATTTCCTCTGATGGGCTCCCCTCTGAGGAGCTCTGATTCACCTAAGAGAGCTGAGGTAGAGAGTAATTGTGGTCATGGAATTTTGCTAATCATTTCCATGCCAAAACGGGAGTTGTATGCATCATCATGCTGAGCCTTTCTCACGGTGGAGTCTCACTGAGCTATTCCTTAGGACTATTTGGAAACAAGAATAAGTTTCAGAGCTCAAACATTTACTTATTGTATTGTTCTTTATGCCAGGAGCATTACCCTCTTCTATGCAGTATTCTCCGCTACTCCTTAAGGGCTTGTAAGAGAGGTGCCCCGCCGAGGACAGGACGCTATTCCCCTAAATGTATCAAGAAAAGTTTTAAGGGCTAATCAAATTTTTTAACTGATAAGGCTATTTCATTGATAGCTTATCACGTAGTCTTTCTGATTCTATAGCATCCTTAGGTCGAATCACAGAGTACAGCATGCAAGAATTTGCTACCGAGGTACGTACAGTCTACAGAGTGCAGTGTAACATTGGAAGAGATACTCAAGCCAGTTTCAGCTGGGAACCAACATTATTAAAGCTCCCCACAGCCTAATTTGATCTGTTGAAAAGACAGCTTTGTGGTGCCAAAGACAGACTGCTGCTGGTTCTCAAGCTAGCATTTTTTTGACAATTAGCCCAGGTGTTACTGTACACCACTGAAGAATACGCACTCACCCAAAGGAAAAGCCTTCATATGAAGAATGAAAGAGCATCTTGTTCAATCAGAGGAATGAATGGTACCAGTTAGGGAATGCACGCGGCACGTCAGAGTCAAACAACAGTAGCTTTGCTGATTGCCGCGATATTTCAAAGGGACAAAATGCCCCAGAACTCTCCTAGAAGCATAATTGCTGTTTGTTTCTTAGTGCATTTTTATTGTCATTTTCTCAATTGAGTAACTGTAGGGCATGGTAACTTCAGAAAGAACAGAAATAATCAGATACAAAACCGATACGGCACAGCCAGTGACTTTTTGCAAAAAATCACAACCATTACCAGTTAATGAAGACATTCAGCTGCCAATCCAGGGGATTCGCCTCCAAACATTTTTCCTGTATAGTTATTAGAAAAGCAATCTTTTGTGACCCATTGGAGCACCTTTTGAAAAGTTTAAGCACTACCACATATTTTCAAGCATTTATGAAACCTTCATTGGATAGTTTAAGCAACTTAACGTCCTTTAATCCTGTTATTATCAGAGACAGTCCTGAAGGTACTACATATCTCCATTTTATTTACGCCCTCCACAACCATTTCAGATAAATCCAATTTCATGTTCAGTTTACAACAGGGCAAAGCTAAGTTCTCAGCAAATAGAAAGTAAGAAGGAAAAATCAGAAGGGAGTAAAGTTTAATTTTCAAGCTTAGAAAAATAGTATTCTGAAAAACAAGAAAACAAGAATTGCAATCTCCTCTTCTAAAGCAATGCTAACACTGAAATATTGCTAACAAAGGAATCTGAGGATATTAGACTCTACCAGCACTGCTTTGCTGTGTTCCCAGATGCGGTAGCTGAGAAATACTCCTGTGAGACAATACTCTTCTTTCTCTATGGAGACTGATGTCTCGGGCCTCTTCCCAAAGAGCCAAATACACAAATCAACAAAAAAGGTTCTCAAACTTAAATCAATTCACATCTGCAACTGAGTGGAGGCATCTCACGTTAAGCGGGCTATCCATCATCTACAATGTGTATATGGCAGAAAAAAGAAACTTGCTGTGTCAGGCAGTTCAGGCTGCTTTGTGCTCCGTCACTCACGACTCCAGATCATCCTGTCCCACTGCCTTCTTCATTCAGGTTGATGAAACCATTAGGAGTGCAAGTGGAGACATATGGAATTACAGTTAAGACCGTGAAGATTTTCTTTATTTCACGTTCCCCGAGTAGAGCAGCTGAACAACTGAGTTCATGCTCTGCTCCTACAGGACCCCCTACGTAAAATGGAGGTAACCTTAAAGAGGCTAAGGGAGAGCGCAGTAAAGAGGGCAGAAGGTTGTACGTCATCTGGAGGGGACTCTTGTGCCAAGTGACCCGCCAGCAGCACGTGGATCCGTACCCATCGTTGTACCTTAAACCACCCAGAACTATAGGTGGGGTCATTAAGACACACAGGCTGTGATCGCAGCCTCCCGGGAGTCCCGACAGGCGTGCAGAAGGGCGGCAATTGCTATTTCCATGCCCACGGACTGGGATGGATGCTGGGGAGGGTCCTCCATTAACCCACGCTCACCTATCCCATCACAGACAGAGCGGGTGAATTCAACACCACCTGGCTTAGTTCCCTGCATAAAGCACAAGTATATGTCCTTGTGCAGGGGGAGATGGATTTCTCACTGGGAGATTTGAACATTTCTGGCATTTTCACGTCCATCACACAAGAGGATTTAATCCCAGAACCCAGCCTTTCCCCCCCTCCCTTACAGATACACCCTTTCAACACGTTAGGCTTTTTACATTATGTGCTTTCCCTAGGAGATATTTCAGATGCCACTGAAGGACTAAAAAAAGCCAGTGAAGCCACCTTTGTGTTCCCAAACCCATTAATGCTTGAGAGCTTTCCATATCACGCTTGGATAATTCTGCAATCAAATATACTTTTCAAGGGCACTCGGTAAGCAGTGGTTCTAATGGACTTTAAATTTAACATGAAGCTCCATTAGCAAAATAAATATATAAATAAAACACATTATCTTTATGAAGAAATCAGGATAGAGAAGACAAGCCTTTGATGCAAGAAGGCAAAGCAGGGTAGGTGATGCGATTAGCACGTCTTCAGAATTTCAATGAGGTACGGTTCTGTGCCTTGCTATACCCACACGCTCCTCGTAGCTGGCTGAAGGCAAAGCATATTGCTTTGGCCGAGCTCAGCTGCCTCCCTCTTGCCCCACACTCATCTGAGAAGACTGAATGCAACTGGAGTCACATCAGTTCTAATAACAGAACACCCTTCCAGCACTTGAGGGGGAACGTCTGTAACGGCCACGAAGTGGTAAAGAGTCACTAGTAACAATTAGTTCAGCAGGTGCAAAGGAAATAAGTGCCTTAGATATATCAGTATATTTCTATAGGAGTGACGCTGACATGCAGTTGAGTTTCAAGAGATAGGGAACATTCCTACCTACACGTACCCGGTGACTTCACCCACATCACTGATACTTGTAAAAGCAGGCACTGGTGCAGAGCAATTCCACTACCAAGTCTCGTCCACACCAAGCTCTTATGCAGCTACGTTTGCCTGGCAGCTGAGTCCAGCATGGACAATTTTCTTTCCCCCAGGACAGCCACCCAGATCCAAGTCTAGATTGCTCATTGCACAGACAGGACAGCTGGCCAAAATGACACCTACAAGGTGGTTGGTGGTTCAGAGCGGCACGGCGATGGGGACCTCTGAACAGCAGGCTTCTTACCATTCAGTTTGGTTCCCCCACTAACAGACACCTGAAATTAGGTCTGAACTACGGTCTCTCAGCCAGGGCAGTACATCAGGGAGCAGCAAGAGCAGAGCTGCTTCCAAAGGGAAGGTGACCCAGGTAATGAGCTCACCATCAGGGCGCAGCTCCATGGGACCAGAGTTTATGGTCCTACCATAAGGAGGCAGGCGGTTGCAGAAGGTCCTACCAGCAGTTGTCAGGCAAAGGCAAGGTGACAAGAAGAGGCTGATACTCCAGGCCTGTGCTTAAATTATGCTCCTGAACCTATGGGCAAGAGGGTGTGGGTGGAGGCCCCAGGTGATGCTGGTCAGGATGATTGAGACCTATTAGTGCCCTCAGGGCACTGACCCTGTAGTTCTTTATCATATAATTAAGTCCTCAGATCACAATACCAAGCAACATGTATTCTTATGAGCGCCTCTTTGAATTTTTATCAAAGGAACCTGGAAATGGGTGAAAAAAAAAGGAGTCATTCCCCAACAAGCAAGTGAAATCTAAGCTCTGCCGCCCATGAAATAATTCACTATTGAATTGATCTCTGGAATGCACAATGGATTTAATAGCGCTAATCTCTTCTGTAACGTTTCCCTTCATTACTCTTTAACAGCACTCAAGCTGAGAGTCTCAGCACTCACGTTGCTCTCTCACTCTCTGCAAAGCAGGGCTGCATAGCTGGTTTCTCGGAGAAATAAGGGAGCAATAAAGCTAGCCCTGGCAGGCGCTTCCGAAGATGAAACCGAGAAGCACTGTCATTCTTTACTAACACAGAGCAAAGCAGATGAGGTAATGCAGTTTGTAGAAGACATGAGGGCAAAAGATTGATTAGAAGCAGGGCTGAAAAAACAGATTATTGTCTTCCTAAACATGCTCAACACTTCGGTTCCAGCTCCTCCTTTTCTCCTGTAATGCCTTGTTCTTATTGCCTTTGATAATGTGAGTAGAAAGCATTTCTGACCTCATCTATCAGACCAAATTTTTGCCTTTTTTGTTCCTCCCTGCACACAGGCACTATGGAGGCTGTTGCACAGGTATAACAGAGCAGAATCAGGCCCGTGAGCTGCTACTTGTCAGAAGTCCAAAGCATATTTATAAATAGACATGTTTATTTTAGAAGAAGGTGTTATTCAAATGCACAATTAATACTTAAGCATGAAAGCTAAAATGTCTCCTTCCAGCGCCTCCTACACATGCTTCCCTTTCCAGAGAGACCCCAAAGTACATATTCAAATAAGTATTTTATGATCAAGACATTCCCTATTTAATTGAACCTCGTTTAACTGCTTAAAACTTTTAAAAGAAGCTCTCAGCAAGAACTCAGGGGAAAAAAACCAAGTTGTAAGAGGTGGGATGCCAGGCTAAGGAGGATAAACAAAAATTCTTTGATTCCTAAATCTTCTCTAATGGGATTTCTCATTTAAGTCCTTCTATATGTTCTTATTTATAAAGCAGGAATTATATAACATAAAAGCAACACATGGTTAAAGCTGTCATGGTGATACAACATTTTTTACCAGTGACCTGTATTTCAGAGACAGTACTTCTACTGAATGTGTTTTAACATAAGCTAATGAATATGGCATTCAAATGGATTCATTTGGATAAATTTTCCTAATTTGTCCGTTGGCTGTAATGAATTTTCAGAGACTTAGCTGGAAAGGATATTTTTTTAAGCAAGAGATTAAAATGCATGACCTTAAATAGAGCCCTCCCATCTGGTTTTCTTCCAAAAGTGTCTCAATTGCCTCTGTCATTAAGAACACAATACTGCTCTTTCTTGGGCTTTCCAACGAATATAGTTATGTTCCTGGGAAAATATGGAGAGAAAGAGCTAAGACCAGTCAAATGGGATGAATAGGAGAAAGGATTTTGAGCCTTAGGAAATGCTGTTCATTTACTTATGAGGATTATGTACACTGTATAAATAGCGTAAGATTCTCTAGGAACATTACGCAACGAACAGACAATTATATTGCAGGACTGCTGATTAAGACACATGGTACAGGTTCCTGAACAATGCTATTACTCAGACCAAAAACTCTAATCTATTTCTCATTTTCCTTCCATCAGTGTGGCTCTAGAATAATTCCATTTAAGTCTTTAGGGTTTTACACGCTGGAGCTGGCAATTAGGCCGGGAAGAGTTTTTGGACAGTGACTACGTACTGTCTGTTCTGTGCCAACAGGACTTTTCAGAAATTAACACTTCAAAGGCAAAGCATCAGATGCTGATCTGGGTTAGAACACAATGAGTCTGACACAACACAACCCAGATCAGCAGACGGCTTACTACAGATTTACACCTACATGGATGAGAGCAAAAACTAGACTTGTGTATCAAAGAGTCTGCTGCTGCGTCTTATTCAAAGCTGGTGTTCCGTCTATGCTTCCTGCTTCATATTTATGCTAGAAATTGCATTCACGCATCAGAGACATTCGAGAGGATCAACTTTTAGTGCAGTGATTTTTCATTTAAGCTCTAGAGTCCCACCTAATCCTCAACGTGCTGACACCTGTATGAACTGCACAGGAAGACAGAGATCCTGCCTGAAAGAGCTGACAAACTTCCTTCGTTTAAGGACTTTGTTTTCAAGAGTTGCTTGAAAGAAGTCTCATCTCTCTGCCACGCTACTTTACTTATCCACCTAGAGTTATATATTTCTTTATTTCATGTTTTTATTTCTGGGAAGCGAGGCTTGGTTCTCGTGGCACACAGAAGATATCTTGCGTTTACCTGCTTCCACCTTGCCTCCCTCCCTCTCCTTCCTCTGCCCCCAGCAGCCCCCAGTGGATCTTCTTAGATGGGTGCAGACTGCAGGAAGCCCATGGAGACAGTGCACCACATAAGCAACAAGTATGATATGAAAAGCCGGAGATGCTTGTGGGAATCCAAGCATTGACACAGAATCATACAATCATAGAATCAGAGAATAGTTTGGGTTGGAAGGGACCTTTACGGGTCATCTAGTCCAACCCCGCTGCAAGAGCAGGGACATCTTTAACTAGAGCAGGTTGCTCAGATCCAACCTGACCTTGAATGTTTCCAGGCATGGGGCCTCCACTATCTCTCTGGGCAACCTGGGTCAGTGCCTCACCACCCTCATTGTAAACAACTTCTTTCTTAAATCCAGACTAAAGACATGGAGCATGCTTCCAGACATCAAGCATGCTTCTGAATTGCCCCTTCACTGAGTGTCCCATGACTGGGGCTCCATGGGAGCCCGTTAGCTGTTCAAGTTCTGTGCACACACACTTCACCATGGGGAACCCCCATTTGGAGTGAGAAGGGGTATAAATGGTGACGGTAGAGACTCCCTGAAAGTCTCTCCCTCATCTGTAGCACAAAAGCTTAGTCATTATGCCTGAGCATAGATGTCTCTGAGGTCACCACATGAGGACAACCTGCGAGCTGTGATCCTCCTCAGAATGTCTTTTTGCACAAATCGCCCTTGACAGCATCCTTCTAGACTCCCACAGTGCCCCACGTTCCTTGTGAAGCAGGGCGCTGCCCCAGCGATCCACACCTTTGAACAGCCTGCAGTGGTTTCACCATCCCCATGACAATCGCTATTCTTTGGTCTGTCAGCATCAACCTCCGTTCCTTCCATTCCCATTCCCTCCTGAATGTCATCTGCACGATCAAGAACGCATCAGCCAGATTAAGAACGCTTTCACTCTTCCTTTCAATGCCATGAATTGCCCGTTCGCCCTGCCAGGGTTACCACCGCAGTTGTTTCCAAAGGAAAGCTGTACCCAGCTCGCAGCCCAACCGCCTGAGAACTCACAAGGTAACAAGAACTCGTCACCACGAATAAACCGCGGAATGTAGCTTTTCTGTGTGAGGTTTTAATTACAGTTGGCGAGTGTGAGTTTACAGCTGGAGATGAGGCCATGTGTGATATCAGCAGAATAAGATGCCAATATCAGTGACTGTATCACTGTTTCCAGACAGAATTCGTTTGGAAATTGCTTCATCATTTTGAGAGGTCTTGGAAAATGCTTTAATCTCTTCCACAGAGTTTTCAGACCGTGATGGTTAACATTTACCAACCACATTGTCTTCTCAATTTTAACAGATAAATCTTCGTTTCCACCCGTACAGTTAAAGGTGGATTTAAACCAGCATATTCAAAGTTAGAATTTGTTGACAAATCATTTTTGGCTCAGCGTCAGGTTTGTCTTTCAATTAAAAAATTAATTCTAATATTATTTGATTTCCTAAGGAAACAAGACTTAATGCAGTTACCCTCACTACATGTGTGCTCCGTATCTGCGTTTACGTTATTTTGTCTGCCTTTCACAGCTTTTGCGCCTGTTGGCCAGTTTCAACCAAATTTTACAGATTTATGGATGTTAAAGGCCTCGCAAGGTTTGTGAAAATAAGCAATCAGGAGTTTGTGAAAACAGCTCCGACCTAGGTCAAAATGTCTTCCCTGCAATCGATATTCATGCTACCTGATGGTAACTCATTGGTGTCTACACGTGCTGCAGTTACACCTTGGGTGGACGGAGCATCAGAACGGAGGCAGGCTCAGAAACTCAGTAGTAAAAATAGCACAGTCCTTCTTAAAAACCCGCTCCCTGGAGCAGCGCGTGAGCTTATAACTTTGGTATAAATTACAAGCAAGTTTGTTCATTACAGTGAAATTACCGCAGATTTACACTGTCAAAACGGGGAGCAAACACTGCCTTTATGTGTATTTAGTTACCTTCAGTGGCAAGAGTGAAGGGCGCAGTGCAGCAAATTATTAATCACAGGATTAAGTGCGTTGGTTCCCTCAGGACTGCTCAAATAAGGACTGCTCATGGGAAGGTGCGTGAACGAACAAAGTGACGGAGACGGAGCAAGAGCTCGTGCTGGCCCACGAGGTGATCCGATCGTTAACAAAGATTTTCACCCCCCAAAAAATTATTGGTGCTGGCTGACGTAAGAAAGAATTCAAGTCAATGTTCAGCTCCCTGAACACTGCAGCACTGGCAGCTATACAGCTATACATAATAAAACGATGCTGTTCATATTTTTACATTAGCAAAACGTTTGTGAAGGTCTGCGAGACCATGAACTTTCCTCAATGCCATTTAAAGAGGCACTTGCCAGATTTAATACTATGCTTTGTGTTCAAGCTGTACATTTCATTACTGTAATCCCTCAGATACGCTTCTTTCTTTGTGAGATTTTGAGGGAAGAAAATGGATGCAGTTTTCCTTATTAGCCACTCCTTTTCCTTCTCGCAGTGTCAGGCTTGCTGTGAAGAAGACTGTCAATTTGTTTTATCACATGCCTCCCAAGGCGGCTCCTTTTTTTCTCCCTGACTCTCTTGTGTCATCACAGCATTCGTGGTCTTGATCTCAGAATGCTTCTTACTGAAAGACGTGAAGACAGCCTTTCTCTTCCCAACTGTTACGGCTGCTTCTGCTGCCCCATTACAGCATCAGTGTCAGTATAAATAATTATATGTATTTAACCTTTTACAAAGGATGGAGTTTCCACATTTTCGAAGCACCTTTGAACCTGGGCAGCCAACACTCTCGTTCTTTAACAGCATACTGACGTTCTCTATCACTAACCTTTGACAATAATGAAATGATTTTCTGTTTGCAAACCTCTTTTCCATACGGGCTTCTTTCACCCTTTCTCCTGGTTGTGACTACGGGCCTGTCTCAAGCCGCTTAAGAGAAAGAAGTTTCTCTAAAAGAAGACAAGTGCAGCGTTAAAGCCATTTTCCTCTTCTACTTCAAAGACACCTTTCTTAGATACACCCCCTGCAAAACGCTTTCTGTGTTACACGCCAGGAACAAACTCTCCTTTATCCATGGTATATAACGACCCAGACGAACCCAGAACACCCCTTATACAGGAGGTGTATTAAGTTGATAAGACCGTATTTCTTGTGTTCACTTTGGAAAGCTCGTAAGCAGAAGTAGTTTGAAGCAGAAGGGATTGAAAGGTCCTGAGGTACTGATGTGATTGCTGCCTTCTTCATGTCTGATGCTGCCCACAAGACCGTGGGAGCGTGGAAGGACAGGAACAACCCACAGCCCACCTGTGGATTAATTGACTGTATGATTTTTTTTCACCACTTCTTCAAGTACTTTCCAGTTATACACCTATCTATAATCCTTCTCTACTTCATTTGGTCACCTTTCTGGCTCCTATTCTCCTTTCAAGATGCCCCGTCAACTTTTTCCCTGTATCATTCCCAATGCCCACAATGCCTTTCTTCTCCATCTGCCTTTCCCTGCCTTACGTCATCATTTTCTCTTCAGAAAAATCCCTTGCTTGCCACCTTCTGAGGTGTTTTCTAGTGTTCAGAAGCAGGTGATGCTCTTTCTGTTGGCTTGGACAGAGGTTGGGATGGGGCCATGAAGGATGGTCTTTGGGAAAAGAGTTATGTTATGGATGAACTGTAGAACCTGGGATATGGATGGGGATCATTTTGGGACAAAAGAGTTTGGGGTAGGAGATTACTGAACTCTTTCACACAAGTCTTGAAACTTTTGGACAAAATACTGTTTTGAAACAAAAAATGGAAAAGATTCAATCAAAAAATGACAAAATGAAAGATTTTGATTTTCAAAAAGATGCACTGCATTGAGGTGGGTGGAAGCGAATGAGTAATTGAATTTTATCAGAACCCACAAATAATGTTGGTTTTGACTGGGAGATCCAAATTCTCTTTTTCCCTATGCCACTCCTTCATGGCGCTGGGTGTGTTCCTTAGCTTTCCACTGCTTACCTGTGAAATGGTGCTAACAAGGCTTCTCTACCCACCTTTTAAAAGTCATTATTATTTATAGCACACACTGATACTCCAAAGAAAAGTAGTTTAAAAAGCGAAGTATCTTTGTAACGTTAATCCAGAACACTCAATATTCACTTAATTCAATCTACATAAATTAAGGAAGGAAGAAATGATGTGGGGAAAAAATAACTCTAGAAAAATACTGTCCATTTAGTCCAGCGTACTTTGTCCTACGTACACAGCAAAGGGTGAGATATTTCACTTCGGAGAGGCAAATTGCTGGAAAGAAGAAAAAGTCATGGTACTATCTGTTAAAAATCTGTTTCCTCTTACCCAAGACATAAATCTCGCTGTTGACTACGGCTGTGCTGAAGCGGTATTTGGAGTACTTCATTGGCGCGCCTTCTGTCCATTTGTCTTGGCCTGGGTCGTACCGAAACATTCTGTTACTTAATCGATCCGGCTCATCGTCAGGCAGATCCATCTGTATGAAATATGACAGCCATATAATAATACAACATTTGGAGCCCTCTGCACATGCCTGCGTGCAATTAATCACAGCGGACAGCTGAGCAGATAAATAACATAAACACATCCATTATAGCCGCGAAGTGATTCATACTCGCTAGGGTTTAGCGGCACCCATGACTTGTGGCTGGGACTACGCTGTGGAAGGCAAAGGAATAAGAGGGCATCTATATTCTGCAGCAATAACGCTGAGGATTTCGGTAATAACAATACGTTCACGGGCCCGGCTCTGGCAGAACGTACCTCTTTCACAAGGCTGCTGTAAAGTCCTAATAATAATAGAGGGAAAACCAGTCTATCTGACATTTTTTCTGCCTGCTAAGGGTTGAAATCTATTCCCTCTGTTACTCAGACCGTACCGTGAGTCGCAGTGAGGTACGTTGCTGGCCTTTCTCAGGCCTGTGTACATACAGAATTCTCAAGTCATTTGCACGTTTCTTTAGTCAGCCTAACCAGAGTAATGTTGTTCAACTGCTGTAACTTCTCCTTCAGCAGTTTTCATAATAAGCTCCTAACCTCCCGCTATATCTTTGCTGCCGTAACACTCTTTTTATACTCACTCCTACTCCTCTTGTTCTCTCTAATCTTCTTCCCCTTTCTCTGCCTGTCTCGCATGATGCAGGGAACTCAAATTATGTTTTCTGGGTACGACACCCTTGAATGTAAGCAGTAGGCTGTGGGGGGAGGATCCTGAAATATTTCGGGATGAAAGCTTTCACGTAGAGAGAGTGAGAAGGAGAGAACTACTTTGCTTACTTGTGATGGTGTTATATGCGTTCTTGCTTTGCTTGTTGTTTTTCTTTCCCAAAAGACCTTCCCAACACTAATGTCATGGACAAGATAGTAGGAGGCAAACTAGAAAGTAACTATATAGCCCCTTGGTTACTCCCTGTAGGTGCCCAGGGGCATGCTCTTTCTCCGTGGTAAGCGTGAAACACTAATTTATTCACTGAAAGAGGGGTAAACTCTGTATTTTCAATGCAGCGTATACTTAGGAGCAGGCACCATTTGACATGCTGTAAATTCACATCCTACCTCATTTTTGTGGTGATGTTCACCTCAGAGCACACCCTGTGCTCTTTATGTACAGAAAACATACCATCCAGCAGCCCTTCTCTCTGTCTCAAGGGTCTGAAACCTTCCTCTCAGCCTCGCCAAAAGCTTTCTTCCTTTTTAAGAGCCCCCGGTTACCAAGGCTGGACTCGCTTGGGTTTTTAACTCCGCTGGCATCAGTGAGGCTAGGCCAATGCTGAGCTGGAGCAATGGTGCTGCGAGTCGAGCCCTTGCCCTCCTAAGCTGTCATTTTATGTCCTGGCTTGACTTCGTCTTGTCTTGTTTCAATTGCAAAGCCTGAGTGGGAAGGGAACGTGTATTTATCTCTGTCCTGTAACGGGGACATGCATTTACGGCTCTCTATCAATGCCGCGTCGTTAGGATTTGTCCAGGATTGACAGAACGTTCAGTGCTGTTGAGCACAGGGGCAGCTCCTGGCTCGACGGACTCATTTGCTTTCACAGGGCAGCGGTGGTGGCCCCACGTATACATCCCCGCCTCTGAGAGGTGAGCGTGGGACATATATGGCACCAGAAGAATTCAGCACTCTGCAGTGCTGGTCTTAAAGCACTTTTTTGAGAGCTTTAGCTCATTTGTTGTGATCTGTTGAGGTACACCCTAACCTTACGAAGCTGGGGTTTAATCAATTACTGTTAATCTGCTCATCTCAAGCCTCTTTCTAGATGAACTCAGGCTCCCACGCACTGACACTGATAGTACTGGTCGGCAGGTAGCCACTTTAGGTGTTTTCCAGGTGCCTGTATTTTTTGTAAAACCATTCTTGGCTCAATATTCCTGACTTGCACTTCCAAGCCACTTTTCCCCCTTATAATCTGTTCTATTAAGAACTATTAAGAAAGACAAATCCGGTTGTCTGGCTTCAACATCTATCTCTGTGATATAACATATCTTTCAGTTCAAGTTTTTTTACAGGCAGATCGTTTGTACATTAAGTACGTTTTCATATTTTAATTCGAGGTATCCTTGCTCGGTTGTTTCAGTATCAGAAATACTCTCTGATCTTTCTGTTGTCTCCTTTGGGGACTCCTGCACTCAGAATATCCAAAGAGGTGGCAATCGCTGAATGCATCTCACTTTTAAATACTTGAAACAGTAATTTATTGCAAGAGAACACAAAGCAGTGAGATGCGATGACAGTGTGAACATACTGCTGTCGGCAACAAGGATTACAGATGCTCTGCGTCACTGTCAGGTAAATGTGGGCTTTATCCCGAGCGCTCAAATTTAAACTGCACCGAGCAGTAAATAAGAATGGGCGACCCTCTTAGAAAAGATCTTTTGCACTGGGAGCAACTGGAGAGAGCAAGCACGGTTCCTGACATCCCTCTGCCTTGTAGCATAGTTCTGTATATTCCCCGTACTACTGAATATGGCATCTGTGGCCCTGCCGAAAATTCCCGTTCAAACTTTACGTGGCCAAGCAACGCAACTGAAACAAATAAATGGATTCATTAAAGGAATCTGTTTGCCAGAGAATGCTTTGACTTTTCCTTTAAAATATAGTTTAGTGAAAGTCAAATAAATGGTTAACCAAGGGAGTTTCCTGAGAAATTGAGGTGAACTTTACATTTCAGATACAAATCTGTCCCTGAAGTTCACCTGTGTACACACTTTTTGAAGACAGGGCTCGACTAAGGGCCTCTGTATGATTTAAATACCATTATTTACTGCTACCTAGAAACATTAAGTGGACAGTGTATAAGGAAATGAAAGGCTGAAGTTAATGCATTTTTCACAGCCTGGGATGACAAAAAAGTGCCCGATACGTACTAAATATCATCCTAGTTATTTCAATTCAAGGTTTTTTTTGGGGAAAAAAAAAAGTATGATTCCTCTCACAGTAGCTATTTAAAATTGAACCCATGTTGACACAGGAGATGTATTTTAAACTCTTGCTCACTGTGCACGTCTCTGAAAGAACTGCCCTTCCTAAAGGTGGTATTTGCAGTGAGGGTGGCATAAGATGGATATTATTCCTCTGCACCCTGTTTGGTTTTCCTACAAAAGATGTTTAATCAGAGGGATGCGAGCAATTTATTCTTCTGTTATCACTTTTTATCACTTGTTATCACTGATGTACTTTCCCTATGCAAGAAGCACCATAAAATTACCCATCACGTAAACCCAGCATAGCTCTGCTTGTTAGTAAACAAACAAAACCAAGTAAGTGGCACATTTCTTAACCTGTGGTGTCCAGCCACCCAGCACGTAGAGCTTATTCTTCACCGTCACTACCACGTGGCAGGCTAGCGGTACGGGAAGAGGTGCCGTGCTTCTCCAGGTGCCTTGCTCCATGGAATACTTCTCCACACAGTTTGTGACCAGATACTGATTTTTCACTTTCATTTGCCCTCCTATTACATAGAGATCGTTATGGATAGTGCCCAATGCATAGAGTTCACGGAGCTGAGTGGTGCACAGGCTGTGCCAAAACTGGTTTCCTCGCTGGTGGTATCTGTAGGAAAATCCAAAGTGGTAAATGCCCTGGTTCACTGAGGACCCACCAGCTTGTTTTGAAACGTCACCCCCTTCATCATCAAAGTTTATGCAGACAATGGTACGATGGCAAGAGGAGCTTTGTCCTTCACAGAGAAGTTATAAAATTGAGCCCAATGTTTGCAAGATGAAGCATTTTTAGTATGAGGAATCCTAGGCGTCCTTTCAAAGATATTTGACCCTAATTAAAGTAAGAAGTCCCTTATTTCTGCAGGTGCTGCTCAATCACCGTTTCCCCTGAAGTTAGTGGGAAGAGCGAAAGCTCAACACTGCTGAAAATAAGGCTGCTTCATCTGCCTCAGTATGGATTTACTTCCTTAAATTTAGACATCTGTATTTGAAAATGCTGTCACCGTTTTTTAATTTTGTCTTTAAACCAGAAAATGTCTGGTTTTCTTTAAAATGGGTGCATCTGAAAAAGACATGAGTAAAAGCAGTATGAGGGTCTCAAGCTATCGATCATTATCCTTTAATCTCTGAAGTACTATCATCAACATCAACAGAGAAATGTGTTCTCTCTGTCTTACTGGACTCCTCGGGTCATTCGCTCGACTCATTTCCCCCTGCTAATGGCCTAGAAAAGAGCATCCTAGGAAGATGGTGAGATTTGAGGAAGGAGAATATAAAACCCACATACATTGACGTAGGATCTAATCAAGCTCATTTACATAGAGATGCCACTGCAGTAAATCCTCCTTCTTTCAGGAGAAAAGGCATCAGGATTTTGTTGCATGTATATAATTCATTGTGCCATAAAGATCAATTGTGACAAATTGATTAGAGTAATTGAAATCTCTGGGAAAACTTTCAAGTAAAGAACGCTTTGTCTAATGGTCTGTTTTCGCCCCCAGAAACATTATTTGGGTTTAAAATTTTTAAATAATTGGGGATTTTCTGACAGAAGGTACACACCTATAAATTTCGATGTTCCTGGTCTTTTGTCTAGACATTTTGACGGCGCTTGCCTCTCCTGCCACAATAATATCATTATTCTCAGTGACAACACCAGTGCAAACACAGCCTAAACCCTCTCCATACTTCGGAGAGGCAATGAAGTACGTCTTTTGTGTCGCCGGAGCGTAACAAAAACTGGCATCTGCATAGCTACCGTGTCTTGACCTAATGCCGAGAGAATTGTTGCCGATGCAGAGTAAGAGATCAGTGGTCTCCATGCCGTATCGCAGGCTGAGGGAAGGGTGGCTGGATAGCTTGATGGTTTTCAGTGCTTCCTCAAACATATCATTGCATTCTGAATTGCACAGGAGCATTGTGTTCCTCTTCCGAGCTTCCACGAGAAAGGAAGGGCTGACAAGTACCAGTCTCACTTGCTTCAGGAGCTCAATAAGGTGCTCTACACGTGACTGTCTGCTGTGCTTGACCCATCGAATGACGAGGTCCAGAATGCTCTCCTCCCTGGAAATATTCAGATCATCTGATTTTATGAGAGTCAACAGCTGCTGGAATTCAATCTCTAATATTTCTTCCTGTAAGCTCACCTCAGCAAAATGCTGATATAAGTATTTCCTCGCTTGATCACATAAATCTTCTGCCCCAATGTGGTTCGCGAAGTAGTAGATGCCCACACAGTTGGAAGCATCCATATGGTCCATCATGTACTTCTGACACATACTGAAGACATCTTCCATCTGCATGAAATACGCAGCGAGCGCAACAGTCTGCACGTTCTGATTGGTGAGGTGCAAATCTGCACTGTACATGTAACGGAGTATTACGGACACGCTCTCTGCTGAGATGTCATGCAGTACCACTTCTCTTTGCGTGCATTCAGCCAAGCCACAGGTAAACATGGCTTTGAAATAGGGACTGAAGGCAGCCAGCACCACCTTATGGCAGGGGAATTTCTCGCCTTCTGCAACTAGCACAACATCGATTATCTCTGCTGATTCTTTCATTCCCTTTACTTGTTCCAATAAAGTCAAGCTGTGGTGCTGCCTTCTTTTCTCCTCAGCCTTATGATCCATGGTTGATCTCCAAACTTCCTGGTTTTAAATCTCCTCAGAAGTCAAGGTCTTCATCAGGAATGTTTCTAGAGGTAGAAGCATAACATTGTCCAATAAGAACAGATTATTGGGCAAATGAATGTTGCTGTTGATATCTAAAGCTAGTCATTCTATAGGCTGTGATATAAATCAGTAATGCACAAAAAGGATATAAAATTATGGTGAGGTCTCAGGCGCGAGGTCTCCAAGACACGAAAAAATAAAATGGACACTTCAAGTGATCTTCAGTATTCAATAACCCCCCCACGAGTTTTGTGCTTATTTTAAAAAAATTACAGACTTCCTTTCAAAACAGTTTTTTCCAGCTGCCTTCTCCCTCCTGTCCCTGATCCTGATCCAGAGCCTGTTAAAATCGAGGGAAAGATTTCCACTGACTTCAGTAAACTCTGAGCCAGGCCCTTAGTCCCTTGGCTATTCAAATTTTGTCTCTCACGTGCACCCGAAGGACGTTAGTACCAAATGTACCTTACATTTTTCAACAGCCCCTTAGGTTAGACAGCTAGAATGGAGCAGTGCCTTTTCCGTGCTCACAGCTCCTCTCAAGCTAGGAGATATGCCTGAGTAGAGACTTCAGAAAAGGCTTTTACAAGACTAAAAAATATGGAAAAACATTCGACGTGCTTCTCTCATTAGTTTTTACAGTGATCTACACCTCTGCAAAGCGGGTGGGAAATAAAGCCGCTGGTACAACCCAGTTCACCGGCATTTTACAGAGGCATAAGCGTGCGCGTGGATGTTTAATACTCTGCCTTACCACCAGGCTTGGCTACCAGTTTGCAGAACAGCTTCGATTCAGAAGCCCTGTGCTCACAGCCTTGCAAAGCAGCGAGGAAGCTGCCGCCTCGGTACTCTACCAAGGGATTCGTCTCTGCCCCATCGCGCCCCGCTTTACCGGTAGCTCTCTCGCCAGGCTTCAAGCTGAGAAAGTCAAGATTCTGCCCAGATGTTGTGGGCAGAGACGGCTTCCACCCCTGGAGTATGGTGGCAGGAAGCAACTTGGTCTAACCGGCCAGAGCCTTTACTCTTTCGCGTCAAAGTGTAGGTCACTGGTTTTTAGAGTTGCTACCGGTTTGCTTTGGGATAAATAAAGGCTTAGTAAATAGGCGTCAGCTTTCGAGCTGTCCTCCCACTTCTCAGCAGGATGCTTAAGTGCTGCAGATTCACAGAGTTTTGGTTCCACTTACTGTAACCTCAAACGGGATTTTTAATTAAATTGTAATTATTTACATACTCCCTCCAGTTTTATTTATGGGGAAAACAGAAGGAACGTCGTGGTCTCATTTCTGGGGGTTTTTTGAGGGGGCCCTTACTGAACTTTTCAGGCTTTCAGATCAGCAAGCCGCAGAATGTGAGGTACAGTGGCAGAGCTCTCAGTGGGAGAGGACTTGTACCCATCGCTTGAGGGATGCCAGTCCTTAGCACAGTTTTTGTCTCTAATGTGGTACTGAGACACTTCGGTTATGGAAATGCGTTAAGGTCTCGTGCCATGAATCACCAACACACAGCCAAGTCCTAAAGCTGTGGTATCACCATGTTTGAAACACATTGTAAACATGCTATGAATTGCTTAATGGGACTATTCAAATGAGTAAGATTCCTCACCAGCTTAAATATCTGCAGGATCAGGGCCTCGTACGCCAGATTGAACTGGTTTTCTCAAATCCTGGAAGCACAAAGCCATTAAAGAAATATGTATCAACATAAAAAATGAGTATATGAAATTCTTCGAAATCCACCTAAAGGTATTTTCACAAACAGTCCAGATTTCTCTACAGCTTTAGGTAGATGGATTTTTTGGAAATATTATAGTTATTTCCCAGGTGAAAAGGAAATCTACAGCTATATTGTCAATCTCGGGCCTACTCTTTTAGCTGTTCAGTTGTTTTTGGAAGTAGTCATCATCTGTTTTAGCAAATTACAGATATTCCTCACTTTGAGTGCTAAATTAAAAGCCAGGCATGCTTGAAGACTAGCATTTCCTTGATTTTATCAATTCTTGCCTTATTCCAAATCTGGAACTAGAAGCAACACATCTGAGAAATGAATCTGGGTTATTACCAGATTTTAAAAATGGATTTGGAAGACAAAACATTAACTTCATAGTCTGAACGTTGGCCAAGCTCTGAGCTCTTCTTATGGTACTTTTAAAAATCAATCAAAGGCAGTAAGTTTAGTACAAAAAATAAAGTGATGGTATTTCCAAAATCTAGAATTTTTTTTTTTTTTTTTTCTGGCTACATTGGAATTAAATACTGCATTTGAGAAAACTTAGGTCTTAATCCTGCATCGACTGCCTCGGGAGCGTCTTTACAGCCAGTAGAAGCCTTCTATGAGATAGAAAATGTTCTTTTTCTTAATCCTGCATGATAATTAGATGGCCAGTTTATTGGTTTCCCCTCATGCTATTTTATCACCCTGTAATATTTGATCTTTGCTGCATTTTGATAAAGGGACCACACCATATCTCAAAGATCATGTATTATAAGCACACATATCTTAAAGCAGATGAGCCGTAGTGTCTTTAACCAGGTTGTTCACTCTCCAGCTGCAGGAAAGTGTTAATACCTACCAACAAGACCCCGGTCCTGTTTAGCAATCTGACTAACCAGGGTTTTTCCTCCAAAATTATCAACTTCTCTCCTTTCTCTTTTGTGATGTCAGAGCTTCACACATCCTCCAGCTTTTCCATAATGGACAAAATGTGCATTTTTAATGTGAAGAACAAGTGAGATGATTAATCATCATCATCCTTCCCAGACTTTTGTACAGATCAGGAAGAAGCAGTGTGTAGAACCGAGTTATGATTTCACTTCCTTTGCTGGTCACCTTTAAGTTTTCTTTCACTGTTAATTTAGCTTTCTTAAGAGCAACAATTTGTCTTTGATTACACCGTTCATCATATTTGTGAATTTTATGTGTTTGTTTACCAGTGATTAGGATATCTGGCACAACGTGCTCACAGCCGTTTTCTCCTCTCTTTCATCATTAAGACGTTGGCAATAGGGATCTCAAAGCCCGACGTAGCTCATGCCATTTACGCACTACTTTAGGCACAAATTGCCTGATGGATAAGTCCCAGACCCGCTACCCAGACGATGAAGGGCAGTGCCCACCTGCACCCGGTGCGGGGTGGTCTCCTCTGCCGCCCGCAAGGCTGGTGGGTGGGCTCCGGGCATCCTGCCCAGCAGCAGCAGCAGAGCTGCTTCAGCCTCAGAGCAGGGATGGGGCGGCCTCCCCTCTCCTGGAGCTGGTCCGTACCCAAGCATCACCTCATCCTTGGGCTGAATTGTGCGAGGCGTCTCCACCTTGCAGCCAGGATCTCCAGCCTCCCCTTCACCCACCTCACGGAGATCCGGAGGGCAAGGCTGCTTCCCCAGCCAGAGCTATAGGCAGAGCCTGGTTACCTCACGCTTTCCAGAAGACAGTATTTGCCTTTCCTCCTAAGAATGCACCTTCTTCATCGCCTTGCTTTGATAGCACGCCACGCTCCTGACTGAACTGTACTCAACCAAATGGTGCTGCCGGCTTGCACGTAAGCCTACTTTCTCCATCCTACAGCTGAGCAAACGGAAGCTAAAAGGTTAAAAAGAAACCAGGATTAAAACCCAGGGGTGAAATCCTTTCATTAACTTCAGAAATTCATCCCTGTGCATTAGCTACAAACGTGTCACTCCCTTCCTGGCTTTTAGCAGTGTTTAGGTGAGGTCATTGGAAGGATATTAATATTCTCCTTTATATCACTGGAAAGACTATTAAAGGGTAATAATGAAATGGTGCTGCTTTGCTTTCCCCTCTGGGTTACAGAGGAAAAAAGATGGTACATTGATATTAAAAGAAAGGATAAATGTGATACAAATATAATCTGCAGTGAGACACTATACTGAGATTGTGCCAGAGGCTGGGTTGTCATTATAAAACCTCCCGTGCAAGGCTCAAATCCTTTGTAATGTCACCAGGAGCTGAAATCAGAGCTATTGCCTTATTCAGAGTTTTGGGATATTGGATTCAGGTGCAAATCTTCATTTGATGTCACTTTATTTCAGAGCCATGCTGTTAATTTTCCTCCAGTTCTGGCTGCTACTTTTATTTTTATATCAGCTGTTTTGTTAGTCTAATTTCACCTTTTTTTTTTTTTTTTTTCGCCTTTGTGTCATGAACCTTACGAAGATTCATATATAATTTTATGCAGGAGCTACAGCATACGCTCTGCAAGGCAGTAGGGTGCTGCATGAGCAGTTCAAAACATAAATAAGCGCACTGCTGTGAGCTCAGCTCTACAGCTTTTATGAGGCTATCAAACTATAAATAAATGCTGTCCTCAATTCTCAGTTACACTGCAGCCTCTTTGAACTGCCCCAGCGCAAAGGGACTGTAAACCAGATGGAAGCATCTCATCAGGAATTTCCCTTAACCTCCGGGGGGGGGGAAAAAAAAACAAAAGCTACCTGGTAATTAGAGACATTATTTTGTCTGTAGTTTTGTCTGGGACAGAGATTTTTCTTGTCTTGTCCCCAGTCCCGAGGAATCTCCTCTTGCCCGCGCCGTGGTGGGAGGGTGGGAGCTGGGGGACCCGGCCCAGCAGAGGTCACAGCACCCAGCACGGGGCAGCGGGCTGCGGCGCGGGGGGCACCCCCGGCATCCTCCTCTTCCTCTCTGCTTTTTTTGGGGTTTTTTTCCCCTCTTAATGAGGCTGCCCTGTCTTCAGCCTGCCTCCCTTCAGGTGCTGAAAGGATCAGAGTTCAGTCACATCAAAGAACCGCTGCCGCTGCCTCTGAATTATTTGTGCTTCCTTTGTTATCAGTAAGCTGAGAAGCAAATCTGTTAATTGTATGCATTATGACATTTGGCTGACAGCCACGGCAAGGCAGAAATCAGTACCCAGATGATAATAATGTTATAATCTCGGGGTTTAATGATGAAGGCTGTGCTGGCATTTAAGATCAAGATTTTAAACCGTGCAAAAGATCCCACAGTGCTCAAGAAGGGCAAATAATAATGCTAATCTTGGTATAAGGAAAAGATGTAGTAAGAATAAGATATAGAAAGGAAGCTTCCAGGGAATTATAGATGTTCCTATATCTATAGGATAATAGGAACTATTATCCTAATTCTGATACCTGGAAAGATGCTGGCAGAAATTATTACGTGATTGAATTATAAGAGTTTAGAGGGCAATAAGGTGATAAAAGCAGCTATAGCACCTATTTATCAAGAACAAATTGTGTCAATCCAATCTAATTTTCTTCATTTTTTCAGGGATAATAGGGGATAAATTAGGTACTTTGTCTTGAGTGAAGTTACCGATGTGGTCCTACATGATATCATTAGAAACAAATTGTGATGCAATCAACTGACGAAAGCAACGCAAGTT
This sequence comes from Mycteria americana, assembly GCF_035582795.1. Lineage (NCBI taxonomy): Eukaryota > Metazoa > Chordata > Aves > Ciconiiformes > Ciconiidae > Mycteria > Mycteria americana. The sequence continues at coordinate 23,103,655 of NC_134375.1, read as the reverse complement.
TGATGCCCAACTGGCTAAGAAAAGCAGATTCAAAGGATAGTTATCGGTGGTCAGACTGGGAAGCACTTCTAGTCTGTGCCTAGAGATCTGTGCTGGAAAGGTCGCCCACAGTTTCAGGGAACTCTTACCTTCTTGCTTTGACTTAGATATTATTTCTTGGATGAACCTCATCCATTCTGTCCGGATAAAATACACAAACTTGTGGCAGAGCGTTAAGGGGGAGAACATCCCGTTCTCGTTATGAAATGTATGGCTTGAGGGGGCATACAGGTAAGTGTCTCTAATGAATGGTTCTCTGTGACAATCAGATGTTTAGCGTTTGGATGTGTCTCAAGTATCACCGTAACTACTAGCAGCCAGGGTACCTTTTCTGAAGTTTTCCATATTCTTTCAGTTGCTAGTTACTTGGAGATTTAGGATTTTCAGGTTTTCAAAAACATCTGATTAAGTTAAAAGTCCAAGTCCTACTTAAGCTCACTGTGCATTATAGGAACTGAAGTGTCTGCATCACTTTTAAAGGTAAAACTTCAGCCTTAAATTGCGTAGGCAGTTTTAAAAGGTTTGCCAGGTGACGTGACCTCCTTCCCATTAAAGTCAGGGAAAGAACTCTCCTTGCTCAGCCCTCGCGACCTCCCAGGATCAGCCCCACAGCGGGCCCGTTTCAGGTACGATCTGATTTATTGCTGGAAGGGAAGAAGGAATTGCGAGGTTTTGAACCCGTGAACGCTACGAACCCAGTTATGTCATTGGCCCCTGTAGGATAACGTATGACAATCCTTCTGAGAGAGATTTTAGCTGGTTTTCTCCCCTCGGTCCCTGTGGCACCTTGTTTATTTTCACGTGCCGCCTGATCCCGAGGCGCCCGAGTCGAGGCAGTCCGAGGTCTCACGCTACCCAGGCACGGGCCAGCTCCGGCTGGCACGCGTGCTGCTAGGCACGCTCGTGGGAGCTTTCTGAGCCGGTTACGGTCTGCGAGTGGCGTCAAAGGAAGCTCTCGGGGCAGAAGGACAGGCTGCTGGCCTGCAAGCGGCAAAGGTAGCTCTCGACGCAGACGGCCGCGGCAGCGCTGTGTTCCCCCGCGTGCGGCACCGCACCCCGGCTGCCACGAGCATCCCGGCTGCGTGCGATTGCACCCAGAGACTGCAGTCGCCTCCGCTCAGACTGCTGCGTAGGACACAGCCCGTCCTTTCTACCGTAGCTTATTTGTTTGTCTAATTTAAAATAAAAATAAAATGGGTCTTAACAAGGCTCTTTGGGTAGGAGAAGCTTGACACGTAACAGTGAGATTTTAAGCAGCCTGCGAAGCTTCAGAAACTGTGTTTGGGAGCACGTTTGACCATCGGAGACCTGAAGATGCTTTGATCGGTTTTCAAAGCCTTTGGGTAGTTTATGATTCTGGAAAGATTTGACAGTTTGAGCTCCGTTTACTGCCAAGACAGAGGCCTAGATATGGGATTGGATTAATATTGATCGTATCTCAGCAAATACCAGGCTTTTTTTCTTTCTTTAAACTGTTATAGATTCATGAAAAAAAATCAAAGCAGCTGAAAATGAAAGACCCTGTGGGCCATCTTTTCAAATCTGCCTTCACCTGACCTTAATCTTACTCTGATTCAAAGCTCAGTGAAGTCAGTCAAAAGACTCCCACGATTTAAGTAGAAAATGGCTGTGGCTCTGTTCACAAACAAATGCCTATAAACAAGTCCCAGTCTGAGCCAATTATGTGCATTAATTGCATGAGAAGAATAGAAGCTAAATATATAGAGACAGAGCCCATTTCTTTTACAGTTCACATGTGCAGATCGGTTTTCTTACATATCAAAACTAATTGAAATGGCAAAGTGCTCATTCACAGAAGGAGGATGCACAAGTTTTTTACATACCCAATGACAGATGCCAGCAGAAGGAAAATGCATTTCTAAAATGTATTTCAGGAGCTCTTTAAGCAGCCTGGCAAAGGTCTTAGAGGTTTCTCTTTTTGCATTTATCTCAACATACTGGCGAGTATAGGAAAGGCTTGCTTTCTGGAACAATTATATCATACAGTATAAATTGCACGGTATCGCAATTAAAAGAAATGTAATCTAATAACTTGGTGCAAACTAGGCTCTGTTTTTCATTTTTACAACAGAAAAGATTGTGAACTCTAATTGCTAATATTTACATAAAACTCTGAAGTATGTATCCGTTGGTGAGCAAATGCTAGTATGTAAAAGCTTTAATATCCATGTCACTCGGCAGTGAAATTAAAATAAATTGCACGTTGTAAACCCTTATAACTTGACGTCAGCATTCCATTAGTTACTGTTCGAATCCAGCCTTCCCCATAAATTTCTCTAGTTTCAATTTCAATCGCTACCAAGCAAATATCTGGGTATGTCCATACCCCCAGAAAAGAAAATTCATAGCAACCCATGGCAACAGCACAGCACCGCCTCCAAGATGGCCCCTGCACTAACACAGATTGATACCTGCTAAATCTGCAATCCCCACTGAATCCTCGTGTTAAAAATGTTCAGCCTCTTGGTGGTAAGGATCAGTCCCAGGCACACACGGATACCTCGATGGGAGAAGCAAGAGTGTCTCTGAGCTTTCTTGCTGGAAGCAAGCCTGGATGTTTGCAGGCTTGTGGAAGGCGTGGAGCCCGTCCCGTGCACAGACCTCAGCCATGGAAATTGCTGCATCCGCAGGCTGACCCTATTGCCACGCTGCTGGCAAACCCCATACAGCTGCAAACAGACACCAAGTTGGATATTGTTTGGGAGTTCCCATCCTAACTTGGTAAAGAATCCCTTTACATTTCCTTTATGAACTGGACAGCAGGCACTGTAAAAACTGAGAGGACTTCAATTTTGGCACTGACAGATAGGAAACGAGGGTCCTACAGCCTCCCTGCCAAGTAGCTGCCTTGCAGCAGACCCCGCATCGCTATGTATAGGCCCCCTCTGCAGCATCTTTAAGAGTTCCCCGAGACACACATACAAGTACCCCTGCCCACAAATTGCCCACGCACCCAGCAACCCAAAGCAGCCTGGCCCCGGCGTTCCCATGTTGCCCATCCCTCTCGGCACCAAACTCCCTTCTCTTTCCTGCTCTGAGTGGGGAAAGGATTTAAACGCACCTTTCCGACGCCGGGAGCAGCAGGTGTCTGTGAGAGCGCGTGGGAGAGGGAAGCAGAGATCTCGTACAGCAGCACAGAGCTGCTGGGGAGCAGCGAGGTGCCAGGGCTATAAATAGCCCGCACTGGGCTCCTGGCTGGGACGAGGAGCTGCTTTAATGTCATGCACAGGGGCACATTAGGACGCGGCCGACTGGCACCGGTGCTGCTCTCCTTCCCCCCTGCCCGTGCGCTGCCTGGCTCGCCGCCTGCCAGGCTGCGTGCGAAAAAGCGGCAGGCTCCTCTGTGGGATGGCACAGCTACCACTTGTGTCGGTGGCCCACCTAAAGAATTATGTCCCGTCCCACAGAATCACAGAATCGTATAGGTTGGAAAAGACCTTTAAGATCATCGAGTCCAACCGTAAACCTGACACTGCCCAGCCCACCACTACACCATGTCCCTGAGCACCTCATCCAAACGTCCTTTAAATACTTCCAGGGATGGGGACTCAACCCCTTCCCTGGGCAGCCTGTTCCAGTGCTTGATAACCCTTGCAGTGAAGAAAAATGTCCTAATATCACAGAATCACAGAATTGTATAGGTTGGAAAAGACCTTTAAGATCATTGAGTCCAACCATAAACCTAACACTACCAAGCCCACCACTACACCATGTCCCTAAGCACCTCATCCCAACGTCTTTTAAATATCCAGTCTAAACCTCCCCTGGCACAATAAAGGTCCACTGAGGACCTTTTGAGGTCCATTTGAGGTCCATTGAGGCGCAATTGAGGCCATAAAGGTCCCCTCCCAGACCTCGCCCTGGGCACATCTCTGTGCCGTGGTGGCTTCTGGGCGGCTGGAGCAGCTCCAGCGCAGGCGATGATCAGACTGGCTCCCACACCGCTGAGGTCTGGGTACCAAACCAGAGGAGACGCTGGTGCTCGCTGACCCTATCCAAGCCACTCTCCAACCCAAGGCCACTGTCTCTACACCTGAGAGGAACTTCCCCAAACCGTTTCGCCTGCCCTTGCTAGACCTCTAAGAGCTGAAGTAGTGCGTAAAATAAGGATTCCTGACCGAATGCGTTATCCGTATATTTTAATCAGGCGTAAGGCCTGACTATCTTCTTGTTTGTGTTGATGGAAATCAGAAGCAGATCCACTAAACTGGTCCAGAATAGTGGGGCCGCACTGATTTACATCAGCTGCAGATCCTGTGCTCTGTAAATTAAAGGGGAATAGAAAGGGCCATAAGACACTATTTATATCTCCATATGTTTAAGCAAAGATGGAAAAAAGATTAAGCAAAAATTAGGGTTATAAAATTGATTAATGTCGAGCCTATACTTTTAGTTGAGAAAGACATTAAAGGGTTTTCGGAATGTTCTTTTTTAAATGGCATTAATTTATTTATTCGCTGTACTAATTGCTTGATTGATCATAATAGCTCCTGAGAAAATTGAAAATGAAATGTATTTCCTTATCTAGATTTGTAGTCTGACGGTTTTATTACAGAGTTTTTCCAAAAGCCATGGAGGGAGTGTTCAGGAATGTTCAACTGTTAACAGCGGTTTGTTGTTTTTAGGGGAAAAATAAAGATGTACGTAATTTTGAGAAGTATATTTCATATAATTTGTGAACAAAACTAGGAAAAAACCCCAAAGTTTTCATGTAATCATCTGACATGATTAAAGTTTACTCATGTCAGAAAACTCAGTAGATCAGATTACAAAGATATATATTGTCTAAACTCCCAGATTGTTCTTATTAAAAGTTCAGCTGTATCTTAGAAATAAAATATCCAATATGATACGATAGTTTTCACAGAAGCCAAGATAGGACGGTGAACTGATGAAATGCCACAGCTCTGATAAAAATGGGCCATTTTTATCCCTAAATTGCCTTGTTCTCCTGTTACGTGCAACAATTTATAGTATCGTGATGGCTAACATGGAGTATTTATGGAATGAATTTTATTTATACGAACCCACTCCGCTACCATGTTAATAATCGTGTTTCCTTTATGGGTGCGTTTCTTCAGTTCATTTCTGTAATGAGCCTGTTTCACAAAAGCACTGACTAATGCTTTTAAGACAAATTCCTTTTTATCGCTCACGAAATTCTGAATATTTCTCTTGCACGTCCCTGAATTAAGCGGGACACCCCGGCTCGCAGAGGGGCGACCGCTGGGCGACTCAGAGGCACTTTGTAATTACACAAACGGAGTAACACCGCGGTGAATCAGGCCCCCGATATTTTTGCTAGAATTAAAAGCTTTCTCTGCTGTAAGCCAACCCTGTTTTCACCTTCTTCATGTAATTAAGTCGTAATCCTTCCTTTCTGATATCATTATCTGTTGTCATGGTGATTTTAATTATAAAAATGAATGGCTGAGAAGTGGGCGAAGACAAAAGTTTTTGCTGAACTTTGTTAAGTTAATGGCAAAGGGAAGAATATCTGTGGTAATACAACAAATGGTGATCTTTTAATACAGTGAATTTTAAAACAATGATAAGAAGTAGGTGTCAGAGACAGAAGAGACACACCTGACGTGAATATATCCGTGTTTAGGAAATATGTGTTGCATTTAATGTTTTAGAACACTTTTTGCATGGCACCAGTCATAGAGTACCTTCCGGCGTTGCATGAACAAAGAAATTCCCTTCTAAATCTCAATTGCTAGTGATTCACCTCTTGGAGAAACACCCCCTTTTAGGCAAAAGTCTGACCAGTTTCCAAGAGTATGTTTTTCAGCGTGGAGGCTTTGGGAACAGCTACACAACATTTACAGTTCGGCCGAAAGCAGAAAACCTGTTTTGCTGACGGGCGTATGCAAATTGTCCGTAGGTGCAGCTACATCATGGCTTGCGAGGAGCGGACCCACGAGCCACGGTCGGTTACAGCTGAACTTGAGAAGGGACCCACGCCAGCTCAGCTGAGCCCTGGGCGGTGTGTGGCGGCTCTCGGGATGCGGGTTTTCTTTGCTGCCGCTGCAACGTTGCAGCCGACGTGCTGAACCAAACTTCTCTCTGTCACTCTTGCCGTGGTTCTGCAATGTTGCTCTGGCTCTGACAAAGACATAGTTCTACACGGGCGCGTCACTAAACGGTGGCACAAGGTTGTAGCTCGGAAGAGGAGAGCCTCGTGCTTGACTCGGTGCCCACGGGTGACTCCCCAGTGCGGCCACTGCTCTTCGCTCCTCCCGGCTGAGGAATCCCCCGGGGCCGCTCACCCTCTTTCCCTGGATGGCGCGGCAGCCTCCGGTTTGGGGACTAGTACCTCACGTCTGCTTCACCTCCCGCCCGCCAGTAATTCCCTGAGGTCCGTTCACCCCCTTGGCGTAGCCGTGTGCGGCAGTGCCTCCAGGGCGGCTGCAGCGGTGGCGGCACCGGCACCGCTCGCTGCCCCAGCTGCTCCCTCCTGCCGGCACGTCCCGCGGGGCGGCTTCGGCATCCTCCCGCTTGGGCAGAGAGCCGGAGCGCATCCAGGCCCCGCCGGTGGGTTTGGACCACAGCACGCTAGGGGCTCTACAAATGGAGATTATTCTATTTGTATTATGTTAGAACCACTGTTGATATTTTGGTTATCATATCTTATATACAGTGCTAATTTGGATACATGGGGAGAGAAAAACCAGAGAGATTTCCAGTTTAATCCTATTATCTATTCTCTTACGTCAATCCAAACACAGCACTGATTTTTTTTTTTTTTTTTCTTAGGGTAAGCGTTGACCTTTAGGGCAGACCAAGGGCAATCTTGAGCTCGCCTGTGACCACCGGTCCGGGGGCTAGCCCCCCTGCAGTCCCTCTGAATTGAAATCTCTTTCTGGCTCCGTCAACCTGATTCCCAGGTTGCCTGACAGCTAATGTGGCACGCCAGCCACCCGCTGCTTTTTCATTTAAATAAATGAGAAAGTTGTGACTAAATTAACACTCCAGCGGAGGTAATAAGGACCGACTCAGCAGCTGCCACGATGTATGCAAATTGCAGTTTCACACATTAGGAGCTAGATGTTGCTTAATTTGTAGGTCTTTCTGTCTTTTAAAGGAAAGAGCCTCCATCAAATTCAGGCGATCTTAAAAAAAAAAAGCAGGCAAAAGAAAGCCCCCAAAGTCAACTACTCACCAGTGCTTCGAACTGCACCTACAGTCTTTCAGCTGGGGCTTCCCCCCGATCCCCGACAAGCAGTTATTACTGAGTTATACTGCACTGCCGGATGCTTTTAGGCAAAATATCTGCTGATTTCCAGTGCACACGCAGCCTGATTAAGGTATAAACAGAAACCGGATTTTTTTTTTTTTTTTTTTGCAGTGATGCCACAGTCCAGGAGCTCAACATCCATCAGGTTTTTTTCTCTGGAAATGAAATTGTAATAGTGAGAAGGAAGACTTGTGATAGCCGCCAGTTAATCAGACAGAAGGAATGGGCTGATAGGAGAGCATTTTTTCTCCTTTTAGATCAGCAGAGATGGGAATGGAGATGCAAAGCAGCATGTAACTGGATGGGGTTGTGGAAATGCTGTTCTGTACGTTAGTTTTAGTGCTTTTTCATCTCTCTAAGAAAATTAAGGCTGTAACTGTGTTAGTGTCAAAAAGGTTTCTAAATGGACACCAAAACTGAAACTCAGGAAGGGAAGTGCATACTCAGAATAGCAGAACTTGGGGCTATTATAGCCACAGAAAGTAGAAATAACGATAATGTTTCTTAGGGTACGTACTGCAAGAGGAAGCAAAATATTAAAAGCCTTCTAAATCAGATTTTAGCTGGCTCAGAAATGCTGCAGCCACAGGATATAAGGCTAAAAAATGCTCCAGACTCACCCAGTCCTTCCCAGGTTTTATTCAGAAAGGCAGAGGTTTCATTCTAAAATAAATCCCATTCAAATGATTTGGGGTTTGCCTATCTTTTTTGCTCTCCTGACCTCCATGGTCAGTCCTCAAAGAGCTATTGCCAGAGGTCTTTGAATTCCTTTGGAGGAGATGCTCTTTCTTCCGCTCTGCTCACCAGTTCCTCCGTGCTCAATTCCCGTTCCTGGATGTCCCCTCCTTAGCCTTCACCTACCCCTTCCATAACCTGGAGGTACCTTAGCGACCCCCGGCACGCTCTTAGCAAAGCAATAACAGGAACTGGCCCTGTCTAGTCATTATTTGGCTGCACGTGTTGAAACAAACTGTCACATGAAAATGCAAGTAAAAAAGCCACAGTGAATTTGTGGGCAAGAAACACTCGGACTATAACCAAAAGCGCAGGGTCTGAGAGTGCTTCCCAATTCCCAGAAGCGAATGCATGCCCAGGCTGGTTTCCAGCTCCCTGCTGAAGGCAGAGCTGGCACGCACCCCCTCCCCATCGCTCGTACTCCTCCTCGAGGAAAGGAAACCTGAGCACTTGGGAGGGAGGAGAGCTGCAGCCTGCCCTGAACTGAGCTATCGGGGACAAGGATTGAGGGACAAGCCCCAAAGTGCCTCCATCCTGCTGTTCAGATGGAGTCTTGGCAAACTTGGGGGATTTACTACTCAGGACACCGAAGACGACCGTAATGCTGGCTGCTGTGACTTTATCTGTCACTCAGCACAAGCCCCTGCAACTCCCTTTGGTCTTTGTCCCTCATCGCTAAACCAGGATGATGATGCATTCCTGCCAGTTGGAGAGATTAATTAGCATTCAGTAAGCTGCAGGGCCCATGTGCCAATTGTGCAAATTAAGAAGGCTATCCAGGTTTGTGTATTCCAATAAATTCTGCATTTCCCGCAGCCGACCCCAACCTGGCGCGCAACTGTGCCACAAAAAATGCATTAAAACTCCCTTTCTTATGCAGCGGTTACGGTGAATGGATTACCAAATACGAAGCAAACTATGCATCGCTTTTCTGACAAACAGAGGCGGTAACTCTGAGAGATGTGGACTTCTCCCATCATGGGCGTGAGGCATCTGTCCCTAAAGCAGTATGAAGACGATGCTGGTTCATACATGTCCGGTCCTGAGCACTGAGCTGGAGGTGGCTCCTCTCTCCCATGCCCTGCTGCCCCAAACGTGGCTGGCATTTGTAGCATAGTGCTGGAGCTCCAACCCACACGACAAAACTATGTCCCAGAGGCAGACAGACAGCCTGAACTGTCCACCCATCCATGGGTGTCAAGGTGATGGGGAGATAAGATGGTCACAGGGAGCAAGGAGGGACCACCTAGCAGGGCCTTGTCCTCAAAGACCTGGGTAGATGGCACACATCCTGACTCAGGCCAGGCACCAGATATCCTCTTTCACCCCATGGTCTGAGTCACCAGACTGTAGCATTGTGAGTTCATCTGCAAGGGATCTCATGAATCAGGAGGTAAAAGCTTGGAAAGATCTGCAATACTGTCACCCTTTTCATTACCCATCTACGGTTGCCCATAAACATGTAGCTGATTTTGCTCAAACCTTGCAACTGAGCATAGTGGTTTATTCTAGAGCAGCAGTACATCATAGAAAAGGAAACGGGAATTAGGATCCTTCAAAAAAGTAAAATTTCTTCTACTTCTGTCCACAAAAAAAGGATGAAGAAATGTGGCATCTTCCAAGTTACACCCCATGTGGCAATCTTCCAAACCTCTTTCCATATGTTCCTAAGTGTCAAAAGCCCAAATGTTCCATATCTTGCTGCCAAATTCTCTGGCTCACTCCCAACAGCTCTTACAATACAGTTGGGTATTGTCTAGGGAAAAAAAAAAAAAATCACCTCAGATTGATAATTAAAAATATATTTGAACATCAGATAGATATGAATGGCCAAGGGGTGCTGTGCTGAATGAGTTGTTCACGCTTACACCTTTCCAAGCAGCAGAAGGAGACCTTTCTGGTCTTACCGACGTCGCCCCAGAAATCCTTGTTTGTGGCAGAACGCGTTGCTGAAGACATTTGAAACGGGGGGCAGAGGTGGAGGCAGAGGAGCCGTGGCAGAGAGCTATCCTGCCGGGGTGCAGGCTGGGGTACGTGTCTGAACTGGGCTGCAGAAGGAGGTTTTGGACTCGGGCAGACATCGCTGGATTGGTTTCTCCCCCGTCTCATTTCAGACTGAGCCCCACAACATCAAAGGCTTGGAGTTTGACCTTGTTTTAAACCAAAGCATAGATGCTGCTGTAATCCCATCCCTGTGGGTGCTGGGCGCAGGTCTCGGGATGGGACTGAGGACACAGGCGTTGCTCAGCACGTCTCATACACGTTTCACAGCACAGGAGAGGAAGAGATGCTTTGTGCTCTCTGGCTCAGGTGCTGAACGTTCCCTCTGCTGGCCTCCTCCTCAAAACCTCCCAAGGTCTGGGAATGATGGAGTTTCATGCAGCTATCCACACCCAGGAGCTGAGTGTTTCCTCTTGTGCCGGAAAGGGTAGCATCTCCAAACCTTAGATTTCCATTTAAAAAGTTACTGTAGCTTCAGAGAAGATTCCGTAATGTACTAGGAAAAGTCAACAAGTAAAAATAATAAACGTATCAAAGCATAGCACTGATCCGGGGGGTTCCTCTGTGCAGTTCAGGAAGCCCTACCGACAGGTCTCTAACAGGAATCTGAACTGACATTACCAGCCCATAACAACCGCAGACGCTCGTGACTCCGAAGCACAAACAAAACCACAGATACCTTTGCTACACGAGAACCAAAGACTGTAGCCAAGATATAATAGATGTCTTGTGTTGGAGGAAACAGGATGAGGGTTGGGGGGCTGAACTCTTAGATACCGTAACTTTTGATGTTATTAACAGCACATGCTGCTAATTTACAAGAAGATCAAATACAAAGGGTGTTAAAGGTCTTGAGGATTGAAGACGTCCATCTCTAGAGCACGTGAGGCTCTGGGAACAATCCTTTGTTGTGCTGAGCTATAGCATTGTCATCTTGTGTAGGAAATACTTTGCCCATGGATGCTCTGTCCCCTTTTTCACTGCAGTGCTCCTCGTTTGACGTCCCCTTTCTCAAAGTGTACTTCTGGGTTAATTATTACAGGCATTAATTCAGCCTAGGAGGAAAACCAGTGAGTGTTTTCCTGCACTAGAAGGTATAAAGTAAATTGTAGCAGATACTGTAAAAATTAAATAACTGAGAGGGGACAATTATGAACCAGATGCAAACAGTAACGAATGCGGCATTTAGGACAGAGTAAGTCCCATGTGAATTCATGGTATTAAGGTGCAACACTGAGCTTAACTGGGCCTTAATTTTGTTGGCCAGTTGGTGCTACGGCAGTCTATATGCGGGAGAGCAGCCCAGGAGCGAGCAGCGGTACAAATACGGCACAAGGTTCTGTAAGCCGTGAAGAGACTGCCTAACACCTGTACCAGGATGGCAGGGTATCTGCTAGAATGCTCTCGTCCTTCCATCCCGGAGTGCTTACTTTTCCTCCAACATGCATTTTGCACTCGGGATATTCTTTATTTTCTCTAGTACTGCTCCTGATTTACATCAGTGTGAACAGGAGCAGAATCCGGCCTCCAGTTAAATAACTAATGCAGCTGTTTTGCTGAACCAGCTTCCTGGCTGGGAATGAATCCAGTCAGCTGTGGATAACAAACCCCAGTAATAGAGATTTCAAAGATTTCATACATTAATTTTTTTCTTAATATTTGCAGAGTTACTTTTCTTACAAAATCTGTTAGGCAGATGTTAGGAAGTAATTACTGTACATGAATCAGAAAGAAAATGCACGTCTTACACTGCACATGTGTGAGCGGACTGAGTAAAGAAACCAAAGATAAATGAGAAAAAAAGCTAAAATATAGCTGAGCAGAATCTGCCAGAATTTGCCATGGGGTTATAAGGAAGAAACAGCACAAGGCAAGCTCTTCTCATGAGCCATACAGTCATCGTACAGCCCAAACAAGAAGCCTGCTACCTGTTCTAGCAACAGCAGGATTACGCTCACCGGTCCTGGACGGGAGATGAAGTTAGCCCTGGCCGGGCAGGCACAGTTTTCATCAACACCTACGAGCCTTTCAGGCAATGACGTCGGTAACCAGCGTGGTGGGCAGAACTAAAATGTTGCTACACACGCTCTCGTGCTCGCCTATCCCGAAGTATCCTTAGATCACGTAGATGTAAGTAGGACCGATCATAGGAGTTAAAACTCTATTAGTTCAAACTCTATTCTGTACAGAATGATGGTGATTTTTATATATAAATACAGCCAATCTTCAAATGATGGTGGCAGTGGTAATAACATCCAGGAGATGAGCAAAGAAAGCAAAATTGGAGGGACAATTTGGCCCTGAAGAATGTGGTTTTCCAGGCTGTGGGTTTGTCCAGGACACAATATTCCCTATACTAGCAAATCTGGGTAATCCTTAACAACGGAAGAAGTTACTGCTTCGGTTGTTCACAGTGCTCTGGTGGATAGATTTTGAGATGAGATGGGAGTTAGTAACGGCATAACTGGGTGAACAAAAGCAGGAGCATTAAGAATGGATTTTGTCCTCAGCTTGCCTCCCGCATTGAGCCCTGCTTTGCTCTGATTTCCCCGCTGTAAAATAAAAATTGTATCCTTCCTTTCTGAAGTACTTTGAAATCTCAGGTTCAAAGTACTAAATCGGAGTTAAATAAAATATCTCAGTAAGTAATAATAAAAATACCGCATGTCTTTTATGGCATTTGCCATCATTAGCCATTAAAGCACTTCACAGACCAGGTTGGTATAATCACCTTTACCTTGCCGTGTGGCTGAACCAACTGAGGCCAAGTAAGAAAATGCTTCACCTGTACCACGAAAGCTGCCTTAAGATGCCTTTTAGGAGCGTAAAGCAGACCTCCAGATTGTGCTGATTTTCACACATAAAATCAATTTAGTTCGAAAAATAAATTGCCCATCAGTAACTACGGCCCTCTAAAATTCCGTCCCAGTGTTTATGAACCTATAAACACTATCAAAAGAAACGTTACAAAAGAAGCCTTTAAAATGACAAACCAGCCAGGATGTTTAATATTTCAAGTCTGAATTACAGGCTAAAACCTGATTTTGAGAAATGCTATGAAAGCATCGGGGTCGGGTGCATTTTAGAACAGCGTTTGTCATAAAAAAGAGCTCGAACATTTGGGTTGCCAAGGCAGAAACAAGCACCACGGGCACATTTTACCCTTATGGGGATTCATCAAGGTTGTGCAGTGCAGCTGTTGTCTTAGTAAAAGAAAGTATCGGCCCCTGGCTGGAAGAAACAGAAACATAATTATGTTATGATGAGCTGGAAAACATGCAAAGAAAAATTGGAATGCAAAGCATGATAAATGATGCTTTGTCAATTGCAAAGCAGCAAGAAAACCAGGCGGCACAATAATAACTCGTCTCCAGCCAATGCTTCCAGTTTGGCTACCAAAATAAAGCGCCACTCGAACCACGGCAGAAGAGCTGTCTCTTTTGGCTGTATTATTTAGTCCTGATACAATGATGCGGGGTTTGTAAAGTGGATTATGCAGTCAGCCTTAGTAATAGCCACGAGAAAAGGAACGGTCAGGTACTTCCCAAAACTGAGTCCGTAATTCCATCCGGAGAAAATTTACAACGTTGTCTTATTCTGATTTTTATGCATATTAGAATTCAAAGCTCAGAACCTTTTCCTTTAAGACGCTTTTTAATTACATTTTCTGCCACAAAACCCCCCTGTTTCTACAGAGGTGACCAACATTTGATCGATAGTAATATGGCTGCATGCAGTCGTATCGCAGTAAAATAGGAAATGCCACCCCGTAACAGACTCGTTCATCTGTCTGTCCTCACAGTGACAAGGACAGGATTTCCCTTCAAGTGCTGCAGCAATGTGCTTGTCCGGGGTATAAAACACTGAAGTTTATTCTCATGATGTGAGTGAATCCAGAGGGAAAATTGGATTAATTATATACCGGCACAGGAAACTTTTGTTTAGAAACCAATATCGGGCCGCAGAGATGAAAAGAGACAAATGTTTCTCATGATAAAGGAGGAAATGATTTAAAAAAAAAAAATTCAGGAGGAAGGGGGATTTGGTAGGGCTACCATGTCCACATGCTCCCGGGGCACAGAGGAGCCGTGGCCGTGCCCTGTAGTGCCGAGACCGCAGGGGCGATAAGCCAGGGGCTGGCGCAGTGGGAGCATCCCCCAGCGAGCTGCCTGCCGCAGCCATCAGCTCCCTCGTGGGACACTGCTAAGGTTACCCAATTCCAGGCTTTTATATAAAACCCCGTTTGCTCCCAAGGCAGAGTTATTCTCAAGCAAGGGGGTTGCTAGAATAACTCTTATCAACTTCCCCTCTACTACAGGGAAAACTTTAGGGCAGAATTTCCACCTTTCGTTTTGAATTTCCTACCTTTGGAGGATGCCTTTTATGTATTTCATACGAAGAATGCCTCAGAATCTGGTATTAATATTCTTGTGGGTTTTTTAATTAAAAAAACCAAATGAACTCCCAAACAAAACGTGTACTGCTTCTGTAATGAAAACCAACCGGCTCTCAAATTAGCATCTACGTAGGATGGGTCATCTTCTGTACATCAGTTTAAAGGACTGAAACCTATATTCAAAGAGTGTATTTTTAAGTGTGTATTTTTGGTCCTGTCATATAAGGAGCACAGGCAAGATCCTAATCGCTTCACTCATATAGCTACTGTTTGCAGTCACAGCTTTGTAAGCCACTTCTAATGACAGCATGATTTGCAGAATTTTTATTACCTACAAAAAAATTAGGACTATTTTTACCAGTAATTATTTTCATTTACATGGTAAAAATACTGTATCACTTGACTGTAGTTTGCATCTAGGAGTATTAAACCACCTGTAGCTTTATCTAATAATTCTATTCCCACTGATTAGGGAAAGGGAAATTACTGAAGGGCAACAAATCAGTGGAAGCCTGCAAACGATTTCTGTCATACTCAGATATCCCTGCGCTAACCCTTCAACCTTTCTTCATTTCACTTGACACTAATTTGTGAAGAGGTACATGAGACTGCAGAATTGCAGAGCAATGCCAAGCTAGTTATAATTTCTCCTGACGTTGTTAAGCTTAACCTGATCAATAAAATATTGTCCTTTAATATTTTCTTCCTCAACCCGATTTCCCTGACACCGAGTTTATTTTTTTGGCTGCAAGGCATTAAAATAGATATTTTACAGGCAAACGAAAGCAGTTTATCCCAGCCCCCACTCCTGTCTCATCCCCGTCCATGTCTTACTCAGGAATACCAACCGGCAAGCAAAGCCAGATTACACAAATAAGTGAAGTTGAATGCCTGGACTCTGGCTAGGGCTAAATAAAAAAATAGCCAAAGAGAAAGGCAAATCCAAAATAATGACTCCAAACCGACAGCTTTAGTGCCATTGGCTGCTTTGCTGTTCACTTGGTTTCTCCTCTTCATGCTTCATCTCCCATTCTCTCCCACGTGCTCTCTTGCTTGCGCTGTCTGTGGCTCTCCCCAGCTGCCCCCTGTCTCCTGTAACTTCAAGCATTTTTCTGCTGGAGCAGATTCTTCCACAACCACGTACTTCTTAGATATTTTATTATTGCGTCCTCCTTCTCTATTATTTTTTCCTCCTTCTTGTCAGCAAAAGTTCTCTTTGTGTCCTGGTGAGCAGAATCCCAAATGGTTTAGCACCCACAGCCCATCGCATCCATTTCTCAAACGCAAATACTCCTGTGCAATTTAAGAGCGTGGTGTCATCAACCAGAGCAGAAGGATCTCATAAAGTCTATTTACCTTCGCATGCCAACAGGATGTGCTCCATTAAAAATTCATTTTGTGAATGAAAGCCTAATGACAAAGAAAAGCCGAACTCATCCCCTCACCCCACCACCAGAATTACCGCCAGCCTGCCATGCTGTCTGCCGTCCATCCTACCCTCTCCCTTCTCTTCTCTTTAGCCCATTCTCTCTCTCCCCTTGCCATGACAAGTTTTCATTACACGTGTTTCCTCTGTCATTCCAGCAATTTAGCCTTTTCCTAAAATTTACCTTATTTGAGGACGTAATCCTTTTCTCCGTACTCCTATGTGTACCTTGGGCGCCAACGGAGACGCTTAAACTAAGCAGGGCTCAGCCTTTAATAAACCGAACACCTTTCCCTACAAGGCTTAAGCAATTACTGAGTTAGCGTAAAGATTCGCCAAGTGTATTTCTGTTTTTTATTAAGGAGTTGATTTAGCTTAAACTGCAATTCCAAAACATATTTCGCTCCACCGAGACAAGAGAAGACGTTACAGCCTCATAAATACTGCACGCCCAGACCTCCCTTTGATTTCTCACAGGGGCGAGTGCGCAGTAGCGGCTCTGCTGGAGCCCCGTAGGTTGTTTGGATGTCAGCTAGGTGAATTCTTCAGACCCAATCCACTTTTCTCAGGTGGCTTTTCATTCACGGCTTAAACGCCATAAAATAATAAGGTAACTTAGTCAGCAGTTGCTCCTCATTCATTTTTATGATGTTCTCACGAGGTGGGGGAGGGTGCGCTACCTCTGAGAAGAAACGTCCTCCAATTCCTGGGGGCTCAGGGACGCTGGGGAGAAGGGAAGGAGGGGCCGGCGGATCCTCTGCTCCTGTGCAATGGTGAGAATCTGGGCTGGCCCACAGGCCTGCTGCCTCCAATATTAGTTACACGGAGGTTAACGGGGTATCAAGGGAATCATATATCTGGACTGACCAGGGCAAGGCTCTCGAAGACAGGATCTCGCCCTCGTGTCCCAACAAAGGTCGTTTTCTTTGAGATGCTATTTTTATCCTGAATTTTCGAAGGAGATTTTTTTTTTTCCTTATCTCCCCCCACCTCTCTGTGGCCCTGGGAACTCGGATATTCCCAGCACCACAGCGGGAGAGGAGCCTGTTCCTGGCATCAGGTTTCATGGATGGCTGTAGGGAAGCAGTGAAGTGTTCCTGGCAGATAAACTGTGTGAGCAGGGGAAGACGCTTCTTTCCTTCTTTCTTTTCTTCTTAATCCAGTTATTATCTGATCTGTATCCTTTAAATAAAATATATACGCCCTTGCCTCTTCCAACTCTGGAGCTGCCTTGTGACAGCTCTTTAATTCCACCCTTCCGTGCTCAGACAGTAGCTGGCCTAGCAAATTGTACACCTCCCGTTGCAGCTCCCTGGGCTCTGGTTCAGGCCCCATCTGACCTAAATCCTGCTCATTATAAACAACCATAAATGTTGGGTTTGGGTTTTTTTCCAAACAATAGCAGTTACAGGAATATGTAATTTTGCTTTTGCTGTTTGTAACTAACACCACCCCCCCCCAGGGCATTTAATATACATGACACTAAAAGAGGAAAAAAAATCTGGTTTTTATTTCCTTTTTATTTTTAGATGGGTCATCGCTGAGGTTTTGCATTTATTGTTATTATTGTTAGCATATATAGCATATATTTATTTCCTTTCCTCAGCCTTTGTTCCCAGGTTTGAACTCAGTGAGCACATTGCCTAGCTTTAAAAAACATTGTTAATAGCTGCCTCTTCTTAAAAAGGCCTGAGACCTCTAAGTATATGTAGGCATGTGAAAATTAAAGTTTATAATATTATCCTGATGAAATGTAAAAGGCCTGAATCTGCGCCCTTAATACAAACAACTTAAAAGCGCTCAGTAAATGCTAAGCACTTACCAGTATTAAATGACAAAACTCAGTATTGGGATGCCTTAAGGCTGGGAAGCTATTTTAACTTTGGGGCACCTCGCTGTGACAATTTTTATAAGCAAGTATCATGTACCACCAAAGAGATGGCAGATTGCACAGTTGCGACCTATGTATTGCATAGAATCTAGGGTGATGAGGTGCACTGTTAGATTATGGGTGTATAAATTATATACTGGATTTATAAATTGCCTTTACCGTGAACGTGGGGTGCAAAGCAAGGGGCTCGGGTGCTCCTCCGAACCGGCATCTGAACGGCTCAATCTTTCCAGCGCGGCCTGGACGCCCGAAGAGGCGCACGCCTGCCCGCAAAGAGGGAAGCCCGCACTGGGGCTACAAGGAGCGGTTCAGGGCGGGGGAGCCCAGGAGGCAGCCGGGCTCCAGGGGCTCCCCTCTCTGCATTCAGGGTATAAAAGCCGTCCACGCCGCCAGGCTGTGTCACTCGTGGCCACCCAAGCCCGCCGGCACTCAGCCGAGCGGCCGCTCCCATGGCAAGAGCCCGGTGCCGTAGGCTCGGCAGCCGGTGCGGGCCGTGGGCTGCTCTGCGGCTGCCGCCCCCCGCGCCGCGCCCCGCCGCGGGAAGCCGGCGGGGAGGGGGAGGCAGACGGAGGTGAGGACCCCCCCGGTGAGGACCCACCCGGTGAGGACCCACCCGCGGGCCGGGCAGCCCCGCACCGCCACCGCCCTGGGGAGCGGGCGGCCGTCCCCCGTCCCCCCCCCCTTTCCCCTCCCCGCGGCCAAGCGGCTCGGGGGGGAGCGGGGGCTCCTCCGCTCCCCGCCGCTCCCCCCTCCCGCCGGGCACCGCTGCTGGGGCGGTCGGACCGGCCCGGCCCGGCCCGGCCCGGCCGGGGGGCAGCAGCGATCGCGTCCCGGGCGCGGCACCGCCCTCCCGCCGCCGCCTGCGGGAGCGGCCGGTGCGCGGCGTGCGGGGGAGCCGCCGGCTGCGGCTCCGCTGGGGAGAGCGGGGAGGCTGCGTGTGCGGGGCTGGCGACCCGGGATCGCGTCGGTGCTCGGATCCCTCCTCCTCCTCCTCCTCCTCTTCCTCCTCCTCCTCCTCCTCCTCCCTCCCTGGCAGCGAGGGGCTGGGGAAGTTGCGCTTACACGCGAGATGGCTTCGCAGCGGGGATCGCTTTGAGAGCAAGGTCTCCCCCTCCCTCGCCTCCCCCCGGCGCCGCGGCCTCCGAACAGTAAGTGGCAGGAAGGAAGGAAAGTTGCGAACAACCTGCAGCGGCAGGAACTTTCGGAGCTGCTCCAGCTGCATGTGTTCAAGGTGCCTTTGATGTGTGTGCAGCAGCTTCTGGAAAGTGGACTGCAGCTTTCCCACTCGTCAGCCCTCCCTCTCCCCCACCCTTCCCAACCTCCCCTCCCACCACCGCCACTTCAGCCCACACACGCAATTTGTTTGAGAAGGGGGGGGGAAAAAAAAAAAAAGAAAAAAAGAAAAAAAAAAAAGTGATGAAATGAACGAGAAGTGGTGAATTACCCAAGCGACTTGCCTCAAAGAGCCAGCGAGCCGGCAAGAGGAGCTGCGGCGAGCCCCGCGCAGCCCGCCCGGCACCGGAGCTGCCCGGGAGGGACCCGCCGGGCACCCACGGGGGACCGTGGGGGCTGCGTGGTTGGCGGAGTGTGAATGCATCTCCGGGGCGAGATGCAAAAAGCTTTCTCTGCTTGCATTTGACTTGCGATGCCGGCTCCTCACTAGAATGCAAAGCCTTGCACAGGATGAAACCAGGTTTGTTGCAAATTCTCCTGGAAATGTTTCCTTCCCCGCCGCCGCCACCTTCCTCTTGGAGATGTCAGAGAAGAGCCTACCGATGGCACGGTGGCAGATACCTCTGCTGCGGACCCTCCGCTGTTCTTTGGAGATGTTCAGGCAGAGATAAATCTTTTATGCAGCTGTCTTTTCCTATCTGTAGCCGTTGCTGCACAATCTGCACTTGATTGCAGCGAAAATATTCTTTTTAGGATCCGTTTCACAAAACGATGCAAAACAAACACAGATGGGAGAAGTGGGGGAGAGAAAGCTGTAATGAAGTAGTGATGGTGGATTGATCTTCCCTCCTTCCCCCCTCCAGTGCCCTCCCCCCAAATGTGAGCCTTTTCTCGACACAAAATGCTACATTTCTCTTTTAAAGCAGCAAAGATTTGGGGGGCTCTTTGGCTGGGGTTTTGGAGGGAGACTTCCCTCAGTGGGGCTTGCCTTCCTGACTGACTTTCTTGAATGTCTGTGGCTACCAAGCCCATCAGCCTCTACCTTGCCTTCACCTGTTTTAAAGTATGTCTTGTTTCTTCCAACACCTCGCAGGTCATTCTTCCAGAATGCCAGAGGAAAGTTCGCCAAAGCGGAGTCCTCAAAACATCCCGTACAAGGACCTGCCCCATATCGTCAACGCTGACGGGCAGTATCTCTTCTGCAGGTATTGGAAGCCAGCAGCAACTCCCAGGTGAGCACTTTCAAGCAAATGTCCTTTTGTACTATCAGTAATAAGACTCTACTTGTGTAATTATTATTTATAGCTTGACTGGTGTTACAGGGCTGTGTGCACAGAGCTTTACAGAGCCACTAAGAGAGATTTCTCTCATCCGAGAGAGCCCCAACTGTTAACGACTCAGTTCTCCAAACCTGTACTCGCTCAAGTCAGCCTTACGGATAGAAAACATGGAGTTACTGTCATTTCGTACACAGCTGGCTTGCTTGGCAGTTCACTGTGCTACCGAGTGGGACATGCAGGTGGCTGATGCCTATCAGCAATAAACAACTGTCTTCAAACTAATAGCACAGGCGATCAGGGAGGGATGGGATACAGGCTTAGGGATGTCTACCCTTTCCGATTTTCTCAGCGTCGACAAATTAAACGTCAGCATCTGACTTCAGTTTCAACAGTAGTAGCCCAAATCTCAGGGCAACAGGCAGAATATGGTTTGACTCCACTGCTTTTTGACCGTTGTTTGGTTTTTTTATAGTTTGTTTTATTTGTAGTTAGTAAATGATTTAGGGAGCTCTTTCACTGGCAACTGCGATTTCAAAACTGACCTCAGTAATAAACACAGGCAAGGAACCAGACAGAGAAATTTCTCTAATGTTTTTGTCATAATTTAAATAAACCCTTTCCTGTAATAGCTTTCTATGCTGATTGTGTGCTGATTATGATCTGCTATAGAAAGCTGTCTCTGTTCCTCCCATAGTTATGATCTTTCTGCTTTCTCTCAGTATCTGCTAGCTTGGCAGGTATTTATGCTACCACTAGTTATATAGGTAGCTACTTCGTAAAAATCTGGATATTGTTTTATTGTTTTCTTTTTCTGCAAGCCGACAGGAAAAGCTATGTTGATTTTATACAGCTAGAAAACAGTCCCAGGAAAAAGTTGTTCAAGCTGTAGTCGGGAGTTAAACTTTGTCCTTGACCACCCAACAGGTTAGACATCATCCTGTGTCCAAATCAGCCTGCAACGGCGCTGAGAGATGGATACGGGTCCAAGTTAGCTGGCCTTGGGTTTTATGCCTGCCGAACTAAGGGGCAACAGGAGTAACATGGAGCTGGGAGGTGGGCAAGCACCGGAGTACACCGTTGCCCAAGGGGAGGGCAGTGCAGCCACCCCACTGTAGCTCCTCCGTTGCACTGGTCGGGCTGTAGGACGTGGGTCTTGGTTGAAGATCACCTGGTCCACAGAGCGTTTCATACTCACTTCTCCTCACTGCCTTTCAGAGACAAGGAGGAAAGTTTTTGGCCCTGATGCTTTACACGGGTCTTTGCGCCAACCTGAAGATTTCCTCTACAGAAAAAAAAAATGCTATCAAAACAAGCTTCTACTGTGAAACCAGGCTGTCTTGTATTATAATGCTAATTAATCATTAACTGCCCACAACGTTCTTCACCCAGTTGTGGAATTGCTTGCTTTTTTCATGTTTAATTTCTTAGCAAATTAGTAGTGAGTGGACGGGTCTTTGATCCAGAAATGAAAGGATGATAAAGAGCTGAGAGTTAAAACTTGGTGTCTAAGTCCTCTGGGTAGTTAATTTTTTTAGGGCTCTGTGTACCAAGCAGTTAATTGAGAGCGAGCTTGCCCTAGTTTTGTGACAACAAAAGTGGATGGGATCAGCGTTGCTCATTTACAAGTGGTTCCTAAGTGCGTGTGTGTGTGTGTTTGCGTTTGCGTGTTTGTGTCTAAGGAGGGGGCGGACTGTTTATTATTAGCTCTTTTTGCATTGTTATGTATGAGAGAGATGGTAAGTGACTGAATAACAAGTTAGTGCCTGGATCCTACAGTCAAGAATGCTCTTGAAGTGCTTTGATAGGCAAACTAAAAAAACCATTTTTTTTCCCCCTCTCACTTTTCATAAGTAGCTCAGCTTTTTCTGCTTCATATGTAGAAGCTCAGCAACTTTCATCTAATTTTAAACGTTCAGCAAAAGTGATCTATATATATATGTATAGGGAGAGAAAGAGAGACACCTCAGGGGACTTTTACAGGCCCATTACAATTTATTCTATTTCAAATACTGAAGGCGATTCTTTCAATCTTCTAACTCAATTGTTGATTCAGGTTCAAATCTTAACGCTAATGAATGACGCTATAACCGCCAAACGGTGGGATCTTTCATTGATCCATTATGCATCTAATCCCAGCTAGGGCTATAGAAATACCTCTTCACTGCAGATGCCCAAAGGTTATCATTGACTTGTCTTCTATTAGAATAGAACTTATCATCCTTGATCCTTCCCTCAGGGAAGGGAAAAAATGGGCTATCTGCCAAAGGAAAAATGAAAAAGTAGCCCTAGCCTGGGGTTGAAGAGCAGACAATGGCCGGGCAGTCTCTGAGAGTGGGGCCAACCGACAGACATGGCCCCTTGGAACTGGTGCTTCTCTTTTATCTCCTCAAACAGACCCCCAAAGGTGGATAAAAGCTCTGGCAGACTGGTGTGCTGTAGCATATTTAAAAAAAAAAAACAACAATTTGTCAGGAAGATGGGGAAGTTTTTTAAGGCTCTTCTGCTTCGTGCTCACATGTACCCAGGCTCTGCTCCCGTGTGGTGGTGATCTGACTGATCAGCCCATACTGGTGCACATATGGAAGCTTTGTTACAAGTGCCACCGAGGCCAAGGTTGTCCTGCGAGTGAAAGGCACCTATTGTGAGTTCCTCAGCAGGGTCCGCTTTGTTTCGAAGGGGGATTTAGGTGATTACTTCACAGGAAGCTGACACACAAAGGCACTCAGATGTCATAATGATTAGATGGGGTAGATAGAGTAGGGTAGTAATGGGACTAAGGAGGGCGACAGCGTTTTCCACTTGTTTTTCGGGTGGGAAGTCACTCCCAACAGCAGAGCTGGGCACTGCTTGTCTTCTTCTGTCGCTGCCTGCTGGCGGCAATGCAGGTGCGACGTCCCTGGCCAGCAGCCCTGCAAGCTGCCCGACTTGTTGAGCCAGTTTCATCTTAAGATGTAATTAAGTGGTCTTGTTGAATGCAGCAGGGAAGAAAAAGCAGTATGTTCCTGTGTTGTTTTCACCTATCGTGCCGACGTGGAGCATGAAAACAGGTAACTCTTTGGAGCATGAAAACAGGTAAGTCTTTGGCACTGAGGGCTCACTAGTGAGTGCCAAGCTTAAGATCTGGGCAAGGCAGGGCATTTTCAGGACCAGGTAATGTTGTTTGGAGGAAGTAAATCACTGGTACCAAACCAGATTGATCTCGTGTCTGTAGCGTGTCCCAGTAGCCGAGGAAATCCTACTTAATGGAAAAGCAGTCTTTGTGTAAACAAACACAAGGGCTCCATGCAAGGTTAGAACTTCTGCCACCACCCTGAGCGGTGTGAGTCAAAACATGAGGTAATAGGAGGTGAGGAATTAAGAAACCATGCTCTGTTCCCGGCTCTCAGACAAAGCTGCTAAGAATAGAGGTGGGATGAGGAAGGGGAAGGAAAGTTGGGAGGAGAAGTCAAGACGTTTCCTTTGAGGCCCCTAAAGGGCCTGGAGAAGTTCAGAGATGACCTTCTTTTCCTCTCTGTTCTGTATCCCCGTAGCCTTTTCTGGATGCTTGAGCTGCTCCTGTCACTGCCTAGATAAGCACAAACAGTTTGTTCTGGGGCACTTTCAGCCCCTCTGCTTGACCTCAAATAAACCCTGGGAGATTTATGGACCCAGAGTAGTTTTTTTCAAAGGTGCTGATAGCCTGCAGCCACCACCGACTTCAGATAGAGAAAGCGATGCTCAACTCTCTCCCTGTAGATCAGCCACTCTAGGCTGGACACTTGAAGCTTGAGACACTTGTAGTTAGAGGATGCTTTTGAAAATGTGGGTTCCTGACATCCTTGTGTCTGAGCTTCCTCATCTATCAAACAGAAATCGTTATCTGGCTAGTTAGCGTGATGCTTGTGTGTCTCTCCACGTAGTGGTCTCTAGGTGCACTTAGATGATTGCCAGCAACTGAAGAGGTCTGCCTGAGGAGGCTGCCTGAAGCTGGGACACGTGTGGGTCACAGATGTGTTCCCGGTCGATTGTTAATGTTCGCTAAAATGGGTTGGCTCAACTGTAGACATCCTGACCATGGTTTAAGTGAACAGAGTTGCAATTGTCTGAGTAAACAGTGTCTTTGTAGGACTTCTTTCAGTTCTACACCTGACAAGTGTGATTAAAAATACAAAATTAAACAAAAAGCACCCGCTTTTCTGTTTACTTTTTAAATTTGTTTTACTCTTTGAAAAATGCCTGTCATTCATTCTGACTTGTTAGCAATGAAAGGCCAAGCCAATAAGGAGGAAATACATTTCTCTCTTCCCCAAGGACTTTGCAGAAGTGCCTGTGGTGCAGAAATACAAACTGCCTTTATATTTGAACTGGCCCCTAAATTGCGAATATTGCTTGCTAATTTTGGCACCTCATTACCAGCATTTCCATGGCATTTCCAGAAGAACAGCACAGCTCCCAGCGTGAGCAGATGACAAAGTTGAATTTGACTTTCAGACCCTTCCAAAATGAATAAATAAATAAATAAGTAGACCAACGTGAAGTCAAAGCAAAGGGAATCAAGTCACTGATTACAATGTCTTTAATTATCCTGCGTGGTGTTAATCTCTAGAAATACTTAAAGGAATTTCTAATGCAGTGTCACTCTTGAAGAACGCTTCTGTTTGTACTAATGAGGTCAACTTCAAACTAACGCACAAGGGCCAGATTTGTATGGCGCAAAGTGACTTATGTCAGCACAGTTTGTCGTAGGATGAATTCGGCTCCGTGTGTCTGATCGCATCGTACACAGTGCAAAGGGGAAAGAACAATTATCATTGTCGAATCAACATTCCAGGCTTTGCTTGCCGTATTGCTGTTGCCTGTGTTTCTAAAGCCTCCCTTCTATTCATCGGCCATGCATGCGTTCCTGTAATGCCTCTGTTCTCTTTGCTCCACGTGACTGTCTTATTCACCGTGAATGAGGGCATCCTTTTATGATTTCTTATCCATTTCCGAGGGATGGGCAAATTAGCAAACCAGCTTCACCTAAGAGGGACTCTGACAGACAGGAGAGCAGCTTTGGTTCTTCCTCTAGATATTTCCAACAGGCTTTTTTAGTAGGATAATTTTTTTTTCAGTTCCCACAGGGAAGTTCAACAGAAGCAAATCTGCCTTTTATTCCACAGAACCCAAAGAAAAAGGCAAATAACAAAGGGAATAACAATTGTAATTAAACTGTCCCTTTTGCTCATCGCACTGTTAGGATTGGCTTCTGAGCACAAGTGTGCAAATTTGTGACGGTGGTGTGTGGGAACAAGGTGACTTTAGGAGTTCCCTGCTATGAATCTTAAAGCAGTTACATTTCATCCTGGTCCTGAGACAGCAGCAAAGGAAGCAAAATCAATGGTGGCTCTCAATGTACCACCTGATGAACTCTTGGAAACGGTGCTGTCCAACACGGGGAATATCAGAGGTAGAAGTAGAAATAGGAGAAAAGAAGAAAAATGGTCTTGAGATTGTGTTGTAAAACTCAATTTCAGCTCATAATTCTGCCAGAGACGGAAGGCTAAGCAAACCTTGCTTCTCTCATGCAAATAATTCATTTCCTTTTAATGGCATTACAAGTGTGATGATCAGTACTGGCTTTGTACCGTGACCCTGACGGATCCCCTAGCTGGGCACTCAGCAGTCAGAGCCCTGCCTGTCCCTCCAGGTCTCTTTATCCCGAGCAGACCCTGCACTGGCTCTGCTCTCGGACTCTGGCGTGTAAGTTTTCTTCAGCTCATCGAACTGGGAGCACTCTAAACCAGTTGTTTGTTGGCAGCAACGCAATAGTCGAAGCAGACAAACTCATCAACTTTATCAGGGTTCCAGACGCAAGAGCACTTTACTTCGCTAGCACAAGGAATGTGTGGGTTTAGACAAAATAATAAAACCAGCTGCACACGGTTCCTTGCCTCGATTTCTTCAGCACTCTTGAACATCCCTTGGGAACACACAGCAGCTCTTTTAGATCACCATGAATACATCTACAACAAGAGCTGGCTGGTATAGTTGTACTGGCCAGAAGAGGGTATTTTTTCTAGATGCCTGTTGCAGAGGAGTTGTCCCGTGTTTCCTTGCAAGTTCCCTCCAAGCTGCTGTGGCTTTGTGCTTTTCAGAGCCAGGGTGAACATCTGATCTCTTTGTTCTTCTAGGGAAATTGCGTTGTTCTAAGAGCTGTCCCTGCAGGCACATTTGGCTGAGCTGCCTTCCCTAGGTTCAGGCATGCCATTGTCCTAATGTGTTTCCACTTGAATGGAAGCCATCGATGTTTAACAACCTTCTATTGTCCCTTATCCAAGAGATATGACACAACCCTGATAGCAAATGGCTGATTTTCCGAAGTATCCAAGGAGATAGTATTGCATCCTGCCCAAGAGATGCCTTAAGATATGCTTCGGCAGGTCCCTTACCTCATCACTCTCCAGTTATATCCTTAACTACACCCGTACATCCCTGCCCTGACTCTACCAGTACAGACATTCTGACGCTCTATCAGTATGGCTTATTATCCTATAGGAAGGAAATTAGCAGCACCAGGGTAAAGTTTTTCAACATCATTAAAGCTATATCTCTCCTAGGGTTTCTTCTTGAAGACCAATAAAATCTCACTCATGTTAACTGGAAGAGAAATACTGGTACAACAATCCCAAATATCAACCTTGGGCTACTCCTGACCACAAACATCATCTAAAGCAACCAGACCTGGGTGGTGGTGTCAGGAAAGTGTCTCAAAGCTGACCAGACTCACTGTCCAGACAGTGGTACCAAGGTGTGGCCTTGGGGACAGGCACGGAGCGGCCAGTGGAAGCAGTCCTGGTGGCCAGAGCTCTCCAGTCAGATTTGTTGTCCACAAACAAATTTTACGGGCTGTCCACAAACAGCCAGGAGCAGGAGAGGGGTTGGGTCTTGGAGCATGCTCTACCTGGGGATCTGTTTGTTTCTCCTAGACAGATGCTTTGGTCACCCTGTTTATGACCAAAGGGAGTCATTATTTTTGCAGGAGCAGCCGTGTAGCCATTTTCAATGTCCCAAGACCTTGAATAACATCGGACTTCATGAGTACTTCCACTGGAAGGAAAGAGACTCCCCTTCTGCATGACAGACACTTGCTCTCCAGCCAGGAGCTATCTTCCTCTCCGCTTGGCAGGCGCTCACTCGATGATGGGAGCCTCTGAATCCTCCCTTACTAAGTGATGGCAGAGGCAGCTTGCTAGACCTAGAAAATTTAGTGTCAGAAAACAGAATAAAGAAGTCAATGAGGAGCAGAGAACAGGCAGAACACATGGTCAAGACAGATATTAGGCAGTGACACGATGACCAGTGATTTACAGAATCGGACCCTTAATTTCTCTGTGCTTTTGGTTCCTCATCTAAAATCGGGCGTAATCATCCAAGCAAGTGATGTAAATTGGGTCCTAGATGAAAGTTGCCAGAGAAAGTAAGTTATTCCTTGAGGTTTCGGTGGTTGAAAAGTGCTTGAGGTTTTTAAAAAAGAGAGATTTTAAAAAAATCTACTAAGTGATGCATTAGTTGTTCTCTGCTGTTCAGTTACAAGTAAATTATCTCAGCAGCAATCCGTTAAAAGAAAGAAAAGAGAGGAGGGAAAAAAAAAAAGGAAACAAAATATTGACAACTGGGCTAAAGCCAAACATCCAGCGGTAATAGCGTAGTAATCGTTTGGTCCAGTATTGTGTATAGACGGGTAAGGAGAAAATGTCCAAACTGCTATAGATTTGATAGGCAAGAAAGACTACTGATCTTTTTCAGCCATCTGTCTGACCTATGATGAAAAGGGCTCGCTCTGTTTTCTTTCTTCCTTGATCAAGCTTTAAGCTTGCAGAGTGAGGGAATAAAACTTAAATCTTTGGCCTTTTTTTTTTGGCACAGAAAGTTGGTCTAATTTGCTGTAGGTGTCAGCAGGTTAGCTAGTTCACCAGCTGGCAAGAAGAGCTTATTTTTATAATTTTTCAACGTATTTTTTAACTTTTATTTTTCAAAACTATCTCAGTGAGGTTTCAAATTCAACTGTCAAATTGCAGAAATCTGCAGTGGCTTGCTTTGCTGGGCTAAAGGCATGGGGAGTGATGAGGAAGCAATAAGTAATTAAATTGCTGTAGAGATAACATCTGGCTGACTTAATGGTTAAGCTTTTTCTTCATTTTTTCAATTTTGCGTGCGAGCTAGTCTACAATATTTGGAGTATTAAAAATTGTATTCTGAGCAGCATTCATAATCTCATTTTATTAAAAGGATATTCAAGCAATCAGCATTCGGTCATCCTCTGGCCCTCCGCAAATGATTTTAGCAAGGAGCACCAAGCATCTCAACCCAGGTTGCCCTGAAAATGCACGGATCATCCCTCTGACGTTACTAGCTGCCCACAAGGTCATTAGGACAGAAACCCTTTTAAAAATTGACTTTTTTTCCCCAGGTTCACTGTGGCCACGTGCACGTAGCACAGGGCTGGAGCTCAGGGATCCCACGGTGACTTTTTGACTCTGCCGTCAAACTCCCGCTGATTGCTGTAGGGTCAGGTTTTGCCTCACGCTGTCTGTCCATCCTTGCCTCTGGCATGCTGTCTTGCCATGGGCAGGGCTTTTTACCTCTTGTGCTTCAATTTACGTGGCAGTGGGAGGAAGGGTTGATCCTTGCTTGGGACAGGGTAGTGGATCAGAGGACCTCTTGGGGTCCCATTCATCTCTGCGCTACGTCACTCTAGCTGCACCCTTTGTAAAGCGTTTTGGTTTCTGTGAATGAGGAGCGTTGTACAAAAGCCAGCTCCAGCTGCTGTCATTATTTATGCTGTTTATTTACTGGTCACATTTCTCGGAGCTGGGGAACGGAAAAAAAATCAATCAGCAGATTCACTTTGTTTATATTTAATTTCACTTTCGGTGTTTGGGGAATGTCGATCTGTTAAACACCACTCCTTCCCTTAAAACTCCTGGTTTTACGTAGCCCGTGGAAACATAGGTACACACTTCTCTTTTCAAACATCATTTAAGGGTTCTGACCATCAAAGGTTTGCTTCCTGCCGTGCATGTTTTCCCGTTGCTTTAGGAGAGACGGTCAGATCCCTCAGCACAGCTAAAAGTAGCATCAGGGCCTGTTTACATTTTGGTTAGCCCAGAACATTTTCAGACACGTCCCTGCTCAAGCCTCCCCGTAGCTCTGCAGGCAGTTAGCAAACCCCTCTCCTGCCCCGTGCATCCACGCCGGCTCTCGGGCACCGGGCAGGGCACGGGCATGGGTGCTCCGGTGCTCCCGCGCCCCGTCCCCATCTCACAGCAGCAGAACTGGGGTCTCTCTTCCCCCCATGTCCCACCCAGCACGTGCAAGGGTTCAGCCCTCATCTGAGACCTCTGTGTCTCCCATGCCGTGAGCAGCCCTGGTGTTGCGCTGTAGCTATGTGGCTGATGAAGCTCTTCCGTTCCCGTTCCCGTTCCCGTTGAGGCTGTGACAGATGCACCCCTCACACGTGATCCGACAAATGGTGCCTTGTAAGTTGGCAGAAGCGAAACTCAGGAGGAAAGACAAAACATCTTCCCTGCTGCTAGCTCACACATCAGCTCTAACCCTTTCTTTGCCGGCAATCGGAGGAGTCGGAGCCGGCCTGGCAGCGGTGGGATTAATAACTGTGGTATTGAAAGTATTTGCTCTTGATATTGCTGAGACTTTTTAAAAACGGTCAGAAAAATGTGGTACTTCTCAGTTGCTGGTGAAGCGCTCCACATAAAACACGGCGTTCCTGCAGAAGAATAACAGCTTGTGGTTTAAATAAATGTTGTTATTTCTGCTCTGCTGTAGGTGTACATGTATGTTTTGGTTCAGTGACTGCCAGATACTGTAAATGAGTATTGATTTCCTTTTCTATTTTAAGCTTTTCTGCAGAAAAGGCATCCCACATGCCTTTAGCTTTCTTTGCCTGTAGCTAAAGTGATTGCAGCCAAGGTTTTATCTAACTAAATACTCTTTTATTTTATTGTTACCACTCATCCTTATTAGAGTAGTTGCACCCCAAGTTGGCCAGGTCCCCATTCACCTTTTGGAGTTTAAAGCTTTTACATCTAGCCCTTTTTGAGAGCAAATCAAGACAGTGTTTGAAACTCGGGGCAAGTAGGTCCTTAGTTATATTAGCGTGGCAGCCCCCTCTGCCATAGGTGAAGCTGCCTTGGTGCTAGAAATGAAGGAACGTTTTAGGAAGCACGCCTGCTGCAGCTAAAGCCTCTGGACAGCCAGCGTGACCAAGAAATAACACAGACCTGGGTTTGGCAGCCGTAGGCAGAAGTCTCTATCCATTTTTTAACTATTAAATCATCTGTAGGTAAACCATTGCACCTCAGCTGCGGTTCAAATTTACTTTGGTTCGAAACGTGAATAAATACTTCAGCCTTTAAAGCACATGTTGCAGCGATCACTGTCTTAGCAGGATTCCTGCGTCTCGCGTTTAACTGCTTGCGTTCAACTTTCTCTCCTAGCTCAGGTCTACAGCAAACGTGGAATAGTAAATTAATTGGAACATGCTCAAAGCCTTGGCAAATGCTTTGCCTGTGACATTACTGATTTCCCAGAGGAATAGCTCCTGATATTGATTTTGACAGA
The DNA here is from genome assembly GCF_035582795.1 of Mycteria americana. NCBI lineage: Eukaryota > Metazoa > Chordata > Aves > Ciconiiformes > Ciconiidae > Mycteria > Mycteria americana. The sequence goes on along the minus strand of NC_134375.1, from coordinate 23,072,851 downwards.
GCCTGTAAAGCCTCTCGCTGCAAAGGTTCCTCTCATAGCTGGGCAGAGCTGAAGTGCAGCTCTGGGATGCGCCGAGATAGGATTATTCATTGGAAATTAATGTGCTTAATCTCAAAGTATGTTAAAATATACATAAGCGCTTTACGGTTAAGAAATCGATCCTTGAGTTTCTGTCTCTAAGTTTATGGGATAATTCCACTCTGGCTTTTGGAAGATCACACAGAAGAAGATTGGCTATTTGGAGACTCATGTTATCTGTGACATCTGAACTTTTTATGAGTTCGTCAGTTTGTTAAAGATAACCAATTAAGATCTCTGCCAACACAGAGGACCGCAGACAAAATTGGATCAGAACGGTGAAAGTGAGGATGGGCAATTGACTCAGTGCAGGAAGTAATCAAGAGTTCCACATTACTGCTGGAATTGCCTGGTTACAAACCATACTATCAGGTCGAAGTATTTCAGGGAATTGAAGTTTTATGTTTTGCTTTAAACCATTGCCATACAATTGGGAATTGCACAGTCAGTGCTTTATTAAAAACTAATAATATCGTACTATCTCGAGGTCACAGAACAGGTAAAGTGTCATCCCCTTTCTTGCTCCTTACTTATTCACAGCTCTTTTCCAAGCTAGTGAAGATTTGCCCGCGTAAGCCCAAGATGCCTGATCCGAGTACTTCAGTTGTGCAGTTTTTATTGCAAGGAATGGCTCGGAAACGCTCAGACCCCCTTGTGCCAGGTCTGCACTTCGCAGCTTCTTCCCCGCAGAGGTGCAAGGGTGATGAGCTGAATTCTTCCTTTAAGAACTTTTTCAGTATTGCTTGTCATGAGCTGTCTGTACCATCCACTCCCTGAAATAACAGCTTGAGATTGGAGGCGATTAGAGCCATGGCTAGAGTCTAAAACGTGGACAATCCCATTTTTAAGAACCATTTTGTGGGGAGACTGAGCATGAAGAATCCCTGGTGAGCCCAGGTTCAGACCACTAGTGATGTCCAGCTCCTGCATGAAAAAATACCTTGGGAAAAAAGCGAAGTCAGAAAAAGTCTGCAGACTTGTCTTAGAGGACTTTAGGAAACACTGCTTAACGTTTAGACGTAGTGTCCTCTGCACCACTTCATGATTTGTCTCAAACTATCAGCACTTCTTAGCAAACATTTGAAAACAACCAAGCAAGCAAGCATGTTACTAAGGACTTAAAAGTCACCAAGTGCTTGTGTGGACCTAACCAGAGGGATGGCTTTACTAAGGAAAGTGATTTCCATCATTTGAAACCTACAGAGGCCCAACTAGAACTCCTCACCTTCATACGGGGATACTGCTGTCTAATTCCATCTTCTGTGCCGTGCAGAAAGGTGAGATTAAACGGTCAAAATGGGGCTAGGATGCCACGTAGGGAGCGTTCTTGCATGGCGTGAGCTGATCCCTTAATCAAGCACACCTTGTCCCTTTCTAGGAAGCCTGGTTGGCCTTTTAGGGCCAAGCTGGGTTTGTCGAGCTATGAACTTATAGCAGCAATAGGTAGTGACTTGTCACTGGAACAGGTACCAGTGCTCTGAGTATGCCAAGGCTGCAAGTGAACTCAGTAAGAAGGAACTGTTCTTGCACAGCTCCTTTGAAAGAGAGACATACTTTTATATTAAAAAAACCCTTATTTGCTCAGTGAACAGGTTTAGTCCTGAACTAGTGAGTAGTGCTGAGTTTAAGCAATAGTGACTGTGCAGAAGAAAGCTTCTGGCCCTTTAATTGCAGCTTTCTCGTGCTTTGAAAGGACAGTCCGTCTAATTACACAAGCCTTTCTTCTTCCAAGGCTTTGGCTCACCAGGCAGTGCCTGCATTTTGATTTCAAGAAGAAACTGCTACACGACCGGCTAAACAGTAATTTTTGTCCCTTTGGAAATCATTAGAGGTTCAGTGCAAGTCTGTGAAAGAGGAGGGGGAGGTCTGCGAAAACCGTTCTTGCTCTTACTCCCCGTTTGTTGGTTCTCCATTGAGAATCGTGGCCCTGCAGCCGTCTTCCATCTGCGGTGGCTTTGCTTCCAAGTGAAAATTAATTTTTAATAAAATTAACAAGAAGTCTCTTATTTTTCCTGATTTCCGAGGGGATCTATGCCAGAAACTCTTTTGCTTCCTTGAATATTCTTCCTCCACACCTTAAAGCTCATCTAAAAATTTGGGGTGTGATTTCAGATCGACTTGAATTTTGCAGCTGATGTCTTCTATTTAAATAACGCTTTGCACAGTTTTCTTAGAAAGATACTGACTGCTCTGTGTGTTCATTCTTGTAGCTCCCCTTGGGAGATATGACCTCCATTTTATCTCTCTGGTAGCCCTTGTACTGAGGAAGGGCTGAAGCAGAGCAGAGTACAGAACGGGGATGTCCAATTCCAGCCTTACTCCCAGCCAGGTCCGGGGGCAGTTCTGCCCGGGCTCCCCCCAGCTCATCCCTTCCTCAGGCCCGCGTGTGCGGCAATGCCGACACCTCGCCTCTTTGGAAAGAGAAGTCATGATACTTCCGAGGATTCCTGGGCTCTGCAGAGGGGCAGCAGCAAGAGGAAGGCGCAGCTCCAAGCCCTGAGCTGCCCGTGTCTCCAGAGTGCTCGTCTGCCTTGCAGGTTCAGGGAGCGGGTCTGGCAGTCAGTTCTGCCGAGGAAAAGCCCATCTCTGATACCGAAGTGGAGCGGTGTCTCCCCGAGGCATTCCGTGGAAGCCTAGAATCCCTTCTCTTCACTTTTATCTAAGAAAGGGGTGGGAAGATCTGGCCCGTGAATTTTAAGCTACACACTGCACATTTCACCTCTGATCTCAGCCTTGTGTCCCCTAAAATACTACTTCAAAGCTTCCTTGAAACAAAATGCAGCTGGTCTCAGATGTTAACTTTGCAGAGATTTCTCTAGAGCTATGCAGTTGCCAGGTTCCGATAATTCCTTCCCTCCACCCCCACCTGAAGTTTCCTTCCTCTCTTTTCCCTATGTTAGACCACTCATGAGTTATTCTCGGCGAGGGCTTGCTTTTCAAAGAGCTACAATAAATCAGCATAAGCTGTTTCTCCACATTGTTTTGTGTTGGCTCTAGCTAGATCCTGTTGAACCTTTTGTTTTGAAATATATCTGTCCTACCCAGTTGTGTCTCTGCCCCATTGATTTATGGTGTCTACGCTTTCTGGTGTTGTTGAATAACCTACCCATGTTACTCCTCCTGGAGGTCACGGCAGTTCTCAAATGTCCTCCTAACTCTATGCTGATGAGGGATTGTTGTGATTTTGAGATGTATGGTGGGACCAGGCTTGCAGACCTGTTGCAAGAGAGTTGCTCGTGGAAGCAAGCGCAGATTTTAAGACTGAGCCCTAACTCTCTATCATGTTAGGCAGTAGGATGCTGCCCAAACTAATGGCAGCCCCTTTGGACAGGCTTGAATGGGAACTTCCAAGCCTGAGTAACTGGGGGAAGAAAGTAGGAAGGAGAGTGTGCTGGAGGGGTTTATTTTTTAATTGCCAGTTTAGGATCTGGACAGGAATGAAGCTACTGATTCTACTAGACTAGACCAAACCACATCAAACACAAATGTGCAGAATTCTAAATCCCCACAAGCCCTATAAAATCAAGCAGAAATTATGTAGTGCGAGCATAGTGCACAGTCCTTTGGCATATTCTGTGGTGCTCAAAGGTTTTTCACAGGCTAAACTACTACAGTCTGGAGCTACTACTTACCTCAGTCTGTCTGGAAGAGGTGAATTCCTCCAGGTTTGGAGCTCTGTGAGATATCCATGCCGATGCTACACAGTCTGTGATATTGCAAGGAGGCTGATAGAGAATCGACTCCAGGCTATTGCTACTCTGACTTGCTTTTTCTCCTGAGTTGGGAAAAGTAGCTGCAGAACTGCTAGTTTAACATAACATTGTTCAACTTCAGTAATAGCTGAAAAAAGAGGTGGCTACCCAGATTATGGACCTACGTGGCAAAGCTGGGCTTATATGGGCCAGTAGAGCAGAGGCTAAGAATGCATTTCTCAACAAAACTGAGCAAGAGAGCAAGCAAGGCTCCTTGAAACATGGCTTGGGATTAGGAGCAAAGTCATTGCCTCTTGTGCCTTTAGAGGGACATAACTCTGCGTGTTTCCTAGAGACGAAAGGACGGCATGAAGGGACACACCTGACTCCACCATAAATTTTCCCGTCTAAATGGAGTCACCAGGCTGAACTCTTGGCTAACTGCGTAGGTCACGAGCACGCACAACGTGAGAGGAATTGCCATAACTATTTGTAATCCCTGCCCATGGCCCAAGTTGTGTCAGAGTTGCTTCGGGACGCAAAGCACCTTGGGGGGCGGGGGGGGAAGTGCAAAAGCTGACTCAAAAAGCAGATACAGAGACCTCCCTCTTCCACACGTCAGGTCTTACACCCAAAGCAAGAGATGCTCAAGAGCCCTCCAGAGAAAAGGTCACCAACATCTGTTACAGTGAACAAAACAATTCATTCTTCATTACGTGCTCTTGGAAATGATAAGCTGGAAAATTTTTTAAAAAAGGTAATCTTTAACCAAATACCAAGGGTAGAAAATTGGAATGACAGTTAAAGCTTGACAAAGTTACAAGCTGCTTAATGCATAATCTTATTATGTGAAAGATAACTAATCTTCATAATCAGCGAGGATCACTAACCCAGCTAACACAAGAATGCATACCTTTAATTGATTTTCCATTATAATATACTTTGGAAGCAAAATATACATACATGACATTACATTCTTAACAAGTTAAAAAGGTTTGTGACCAACTGTCCAGTTGCTTGTCCAAAAATGCCACCAGTGAAATGGTTTTGATAAATAAAGGTTAATTGTTCACTGTTGTTCTAAGGCTCAGGCTGTTGCCAGCTACAAAGGAACTGATAAATCAGCTGAAACAACATAACCAAGTGTAATACTTAATTTCAGTAAGCCAGTCATTTTTCTGGCAGCCTAGCTAACTCGGAGCTTTCCTGCCAGTTTTTAAAAATTACTTTAGGAATTTAGTGTCAAGTATTCAAAACTGCTCAAGTCAGATGTTCTTTGTTAGAGTTGATCTGGTTCTGGTAACAACATGTATAATACCAAATGAAAAGCATAGTTGCCTTTCATAGAATAACATGGTCTTAGCTTAAGTTGCAAGGGCTTGATTCAGGAAATCACTTCCACATGTGATTAAAACAGTCCGAATTCAGGACAGCATTTATAAATCCTTTTTTAACTTTTGTCTTGTACTTTGTAAGTCCTACTGACTTTCATGAGTTGAAGAAAGTTTCCTGAGGTTAAGCAAGTACTTAAATATTGTCTTGAAGAGGGGTGCTTTTGAATGGGGTGGAAAAGGTTGCATTTTTCATATATGCAGTCATAGGAAGCTTGTCTTCAGTTCTTTGGTCTAGTCCCAGTGTTTCGGGTTATTTTCTGGCGATAAAAGAGCACACACGGGGTCCCACAGTAGTGCCTCTGTCCCCAGAGGGCACGAGATGTTAAAATCATACCATCCCGCTCACAACCTTCCTCGTCTAGTTCAGTCTCGACATGATTTTTGTTGGAAATAAAGCAAGAACATGGGTCTTGGGCCCAGCAGGACCCAAGTCCTGAGCTGTGTTTCTGGCCTGCCAGATTTCATAGCACAGCAGCTTTCTGAGCGTTGTTTCAAGGTATGTTTCTTCTAATGACGGAGCCCTGGTTTAAGAGGCCTCTTGCTCGTTTGCCTAAGCCCGGTGCTGCAGTTTATTTTCCCTGCAGCAGTTATTTCCCCATATTTTCCCACAATTCTTCTCCTGCAATCGATTGTGGAATTGCATCTCTAAACAATGGTACTGGCACGGCAGAAGGGGCAGAGGTGGCAACGTGTGCCCAGCAATAGAGAAAGTGGGAACCTCTCAAACCGGTTCTGCTCTTGCACCTAAAGCTGAATTCCTGCCCTGCAAAGCTGCTCCCCACACGAGAAGTGAACTACGAGAGGATGGGAAGCTACAGGGAGAAATATGGCAGGGTTGCAAAAGCTAAAGCTTAGATCGGCTGGTGGCCTCGCCGAGAGGCAGGACGGAAAGACAACGTGTTCCTATGGGTTTGTGCGCACCGACTCTGCGTTGTAGCCTGGCCCCTACCACTCCTAACCTCCCTGACTGAGGACAGGCTGTTTGCACATGCCTTGTACCAAGGGCACGTGCGGCATCGCTGTGCATTGAGCTTAGCGAGCTGCAACGGCAACAGAGGAGGGACTGGCACCAGTCACGGGTGACCAGCACAGTGGAGATGTACCAGTATTGGTATGTACCATCACCTCCTCGTGGCAGATAAATAAACACAGCCAGCAGTTGATTTGGACAGTAAAGACAAGTATTGTCCTGCCCTCTTCTTGTAATAAGTAACTGCATCTGTTTGCCAAGCTGGGCAGTACCGGGAGGCAGGAACCTGCAGCGGGGAGGAAGCGGTGCAGGCTATGGGAAGGGCAGGGATCTGTGAAAAGCGGCTGTTGCTTTTGCAAACAGCAGTCAATAAACTGGTTTCCTTTAATAGCCGTACTTGTTGCGTTAGTTAGGTGAGAGCAGGCACAGGGATGCTTCCTCCCGCGCAGCTCACACCCTGGCTTTGTGTGCAGACACGCCTGCCGGCTGTGGGGAGACCGTGCTGTTGTGCGGGCAGGTGCTTTCTTGAGCCGATGCCAAAGCAATGCCGTTTCGAGACGCTCAGCAATTACGGTTCCACCAGCCAAAGGCAGCTGAGGCATCCAAAGATACGTTAGGTTCCCCAACCTGCGGTTAGAGAGACCGGAGGTAGCGTGGGTTCAGGCACAGGTCAGTCTCCGTCAGAGAGCTTCGCGCGCTGTGCGCAACATTTTCTCCCTGAGACGTGCACGTTTCCAAGGATTTCATCAGTGCAATTGCAAGAGCTGGAGGTGAAGAAATTTCTCCCCAGGATCCATTTGATACATGGCCAACGCGCAAACCTCATTTAAACAAAACTTCCAGTGAGGTCACGCACAGAGCACTGCAGCCCTACAAAATCTTAAAGCCTGCAAGTGTTTCTGTATTAATTTTAAGCAACTCTGTGGAAAGCAGTCTCTGATATTCTGTTACTCCAGCCATTGCGCTAGGAAAGAGCAGGCTGCGATTCGAGAGCAGGGGTGGCTGCAAAAATGTTTACACACAGTAAAGAACTGCTGTCAGTCAATCTAATCATTTGCTGTATTTGCCTGCCAGCTTGCTAGTGAAAGTATGTTGCACCGTGTATTTGTTATACTGCCTTCAGGTATTATTCGCCAAATCTAAACTTGTTTTGTAATGGAAAATGGGAGACAAGGTGAAAGAACCAAATCCTTCAATCCTTGCTCATCCTAATTTCGGTTTTTCAAGCTGTTGTGTTTAATGTATGGCCCCTGTGCTTAGACCCAAAAGCTGGAGCCTAAGAGCTGGGTAGAAGTGACCTAGTTTTTAGTCAGTAAAGCCACTCTCACGTTTTATTGAACAACGAAACGAGCTACTTCTGTTTTGCCATAACAATTTGGAAACTTTACTCCTTGTTTATGACTATTGGTAGGACAAAATTTCAAAAGTATCTAAGTCTTCTCGACAGCTACTGCCATTAGGGCTCTTAAGGCACGAACAGTCTCAGGAATTTTATTCAGTATTTCGCAGACAAATAACGACCCAGGTCTCTTCCCCGTGGTGTCCAAAGGCTCAGTCTGCGATGCCTGGCAGTTGTGCTAGATGAGCGGAGAGGCTGCAGAACACCTTGCCTCTCTGAAGCATTAAGTTTTTTTCTTTTCTCCCTGGTTTCACAGAAGATGAGGGGGCTGAGCATCTAGCAGGCTGCTGTCAGGCAAAGTCGTGGTGCTGCATCAGTGTGAATGAAAGCAAAATTAGGGCTTTGCTGTCAGGGGGATGAAATAACAGCAAGAATTTCCTAGCAGAGATCTCTTCGCCAGCTTCCCGTTAGGCTTCATTCACTTGATGCATTTCAGTGCATACATTCAAATAATAATTCTCTGAGAAACGAGGGGCTGTATTCAGTCAGCCAAGCTGCACCTTAATCTCTGCCTAGTCAGCAGAAAAAAAGGTAGGTCCTCTGAAGAGTAACCAGGGGCTTAAGTAAGACACTTAAGGAAGGTGACACGAGCCAGGTGGTAGGAGGTACATGGCAGAGAGACTCAGCCTGGCTGAGTCTGTTGGATATCAAGGTGGTGGGTACACAGGAATTTTCCCTCCCATTTCCTTAGTGTCTGCGTTGGAGTCCTATGCGCGCGGTGCCGCTGCTTGCCGTACCACGGGGCGCAGAGGGTGCAGGCGTACAGCCTGGCTTTGCTTCACCCCCAGCCCCAGCCCTGCATTTCTGCATGTCTGGCAGATCTGCTAGCCCCGGACTTGGGGCCCGCCACGTGTGGTCTCTTTAGGTGACCCAGGGCCAGGGCTGCGATACCAGACCGTTACACGGAGGGGGAGGCAGAAGCATTTGGATGGTGCCTCCAATTTTCAGGGGCATGTATAGAATAAGACTCGCTGTTCCTTCACTGGCTGCAGTGTCTCTGCTGGGCTGCCTGTGTCTGAGAGAGGTGGGACACGTGAAGCCACGATGGCTCTGCTGCAGAAAGTTAATATTCTCTGCTGTGGAATGAGCGGTCTCGCCGTTTCTTCGGTATTTGGAGCTATAATAATAGACCCTGCACTCTGAAAATCAGACTGTCTGGCAAGCGCATTGATAGCTTGACAAATCTATTGACCTGGGAAGATGACAAAGGAAGAAATGATTGCTCCACACTAATCATTTTGAAACCTTCAGTGATACTAAGGAACATTGGTAAGGCACAGCAAATTAAATATGCTACAGGACCTAACCTTACCCTTGCTAATTAGTATGACAGACACCAGAGCATCTTTGCATTGCTGCTTTGGTGTTTGCTGCGTGCCCTGTAACATCCTTCTGGTTTCGATGGGTGCTCTTTCAAGTTGTCCAGCGTGAGCAAATACTTTGAAGCAGGTGCTAATCAAAGAGCTAGAGCAGGACTTTCTGCATCATCCACCATCTTTTTTAAGTTTAAATATATTAAGATCAAAGCAGTTTATTGCAGTGAATACACTGTCTAAAAATGTATTCAAAACCTCAGTCAAAATAAAGTGGAGGAATTCACTAGCTGTAAACTGCTGTCATTATTTTATGTTGTCAGTTCATTTAATATTTCACTGTTAATGTACTGCAAATGTCTAACTTGTAGCCTTCAAACTGTTTTGTGGTTGCTGATGTTGCAATGACAGATGGTACTTTTAAACAAACAAGTTATGTTTATGTTGCTAAAGCTGGATTTTAAATAGTCACCTGTCGAATTCAGCAAAACTTCGGTAATTTCATTGCTACTTCTGCTATGGTTCTAGTCTAATTCTATACAAACTTAGCCCAGTAAAAGCACTGGGAAGGTTCATTCAACTTCGGTCGCCCTCACTTGATGCCATTTCAGTAAAAGTAAAGCATCATTGGTAAAACTGGAATCTTCAAAGTTAAGTATTTGCATGTCTTTCAAAAAGAAGTGTCTATTAGACTGGGTTTCTTATGATCCCTGTCTGTAGTCGTACGGTGGCTATGTAAGTCATTTTAATCACCAAAGTGAAGCAACTGTTTTGGGGCAGAAAATGCTATGGTAAAATTACCAGAACTGGGGTCAAAAGGTAAAATTCCAAACTCCAACCAAAGTTCTGGACTCTGCTTGAGACCTATTCTTTAGCTGAAATTTCATCTTTAAGAGTGCTCTGTAGCATCGATGTTGCAAGGTATAAAGTTAAGGACAATATTTGTATTTGAAACCACGGAGAAATACCAATCCCAAAAGAAATCAATGGCAACACTTCCACTGTAGGAGCAGTGTAGACGCCTTAAGCCCCAGACATAGTTCTCCAGCTGAAGGACTGATGCTGATGCCCATAGGCGTAGTTCTCCAGCTGAAGGACTGATGCTGATGCCCATAGGCGTAGTTTTCCAGCTGAAGGACTGATGCTGATGCCCATAGGCGTAGTTCTCCAGCTGAAGGACTGATGCTGATGCCCATAGGCGTAGTTCTCCAGCTGAAGGACTGATGCTGATGCCCATAGGCGTAGTTCTCAACCTGAAGGACTGATGCTGATGCCCATAGGCGTAGTTCTCCAGCTGAAGGACTGATGCTGGTGCCCATAGACTTAGTTCTCCAGCTGAAGGACTGATGCTGATGCCCATAGGCGTAGTTCTCCAGCTGAAGGACTGATGCTGGTGCCCATAGGCGTAGTTTTCCAGCTGAAGGACTGATGCTGGTGCCCATAGACGTAGTTCTCCAGATGAAGGACTGATGCTGGTGCCCATAGACGTAGTTCTCCAGCTGAAGGACTGATGCTGATGCCCATCTGCATCTTCACCTTGCAGCAGACCATGGTGGCAGACAAATGGGAAAGGGCAGTGTCTGTCCCATGAGCAGGTGACATCCATGTGCTCTGTCCTGCTAACCCCTGGTGAAGACCAGGTCGATGGCAGGTCAGGATGGCGATCGGTTCTCCTCTGTTAAAACCCACCTCAGCCATTATATACTTGCCTTGTATTTGCTGATGTCTGAAATGCTGTTCCTAAATTGAATATGCTGTTTTCACTTGCAGCTCTGAAGCCTTTGTGGGTTGATTGCCAAGTTAATGATTTATACCTTAATGCTCCATTTAGGGCCCTCGTGTTTATCGCTCATGGCGCTGGGGAACACTGCGGCCGCTATGATGACTTGGCCCAGAGGCTGACAGGACTTAACTTGTTTGTTTTTGCCCATGACCATGGTGAGTAGCCTAAAACAGTACTTGATTTACAGCAGCTCAGGACTTTACTGAAGCAAATGCCATTAAAGCTACTCAGCAGTGAGAGAAGAGTTAATAAAATATTTACACCTCAGCATAAATGAGAAAGGGATCATCTGTTGCTTTGTAAAGATCTGCATATTGAATCTGTAAAAAAGCTATCCCTGTTCCTTGAGTTTTCCTCAGCCTTGTCATTGATATTACTGCTGGTGCTATTTTAACCTCTGTCTAAGGGATTATTTCTCTTTCACCTATCTCTTGGGGGGCGAGGAGTTATTATCCGCTGTGGAAGTGGGACTAGGAGCCATTTCTGTTGGGTCCATGCTCGTTGTCCTAAATGATCCCAGAGGGGAGGCTGAAATGACAGCACAGCTTTCACACACCAGTACAACTAGACAGCACCCTTGGGACATGGACAGGCATGGAGACATCACGGACCTTTCTCTGGACACATCTCCACAGTCCAGCAGAGACACCGGAGCTGGCGGTACGCACCTCAGCTCTGATGAGAAAGCAGCTTGAGTGCACGCAAGGCTGTGATAACACAGCAACGCCACTGCAGCCTCAGCCAGTGGGTCTGGGCAATGCTGTGCCATGTGGACTTAACTGTCCCAGCCTCTTCTGGCTTGAAGATCTCTGCTCTGTGCTCCATTCTGTGACGCAGATATGCTGGGTATCACCAGATCTCCTGTAGCACATGAGCTGGGACATCCCGGTAACGTATTCGAACCATCTGTCCTGGTTCTTTGGTAGCCTCCTGTCACACCTGACTCTTGCAACTTTATGGCTTCCTTGTGCTTGGAAGTCTTTGCTTTGTTTTTATCATTGCAGATCGCTGCCTCCCTGCAAGAGTCACTCTAGATATTAGCAAAATCACAGAATCACAGAATCGCATAGGTTGGAAAAGACCTTTAAGATCATTGAGTCCAACCGTAAACCTAACACTACCAAGCCCACCACTACACCATGTCCCTAAGCACCTCATCTCAACAGCTTTTAAATACCTCCAGGGATGGGGACTCCGCCACTGCCCTGGGCAGCCTATTCCAGTGCTTGATAACCCTTTCAGTGAAGAAAAATTTCCCAATATCCAGTCTAAACCTCCCCTGGCGCAACTTGAGGCCATTTCCTCTCGTCCCATCACTTGTTACCTGGGAGAAGAGACCGACCCCACCTCTCTACAGCCTCCTTTCAGGCAGTTGTAGAGAGCGATGAGGTCTCCCCTCAGCCTCCTTTTCTCCAGGCTGAACAACCCCAGGTCCTCAGCCGCTCCTCACTAATGATGGCAGTGGACAAAAGGCAAGGCCAGATTCTGAGCTGTCAGGTTCAAACGGGATGAATCTCAGTTAGTGTAAATCCGATCTTCTGGCAGATGCTCCCCTGACATTGGAAAGTATACTGCAATAGATTGGGAAGTATACTGCCATTTACTTGGCTGAAGTGAGACTCAAACCTGCCCCTAGATCTCCTCAAAGACAGGACTGCTTAATTTGAGCTTGAAGATCCTGAATGCGGTAGAAGTTAGAGCATGTGAGACATTGCACCACTTAGTGTGCGAGAGGAAAGGTAAAACCTTACTGAATCCGGGTGACCAAGGCTTCCCCTCGCACTTGCTATCATGACTCCCTTTCAATCACAGTACTGCACTTATGTGCAAAAATTAACCCTATATTTTCCCTGAAAAAGAGAATACCTAGTCCTCAGGACAGCTTGCAAGGAAAATAAATAAAAACTGTGTTTTTTCTGGACAATCGATCACATTCCATATTCAGGGCTGGCTTTACAAAGACAGTTGACCCGTGCAGAAGTATCATTGCTGACCACACGAGTCTCTTTCTCCCTATATAGGCACAATATTTCCAAGCATTGATTCATTCATTTCGATATACTTCCTTCTGAGTTAGACGTAGGCTAGCGGGAGCCTGCAGTAATCCCAGTAGAAAGTGTCTCCATTCCTCTCTGTTTATCTGTATGGCATAGAGTTCATGAGAAAGGCGATGAAACAGGCCACGTGCTGTCCCCTCTGCAGCTGCTGTGAGTAGACCACAGACAATATATACAAAAAGTTGCTGACACACAAGCAATTTGTTCAGAGCCGCCACGGGCCTACAAGAGACTGCGGTTGTTCGCTGTGCATGCTTAACGTCACGCCTTAGTTCCTCATTCCCTTAAAACTTGATAAAGGTTTTAAGAAGTAGAGTTAAAATAGCAATATTTGAAGCAACAAACCTAGAAGAAATGATAAAACGTTGTATTTATTGCATGGATTTGATACGGAGAATGGCTCTTCGGTTGATGGAGAAGGGCCTTTGGGTTGAAGGTTCCTGTCAGGCATGCTTTGGTTCTGTAGAGAGAGAGAGTTATCTGCTCTCTTTTTCCTTGACTATCTTTTTGACTAGAGAAGCATAAATATTTCATGGTTTTTTTCTATAGACTGATGTTACTGGATTAATTAGGTCACTTCAATTAGTACAGATCTGGTTGCTCAGGCCAGTTAACAACTTCATTCTCCCTGTCAAACCTACAGTTTCCTTTGTAAAGTCAGTTTGGTTTTTCTTCATCAGCAACGGGGAGAGGGTAAAGAGGAACCTGAAAGCAGAACAATGGAGACACAGTCGTGTTACCCAAAGAGCTAATTTAACTAAGCCTAGATTCACTGTGAGTTAGAAAGGCAATTAACGTATTTCAGGCTCTATAAAATAATCTTTGCATCTGAGGAGGTAAGCGGTGAGGATAAATTTTGTTTGGAGGAATATAGCCTGAGCTGGATACCAGCGAGAGCTGAAGGACATAAACACCTCCATTGCCAAATTTGCTCAGGTCAGACTGGGAAGTTTAGAGCTTTCCTCCACCATTTTGTCCATTCCAAATCGCTTCACCAGTGTGTTCCCCCTTTGCGTCCCATCCTTTGGATATCTTTGGGTAATATTAATTACTCAATTGTGTTAGCAAAACAATTGCTTTCTGTTCCCCGTCTCTCACAGTGACTCTTAGTCTTATGAGCTTGGCGTAGATTTCCTGACCTGGGCATTTTTTCTGATTCTGGTATTCTCATGGATAAAATTCCCAATATAGACGCATTATCTGTGAGATTATTAATGCAGTTCCACAGCGTGGCTAGCATGATTTCCCAAATGAGTTGGGAAGTTACTAGGGCTGTAGTATGCGTGACTTGACTGATTTATATTGTGTCTATCCTTCAGTCAAAAGAAGGAAAAATAATTTCCATTTATACGGCTCAGTCTGTAGGAGCTTACGCACCGGCTCTAAATCTTGCCGAAGGCTGCTCTGCACCACTGTTTGCTGGCATGCAAGGCTTCAGCAAAAAGGTTGGCACTTCACGGAGTAACAGTATTTACCCAAATTTGTGTCTTAGTATTGACCCGTATAAGGTACCACTGGCTCAGTTCTCTTAGTATGTCAGGATTCGTGCATTTACTCTTTTGGGTATTTCATAGTAATCCCAAGACCGCTGGGCCTCATAGATACGTATTAGAAATTTTCCACGGCGGTGGTGAAAATTTAATTCCAGAAGACCTCTTAACCCTGCCTTACATCTAATATTGTTAAATTGCTTTGTTTTATATCAACCCCATGAAAGAGGAAAATGGTATTTCTTTATAATACAGCATTTTTTTCTGTGGTCTTTTACATGGTGTTTTTAATAGACAGGTAATGGTTTCCCATGATTTCTGGGTTTACTTGGCATGCAGCTTCGTGAAGGCAGAGTAAAGGCTTCTGGGGATACATTTCTGCAAGCTTTAGGTATTTCGAAATGATATCTCTCTCTTTCAATTTCCTTTCTATATTACTATTATTTTATTATGGCAACATTCTGATGACAGAAAAAAAGAGACAGAGAAACATATTAGGTTATTGGCAATCAATTTAGGAAAGCCCTCTTAGAAGGAATACCCGTGGGAGATGCATCAAACTGGAGTGATATTGTAATTCTTCAGTCGGTCGCAGGCAGATTGCAGTTCCTTTAGTTATAATGCAGTATTTTTAGGGATCTGTAAAGCTGAGAGCCAAGGAAAATGAGAATAAAGGGTAGAGAATGTGGCTTTGTTTTCTCATACCGAGCATTTTCAGTTGGTAAAGCACATGATGTTCCAGCTATCCTCATCTCTCTTCCTATAACATCTCATTTGCTGAGATCTTATTCTTTATGGTTGCATTACATGGCCAGAGCCCAGAACAACCGCAATTTCACCTTCAAAAGTACATGTCAACTACTAGCAGTTACAAAAGCATCTCCAAGATGCAAGGGCCGCAAAAATGTATTTACTTCTCTCTTTTACACTTTTTAACAGCACTGGCACTGGCCCTCTTTTTCACTTGGGCTTGCTGGTGCTCCTTAACGGGTAACGTGGCTGTCTTACGTGAAGATGAGGAAGGTGAAATACTTAGCCCTAACCTGGCAGCGGGTCCTAGCCCTTAGATTTGCTTGAGGCCAGCCCCTCCAACCTCCCTCTCTCTCCAGGCGGAATAAACCTTCTACCTGTCCTGGTACATGGAGACCTCCGACTCTTCGACCCGCTTTGAAGCTGTTGAATTTCGCACTCTTGAGTTATGTGTAGCATCAGATCAAAGCAAAGGGAAAGGTTGCCGCTCTACCAGCTTATTCATATTCCTTAGATGTTTCTAACTGAAGTTCAGCTTTCTTTTTCAGCCCTGCTGCTACTTTGTGTGTGGTGAGCATTTCTGATGGGTTAGCAGGTCCCTCTCAGACACCTACTGCTGCTTGTGCTCCCCATTAATTTTCTCACTGTTTTCTCTATTTAATGAAGCACTTATTTCTAAAAAGTAGAAAATAGCCAGAGGCGGATATATTAAAATGCATCAAATATTAGCTGTTTTGGTTTTGGGTTTTTTTTCCGAGTGATTGCTATGTTGTTCTTGCAACTGTTAAAAGACCATTTTGTTGATGAGAACAGAAGGCTTTTATTTATTCATAGCACTGGGAAGTATTGGTCTACCCAGAAAGGTTAAAAAGGACTAAACATGGTCAAACTGGGAGGGGGGGGTAATGACTAAGAAGGATGTCAGCATTAATAAGAGCAAGAATTAGGGTAGCACTGCGAGTGAGGAGTAACGGCGCATGCACACCAGCATGAGGAATGTTCCTGGAGAGCAGCGCTCCCTGATGATGTGATCGGGCTTCGGGGCGATCTCCAGGGATGGAGTCAGGATCGCCTTGGCAAGTGTTATTCGGAGCTGGTTTGCTCGCAGAGCAGCATCGCTGTTCCTCGGTGACTGTTGGCGAGGCTGGGTGTGGGCCCGCTTACCCGTAGCAGTCTGTTCTCTTTCTGCTTCCTCTGATTGAGTCTACCTCACTAGAGCAGGAAAAGTGTAAACTGCTTTTCGGCAGAGATAGAAAAGAATGGCACTCATTGTTTGCATTTCCTTTGACAGGAGGCTTACAATGGGTTGTGGGTATTTGTGGTTTTTGGTTTTTTTTTCCTAGAGAAGGGCTTTCAGCGTAATACTTGAACATTGCTGGAAATAAAATCTTCTATATGCAGTACTGGAAATAACCATGGGTCTGGACACGTTAGTATTTGCAGGAGTGCAAAATGACTGTTCTCCCCATGAACCCTGTTCTCATCCGTGCCCCCGCAGCAGGAGGAACCGCACACAGAACGGGGATTTGCTTGCACACGAAGTTGCACTGCCTGAACCGTACCAGCAGCCATACTCTGGGCTGATGCGCTCATCCTTAGACGGACGCTCTCCTTGGCTAGGCAAGAGAAAATAGCAGTAGCTGTGTACCTGTGGTAGTGCATCCTCTTTTGGGCTTTTTCTGAAGTCAGGGAAGTTGTTCTCCTAGGAGAAATTCATAGTGGTGCCCAGCCCCATGCATAAATACACGTCCTGAACCTACTGCGTGCTCTAGGCAGAGCTCCCGTAGTAGGCTAGCATGGCTGGCAGAACTTTTAAACTGTGTAAAAAAAATAAAAATAAAGAAACCCCAACAGGGCAGGAACCTAAATTCTGAGACCCAATGTAAAAGTCAGATTTGGTGGTTCTCAGAGTGACACTGAGGGTGTTCGTGGGGAAGGGGAAGGGTGGTCAGAGACGGGTTCTCTTGTTGGCCTTTGTGTCTCACTAGTTTTCATCTTCCACATCCTGCAGCGCTTCTTTATTCTGTTCTTCACCATCACCCTGCGTGTCTGAAGTCCTTAGCGTCAGATTATCGCGTAACAACTGCATGATAAGGCTGGCAGGCAGTGAGATCTGCAGTCGTGCAAAATCACAGCGTTTCCTACGCCCGAGTGTCGTGGGGGGGTGGAAAATGCTGTTACAGTTCACAGACTGGAGTGGTGGCTGCAAGGGCAGGAGGAGAGTATGTATTTCCCCTCTCTCTGTATGTATTTCCTCTGCATAAAACCCCACTCTTCAAGAGTCAGGAAAGCGCTTTCTTTTAATAGTTTTACTAACTGTTCCAATCTGAAGACTCCGAGCCCGTTCACGTTTGTCAGGTAAGGACTGCTGCGGGGGCATTTGCCGCTGATAGTTCGTTAGGATTGTCAAGCAAAGAAGAAGGAAGTTCTTCAGAGCTTCAGATTAAACTTTGCAAGTACATTCCCTATGGGGAAATCAGCCCTTTTGTTCTTCAAATTATCTCAACTTGTCTGTCTTTCAGTCTTTTATGATAACTCATTTGGAGTGGAGAGAGAGCTGCTAAGGGGTGATTAATCTGTCCCACCATGATACAAGTGTGTGGACATAAATCTTTGTGCGTATAGCTCTGAAAACTGCTAGATTGAAAGCTCACGGCAGAGCAAAACCAACAGGAGTATAAGGCGACACTTAAATGATTCTTTGACCCTTGATCCACGTGAGGTGTCAGGTGGACCCGTGAGCCCTGTCTGGAATTCATCCATTCTCCCCTTTTAACCCGGGGGAAGATTGAGTCGTAAACACGGCTGCGATGTCAAAAGCAGGCACCGATGTCTGCTGCGTGGCGTGCGGGCAGAGACAGAAACCGAGGGGATATACCAGAGAAGAGTCATCCTGGTCTGCCCAGCCTCTCATGCTCTCTCTTTTAAGCATCCTCTATAGGTTGCTCTTAGCAGGAGGATCCCAGAGGAGATGGCTCTTTGGCCTGGCTGGCAGAGCACTGCCAGCGCCCTTATCCCTGTTTTGACTCCGTATTCGGTACGGTCCCAAGCCAGCCTAGCTCTCCCTAGCCATTCCTTCTCCAGATGTTGAACAGAGGTAGCAGTCGGGCTTATCTGCCTTGCAGGGCAGCGGTGAGGAATGCTTAGCATGTGTGGGGCACGCAGGAGGTGAAACCACAGAGCGTAATTACAGGGTGAGAGTTCAGATACTGCAGTACTCCACGTAATTCCTTACGCCGTGAGAAAACTCTAAGAACCTGGAGCTAAGTCCTCCTATAAAACAAATAGCTACTGAGTAAACTTACTTCTGCCACCCTTTTCTAACTCTGTTCGGTTGTGGGGGTTCTCGTGTAAAGTGGGGCTGCGGCGTGCGCTTCTCCCAACACAGATGTGAATTCTGAACTTGAAGACCAAAAAGCAAGATGAACTCAGGATGAACTGGGAGACCAGCCTGCCCACCACTGATGAGCTCCAGGCGAAGTGAAACCAGTCGCTTCTCGCCTCCAGCTCTTCTGGAGTGACTGGTCTTGTAGCACCGGATCTCAGAGCAGCAGTGACAGCTTGCTAAGGAAAACCGGTCATTCAGTTTGAGCCTCTTTGAAATTATAGGCGAAATGATTCATACTGATAAAAGATGAACTTTCCCCATGCATTAGACACGCTCTTTCAACTGGATAGTGTATTTTCTCTTGCTTTCTCCCAGACTGCTGCATGGAGTTGGGCTCTGTTGGTGGTCATGAGATAGTACGTCCCAGAGGGGCCACACACCTTGTGTAGCAAAAAGTGGCCTGGAGACACCTCTTACCAATACAATATTGCTGAAATGTGCCTGTAATTGTATCAGAATACAGTGGAGCCCAACCTCGGGGGAGTATCCTGTGGCATAGCAGGCAATTGTTAAGTACTTTGGCTTCGTTAATCAGAGGTGTGCACGCTATTACTGTTATTTTTGAGAAGCTCATTACAGGCTTCTGCAGCCCAGTCTTGCTCGGGTGAAGTCGTCTCAGCAGTGATTCTGTATCTTCAGCGCTCGCCCTTCATTCAAATCCTACAGCCCCGAATCTGCCTGCACCGCACGGCATCTTTCAGGGTGGTAAGCAGTGTTTCCCTTTGAGGAGAGCAGCTACACAACAGCAAGAAAACACGAGGTGAACCATGAAAGCAAATAACCTACGGCCTCTCATGCTCTAGAGTAAGCCACAAGCTGCGCCTTGGAAATGCGAGTGGGGCTTTTATTTTGTTTGTCTTGTGAAAGCAGATGAAACAACACTGTCGAGCCAGGAAGCAGCTAGACCACAGCAAACTAAAAATAAAGAGCCGGTAAGGCTGCACGCAGCCGATGTATCTGACGGTGCACACATAAGCCGCAGTAGAGTGTTTTGCTTAAAACATTTGGGTTAGGAAAGGAGATACCCAGAGGTGTTTCCCCTCCACTCCACTCGGGATGAGACTTTCTTTGTTTCGTGGACCTCCCAAGGGTAGTGCTGAAGCCATGCTGATGTAAAACTGGGGAAAACATGGTCCTGCACCTCTCTTTTAGGCAAGGGGGGGTTGGAAATTATGAGGCCTGGCTACACCTTTAGCACTGACACATAGAAGCAAGAGCACCTGAAATCAGACATGTAGTGGCAACTAACGTGTGCTATGAAAACGTATCGAACCGAACCTGGGCTGCTCAAAGAAATCTACTTGTTTATCTGACCAATTTTTTTTTTTTTTTTAAGTCAGATTTAATTGTGGTATAATCTGTGATATAAGACAGGCAGATAAGTGCTGTGCTATAACCCAGAGCTGGATGCGGGCATTGTTTGGATGGGGGAAGGCAGCACGGATGCTCCTTCATCACTGCCCCTATATGTGGACATCCCTGGATGATCGTGTTGGACCGCAGTAAAGATTGCAAACGAATGGTTACGGTTTCCTCAGTTCCCCCAATTACTCTGCTCCTTCCAACCTCTCAACCATTTCCTCACTGCTGTAGATCCACCCTATAACAATAGATTAGTGAATAAACAACGACGTATCATCCAGTTGAACGGGACCTTTGGCTCAGGTGAGCTGAGCTTGCTCTCGATGCAGCAGAGGTGTGGGTTTGAGCTCCCTGTGAAGCGAAGCTGGGACACTCTATGCTCCAGCCTTGCCCCATCCACCTGGTATGAGCCATTCCCGTTCCTCACTCCATCAGGTGATGAGAAGGTGCTGCAGAGCCATCTCCCCTGGCTTTGCTGCAAGCCCACTTTATGGGGGAATCCCTTTTGGGGCACACTGGCATCTGAGGAGCTGGCTTTTTACTCTGAAAGCAGCGGGCCATGCAGTCTGCCCTATTTCTCCTAATTATTCACTGCTTACTAACGAGCAGAGGGAGAAATGTCAGTGGGTCATTCCATGAGATAGTACATCTTCTCAGCAGCTGCTTCTTGAACAAAGCCTCGCTGTTGGCCTTCGCACAAGGAGGCGTGAGGCTGTAACAACGGGCCCCAGTTAGAGGGGACACAGCGACAGAAGGAACAGAGTGCTCCCTTTTGAGCACGACGACTTTGAGCGTGGAGCTGTCGGCACTGGCCACCTTCCAGACCGTGCTCCTCAACCTGTCACTGTTAACCGTTAACAGACGGACGGCACGACAGAGGAAAGACCTGTCATTCATTCGGGAAACTTAAAAGGCTTCGTTCTTCTCGTGAGGGTTGAGTTCTTCTGGCCTCCCTTCTGTGATTCTGCCTCTCAGACGAGAGATACCCTCCATGATAAAGAGGAGCGGGACGCTAAATTTGTGTGGGGTGCCGACAATGTTGGGACTAAGTTATAGGAATTTTGGACGAGTGGTCATGATAATCAGGAATAAAACATCCATTATTTGGACAAAGGGTTCACTTTGGTGAAGAGGGGAAACTAAAGAGGAGATAGCCTTGACTGAACTGAGCTCATTTCGTTTTGCTACCTGTTGTTTTGTTGTCTCAAAGATCTGTGCAGTCGTCACCTGTAATCAGTCTTTACATATATATATATCAATCCCCACATCAAGGGTCAAATTCTGCTTTCACAGCTGCTCAGGTAAATCCAGGATAACTCTGTCACCATGTCAGAAAGCAGGTTCAGCCTGTAACTTGTAACTGCATTTCCTGTTAGTGACGGAGGGTTGACAGCCTCGTGTAATGTTTTCAACAGCTTACTTGCTCTCCCATAACCAGCTTTGCTAGCTGGAGGAGTACATCTGCATGCAAGATGGTTGAGGGTGGAAGGACAAGGACCAGATGTTATTAAAGAGCTAAGGCTGAGAGAACAGATCACTTCATGTTGCTAGCTATGTCTGTTATCTGGGGCTATTGGACAGACATCAAACTTGCTTCAGACTTTGTTCCAGGGGTCATTTCCTTTACTGTCATCCATGGCAGGACATTAGTTCATCTCAGCAAGGACTTTGGCCTCGAGAAGCATCAGAGGAATCTGTATTCTCTAATGGAAAAAATAAGTAGATGTTGCATATACCTTTTTCATTAATGGTGTGGATGATGGGATGGAGAGCACTTTCAGCAAGTTTACAGGGGTACCAAATTGTGGAAAGTGAGTGTATGCTGCAAGGCTGCTATTCACAGGGACCTTGACAGGCTGAAGAACTGGACCAGCAGGGACCTTATGAAGTTTTAACGAAGGCGCTTGTGAAGCTCTGCGTCTGGGGTGGAGTAACCCCGTTCAGCATTAAAGGTTGGGCACTGAATGAATAGAAAGCAGCTTTCCAGAAAAGGACCTGGAGGATCCTTGCAGACAAGTTGAACGTGGGTCAACGGTGTGACCTTGTGGCAACGAAGGCCACCACATACTGAGCTGTATTGGAAAGATTATAGCCAGCAACTCAAGAGAAGTGATTATTCTCTTCCATTCAGCATTTGTGAGACCACATCTGAAGCGCCGGGTCCAATTTGCTCCCCAGTAAAAGGAAAACATTGACATACTGGAGCAAGGCCAGAGGAGGGCTGTCAAAACAAGTAGAATACTGGAGAACAAGATGTACGAGGAGAGGCTGATAAAACTGGGTTTATTTAGCCTTAGAAGAGGAGGCTAGGAGGAGATCTTATTGCTGTCTACAAGTCCCCAGCGGGAGGATGTGGAGACAGCAGAGCCAGACTCTTCTTGGAGGTTCACGGTGATGGGATGAGAGGGCACTGACACAAGTCACAGCATGAGAAATCCCAATTAGATACAAGGAAAAAATGTTTTCACCATGAGGGCAGTCAAATGCTGGAGCAGGACCCAGAGGGGTGGGGAAATCTCTAGCCTTGGTGATATTTAAAGCTCAACACAACAAGGCCCTGAACAACCTGATTGAATGGGAAACACTTGGAGTAGAGGTTTGAACTAGATAATCTCCATATGTCCCTTCCAGCCTCAGTTGTTCTTTATGAACTAAAGAGCCTCCTAGCATTTGGGATGTTGCTTCCAAAATTAAAGCACGGGAGGTTTTGAAATGGGTGAAGAAATGACCCTCTTAAAAGCAGACTTTAATGGTATCTACAATTAGGAACAGCTTCGTCTTCAGGGAGATGCTTTTTGATGTCTTTGCACAGTGAGAAAAAGGAAGCGTGTTTATTTTCACCTTTACAGGGACAATTTTTCCATAGCAACAGCATTTCATTAATGTGACTAGCTTTCCTATTGTTTATTTGTCAGATGCGTCTAATTTGGAGGAGGTTGTTTTAGGAGCTAATTACTGATGATTCCTCACCTATAAATGTATCTTCATACAGATGTGGAGTTTCTCATCCTGATGAGCTACAAATGACTGTTCCAAGTTACTGAACACCATTTGAAAAGTCCAGGAGAAAATATATTTTTGTGTCTATAACTCCTGTTGGATTAAAACATAGCCTGGTTTCCATCAACACCTTTTTAGGTAGATAACAAGAGTCACAGGAGCCCAGTCCGTCTCGGGTTAGTGTCTAGTTCAGCGCCTACCTGGAGGAGCAGCCTTCTTAAGGAGTGTGGTATTCAAAGAGAGCTCTTATTTGCACCGAACAAAGGCAAAGGACAGGCAGCTTTACAAAGAGAAGTAAAACGTATAACCAGTCAATAAATGGCCTAAAACTGTCATTTCGTCTTCATTTTTAATGCACTTTGTGCCTTACCTGCATTGGAAACCACTGAATAAAATTGTTCTTGCCGAACTGAACAGCTACGGTATCAGGGGAAATTATTGACTAAAGCAAGCAAAACTTTTCAAAACTTCGAATGAGAGAATTGATTTTCCTTACAACATAAGCAGCAGTCTGAAGTCATGGGAGGGCTCACTTTAGCTCCGTGCATTTGTGTGCTTTGATCAAAACTGGCAGTCTCATTCTCTTTTCCACCAAACGTTGCTGTTAACGGATTCCCTGGGCCTGCCCCAGGCAAACCTACTGCACTGTTGTTTGCTAGTGCGTTGTAAAATGCCATGAGCTCTTACAGGGTCTAAACCAACAACGGGCTCCTTGCAAGCGAGGCATCAACCCCCCCAGCCTCCCCGTCTTCAGCGATGTCCCTTAATGGCCCACCCTCTTAAATCAGGCTGAGGGTTGGGGCCGGAGTTACGCTTGCCAAAATAAAGACGCAGAAGCAGCCCGTATACTGCTTTTTTATACTTTGTAGTTCTAACGTTCGCTGTTTGATTGTTTGCTCATTCATAAAGTGTGGCGTGCTGTCACAGAGCTTGTATGCCTGATTCAAATTGGCGGGTTTCCTCCATAAATAACTAGCCCTGTTGATTTTCCTGGGAGTAGCTCTGTTTGTACGGACCGTGAGCCCTTTTAAGGGACTGGCTCACAAGTCCTAAAACTAATAGACATCTTTCTTATTACAAAAGATGCAGAGACTTTTATAAAACCCCAAATGTTCTCTAGTTCAATGCTCTCTTTGGGTTTTATAAAAACCAAAATGTTGCCTGCAAACAAGACAGTGAAGATTGCAGCAACAAGCCCCAGAAGCAAAATAGACAATGAACGAAGGGAAAATTCATCCTTTTTCGATTCATATATTCAGATTCTTCCCTCTTTAATCAGTCTGAATGTTGCAGAGAAACATATTTGGTTACAGTGTCTGGTTTTTTCAGTTAATCATGTTCCTCCTATTGCACATTCATTTTGAACGCGACACAGGACATTTCTTTGTTTATTAAAACATACTCTTAGTAGGAGCACAGACAGGAAGACACTCCCGGGGTTATCTAGTCTTTTCTCCCTGCAGATAGCTGCCCTGTGTCTTTTTCACAACTGGTCAAAGCTCAGGTTTTAACCAAGTTTGGTTGCTAGCAAACACTGTTCCAGCGGAGGAGGCTGTTCCGGGCTCTTGCTCCTCTGACTCTTAGAAACTTCTCACTTTTTGCCCCAGTATATTTTTGCCCACTTCAGGGCTCTATATTTCAGTGCCAATGTTTTTCTCTTCTCCATCTATTAGTTACCTACAACATGTTAGTTAAGAGCATTTCTCTTTTGGTCTCACACCTTGTCTGCAAAGCCTGGCAGAGCGTTAACATCCACTGACGTCTCTCACTTATGTACCACAGAGCCCTTGGACCTTTCCTGGTTCTGCCTCTCCTTCCCCCTTTGAGCATCGCTCCGATCTCGTACGTACCGGATGCCCTCAGCTTCGCCCCTTGCTCCTTCAGGGATGGTGCCAATGTGTGCGCTCCCAGCTCAGCACTGCAGCTTCTCCTTAATTTCAGAATGCCTTTAATTTAAAACCACGTTTATAATGTGATTCTTATGTGGTTTGGGGGTTTATTTCATAATTGCTTGAGCCCTCCAACTCTACACACAGAATACACACTTGCACCCTCTGAAGGCGGTAGCTAAATGTCACTAACTTCAGTGGGGCCAGGGTTTGACTCATGGGTTTTAAGGTTGTTTTTCCTATATTAGTGAGAAGCTAACGTGTCTTGGACTCTTATTTTAGAGAAGACAAGATCATTTTAGCTGATAAAGGGGTGTACAGGGAACTATGAGAATCATGGTTGGTGATTTGCAAAAATGATTTAATAATTTTAAAAAATTAATCTTCATAATTGAAAGCCTCTGGCAGTGTGATCCTCTTAGTTTCCGAGTCCGTTAGTAAAGAAAAGCAGAACATCTGGTTAGCCTCTGGTTCAGTCTCCAACTCAGATGAGCTTTTCCAGCATCACAGTAGCATTCCTTTCAGCCTTGAGCACCTTCCTTCTTTATGATAACAAAATGAGATATGATAACAAAATGAGATATGATAACAGAATGAGAGATCTTTATGATAACAAAATGAGTTGCAAAAAGATCTCACAAACCCTAAGGCCAGCTGGGAGAAGTCTTACCTGAAGGTGTGTGTGGAGCCCACTATGAAGCCTTCTGTGCAGTCTGGCGGTCAAGGAGCCGGTTGCAGTGGAGGTGTTTTGGTTTCGTAATGCACTAAGACATCGAATGAGAACTCACCAACCCCTTTCTGTAAGCAACCGCCAGTCCTCAGCTGATAGCTGAGGTCTGTGCCAGCTGTGGCCAAATTTTAGTGACCTGAACTAGAAAAGCTCTTTTGCTTGGTATTCTGAAGACTTCCCCGGATTTCACATAGCTTTAGGTCTGGCCTACGGTCTGTTATGTTTCAATAGAGTAGCAGTTTTAGTAGCCATGGATATCTCTCGATCATTCCGTCGATCATATTGATCATTAATCATGTGATCAATCCTCTATGATTCAGATCAGGATGTGGCTCACTCTGTATTGCAGTAGTAGATTATGCAAGAAGGTGGTTGGAAATCCGCGCTCGGCTCTGCCACAGATTCGTCGTGAATCTCCGGAAAAGCGCTTCACCTCACTATATCTCAGGGTACTCATGGCAAAATCTGAACGTGATACCGAGCCACTTCCAGAGGGCTTGCAGATGAAAAGCCCTGAGCTCCAAGAATGCAAAACTGTTACTGTGAATGGCTCTTCACAGGCTGAGAGGAAGATTCAGCCAGTGAAGAGAGCAGCTTAGAATAAAATATCTCACCAATATTTAAAGGGATGAGGCAGAAAAAGAACAAAGGTTAAACTGCAACTGTATAGGGTTTTCTTATGTCCAAATGCTAAGCATTTGCTTTTGGAACTGCTAAGGAATGGGGTTGTGGGTGGAAAACAAGCAATCATATCTCAGATAATTACATGCTGGTTGACCAGTTTGGTAGCTACATGTCCTTTGACTGAACTTGTATTCAGGTTTGCACCTGGAAACTTGACCACTTCACAAACAATGCAGAAAAGTTATTCTGTACGAGCTAAGCCTGTGCTTTACTCCGCCCTCCGTCAGCATTGCCCCATGAGTGGGAACAACCTGTTTTAACCACAAGGTGAGATTTCCTAGGGCGTTAAAACTCATGCCACAGAGCCCATCCGGTGGCACTCGGGGGTTAATTTCTCTGAAGATACCGTCTGCAGATTCGGTTCGTGGGGAAAGCTGTTATACCCTCAGCATCTCTAATGCTGGGATTTATTCAGGGCTTGGCAGTACTCTCCGATTTGAGAATCCTTGTTTAGCTTCAAAAATAAATTTAAAAGAAGTGCTGAATTGTGGATGGTACAAAGACTAATGCTCTCAACCCCGATCCCTTAAAATTGACGTTCTCCACACTGCATTTATTTTCTGGTTCTGAATTTATCAAAGACAAAGCATGCCGGGACACCCTGGCAGTGCATCTAATGCTAAGGAGTAGGCAGCCTGATGCGTAGCGGTGCCAAGTTCATGCTCAGTTCAGCCAAGGGCTGGGGGAAGGGAGAGGAGGCTGGGGGCCGTTCTGAACTGAGACTGCCTGATATTTTTTTGCAAAATTACGTAATTTTTTTACAAAATTACGACCTGTTATTTTGACTACCGTCCTGTGCCTTTTCATGAACGTTGGACCTATCCTGCCCAGATTTTGAGGCGAGCTTTCTCTGAGCTGCAAATACGCCCTCGCTGACTGATTGCGAAGTAGCTTGCACAGCCCGAAAGCAACATACAGGTCCGTAACCTTCAACAGCTCAACACTCGTACCTGGGCGTTGTTTACTGAAGCGCAGACCCGCCAGCGAGTATTCGTTGTCTACTGTCAACCAGCCACGGTTTGAAACGAGTAATAGAGCACAGAAAGCAATAACCTGCCTGTTTGATCCTGGCTTGTTTGGTAAATATGGATGTCGTGAGGATTTCAGAGCTGCAGGGAGAAGAGTTACAGAGAAACGGGTACCAAGCGCTAAAAAGCAGCTGAAACAATAACACTGAAATGCATCCCTACCAAGAAAGGACAAGAGCTTTACTGCAGGACGAATTTAGTAGAGCTATTTTCTGCCATGCTACTTTCCCCGTGACTTTCCCCGTGCACCGTCTAAATACCATCCAGCCGTGAGCCAGCTGGCAGCCGTGGGACTCTGCTCTGGCACACTGGGCAGGGCTGTCCCACCTAGGAATGCTCCCTGCCGGACCCGCTTAATCAGAAGGGTTTTTTCTTAATTGTGCTGCTGGGAAAAGCAGGTTCCGGTCAGGTCTGGTAGGGTTTGAGTGAGCTACAGCTCTGTGCGGATGTACCCTGTTAAAAAAACAAACAAAAAAAAGCCTACCCTTATTTCAGATAATCCACCTGCTGCTCACTCATTGAGCTTGTGCAAAGTGGATATAAAAAGCTGTCAGCTCTGGAAGAGCGGTATTTCCTTCATGCCTTGTGAGGAACAGGGACAAATCCACTCTAATGAGGGTGGCACTGCCATGTGGCAAGGCAAAGGAGCGAAGCAAAAAGCGGAAAATCTCTTTAACTCTGTGGGAAAGCTCCCTTCGGAGGGCTTGATTGAGAACTGGAAGCGCAACCCGTGGGGAGAACTGACCTTGAATGCAGGAGTTTGGGAGCTCTGGTTTGCTAATGACCTTTTGGCAGATTCATTGGTGAAACACCTTGCTGGTGTCTTAGAACACGATTCCCACTTTTTAGAAGCATTATTATTATTCATTTGCCGGTTGCTTAAAAAGTTATATAACCAAAAAATCCGTGCCAAGATTGCTTTGGAATAGAGAAATGCTGTACTCCAGCGACAAGAATCTCACAGACTAAACAGAACCCACCGGGAGCCCTTGCTCTATATGGGAACTCGTGTTTATTTTAACATGTAAATAAATTGGGTGGAAAACGGCTCTTTTAAATTCTTTTTTTTGTTATTGCTGCGGGTTCCCAATGGGTGGTCTGCGTGGAGGGGAACCTTTTGAAGAGAGCTTGAAAGGAAGTTGTGCCTGTCCCCCAAGACATTCGTCAACAGCATGGAGGCAGTCGCTACACGACCCAGCTTTCATCTTCTTTTCTTCTTGATGCCTAATCTGCTGTTAGCAGGGAAGAATTAGGACCGTCTTTCCTGAGATGAATTGCTTCGATTGTTTTCTCAAGCATAAAAATATTCAAGGCACACGTATGGATTTTGCAATGTAACTAGCTCGCGTGATCGTGCGGCAGCGTGCGGGGCAAGGCTCCCTGCTCAGAGATCAAGAGGTGGGTCATTAACTTGCAGCGCTATTTGGAGGGGAACAATCAGGCGGGTTGTGCAAACTCTCGGGCAGGGCAAATGAAACCGTCTTTAAGCAAATAGAAGAGCAAGAAATGAATGGCCTTTGTTAAGGAAAAAATGGAAATGTTTTCTAGTTAAACAAGCTGTCATTTAGGACTTAATAGCATGTGCGTGTTGGAGAGCCAACCCACATGCCAGCCGTGCTTTGGAATAAATGGGCAGGGAAGGGGAAGGGGAGTGTGCAGTTCCACTCCAGCGCTGGCTTTTTCATTGAAAACCCTGACATTTTGAATTGGTGCCCCAGCTGTTTGAAAGCTGGAACTTGGATCAGAAAGTTAATGCAAGTGGACTTTCGTCCTTGTTTTCATCTGGGAAAAAATAAAGTTTGCACCCTTTTTTTGGATTCTATGGTACTAAAACAAGAGAAGAAAATTATATACATGTTTTTAAAGCTAAATTAAAATAGCAGGGACATTGTCCTTGGCTGCTCTCCTCTTCCAGCGAGTGAGAAACTCTAGCTACCATTAGTGGTATCTTAAGCCATATGTGGAGAGCAGAAAAGAGGCCCTGCTCTGTTCTTAAAAGATCAGCAGCATATAGGTCAAGTGAACTAGTGCGACCCTGGATTAACTCCAGCAAAGTCCATGCAATTTTTTCTGCAGTATCTGAGCACTGATGCTGGTTCTATGCCACCCCAGAATAAGTCTTTGAAGACCAACTCTGATGCTAAATAAAGTCACCTCAACTATACTTCAGGAAATTATCGGTTCCTCATGAAAGAGGGCACAATCTCAGTGCAACACTGCAAGAATAACAGCTAAAAATTATTATAGGGCCTTGAATAAAATCACTTAGTGCCGGATTAGAAGACTCCTTAGAGGCACCATAAGTTGTGTCTCACTGATTATATATCTTACATTTATATTGTGATTTTCATCCCATGGGAAAAGAGATTAGATAGGAATCGCTTCACCCATCACCAAAAGAAACTCTTTCGCAGAGGAACTCAACAGCTGCTCAACCATCTACGCCGGCTTCGTGCAGCATTTTCACCTCGTGGATCCCAGTAGTCTGGTGGAGAAGGGCATTCCCTTCAGCTGGCTTTTGCTTTAATATTCTTGAGGGCTGGCTTGGGAGGTGGCATTGCTGAGGAAGAGAGGGGAATACTGTTGTGTGTGAGCTTTGTGGAGAAGGAACCGGGCTCCATATTCCTTTCTCATGGGCCTTCCTTAGCTTCCAGGAGCCGCTCAGCAGCAGCATACTGATTTGGTGGTAGGGATGACAAAGCTACCCTAATCCCAGCAGCTTGGGAAGTGACTATGCTATGGGCAGCTTTTCATCCTCTCTTGCCCCCTTTCATTACATGACGCCCCAGGAGACGCTTACGTTTCTCCTCTGGCCACAGTGACTGCTGTTTGTAAATGCAGCCTATGAAGAGCTCGTTATTTTGCAAAACAAACACTCAGATGTTTTTTTTTCGGCATGTTTTCATGAGCAACATCATAGTGTTCCAGGAAGACTTTTAAGGAACTGTAATTCAGAGCCAAATTCAGCAACAGCATAAGAAATGGGCAAGTCTTCTAAAGCCAAAAGAACCGTGCTTGTATCCATTAGAGATGAATTGGCTCTTAACATTGACAGAAACAGTTTGCCTTGTCAGACAGACTCAACGACCGCTCTGATATGTACCAGGTCATTTTGTTTGTCATCTCTGGAATACAGAAATTTTAAAAGGCTTCAGCAAGACGACTAGTTCTCTGCTCCCCAGCAATAAGGCACAAATAATTTTAGTATAGAAAATTGCCTGTTTCTTTTTTTTTCCCCTAACCAAGACAACAAACAATATAACTCTGTGTGCACTATTCTAAAAATATCTCAGCTCTGCAAATGTGTCTCTGATGTGGGAGGAGAAGGCTTTCAGTTTGCTGCACTCTTTGTGTGAGGCAAGTGAATAAAAACTATCCAGCAAATGCTGAAAGAAAAATGATTTTCTTAAACTTGAGAAGGAATAGGGAAGCTGATGGACTTGTGTGTTCAGGACAAGACTCCCTTTTGGTAAGAGAGAGGCAGAATCCGTCTGTAATTCTTAGGTAGACGCTCCATACATAAAACATCAAGGGTGGAGAGATACTTCTGTTGCGTACCATATCGAATGGTTTTATAATGTGCCTATTGTCATGGGAAACCCAGTGTACTCACTGTATCTGTACAGGGGGCGTGAAAGAAGGGGTGCCGAGGACTACCCAGACAGAGAAGAGTGGACAAAAGTTACGAAGGATAAGCACGTGTTGAGCTATATTTCAGATCCTCGAGGAACGTAAAGATGGAAGCCGTGGTGTGAGGGAACCCTCTCCTTTGAGTTCCTAATGCTTCCATCTGATGTGGAAGTAGTTCTCCTGGAAGGGCCTTAGGCTTGTATTAAATATTCACAGTGTAAAGCTTGGAAATACTGCAGAGCAGGTTTACTCTGCACTGTGCCCCACGGTCCTGTCTGCTGATGGTGCAGATCACAGGCGTAGCTGGAGCACTCCACAGCTCCCTTCCAGCCTAACCACGGCTTTTCCTTCTTGCGGAAACCAGAGCTGTGGGAGAGGATGAGCGAGATGGTGCACAGCTAAGGCTCGGGCCGATGGACTTTGAAAAGCTCACCTCCAAGGTTTAGCTACAAAATGCAGCGCAGCACAGCAGCTGACCTAGGTGGCAACTTGATGGGAGTCAAGGTGGCATGGCAAAGCCTAGGACAGCCCACCCTGCTTCTCAGCTCGCTCCGGTGTCTCTGTCCCGCCTTTGCTCTTCACCTGCAGGCAAAATGAAGAGTACGTACGCATGGAGGGCAGACACTGCTGAATGCCTTCCGTGCATCAGACTCCATTTGGTTGGGGAATGGAAAAAGATAGGGGAGATGAAACCAGAACAGGCTCCCTTGCTGTGATAAGTCTGTTCTCAGGGCAAGGAAGCCGCTTGGTTGAGTAGGAATCTGCAGGATAAACTCAGAGGTGCTTCCTGTGTGTATTTGTTCTGCCAGTGGAACATTTGCTTTACATGGTACTGACAATACAGGCACAGTCTGTTGACTTTTCCAGATGTTGATTGTCCTCCTTTGAAGCGTCTTCCTGTTGTTTTAGTTGTTTGTGTGTCTGAATGGTGGATTAGATGTACTGCTTGTTAAACAAATAATTAAACATTGAGAGCTTTGAAATCCAGTATGTTTAATTAATGAGTTTTGCTCACTTGATGAAAAGGATGTGTACTTGATTCGTTACAAAACAAGTATAGTTTTTTCAGTAGTGAACTGTTATGACAATTTGAAGTGTTTACTAGTTCATTAATTTTTTTTTAATTAAACCTTAAAACAACACCCAAGCACAAAATCAAGGCTTCACACCACATTTGCCATGTAAACCCATTATTAGTGTCGTCTTGTGTACTGTCTCACCCACATTCTCCACCTATGTGCTTTCTCCCATCTCCTCCTCTGCAAAACTGTGCTGCCTTCCAGTCTGGGATTAGAGTTAATTATTACTTTTAGATCTTGCAGTACCTTGGACCAAGGTCTGTGATGATGCCCTGCGGTGCTGGGTGCTGTACAAGTGCAAAAAAAAGCAGTCCTTGCTCAGGCGAGTTTCAGTAGATCTCATAAATACAGGCATCAGCTGTAATGCCTTGTGACACCGCCTAATTAAGTGCTGCCCTGACGTCCAAAACTGAAACACTCCCGAAAACTGTATATCTGCTTCATCTTGTGCTTTAAGTATAAGTTTTACCTCCAGTTCTGAATGCATTTCGTATGGGGCAGAGAGGAAAGCAGAAGCAGACAAGGGTTGCTCTCTCCCAGTCTATGGGGGTTGGATATTAAAATGAGGTACTGAAGTGGTCCCTTCCCATAGCAGCGGGATTGCAGGGCAGGTTGTGGAGCACCACGGCGAGGTCCCCACCTGAGCAAGCTGCCACAAGCTCAGGAAGATCGCGGGAGATGGATTAGGTTGGCACATTTGCACCTTGCGCACCAGAAGAGCCATCCAAATTTCTGTCACTGGCATCTCCCTCCTGCGGGCTCGAGACCCAGCATTGCTCCTCCGCGTGGGCCACCTGCAGAGTGAAAGCATCTATGAGATCTATTAATTATCTTTTTTCTTCCTAACCTAGACAATGTAGCAGCAGGGAGGACATACTATTGTCATGTCTCTCCCCAGCAGCATCAGCTTCTGGGGAGTGAGAGCAAAAAAGGGGGGGGGGGGGTGTAGCTGGGCTCACCTTCCCGCACGCTGCAGCGTCCAGCATCGGTGAGGAGCCCATCCCGTCTCCAATTTGGGGCAGAAAACAGAGGTAGAGGCCTTCAGAAATAAAACAAATCTTTCAGAAAGCTAAGAAACACATAATAGTCATGTAAATACCTCCTTTTCCAAAAGGCGTTTAGGCATTTGCTTCAAATGGACTTACCAGACTCCAGTAAGCTTACTGGTGAAGGAGGCAGTGAAAGAAGAGGGTCTTCAGCCTGAGCTTGGCGTGGGCTCGAACAAAAATCCTTCTTCTGCACACCACTGCCTGCGCTGAAAGGTGCTGCTGCCTGCCGCTACTGCGGAGCCAGCGCTGAAGCAGTAAAAATCGCCTTTTCTGGCCTCCAGTGGCTCCTCTGGGAATTGAATTGCACCCATGCTCCAGCTTATTAAATCGGACACAACAGTACCGAGCCTTGCCGATGGCCCGCTCTGACATAGTTAAGAAGTGTCCTTTCGATGTGGGACTCTGTGCTACGGGAGCGGCTCCTCAGCTGCGGCTGGTGAGTCATTGATTTGCAGCGGTGGCAGTTCTCACCTTTAACTACTTCTGAAAACTCCTGGTGCTCCTGTGTTAGTGCCGATGCAATTCCAAATGTATTTATGCTCAGGGAGCGGTAAGCCTGGAGTGCCTGACCAACTCCTAATTTTCCCTGTTCTTGGTTCTCCCGCTTCAAAATCTTGGAGTTACGTATCTAGTGAGGAAAACAAACAGGCAGCGTGATGGATCCCGAGGCAGGAGTCAAGCCCTGCTTTCCTGCTGATTGTTTCCACCATCAGTTGGTTAGGGAGAGCATCTCACCCCACAGATGCCTGTGATGATCTCCTCACTACAATAAAAATGGATCCAAACCGTCCCCTTTCCCCCAAAGTTGGAAACGTCAAAATATGTGAAAAGTCAAGATCCAGATTCTGCCTGGAGAATTACTGCTCCCCAGGCAGACTTCTTATGTCCTCTATCTCTGTTTTATGGTTTTTCCATAATAAATAGGGAGCAAAGGCTGAAAAAACAACATAGCCCATAATTTGTGCTCTCCCATGACTGTAAGCTTTAAGGAACACCACTGAAATCGGTAAATTTACAGCAGCATAGCTGAAGTCAACATCTGACCCTGCATTTCCCCTGTCACCTCATCTTCTGTAGCAAAATGTCCCTGCTGAAGCTCTGAAGAGCGATTCAGTCCATACCTGAGCGTGCAGGGTCGGGCTGTGCCTTCGTCAGGAGGGTTTGGCACTAGGAAAGAGAAAGAAATACGCATAGCGTCTGGCTTATATACAAGTTGGTGTTTAGAACAAAAACTGTGCAAATATCTGAGGGTGGACCAGGTGTGCTGCCGCGCTCATCCATCCCTCAGTGCCTGGGGGCTCGGTGCTAACGTGCCCTAGGGTGTGCGGAGACGGGCACTGCCAGGCTCTCCTCTTTGCCCAA
This sequence comes from Mycteria americana, assembly GCF_035582795.1. Classification (NCBI taxonomy): domain Eukaryota; kingdom Metazoa; phylum Chordata; class Aves; order Ciconiiformes; family Ciconiidae; genus Mycteria; species Mycteria americana. Next base: position 23,038,724 of record NC_134375.1, on the reverse strand, counting down.
TGCTCTGTTGGTCTTATTTAGCGTACTTAAGGATGGATTTCTTCAGCTGTGATGTGGCCCCACAGCCCCAGCAAACAAGCACCAAGCTGGGAATTAGTCCCCAGCAAGCCATGGCTACGGCAGAGCGGCAGGTGGAGCACCCGTCACGGCTCCCATCTGCACCAATCTGCCCAGCAAGCCCAGAGCTGGGCTGCTCGTTTCTTCAGGCAGTTCCCGTTTGGCTCTTACTGACGGGAAGGGAGTGTCGAATTGCACTGTGCTTTTTATTTACATTTTTTTCAGCATATCTCAAATCTGACCGGGATGTAACACTTTTTGAGGCGTGTGAGCCAATGCCAGCTGAAGATTCTGGCTGCTTTGGGGTGGTTTTCAAAAGCAAGCCCCACAGCACAAGAGGATACGGGATTTGAGGAATGTAGAGACTTGTAGAAGTATGCATTTGCAGGGTCACAGGATCCATTATGCAGGCAGAGCGATACCTACACGATGATAACACACTCCCCAGAGCCCTCACACCCTCAAGTATTTCATCGCTGAACCTTCAGCTTTGTCTTCCTGTGCAGCCAGTCAGTATTCTTGCATCCAGAGAGGCGTGTAGCTTTGGAGGATCTATAATCACAGGTGAAATCATGCTCTGAAGTCATGCTTTCCAACAGGATTGACTGATCATGAGTTACTGTTCTTGTCGCTACGGTGGTAGAGCTGCAGTCTGAGCAAGCTCATGCAGAAAATACAGAGGGCAGAACTTAATAGCGGTTACGTGTTGGGCCAGATCACTGCAGCTTTTATTCAAACTTTGTTTGAGCAAAGTATGTTATTTTGCAGTGGTGTGTTTGGTTGGAAATGGAGGCTTGGACCTCCTAATACTAGATTTGCAATTCGAAAAGATGTGGTTTGCATTCTTGTTTTTAAAGGCTCGCATCTAGGAAAGGGTGCCCACAATTATCTCGGTACACGCAACCCGAAACGTTCGCTCACTGAGCCACTGCACGTACACGAATACTAGCAGTGAGCCACGCAAGCTGGATGTGAAGCCAGATAGATGTGAAACCTATTCGACAGTTTTTGAAAACTACGTGTGTCATGTGGATGCGCACCGGCAATCGCGGCTCTTTGCAGATGAGCGTCTCATGGTTATAACCTCCCATTGCCCCGTTGAAACCAGGGGCCCCAGAGGGAGCGTTGTGATGAGGAACTCATGGTGCTGTGATTCTCATGACACTTCTCTGTTGTTTCCCTTGGCTGTTGTGTCACTTGAGTGTGGAGCAGCCTGTGGTTAGTTCCAGTTCCCAGACGCAGGCAGTTCCCCTCCTCCTGCACCCAGTATCTTGCCACTGGCACTGTGGAATCACGACATCAGACTCATTCCCAGCAAAACCCAAAGCAAATAGCTTGACATCAAGGATGAACCTGACCTTTCATTCTTAATAGCTCTAAAGGCAAAAGATGAGAGAAAAACGTGTCAATATTCTTGACTGCGTTCATGTTTGGTTGTGCACGTCTTCCGTCTAATAGAAGAGGTCTTAGTTCCTCACCCTGAAGCTTTCTCAATTGGGAGATTCAAGCTTGCAGTAAACTAATTCTCTGGTGGAGTAAGTTTGGTTTCCTGGAGGGGAAGAGAGAAAAACAGTAAAATAAAAGAACACCACCTAGCAATGCCATCCGGCTAACCTTGCACAAGGGGCAGGGATAGCACCAAAGCAAAGCCTTGCACGGCCTTCCTTTACCGTACATGCAGACAAACTGCTCCTCAAGCATTGCTCTGTGCCATGTGAGTGGGGAGCAGTAGTTTAGTAGTTAAAAGCAGGGTCAAAAGGTGGGTTCATTAAATTATTAATAAAAAACCCCAAACCCTGCAGAAATCCAATGAGATGCTTGGCACAGCTATTGCACAGGTATTTCTTGGCGTCCACACTCTGTTAGGAGCAGTATCATTGTTATGTGGTAGGACCAGGGGATTTTCTCCATGCTGAGAACCAGGGAGGCTTTCCCGACCTGCCTCTGTCTCATCCAAAAATAGAGCAAAGCCTCACAGCCCCACAGCAGAGAGTAATGGCCCATTTATGGCCCGTAAATGACCTGGGCCACAAGGGCTTGCTATTTCTGCTTGCTCAGCTGTCTTACACGGACACTGTAGAGAAAGAGATACTAGAAGCAAGTGCAAGCAGCACCGGCGAAAAAAGAAGTGGAAGTGCAGAGCTCTGCTAAGAGAAAATTTTCCTCTCTCCCTGGGCTATTCAACTCACAATAACTTGCTAACTTTGAAGTTTAAATATTAGGCAGGTAACACATTTGAGGTCCACAAACTGAGTGGACTGGACATGTATAAAAGTTGGGAAAAGCTCACTTTCCATCTGTAATAAAAATCTATTTAAAGTTAATAGAACCACTAGCCACACACATGGCTTCACTTCTGTAGATTATTGCAACTTGTATTTTAATTGGCTCGTGGATTTGTTTCTGGTCACTGAGCCACGGAGAATGCTCGCTATATCATACTTTGGCAGGAACTGGAGAGTGTGCCTGGAAAGCAGAACCGGTAATATGTTATTTATAATTGACCAGCATGACATCTATGGGTTTATCTGGCAGACAGCATGGCTGATTGTAGCGTTCACTGCCAAGAAACCCAGCTCTGGAGAGCACCTGGCAGGACAAAAGAAGAGCAAGTTTGGGGTTCAGTTTTCCTTAGATGGAGCGTATTTAGTCCAGCTTTTTATTAGAACTTCTGCCTAATTTGGAAGGTGATTTTTTGCATGGCTTGCAAGAAAATTAAGTTTAGACATACTGATTTCTTCTGGTATGACTATTGCCAGCAGATCTAACTGAAAAGCCTTTACCTTTCCAGCTGGGTAGGCAATGCTTTTCTTTGCTGATCACTAGAAGGGGTAGCATCCAGCATACAAACAATTCTCGGGCACTTCACGTCCTTTGACAAGTCATTGCCCCTTTGTGCCTTTAGGTGTGCCTAACTGACCACTGGTCAAGGCCTAAGGAGACACACAGCAGGAGGGAGGTGGTGTTTGAGACTCCCTATACCCCGTCCCATATGGATGGGATGTGTTGTCCCCTTCACAGTTTTCCATAACAACCTGCACGGAACAGAAACAAGCAAGAAGACTGTTTTTAAGGAAGAATCCTAGTTGTGATAGATAATAACGTGTACGTGTGGTCAGGTAAACACGCAAACTCCTTCCCCAAGGTGGTATCTATTTCAAGGCTTTGCAAGCTCAAAATTGCCTGGGGTTGTCTTTGTGGTGCTGCTGGCTCCACCTCTGCCAGGGATGCCACTGTTCCCATAGCAACTCACCATCTCCCGTTTTAGTCGTTCCCTTCCCTTTGATCAGACAGGATAATGCCGGATACAGAATGAGCTAACGGCGTCCAGGTGCAGTACAGTTTGCATGAACACTGGTTTAGGAGGAGCACGCCGCTCGATACTTTCCATTGCAGGCTGCTGCAACCGCCATCCCTTGGCCGCCTCTGCTGAGAGAGCTTCACCTCATAGCAGGAAGGTTTCCAGCCCACCCAGTGCTCCAGGGTAGCAGTGAGAAAAGGCAGGACTCTGCAAAGCTCGTGCACACCCGGGCACTGGAAAAGGCTGTGTCCGTGGCCCATTAAGTTTATAGCGACCATATCTAGCCTTCAGAATTTTTCTGTTTCTTGCCAAGACTCTACACAGAAGTTGGCTCAGTACCGTGAGCCATCAGATCCCAGCAGCTATGATCCCTGGGGCAGAAGCTGCTTTCCCAGGACGCAGTGACCTGCCATCCCTACAGCAAGGCGAGACAGCCCTTCTGCCCTCCTCACCCTGGTGCTGAAGGCTGCAAGAGATTAGATCGGTACTCTCAGTTTTGAAGAGCAGGTAGAAACACAGGGGAACATAAAATTTTTTTTAACCAGATGCTGGACAGTATGGCACTTTTTAAATTGTTCTGTGCAGCTTCATTTGTATTTCGGCAGCGCTCTTTCTGTTGAGAGATGACTACAGGAGAAGGTCAAGTTAGGACAGTAACAGTCTAACAGGCGTGTTTCTGCTAAAGCCTTTCTCGATTGCAGCCATTGCTTCGAATGACTTGGATGCACGGTCTCCTTTTCCCCTACAGTTGGCCATGGGCAGAGCGAGGGTGATCGTATGGTTGTCTCAGACTTCCACGTCTTCATCAGGGACAGCTTGCAGCACATTGATCTCATGAAGAAAGAGCACCCCGAGCTGCCCATTCTCATTCTGGGGCACTCCATGGTAAGCACCATCCCCTACCCCTCCCGGCAGCACCCAGGACACGTGCCGCAGCATGGTGGTACCCTTGTGGGTGGCAGGAAATAACTCAGCCCGCAGCAGCAAAAACAAAACTACAAGCAACCTTACCTTCCGCTTCATTCACTGCCTGAGCTGCCAGCGTGCCTCACCCCACGAGATCCGTCTTGAGTATAGTCAGTCCTTAACTTTTCTACCCAGATCATGGCCCTAATTAGTGCCATTTGCAACAATGGGCCTATTTTTTAATAGGACGATTCATTCACACCGGGTACATGATAAGTCCCACGGCCTCCCTGCAGCACTGGGCTTCTCCTTTCATTTTAACCAGTAACCAGGAGGTTAAGCCCTCCAAAGCTTTGTGAGCAGCTAAGGGATGAAGCATGAAAACACCCTGTAGCCTCACTCTGTTAAACAACCTAACAGGAAAATGTACCAGGGATTAGGGCTGCAGAAACAAAGGCACTGATTTGGTGAGCAGATCTGAAGTCTGATTCTGACAGCACGGGCCAAATCCCTTTATTCAAGCTAGCAATATTCCCACTGATGTCATTGATCTGCTCTCCCTGCCTTCCCGGAGCAGACGAAAATGAATAAGTACTTTGGGATTCAGGCCATGCTCAGATAAACAAGTGTTCTTGCATAAGAAGGCATGGCCTGCTCTGAAGTGCTTGCCGCGCTCCAAAGCTGCTGTAACAAGGAGCTAATTTCCCAGTGAGGTCTTTGAGATGCTTCTCGCCGCTGCTCCATTTAACAAGCCCCTGCTTCTCCGGCAGCGTGGAAGTTCACCAAATATTTCCCGTGGCAACTAATCCTCTGCACACTTTCCCAAGCAAGCCAGCCAGGTCCCTTCTGTCCCCGACCCCTCACGCCATCAGCCACTGTCCTCACGCGGGAGGGCTCAGCCTGGCTGGCGTTCGGCTCTAAACCACGGGCCGGGTGTTCGCCGTCAGGCCCTGGGCACAGCGCTGTGGAGCTGGAAGGGCTGGGGACGCTGAAGAGGAGAATATTTAACTTCCAGTAATTAGCGAAGATTTTTGCGTGCCGGATGGCAGCGTTGTGTTGCCCAGGTTACCGGGGCCACAAGCACAGAGCGAGCCCGGCTTCACGGCATCTTCCCGATGCAGCCCCAGTCTGCCACGCTGACAGAGCCTCAACTTATTTTTCCAGTCCCACCTGAACTACCACTTCAGACATTTTCTTCTTAGTCCTTTTAACCGAGGAGGACACAAGGCATCCCAGGGGGCAGACGGACATTGCATGGAGAGCTGAGTTCAGTGTGACGTGAGGGTTTACGGCATGAGGGCAGAAACCAGGTCTCTTCTCCCTCACAAAAACCAGCACTTCCAGTGCCCCGACTCCTCCGGCCTTCCGCGCTGCCCACACTGCACTCTCACTGGGGCAGAAATAATTTGCTTGTTTGGACTAAAACCCTTCCAGTAACAGGATTGCTATATAAACGAGATGTTGACACCTGTATTAAGCTGCGGGTTGTTATTTTGCATTGCAGGGAGGAGCCATCTCCATTCTGACAGCTAGTGAGAGACCCAGCGAGTTTTCAGGCCTGCTGTTAATCTCTCCTTTAGTGGTAGCCAGCCCAGAAGTCGCCACTCCCATCAAGGTAAGAGCAAACCCGCGTTGCACCTAGTCACCTCGCTCTTCCGCTGAAGGAAACGGGTTAAGACCTCTAGCCTTAAAATGCAAAACCCCGCTGAGATCTGTGCCACCTGGATGCCAGTCAATACTTCTCTTCTAAATGCCTCCCCCACGGTCCCACCTACTTTCCAGAGGGGAAGTGAATCCTGAACTCGTCCAGAAAAACTTATTTAAATGAGAGTCGGAGAACGATGCTACCTCGGGAGGTGGTAGCAGACTGTGCTTTTTTCACCGCGCCCGGCGGCAGCCCACACAGTGCCGTCCTTTCCCTTCCTCTCCTACAGTTTTCTTCCTGACTCATGCGGAGTCTGGTGTAGTTGCAACACAGGCTGCTGGCTAAGTCAGGCCAGGGTTATTTTTGGCGTTTGGGGGATGACCAACTTCTAAACAAAACTAGAGCTCTTGAGTCCCAGGAATCCTTCCCGAGCCTCAAAGAAGGCTTCCAGCTAAAGCATCATTGCCCCAGCAGCGTCACATTTGGCTTGGTACCGAGGCTGGTACTTGTCCAGACCGTCTCCTTCAGTTTGCAGTTAGGCTTTACCCCCCATTCCGTTCACATCTCCCTTCCAGAGCGATTTCTGATCCAGATTTGCACTGCCCACTCTGCCCTTCCCCAGGGAGGCACTGCAAGGCAGCTGACCCCCAGCTCTCCCCTCCTGTCTGAATTTTTTAAAAGAATAAACAACAATCCTAAAAGAAGCTGGAAGCAAAGGGAAGGACCAGCAAAGCCAGAGGAACGACAGAACATCTCATTCCCACAGGACTCGTTCCTTTATCCTTTCTCCCTAGACTCTTCTCTTAGGACTAGCTTCTTGTTTTAATCTACTTCTAAGCTATTTCTCCTGGCTTTTTTTCCTCTAAGAGAAAGGAAGCAGATTGCCTCAGCTTTCAGCATAATCCTGTCGCACCTTCTGCTGTAGCCAAAGCCATCTACTGACCCCACAAATCATTACAAGCACCAAAGGGTGCTTTTTAATCACCTCACTCTGCCGCTGAAGGAAACGCATTAAGACCTCTAGCCTTAAAATGCAAAACCCTGCTGAGATCTGCACCACCTGGATGCCAGTCAATATTTGCCTTCTAAGTGCCTCCCCCACAGTCCGCCTACTTTTCAGAGGGGAAGTAAATCCTGAACTCATCCAGTCCGGGAAAACTTATTTAAATAAGAGTCAGAGCACCAAAGGGTGCTTTGAGGAGGCTGGTACTGATTCTTCACAGGAGAGGCTCTACCTGACTCAGCATAAGGGGCCCATGAGCACCAGTGCCCCTGTTTTTTCTTACTTTGGAAAGGGAAAAAGAATAAATATTAAGGAAAAAAAAAATGGTATGGAGTCTGAATCTGAGAGACACTGTCAGCCTTCTATTTCCAGTTGAGTCAAGGAAAATACGGAAAGATTGTTCCTTCTTCTAGAGCTATACCTTTGCTAGATGCTAAACCCTTTCTGAAATAAGGACTGACGAGTTCTGTGGGAACTAGTACTGCTGTGGTCTGGTTTCCTGCAGATCTGTACCAGATTGTTGCTTTATTTCAGTAGGAAATCCTAATCTCTAACTGAAGTATTTTGGAGGTGTTTATACGCTCTCTTTCCTAGAGAGTCTCTTGCATGCAGTAACAGAAGTACACAGTGAGTTTCTTTCTCTTTCAAATCTATTGTTGCGTCTCAAAACTGATAAAAAATTAATTATTCCTGAAATATCTCTGCTCTGTCAAATTTAGTTGAAATCAGTCCTGGAGTCGAAAAGGTGTTTTCAAGAGGAAGGAGTGAAAAGAGGCAGAGTATTCCTGCGTAAGCCGTGTTTTCCCATAAAGCTGAGCTGAAAACACTTCTGTGCTTTTTTTTCCTCTGAGAGCCAAAGAACATTTCATTGGTGTTTGTGCCTCTGAGGCATAAAGGCTTTGGAACCGGTACGACTTGTCGGCCCTGGGCCATTTCCCAAGGACCATTGCATTCATCCCTTTGCTGGGGAAATTTCCAACTGAGCCAGAATTTACCTTGGCCTAAACAAACGAGGGCTCAAGGCAACAATAACCGTGGGCCAGATTACACACTGGGTCCTTCAGCCTGTGTTAGAAATACCTTCCCTCGCTGCTGAACCAGCCCCGGCAGCAGCAGCAATGCAGCGCGTTTGCAGACTACGTGCAGGAAAATCAAATTCTGCTCTTTGCAGAAGCACAGTTTCCTCAGTGCCCTATAAATCCTGTGTCCTGATAGCAGCATCGACCTACTTGTCGCAAATCTGGTGAAGAGGGAGGGATCTTGCTGCCTTCCCCCTTTTCTTCTCAACTAATCTGGACAAAATTCGGCTCTAAATCTTCAAAGTTTCAAAGGATGCAAAGAGACGGGAGTCACATATGCCGGCAAAGAGCAGAGTAAGGGTAAAAGAGTATCTCCCACTACATTTCTGCTATTGAATGCTTTGAAACTGGGTGGGCAGGACAACCCCTTAGGAAGTACTCCCTAATGATTAATCCCATGCTAACCCTCAGCCTGTGACTTACAGACTAACTACACAAGATTCTCTCTTTGCTTTTTGTGTTTTCCATTTGGTGGCTTCTTGCTGATCTGTTGCTCTCCAACCCAACTGGACACCACGTTGTTCCAGTACCTGAGGGCCTCCCAGTCATTCAGGCCGAATCTGCACCCAGTAACAGTGCAAAGGACTGTTTTTAAAGATATAGTCCAACTAGAGGAAAGTATTATATTAAAAACTCTTATTTTGGCTTTGCTCTGGTCTGTCCAGTTTAGCAGAGATGTTAGTCATCGGGTTCAGACAAACATATATAACGTGGCTTGGTATCTAGATATGGAGACACCATATCTGATATCTCCTTGATCATATCGTATCAAATCAGATCCCTGATATAATATCTCCCTGATAACACTGTTCAGTTGCTCTCAACCTGGTCTCTGTAGCTCATCACAATGTGATGAGCTTCCAGAGACTTTTCAGCTCAGTCAAATGAGCCTGACTAGCTTAACCAGTTCAAACACCACATTTTTGTTAATCCAGCTCATTTGTAGCTGAAATGAACTAAAGGGCATTCACACAAGCGGTTTGTCAAGCAGAGTTCATGGGAGAGGGAAATGAGCACATCGAGGTGTGCAGGGAACAGGGATTGCTCCGTTCAGAAGAAAAGTGCCTACGCTGCGAAGCACCCGTATAGTTTAACTAATGCAAAAACCACGAAATCAGCTTTAAGTTACACTTCCAGTCAAGAGGCAACGTTCAGCCACCTATTTCAATCTTATTCTGAGATCTTTGTCATGGAGAGGGAAGGGCTGGATTTGAACAGCGGTAGTATTTCATGCACCTGCAGTGGCCTTGAGCAGCTCTAATAACCGCTGCTCTGTAGTGTCATCCTCAGCCCAACCAGTAATATCCCCATCCTTCCATTAACCGTTCTTGATCATTTGGGAGCTATTCTCTCAAGAACCCACATCATTGCCACTTTGAACCAACAGGGAGATAGATAAACTTTCAGGTATCACATATAGCCAGCACTTCAACCACACAGCTTTTAATTCAAGCCGGGCATGTCACAAAGTGTATCACAGTGCTCGCAAAATCAGTGAGGGCCCAGGGGAACCTTCTGAATTTTTTGTTATAACATAAAACTTGATTTTTCTGTCCGTGACCTTGCCTGCAAGAGTCATCAAAATTACATCTGAATTTTGAGGGTGCACTACGTGTTGGAGGGACTGGAGCATTTCCTGCAGATGTGAAGACCCTTTGAAGGTTGGTGGCAGAGTCCTTTCGCAATCAGTCCTATAGACCAAGGTTCGTTCTGGCTGTGCCTAAATAAGAGATTTTATGCACAGAGGGAGTATACGCATGCATGCGTAAGTACATCTGACACATCTATGTACAGGGCCTGGTGCTTCTCTCGTACAGCTGAACACCAGAAACGACTTCACTGGTGTCACCAACCCAGGACGTGCTGCTATACTCGTGGTCAGAAGCCAGCCCCGTCTCTGTGACAGTTTAGCAGTCAGCTTGTGACTCAGTTTGGCAAAACTCCAGATATGCGCCAAAACTTCAAGAACATTTCCAAAGCATGTCACGGAGGCGAGGTCATCAGTAGGCAGTGAGGTTGGAATGATAAGCATATATCATTCGAACAGAAAAATGGCCATCCTGAATCTGACAAAAGCCTGTCTAGCCTGTCGCCAACAGGGAAGAGCCTGAGAAAGAGCATATATGTAGTTCTCCTTTCCTTGTCACACCTTCCCCGCCTTCAGCGTATCGTTAGGCTGGTGTATTGTTGCTCTTATGAGAGGAAGATTCAAATTTATGCTCCTTCTGCAAAATCCCTGTTGCACATCCTTGGGAATATAAATATTCACGCACGTACCAAGCAGACACAGAGCAGAATCCCCATCAAAGTCACGTCTTCTTCTGGAATTTGAGAGTATGTCAGCTAACTTCCTTCTTCAGCCAAATTTTAAAGTAAGCAAAGCCCCCATTTTCCAAAAGCCCTGCCACCTTTTACTCTTTTATGATGTGTCATCTTGGACCTAAATATCTGTGGCCTTAATACCAACATAGGGATCTTGTGGCCAATACTCTAAATGGATATTGAGAGAGCATCAGCTAGCCTCTCATGCCAAGGTATTTCCTCTTGAATAAGCAGTCTTTAGGCATAAGAACTCACCCTAGCTCTTAACTTGGGCTCCAATTTTAGGGCAGCCTAATTGCCTTAGTTGTTGTGATAATCTTTGGAGACAGGCACTTCCAGACCATTATTCAGATCTTAGAGGTGTTCTGGGAGGTGTTTCTCTCCCTCCTCATACTCTGTAAAGAATACCTAGGACAATTACACTTGTTCTAAGTTAAACACCTCAGCTGGGTACCTAAAGTTACTTGGCATATATCTGGGTCATCGTAAGCGGTTTCAGAGAAGCAAAGCTGTTACGGCGTTGTCAGCGCACCAAGCCCATAACCTTGCCTAGGATTCATGAAGATGCATTCCTCAAATCGTCACTGCCTGGAGTTAACACAAAACAAAGAAAACCCCATTCCTGCTTGTTTGCATCATAAACTTATACCCACATCGGTGCGGATATGTTATTTTACTAGTCTAACTCCGGAGACCTCAGTAGAAATTAATTTTGCTGACACAATGTCATAGCCAGTGAGGGGCTCAATATACTGGTAGGCAGTGGCACCGGTTCCCAGTCATATCCACCCCAAGGTACACACGTGTTCTCAAAACTGCTGTGAGCCTGTACTGCCTTTCACTCCTGGATGACTTTGCCTTCAACCCTGTGTTATTCCTCTAATATCGTAATTACTCTGTCACGTATCCTTTGAGACCTGAAATGTCAGGGAGTGCTTCAGAAGTGATTACGTATCAGCAGAAACAGAGCACACAGGTGACAGCCTACCTGCAAGTGTTAGCTGTGAACATGAAAGGGCCACAAAACAGACCGGCGAACGCTAATTGCATGTTTTCTGACTTAAGTGGTGATTACTTAATTAAAGACCGCTAGCAAAGATCAGAGCAGAACTCTGGTATCAACATGCTTGTAGCGCTACTGAAATGAAAGATGTTACCCTTTCTTCTGCCAGCGGTTTCGAGCCTGGGCTGCTGAATGCTTTTGTGTGTCGTTCCCAGGAGAGAAGTGAGCAATGGATTTCCTTAGCCACTGCATGCACATTTTGCGGTTGTTTATTTACAGGTTCCCTGGAGAATATGCTTATCAAAAAGAGTGCAGCCTAGGCAACTACTGCAAATTGCACCGAACATCGCTTACGCACTGCAGCCTGAAATCAAAGCTATGGCAGCAAGGAAAGGGCAGTAAAACAACAAAACCCAGCCCTTCCGAGGGCTGGAAATGGCTTTTTCCTATCAAAGTGCTTAACTGAGGCCTTTTTAGAAATTAACTTGAGAAAAAGGCAAAGTACAACGAAGTTGTGATGTTGCACGTGGCCAGGCAGCTGACGGCATTTCAGACTAGCACACCCACTCCCTGATCCCGGGAGCAGTTTAAACGCTCCTCTCTAAGAGAAATGTTTTAAATATAGGACAGATCTTTCTCCAATGTCAGTTGACATTTCTCAACTATTTAACTTCCATGCTGATTCCCATCAGCTCAGGATTTGGCCCTCTGTGTTATCTCTCGTGCTCTACCTAGCTCTTTAACTGCTTGCTTTCCTCTCCCACAGGTTTTTGCAGCGAAAGTGCTCAACTTTGTTCTCCCAAACCTGTCACTGGGATCGATAGATCCAAATGCAATTTCCCGGAACAAGAAAGAGGTGAGAACCTTAATGCCATTTAAACTCACTGCATAGTCGGTATCTCGTCCCAGTCCTGCCATTTCTCTTTAAAAAAAAACCAAACAAGTGTTTTGCTAAATCATGAGGGCAAGATCTATGCTGGTGTAAAAAGGTGAAACATCTCTGAAGTCAGTGGAACTGACTGCACATAGCGGAAAACTGTGGGAAATCAGCTGTTCATCCCCTTGGTGCATCTTGCACCCGCAGCCGCTCTGGGTACAAGACATACCAGAGACCTGTTGTGGTTGCGGTGGAAAGCACATGGGAACCGTCTTTGCCTCTGCTGCACCACCACCGCTCGTTACGGTGACAAAAACAACTCACGGAGGTTGCAAACACACTGCTAAAGTCAACTTTTCCACCCCTGCCCTTTGCAGTGAAACCGTGCAAAACCCGACAGTCCTGGCGATTTGTTTTCCTGCTTGCAAATCAGGATGGTGGTGTGCTGAATGCATTCAAACAGAGGAGAAGAGCATGCTTGCCCCAAAGACCTTGCTACAAGGTCTCCTGGATTACACGCTGGCTCTGCTACAGCCTTTCCGAACAAAGGATGTATTCTTGCTGTGCCTGAGAATAATACTTAAACGAGCTGCAATTGAAGCAGCCGTTGTAACAACCCAGTTCCAGCTCCACCACTGCGACCGTGCATGGAGCTGTTCCAGGGTGACATTTCTGTAGTGTCACCATCCCTTGGGACTCTTCTCCCGTTCATTCCCACTCCTAGCAATAACTGTTGCATCCTGTTCATGCCATCACCGGCAAAACCAGATATCATTGCAACTGCTGCAACAACATGTCACGAGGTTTTTTCCTTCTCGCTGCTGTGGGAGGAGAGAAAGGAGGGAGGCACGAACTGTAAGGGAACAAAGGTGCTTTGGCTGGACCCAGAACTTGGTGCATTTCAGAAATCAACTTGAATGATAGAAGATGGCACCCAAGGGTGCGTCAAAAGCAGGAGAGCTTCGCTGGTGCAGTGGTCAGTTGTTCCTGGGCTCCCACGTCAGCTCGCGTCTCACTGACAGATGCTGTCATTTTTCCTGCTGTTCATGCAATGGTTCATATCTTAAGTAGAAGTTAATAAATTGCCTTCCTCTGGGGAGGCAGCTTGGCCGGCATTGGAATTGAAGCTGAAAGGATCAGGAGCAAAGACAGCGTCAGTGGCCGTGTGAGTGCAATGCATTCAGCCTCAGCATATTCCACCTCTTTGACTCACCCATTCAGTACACTGGAAAGCAAAGAGTCTCCCAGAATAGCCACAGGCCGTTTAGGGTTGTTTCTTGGCTCTGCCAAAGAGTTTTTTGGTCATTTGACCAAAATGACCAAAGTCATTTGACCAAAAACTGACTTTGATTTGACCAAACTCCGTGCCGCATTTGACCAAATGAAAGTGGAACTGACAATCATTTGACCAAAAAACTGATTTTCAGTTTACCTATCTGTGATCAGAGCGTAACATTTCACTGGGCTGAAGGCGGAAAGGTTCAAGGAGCTGAGAAAAAGAAGACAAAGTAGGTCCTAGGAAACTGCCAGGACGAGCATGGAGCCAGTTCATCTGCATCCACTGATGCACCATATGATGTGTGTTCTTAAGTACCGTATGAGGCTGCACAAGATATATACTTGGGAAGAAGGCTGATTCCAGTCAAACCTGTTCTTAATTACATTCAGCTGCCATACCTTGTTGCATCTAACTCAGAGAAAAGGGTTAAGTTAGAGAGCTAATTCACTAAAATCACACGAAGGGAAGTTTTCACTTCTGCATTTGTATTTAGAGGACAAAAGCAATCAGTGCTCCGGAGGAGGAGAGGAATTTGAGAGTGTTACCCCCTACCTGAACAGTGAGCGTGGCTGGGACACGTGGGTCTTTGCCTGCTTCTGCACTGATTTGTTGTGCGGCACTTGAACTCTGTGCCGCAGCTGCTCCTAAGGGGTAGCGGTTTTAAATACGCCCGCCTCCGACAGTGGGATCCTCTGCTGGGAGATGCTAGTGCTGCACTAAATAGCTTTACAGCAGAAACGTGCCGATGTGGGGACATCCCGAACGATAACGCGTTTAGAAGAGTGGCAGTGGGCTCCCTTCTTTGGTGCACAGTATTGAGAGAGCGCTTCCCTGTTGGGGTGATGTTAGGAATCACCACAGCAACCGCTGGACATAGTTTATAATAAATGCTATTGTGTTGTCTTTCTACCCAAATATTTGCTGCTGCTCCCACTGCTCTATGATGCTCCGAGTCTCAAGAGCTTCCTTTGAGCGTTGTTGTTTTTCCTCTGCCCTTTCCGTGGAGCAAGGGGAAGCCTTTTGCAGGGGATAAAAACGTAGGTGTGCTCCATTAGGGTCTGCTCATAATGGAGTAGTCTTCAAAATGGGACAACAAGCCCGTCCTTGCTGTGCTGCCTGCACACCTGCAAGTGAACACGCAGCTGACATAGCAGCTGTGGATTGCGATGTAAAGCGCTTTCCCGACCATCTTCAAACACAGGATTTGAGGCTGCAGGCACTTACTGAAGACAACACGGCATCTCAGTCCTCTGGCTGCCGCTGACACACACTCCACCCTCCTTTTGGACTCAAGACGCGCAGCTTCAAAGCACACAATGTGCTGGAAACATCCATTATTTATATGTTAAACATATTCTCCTGCCAGACCAACTTTCTATTCTCTAGAAATATTTTTGGGACAGCATCCAAGAATTTCCTGATAGTTTGTGTTCCCAGCAGGCTGTCCTCAGGGTGCAGGGACTGAAACACAGGATGGTATGGAGATGTTTGTTTGATCTGCTTGCTATATCAAATGCAAGAGACACAAAAGAGAGCAAGAAGCAACCTTAAAAAACCAGTCTTGTTATTCCAAGGAGAAATAACATCACAGGGGCAGGCACCTCTTTGCCCCATTAATATTGTTTAGCTGTCATTTAATTCAGTGGAATCGTCCCACTGACTTTAGTCTTGTTCCTGCAGAGTCCACATAGGATGAGGCTGTTAATTACCTTACAACGAATTTATTGCTCCGCAAAATGCAAAGGGAAGATACAGACCTCTAAGCAGGGGGACGTAATGCAGCAGGAGCCCTGACGCTGGCTTCTGATTTAGCATTACGTAGAGAAGAAAAGAGCTGTTGTGACGGACCGTGCAGAGCCTTCGCTGGACGGTGGCTGGAAGCAGTCGCAGGCTCTCCTGGGGACACCCTCACTCGCTTGCCCCCGCTGTCCCAGAGCTCGCTGCAGGCTTTGCAGTTTATAGCCTGTAGAATATGCAGCCCGCTCCCTACCTTTCCCGCTTTCCCCAGCAAGCTGCTGCTTTGCACTCGCCCCGTGCACTGAACATTAACTCTGACAAGGATCCCTGTTCGTTGACGGGGAACCAGATCCTCCCCCGGCAGTCCTGATCGATCTGGGTTAAGATTGGGTTATTATTTTTTCCCCTCCCATCATCTACACAAAAATATTTGTTGGCTGCTCAGTAGCTAAAAAATCCCTGTTCCTTCAGAAAAGAACAAGAGAGAGAAAGAAACCCATTAGGTCATTCTGTTAGCATTTATGGGGCTGGGGAGGGGGCCAGCTCACACGAATTCATCGACATCGTTTTACTCCATGGGAAGGGAACTTCTGTCAATCCATCCACCCACCCCTCCTGGTTCCACACCCCGCCCGCAAAGTCCCTCATTTGTTGCCTTCAATTAAAAAAACAACCTAAAAAATAAAAAGAAACCCATCTCAAAGCTGTGTGGCTTTAGCGCAGCTCTGTGACATAGATCCAGACGTAGATCCAGACCATCCCAGATTAGGCTGACGCCAGTTGCTAAGTAGCCAGTGCAACACGGTGGTTTTGCTCCGAATGCTGATGAAAAGTCAACACGTTTGGCTGAAAATATCAGGGTACACCCAGCTGTCAACGGGAGAGCTAGCAACACCACGCCGGGCGGTTGGTGATTTGGAAGTCAACGCTGAAGTTTCTCCATGAGCACGATCACGAGAGGATGCTTCTCTCTAAACACAGGCAGCTTCTTGCTCTTTGGGAGCACGTTGCAGAGCAGGGGAGGTACGGCAGGCAGACGGGGTAGGGGATGGAGGACACGGGTGGAGGTTTCTGCACCAACAAGCTGGTCGGGCACTGGGAGGGTCCATGCAGAGCCAAGAGAGGACCACATGCTGTTCAGCCTCTCTGCTTCCTTTAGCAGGAGCGGAGGGTGCTCGGCATGTCTTAAGAGCGGCTCCTTTTGCCTTACCCACAATCTCATCTTTGGAGTGGCCTCTTACAAACAGTGTTTTCCAAACCCTCAGTGCACGGGCACTTGCTTCTTTGAAAGGCAGATACTCTACATAAGATCTTACTATTAGGAGCTGTGATGAGAGACCTCTGTCTTTGTCTCCCTGCCAAAAACTACCCCTCACTCCAGAGTCGCCATGATCTTGCGCAGAGGCCAAAACACAACAATGGCCTTAACCAAGTACTGGAAATGTCTGCTGAATCCAAGGGTCCCTAAATGAGCACTACAACAACTTGAATTCGTTTGGTCCAACTCCAGCACGAGTTAGAGTGGCTCTACCGCTCTCACCCCCTTGTCCCTCTTCGGCGCTGTGGGCTGGGACCGAAGGGTGCCAGCCGCTAAGAGTCGCAAATTCCCACCCACTCCTTCCCCTTGCTGCACTCGGGGGTAGGAACCATGGGGTCAAGCAGCAGGAGATAGCGCGGACTGGAAGCAAGAAGATGATGGGGAACGACTTGTGAGCACCAGCGTGCCTCGCTGCCAGCTCTGTTTCCAGTGCTTTGTGCCCCAAGGCATTTGAGGCAGTGAGGAGGGAAACTGGCTTTACACCCTGGAGTAAATTAATCCCCCCAGCTGGGAAAGCCCCGCCATGCAGTGTCCTTCTGCCACCCTGATAATCTCATCTCACAGGGAGATGAATGCAGAATCCACCCCAAAGCCTTTCTGGCTTCTTGGTGGGGAGCAGGCAGGCCACGCCGTCCCGCTCCAGGGCGCGTCTGTGCCTACGTCTGTGCATAGCTACGTGTCGCTGGGGTGGCCTCGTGGGTCACCTCCCGCCCGTGGTCCCCTCAGGGCAGGCACGTGCAGCAGCAAGAGAGCCTCACGTTTCTGCAAAGCGAGGGAGAATTTGAACAGACCCCACTGCCTGCGAGGAGAGGAGGAGACTGTTTTCGGCTAACCTATAAATAACCATCATTTCTATAAACATCTGCCAGGGATGGGAGAAACTGGAGGCTGTGCCAGAGACCAACCCATAATCAAAGCATTCTGGCAAATATTGAGATGGCGGTGGCTGTGTGGGCCGTCTCCACGTACAGTATACAAATATTTACTGTAGATTTGCCTGCTGCGGTAACTACTCGTTCCTAGCAACTTTCTGCACCAGCTCTTGTGTATTTTTATCCTCTCACAGTCTGGCTGAGCAAGTTGTTGACTTTTTTCTTTTTTTTTTGCCTACCACCAAATACCGTTATTTGCTGCCTTGTCTGTGCACGCTTTGCACCCGGAGAGGACCCCTCGGCGTCAGAGTGCTTTGCAGTCAGGTGTGTCAGGTGTCTGTAGGTGTAAGTCACGGCCTTCATCCCCGGAGAGGGAAGATGAAAGAGAAGAGCATCTGAGCCCTCAGCAGAGAGGATAAGGACCTGGCCAGTATCAGCTTTCAAGTAACGCAGTCCGAAGAACCCTCTGCAGAAGAGACTGTCACCTTAGAGTGACAGAAGGACACGAAAGAGCAGAAAAATGCAGGCAGGTACCCCCGTGGGAACAGTCTTTGTCCAACACTGGTTGGTTGCCTGCAGAAAGAGTGTTGGCTTGAATATTTTCTAGTGACATAAGAGAGAAACACACAGCGTGGGGTAAGCCAGGTTGCGTGAGCAGTTCTGGGTAGCCACAGTAAAGATCTTGACCTTCACTCCAATGGCAGGATGTCCTGACAGAGTGGGAAATGACCGTGCAAGCCAAGGGAAGAGACTCCTCGCTGCCAGGCTGATCTGCTTTGTCTTTTCTGCGTGAAATATTGCTAACCTTAACTTACCTCTTCCTCCCTGCCAGATGGAGGCTTATACATCCGATCCCTTGGTCTACCACGGTGGCTTGAAGGTCTCCTTCGTCATCCAGCTGATGAATGCCATTGCCAGAATTGAGCGAGCTCTGCCCAAGCTGACTTTGCCCATCCTGGTGCTACACGGCTCTTCCGACAAGCTCTGCGATATCAAAGGGTCCTATTTACTGATGGACACGGTGCAGAGTCAGGACAAAACACTCAAGGTCATCTTACTTTCTTGATTTTTAGGGTGTTATCCTGTCAGTGTTGGCCTGAGCATGAGTGACTGTGAGGGGTAGGGAGCCTGCGGAGCTCCGGAGCGCGGGAGGCAAAGCAGGGCTGATGTGTCGGTGAGACTGAGCGGGTTACAGCCCCTTTCAGCAGGAGGTAGCCCAAGCGCAGCCCTGCCCTGCGCAGCGTGGTGGCCTTTCCCCAGCTACAGCCGGGCTGCCGGCAAGGGGTGGTGGGTGGTCTCAAGACCCAGGGCTGGCTGTGTAACCTCGAGGGTCTCTTGGCCATAAGCGACTTGGTGTAGAAGCAGACCGAGGCTCACAAGCAGGTAAAGGGCTGACCCCAGAAGCTCTTCTGAACAACGCCAACTGTGTGAGCACCAACCTTACCTCATGCCCCGGCGGGTAAAGGTACAGGGGGCCCTTTCCAAAGCACCGCACGACAAAAGCCACTTCGCATCTGCTCATTTCGAGAGAGCCACAGCTGATTAACCAATTGTTAGCACATGAACGAGCCTGAAAGAGAGACAGGGAGACCGAGGGAAAGCTTTTGTCATTGGAAAAATAACTGGATAGTCTGGGCATAAAAGGAGTAAAATTGCACGAGGCATGATGGGAACATCCCCCATTGTCCTTTAAACTCCAAGGGCACGGTACCTATTTCCTCCTTCTTAGTGGGATAGGAAGGAAGAAATGCACGGGGTTGGGACACGCATTATCTCCCCAAAGGGCAGCAGGGTGCTCGGGTGATGTGCAGATGTCCAGCTGCAAGGCCAATGCCTTCCTGCTCGTGGAGGGCCAGCACCGCCAATGGCAGCTCTTTGGTTTCATAACCTGCCACATCGAGGGAAAAAAACCTGACAAGGTGTGGGCAGGACGTGTTGGACCTGTGGGTGTTGACGAGAGGGGACTGAAGGCTGTTTTGTTCATGCGGATGGTTTTTTTTTCCTGTGCTAATCTCCGCTCTCTCCCTGGTTGCAGGTGTACGAGGAAGCCTATCATGCCCTCCACAAAGAGCTGCCTGAGGTCTCTACCTCTGTCTTCACAGAAATACTGACATGGATCGGCCAGAAGGTCTCAGCAGCCGGGGAAACCAGCCACACTTAAGAGCAATTGGTTTTGCAGCTCTTACTGGGGTTTTCTGGGAATAGATGCTTTTCTTAACAGAAGTCTCTCTGAAAAAGATCTAGCGTGGAGGGACTCTTGGGATATTTTATCATGCATAGCGTAAGGGAGGGTGGGGGGAGAGGCACAGGGTGGGGCATTATTTGCTGATGGAAGTGGCCGTTGCCCTAATCTGGGGAAGAATTGATAGCTGTGGGAGCAGCTGTCAAAGCTTGCCAGGTCGGGTGACTTTACTGAAAAGCCCCTCACCCGCCAAACTTCCCCCATCGCTTCCCCTTCTCTGCTTTCGCTGGGGTGACAGGGGTGTATTTATACTGCAATAATTTTTGGTAGGTTAAAGAAGTCAGTATCTTCCACTTCATGGTGTTGATTCCAGGTGCGTACAGCCCCTTCCCTCTCCCCACCGTCCAGTACCTTAAAAGCCCTGGTCCTTGAGAGGAGAGCAGTAACGAAGGTGCTGGGTAACGAGGAGAGGCTAAGATGGAGCTGACAGCTCCCTGAAAGCGGAAGGCTGGTTTTCAAGGTCAGACCCCTTTGGACACTGCCTTTACAAGCAGGCCAGGCCAGGGGAGAGCAGAAAGACAGCCTCCCCCACCGCCCCGCACGTCCTCTGCGCGTTTGCGCTCGGGCAGAGCGTGCCGAACAGCTCTTTCATTTTCATCTTCAGAGCAGGGTCCCAGAGGGGAGAGGAGGAATGTGGAATCAAACCCACTTAGCACATTCAAAGCCCATGCTTTTCCCAATGCCAAACCCCATCTCTCCTCTGCAAGGTGAACTATTCTGTAAATATTCCTAGGGGCTGCTTTGTTTCCTTCCTTCCTTCCTTTTTTTTTTTTCCCCTTTTGTTTTTCTTTTGGAATTAATCACTTGCGCTACTGAAACTGAAAAAGCAAAGTCAAAGTTATAAGAGAATATAGTAATATAATATATGATGTATATAGAGGTGGCTGGGAGCCGGGGAAGAAATGGGAGGAGAGTGTAAAGAAGGGGTTAATTGTTCCTTCTCTTGGCAGGGAATAATGTTGTCCTACTGGGATCCAGTCCTCTCACCATAACTTTACAGTCGTAATCTGTTGTTTTCCTTCATCAGTTGGAAAATGTCCTGAAAATAGTGCTAGAGAGAAGCACAGAGCATCTGGTGGGTGGGGATTAGCAGCGGGTGTCCTCACGGTCCACCGGTTTAGCAGGAGACCCGCAGCGTGGCCAGAGATCCCGTCCAAGCTCATCCCCATCTCCTCCGAATCAGCGCAGGCATCTCTGGGGCCGATGGCAGAGCAGAGGGGCTGAGCTCGCCCCTTCAGGCAACGGGGGGAGCTGAAGGCAGGGTACAGGGTGCAACGATCCGTCCCACAGCTGCCTTGCAGCACGGGGGCGGCTGGGGCCGCTGGTGCGCAGGCTGCCACGGAGGAGCTTGCGGACCGGTCCGGTGGTGCAGACAAGCCAAACCCTAGAGCTGCCTGGGTATGTGGTAGCAGCAGGGCTCGAGGACAGACTTTACACCCAGTTATGGAGCAGAGGCGTCGTACCGATACAGCAAAAGCTGTGCAGTGATCACAGCGTGGCTGCGCGGGTCAGTTTGTCCAGGGTGCTGGCCCTAATTATGACTTTATGACTTTATTATGACTGAGTATTACGCTTCTTGGCACTAGCCAAAGGGAAGGGGCTTAACCTGCGCCTCTCCCTCCAACTTCGCAAGAAGAAAACGCCTGCAAATGTTGCACAATGAGAGAGTGGGGCATCTCCCCCAGTGGCAAACCAGCCTCCTTATTGCCTTCCCCGGCAGCGGTGGGAACCGTCGCCGCGTCTCGTGCCGCTGCCCCAGGGCTGGAGCCCACCTGCTCAGTTGCGGGGGGGCACCCACCTCTCCTCCCCCCGCAGCCAGTTCTGGCGAGATTCAGGAAAGGGACCTCCGTGCAATAACAGTCAGAATCAGGGCTCGGTCCCATTCGGTCCCAGCAGCGTGGGGGGAGGAAGGACGTGTGGGTGCCGGTTACGTCCTTGTAATCGCCCTAAGAGGCCCAAGTTAGGAAAGCTCTTTTTTCAGGTTGATCCAGGCACTTTCACACTTGTATTTTTTTGCCTCTAAAGAGAGGAACGAGCTGTAGTTCTCCCAGCAACGCCAGCTTTTGATTCAAATATTATTCTAGCGCAATCAGCTGTTCCCACCACCCCTGCTAAACCTCTGGTGACACTTGCTTTGGGAAGGAGGGGATGCGCAGGTCGCCTGCTCTGCATCTTCCAGCAGCCTGGCTTGTCGCAACTTCTTTTCCCTGAGCAAGATCCCTCCTTGCCAGATGCTGCCGGGGAAAGACAGCGAGAACAGAAACGCTACAGTGGTGATAAACCTCACCCGCTTCTTCAGCTGGAAGGGGAATCAAGTAGGCGTGATCCAGTGGTGACAGACATTGCGGGGGTTGTAGCAAGATGGTGACTTAAGGATGGGATCTTTGAAAGCACTTTTCACCGAGGAAAGCACCCGAGGAAGTCAGAAGGAGAAAATCAGTGCCCACGTTCTTTACATCCCTTCCCAAACTGACAAGCACTTTGGGGGGGGGGGGGGAGGGAAGTGACCCTCCAGACAAGGTCTGAGCCCGTCTGCTCCCTCCAACCTGGCTTCAGGCAGAGGAAGGTCTGTGGTCAGTGCCTTCGCTAAAATGTGTCCTTTTACCCAAGAAACATCTGCAGCTCAGCAGAAATAAAAGGAAACCAGTTACACTGATCTGGGGAAGGCTCGTCCCTCTGTCCAGCTAAGCTCAGCCACGGCACGTGGCCTGGGGAAGCTGCGTGGAAAAATCAGGTTAACAAACAAAAAGTTGAAAGAACAACAACAACAAAAGCCCAATAAGCCCCGAGCCCTGGCACAGCAAGGGTTACTGCCACCTTCAGCCAGTTTTTTCTGAAAAGTTCTCTCCTGAGGACACTGACACAGGTAAACCTACCCAGCTAAAGCCCGGGGGGCTGCCTGCCCCGCCGCGCAGCCCCCCGGCAGGCTGCCGAGCCGAGCGGGAGCAGCCCGGCGGCGGAGTGCGGAGGGCCGGAGCCGGGAGCAGGTCAGCCGGGGGAGCGGAGCTGCCCATCTGCCCCAGCTGCCGCTCAGCCCGCACGTTTCACCTCTCGCTGCTGTGACCGGTCCCTTACCCTGCCTGTAAGCTTCTTTACAGTGACCCAGTTAGGTTTCACCATGCCCAGGAGGAATTCTTCCTTCACTGACCAGATTAGCGACGAGCAGAGCTGCTGCCAAGGGAAATGTCATTAAATTCTATTTTCAAATGGCGGGTACCATTTGCAGGGAGCACAGCCGGCCTTACGAATGTTGCTGTGCGGAGCCCCGCCAGAGACCGGTCTGCCTTTGAGAATAGGTGGCACCCGTGACTGAGCAATAGCAACGCGTTCCTACTGTATATATCACCACCTGGAGCACTGAGAGACCACTCCTCGCTGCCTAACCCCCCACATTTTCTATTTAGCCTGTTCTTTTTATACCACTCACCTTAGCACACTGCCAGCACAAACCCATTGAGATCACACTTACTTTTGCAAGTAATTTCTGAGCTTGTCTCTCTTGTTCTGTTGTGTTCCAGTTCAATAAAATACATTTATATATATATACATATATAAAAACAAATATACATACACATGTATTTTCAGTGGGAAAAACCATATACAAGTTGAGGATTCTTAAAGGAATACAATGTATATTGCAACTAATAATAAAGTTATGTTTTCTGAACGGAGCGTGTTTGAAGGCATCATTGGTGACTGCCATCCATCCGGAGGGTGGGAAGGGAAAGGCAGAGAGATATTAAATTGCCGTTCAGCTTGTGGAGGAGGGGGCTGCACCCCCGGGCGCTGCCGGATCGCCGGCGTGGCCGGTACCTGCTCCCCAGCCACTGCGGACGGGGGGGTCTGGGGGCAGCCCGGTCTCCTGGAGGCCTGAGGGTCCCTTTCTGCTTCAAGATCAGCTTTTCGAAGAGCCCTGGAACCCACAGCCTCACGCCACTGTTTGCTACAAGTCCCAGAGCAGCACGAGAAAAATTTAGCTGGGGGCACTGCAGGTGTGAGATGTCTTTGCATCTAACTTTGACCTGACAGGGCTGGCTGGCTGTGTAATCTCAAGGAAAACTACCTCTACTCTCCTCAGAGTCAAAGCTTGCTTTTTTTTTTTTTAATTGTAGCTGAGGTGCTAACTCAAAAAAAAAAAAAAAAAAAATCCCCTGGCCCAAATGCTTCCCCACCCCAGACAAAACAGCAGTCCGGAGCTGCTGGAGGAGCCCGGAGTAACAGGCAAGCTCAGCCTGCTTCGAGAGCTGGTTCCCACGCTTTTACAAGCCCGTTAAAATATTACATTGGTCCTGAACTGTACCCAATTCAAACAGGAAGCGTCTGCACCGTGGCCAGGAGCAGCAGCCGCTTAAATCCTACCTTTTGCCCCCAGCTGCGACTCCAGAGAGGGCTGGGCAGCGCGGTCTGCGGCTCTCGGCTCCCCGGCAGCGCCCAGGTGCTGCAAGAGCCGCCGGTTCGTTTGTGAGGGCTCCCCGGCCGCTAACTTGCACCCCAAAATGGGTGACGACTGGCACCGCCGCAGCAGGGGACAGAGGGGACAGCGCGTCCGCGTGCCCACCCTCCGGCGGGAGTCATTAGCAGCACCAGACGCGGCCCGCGACCTCCAGCAACTCATTTCATCCTCCTCATGCCTCTACTCGCTAAACCAAGAAAATAATATTCTCTTCCTGCAGCCCCACGCGGGCTGTATTTCTGATCAGGCCGCCAGGTCAGCAGCTCTGGCCGTCGACTTTGTGCACATCGGCACCGAGAGCAGAGCAAGGGCTTTTTGCCGAGCCAGCGGGCACACCGTGGTAGTGAGGAACATCATTAGTGACAAGACTTGCTTTAATACCGGCAAGTCCCTGGCCCTTTCACCTGGTATTTTCGTGGCTCATTAAGCTCCTTGCAGCTTTGAGGGCCACCGGAGGGTGCGTGCCATGGTGCTGGGACAGGGACCGAGCCCAGGAGGGAGGGGACAGTCCGGCGTGAGGCCGGGAGCAGCGCCGGCATGAAGGAGCCTTTTTGGCAATGCAGTTTTTCCTGGCGTCACCACCTGGTGCCCGGCAAGCTGTCACGGCTGCAGGTGGCCTTTCTGTTTTTAGCACATGCTTCTAGTCTGATCCTGCAAGTCTGCGGGAACCCTGAAGCTTTTTGCCCGTTTCTCTTCCCCCAGCCCGTGCTCAGTCTGGTGGCTTCTCTCGGGGTTGGTGCAAGGTGGGGATCGGTCGATGGTAAAGCCGGGGCCAGAGCAGTGCCATGGTGTGTAGGGGAGAGAGCTCCTAAGGAGTCCTCTCCGGCCACCCCGGCAGGGCTGGCGGGGACGGGCAGCCTGCCCGGCCATCGGGGTGTGGGATGAGAGGTGTCACACTCGGTCATATGGCTGCAGGGACCGTGCCTCGGTCAGACGTCTGGGACCACACACCCCATCACCCGGGCCAGGTTCAGGCACCAGAAAAGAGCCAAATGCTGCAGCATCAGTGAGCGGTGGGGAATTTTAATTCAGAAGATCTGCTCAGCATATAAACCCGCAGCGCTGCGGTCACATTTTCTGCTGGCAAATGGTTAAGCATAGGATTTCTAGACCATGGGAGGAGGAGGGAGAAGCGGGGGTGTAATTCACTTCAGAGCTGCTGGTGGGGGCAAGCGGGGACTCGCACCTCTCCGGCTGCTGCCATCCCTGCCCAGCCTCAGAGAGATCTCCATCAGGGGGAAAGGGGGACCATCGGAGACCACCGCTACCGCACACCGTGCCGGCGGCCTGACTCCTGCCACCGCTGCTCCTGCTCGCTCCAGGCTCTCAAAAGAGGGTTTTTCAGGCAGCTGTTTGCTCTCCTCTCCACGTACGGGCACAACAAGTCCCCTTAGTGCACGGAAACAGGGCAATGCTCTCCCAGCTTATCAGTCTGGGATGGGGAAGCTGCCGATGGGGAGCTACCACTCACCTTCCTGCGGCTCTCCTAACAACTGCCTTGTTAAACCGACCAGCCGCGTCCACGAGCAAACACTGCAGACCCACATCTCCCAACAGCAGCCAGCCAAACAACCGGCCTTCCCGTGGCCACCTCTCCTCGGGAAGGAGGGACACGGGATTGATTTCCCTTCCCTCCGGGAGAAGCTCTTCAGAGTCTGGAAACATTCCAGGAATTCAGATGAAAAACAATTCCCAAGAGATCAATTCAGAGTTGGGATGGATCGCATGATATGCGCTGATGTCTAAACAGAGGAAACTTGGCAAAGCAAGCTGCTTGGCCTGGGGGGGAGCAGAGGGGACGGCAAGGTGTCCAGCATGGAAAACTCTTGTCTTGTAAGAAAACACGCAGAGATGAGAACGGCAGAGGAGAAGCAATGGCGGCTCGGGTGCAAAGGATGAGCGGTACCTTCCCTGCATCAGTTTAGGAAGGGTCCATGACCAAAGGCAAGCAAGTCCCTGCCAGACCACGGTAAACCCTGCTGTGAGCCAGAGCCCCAGGAAAAGCAGGGCTTTCCAGCCTTCCCAAAGTCAGCAGCCTTCGTATCAGAGGCGTACCTTCATTTAGATGAAAAACCATACAATGGCAACACCAGCAAAGCTCTCCTCGGGCCAACACAGTGAACCCTGGAGCAGGATGGATCCACACGCTAGAAACAAACAACTCCGGTTCCTCATCCAGAGAAAAAAAAAATCGGTTTTTCCCCTCATGCCGGACTGCAGGGTCAGCTTCGTGCTGCAACGACAGCAACGAGCCGCCTGCCCGCAGCACGGGACAGCCCTTGTGTTGTCTGTATCAAAAGCTTTGACGGCGCCGAGCTTCCAGGGCTCACCCCGTGCACTTCTAACACCACGTCCTCTCTTCCCACGCCAAGCGTGTGTGCAGCCCACGCCGCGGCTGCTCTGCACCAAACCCCGGCCCGGGGCACTTGCGTGACTGGCAAGTCCTGGATCCCCAGCAAACCCTGAACTTTGCACGCTAGACCGATCTGCCCTGCTGCTGCAGCCAGCACTGCGAGCACCGCAGTTGGCAGAGCAAGAGAAGTACTTTCCCTTGGTGTGCTTTCAGACCTGGAAGATTGTTGTTTAATTGCATGCATGATTGGAGAAGGTCATATAAAATCGGGGAACAAGAAACACCATCTCCCGTGGCGCTGGGAAAGGAAGGAGCGGTCACCCCAGGAGCAGCACGGCCAGAGCCAGCGCCTTGGACGGCTTTGCAGACGCTGTGCCCGGAGAAGCAGCACGGCAGGAAAAGCTTTCTGGACAAATCGCCTGAAGCATTTTCAGCTTCTCAATGACAGCCTTTGGGAAAGGGAATGAGATTGAACTTGCCGCCAACAAACTTGTTTTAAAACTCCTGGATAATTTTCAGTTTTAGATCCAGGGAGGAGGGGGGTGGAAGGAGTTCTAGTGAGCAGATTGCTGGCTCCCGTTATGGAAGCAAGCTTAATAAAATTCATAGAAATATTGGTGGTTCTGCTATGCTGTGCCAAGAATGTGTTAGAATAAAACCTTCTGAGCAGAAGGGAGAGATATAATGTCATCTTAGCCTTGATATGAAAGATCAGCGTTCATCTCCAGGAGCAGTAACTAACACATTCGCTTGCCTTCCCTCCAGAGCAGGGCTCTGCACAGCCTTGCTCGCACGGTTCCTCGCTGTCGCAGCCTTGTACGAACGGTACTGGGATGACCCTGGCTCGCAAAGAAGCGATATGATAAAAGCATAAAGAGGGAGGCATTTTTTCTTACTGGGGTTTTAATGACAACCCAGCGCAACACAGACCAGCTCAGTTTGCTCCACGGGAAAGCTACATCAAGTTACTTTGGATTTCAGACGACCAACCCCACGCTACCCTGAGCCCGTGAACCGGTGCGTCTGGCCCCGCCATAGCCATCCCCTCAGCTCCCTCTTTCCTAAGGCGCCGTCCCAAAGCCGTCCTCGTGTTTTGCCATACCCGCGCACAGAGCAGGACACGAAGCAGACCCACTGGCAGGGAGCTGCAGCCAGGAGGGAGCAGATCTCGCTTTCCAATCCTGCTCCCTTTCCCCTCGAGCTTGCTCTGATGGTAACAGGAGGAGGGAGAGGAAAGCTCTCACACTCGTTTCTCAGCGCTTATTTTGGGAACCGAGCAGCCAGACCCTTGGGACCAGAGCTAGCTCTCTGCCTGGGTACTGGTCCTCTTCCAAAGCTTTCTTTAGTCTCCTGAAATGCTCTTCAAACCTTGTCCTGAACTTGTAGGCTTACAAAGTTAACCACAACTAGGAAAAGTGAAAGGCATGTGCATGCCTGCCCCCTTCCCCAGATGCTGATCACGTATAGCTTGAAGCTCGTAGCGTGGCTTTGGCCTTAAGGGTCTGCATGTCTATAGCTGCCCCCAAACGTGGCTGCTGTTCCCTAATACTCTGCCTCTCTGCAGCCCTTGCCTTGGTTATTGCCAATACCCCACCTCCGATTTCCAACCTAAAACCCTAGAAACCACTTGCAACCCTAGAAAAGGAGTTCTCTGCCCTTCTCCTTCAGCACTTCTTCGAGGCAGGCAGCAACCCCGACCGAACCAGCGCCTTTATTCAAAACAGGCCCCAACGCTGACAAATGGTTTGCCAGTGTGGCCTCTCCTATCTTAATAAATTTGTTATGCCAAATCTGTTTTAGCTTAGAAGGTAAAACAAAAACCTGCTCTGCCAGCACCCCCACCCCCTGCGAGCAGAGAACCGAGCCAAGCCTTCCTTTCCCATCGCCAGCCCTAAGCCAGGTTTGTTCATCCCTGGGAGCTGAGCACAGACGCAATCCAGCTCCCCAGGCTGCGCCGGGCTTCGCCAGGCTGCCCACAGCAAGGGAGAGAAAAAACTCAGTGTCACCACGAGCAGACGAGTCTGTCAACACACACCGGCTGCGAGCTGTTACGTGGGAAGGTGCTGTCTCCGCCGTTTGACCATGACTACCAACAGAACAGCTCAAGCCTCTTCAAGAGCCTCGTGTTTTACTCCAGGCTCTCACAGCACAATGATACTCCTTGTAAGCACTGTTTATTGAGTCCCAAAAGCCTGATTAGCGCTTGAAGTTTTCCAAGCCCAGTCCCTCCCTTCAACAGCATTAGTCATTCAGATGCTATTAGGATACCCCCTTACCCCCCCCCCCCCCCCCCAAATTTGCATGTCCCTAGATGGAGCCACGGGGACAGGCTTGGATCCTCGTTCCCTGAATGCCAGCCACGCTCTGAAGTCAACAGGGGCCGCACACAGGCAGCTCAGTTGTTGTCACTGCGACTATTGCAGCCACCCAGACACACAAGAAGGCAAAAGAGAAAAAAAAGCATCTGTGTCCTCAGAGAAGAAAGGAAGGATTGCCCGGGCACTTCAGCAGACTTGAGGTTTTGGAGAAAACACATGCTTCAGAGGCTCCGTGAGTGCACTGAACAAGTCAGAGTAGTTAGGCACAGAGGCTGAGGAATCTCCATCCTTGGATTTAATGGACGGTCAGCAATGACAGAGGCACGGGGTGACAAGAAGAGAGGGAGCGACAACTTACTTGTCGGGGGCTGCCCAGAGCAACTTCCCGAGATAAACATCACCTCCCTGACGCGCCACCACCACGCTGACCAAGCCTGTGCCACGGTGCCGCTAATGACACGGAATAATCCTGGGAGAAAGGAGCCAGCAAAAACAAGCCGGTGCTTTACGCCCGTGTTCTGGCAGGACTGCACCCGCAGGTCACCGAGGGAGGACAGCAGTCACGCTTTCCTCGCTGCGTGGAAGCCGGGCGGTGCAGAGCCAGCCCTTGGCCTGGGTGCGGGAAAATAAGCTGAAGGAGCCCACCGAGTCCTTTCAGAAATAAAGCCACGCTGATGTTGTCACCTGGTAACAAAGAGGCCAGAGCAAGAACAGATATAGTGAAATATACTATTTTATTGCTGCACACATGCTTACACATTTCTTCTTAAATATACTGTTGCTCTGATAAATTTTACAATCTTCTCAATTCAACAAGTGGCTAGTAGTAAATGAAAAAGGACAGAGGCAACAGAACACAATAAGGACGCTGGCAACAGAAGAAAAATCAAAAGGTTTTTATTTTGTGATAAAATTATTTGCAGCAAGAATAAAGTTAATTCAAATCTAAGTTTTGACCTGGCTCATCTTAATTAGAGAGCTTGCCTGCATGCTGACCATCTGCTTACGCATGCTTTTTGATAGCCCTATTTTGCCAAAAGGGATGGGGGGGGTTAAAGGACCCCGAGTAATTGGACAATCTGACAGGGCTGACAGATGTGACCACTAAGTGCATGCAGACGGATGAGGCGTTTGCTTGGCAGCCCGTGTGGAACTGCGCTACTGGGGAGGCAGATCAAAAGGCCACACTGACCTTTCCTCCCACGTGTACAACGGCAGCCTCACTCGCTCCACGCTTACGGACGCAGGAATGGAATTATTCCAGAGCAGCCATATGGAAAATGCTTCCCAGCACCACTGCCCCTCCTCTGCCTTCCTCCTGCTTTGCCTACTACCCGTGTCCATTTTGCTTTAGCAGCTGAGGCATCTGCAGAGAAAAGCATTAGCACATTCCTCGGTAATCCTGTTTCTGCATCTCGTTCAGTACAAGCAGAAGGCAAAGGCCATGTTCTGTTCTCTGGTGGCTCCGTGCAAGCTTTGTGCAGGGCTGTCACAACCATTGCTGTGGAAAGCTGACTACTAAGATGTCAGACGCAGAATGTATGCAGGAGGAGCAGAGGGGATGTGATAAACTAAACATCCTGCTTATACGTTCAGTGTCATCTTCAGCCATATAGTGAAGAGAAATGCAGGGGAACTGAACCAGGTGGGTTAAGCTGTCGGTTGTTTCTGTAGCGGGCTTTCATGAGCCTGACACTCCACTGAGCAAGAAAACAGGCAGTTCTGCTTTCACCTTCTTTCTCCAAAATATATGGGACTTCATATTAAAGCTTTCTCAATAGCTCTTCCCCGCCTCAAGTCCACTGAGATGCCTTTATCAGTTCAAGTTGTGCTGGGCTCTTTGGTGGTCCTGTCAAAGCCACACCAAGCTTAGAGATGGACATGGAGGTACATTCCACAAATCACACACCACACACACAGCTCCTCTCCATGTCGCCACCCCAAACAGGAGCACGCTCCTGCTGCTCCCTGCTTCCACACAGCAACGCACCCCTGCAGGGACACATCCTCTTCCCTCGCCCTAATACGGCTGCAGAAAACAAACCACAAGAACTCCTTGCGCTTCCTCACAAGCATTTTGAAACACAAGAACTGAAGCACGCCCTGCTTGAATAGCCCTGCAGCCATCATCCCCTGCCCCAAAGAGACTTGTTCTGCAAGAAAAACCAGTTAAACACAGGTGACAAAGTGCACAAGCATCTGGGGTCCAGTTAAGTCAATGCACCTCATTCCTGCCCCACCAGCTCTGTCCCCAGCTTCTGTTAGTGCAATTCAGTCCTGACACATGATTTTGCCAAAATCCAGCTTCGCTCAAGTACAGCGGCCAAACCCCGGTGCCCCTCCTCACTGCAACCAAACCCAGCCTACCTAGTGCAAGTGGTGCCCAAAGCCTGCCCGCGTACACGCAAACAGCTTCAACTCATGCCAGATACAGGCAGATGCTCTGAGCAGGGGCAGTGAAGCTGCAGTTCTCACATGGTGTGGGAGCATCAGCCTCTTACCTGGTGAGATTAGCAAAGAAGAGAAACCCATCCTCCCAGTACATCCACACCTGAAGCAAGTCCCTGCCAAACGCTGGATCTCCAAACCCTTTCCTTATCCATGTGAAGCACCACTACCATTATAGAAAACAACACCCTGAAGATGTGGGGCATCTGTTCCCACCTCGAACACTAAAAGCACACCTGACATGGATTATTTCAAGCTTTTGCCTCACAAAGTGACCAAAATGACGATATGCATTAGTAACGGCACCACACTGCCTGTGCAAGATTCTCTGTGTGCTTCACACAACGCCTCTTCTCCCTCCCAACTCACAGCATGGCAAAGTATACCCGGCCTGTGCCTTGGCGACCGGAGACACTCATACCGTGCCATTCTGGAGATGAACAGCTCTGAGGGCAGCCTATTTGGGAAGGCAAGCTTTACGCCGGGGTATCGACTGCCGATTGGTGCCAAGGAGAAAGAACATTATTACCCTCATTAGGAGTCTAGGAAGACAACACGAGATAACACGACCTACTGCAGAACACAGATTCAAAAACATTCATTAGTACAAACAGTGAATTTCCTGGAGAACAATGAAGCTACAAGGCTCAAGGCTGAGCAAAGCCAGAAGGTCGACAAGTGGGACAGCTGCCCTGCGAGAGACCGAAAAGGCCCCTTTTCCTTTTAAAAAAGATTTCCCGTGACCCCTCTTCCCTGACCCACCAAGCAAGTCAGTTTTGCTCTACCACAATGGACAAAAAGAAAGGGAAAAGTGCTGTTTCCAAGAAGAAGGTGTTTCCTTCTCCTGTTAGGGAGAAAAGGGGTGCTCTCCCTTTTTTATGCATTGAAAGCTACTGCTTTCTAAGAACGGAAGGACTCTGGTCTCTACTGTATTCCCAAAGATGATTGTTCAGAAAGCAAAGCTTTTAAATTCTGAGCACTTCAAAGCAATGAAAAGCTAGGGAAGACCTGGAAATCACTTTGGTTTTTTTCATCTAAGAACTAGAATAGCAGGTGAAGACAGTGCCTTTCACATAGTCAAGTACTCCTGTGTCGCCGTTAGGGAAGCACTGCCCACCTTCGCCAATCTTATAATGCTGACAGTGAAAGAAAGGCCACCTCCTTTCCAATATACTTATTTGGAGAGTTTAATCCAGTTTTCTTCCTCTGCTGGTAGCAATTCAACAAATATCCTGGCATGAACCAGTTTCAGAGGTGTGTTGTTGGGCAACAGAACAGGATGGGTCCTAACACCAGGCACTAGCACGTCCCCCAGAACAGCTCCCTTACCACCCCCAGCAGCTTGCAGTCTCCTGTCCGCACTGTATTGTACAAAGCGGCAGCTACTAATTTGGGCTGAGCTTTGGGAGCTACTTCTGAAAGGAGAAACAAAAAACAAAATAAAACCAAACAGAAACCAGACATGCAAATGTCCAGACATAAATAAATTAAAAAGAAACCATGCCTGAAAGCGGATGGGAAGGAGGACAAAGGAGGGGAAGAGAGACATTCAGAGACTCGGATGTTCTTGCACTCCAAGCCAAGCCACTGGGGGCTACGCAGGCTGCATATGACAGGCAGGGTTTGCACACATCAGCACTCAAGCCCTATACTGGCCAGGAGGTTTTCCAGAGCTTCAAGTTTCTGGTTGGCTTCCTCAATGGCACTGTAAGTCTGCACGTTGCTGGTGATGTGGAAGCGGATGTCATCCACCAGAGGAATGGAGTCAGTCTCCTGCCGTTCCTCCACAGCCTCTGCATTCTCCTTCACAGCAGCCACAAACTCCTCCAACTCCACCAGCTGGACAGGGTGGAAAAGAGAACGATTAGGAAGAGAAGACGACAGGTAAAGGGACATAAAGGGTTGGGATAATGGGCTCGGCCACTGTTGAGGGATCCCACAGAAGAAAAAGGGAATGCTAAGGGTACATGGAGACCCAAATCTTCCTGTGTCTCCTACAGACACCACTTGGAGATCCTGCCATTCATCCTAAGGAGGTAGTAATACTCCAACAATAAATGGTCACAACTGTAAGCAATCTGCATCTCAAACAGCTCACTGTAATACCCACTAACTAAGCATCCATAGCTCTGGTATTGGGGCACATGAATATGCACAATATTCCCCTCCAGAAAGGCTCCTCAGCAGGAACCAGGAGATGCTGCCAGACGCTTCTGGGAAATGTCTTGCAACAGGCAAGACAGCGGGTGCTTGTGCCCAGTTCAGAACCAGGAGCCACAGATAACTATCCCCACCATGGCTCTCAGCCCCACCACCAACAGCCGACCAGCAGATCACAGCAAGGCAGCTGCTCTGTTCTGCACCCAGCCTGACAGAATCGGGTCACTCATGAATGATTTTGCATCAAGTTCCCCAGGAACATGTGGTGTGCTGAAGGGTGAGAGGCAGCTTCCGTCTGTCTGCGCTACCAAATTGTGCCTGGGCACGGCAGGTTGCTGAGCCCTGCTCTATGCTACACACGCTGCCAAAAATCTCTCCCTGTTGAGATGCATCCCTGTAGAGATGCACTGATGCACAGATGCACTGATGCATCTCTACAAGACGCTGGCAGCTGCTGATGTTTGAACAGCTGGGGTGGCTCCATTTGTGCCAACACCCTTAGGAAGGCACATTGCCAATGCTGGGTCCGAGGACTCCCACTCGGGCGGGAGAAGGGGAATGCAAGGGGAACACACAAGCAAAGCCCTATCTTGCCCAATGACTACTTGGGATATTCATTCAGCTTTCAAACCAAATCCCTTTTTCAGAAGCCAGAATCTGGGTGCATGCTGATGTGTCCATCATCCCCAAGCTATACACTGAACAAACTAACAGCCCCAGAATCATTTCCTTCACTGTTTTCACATGCCAAAAAGAATTTCACACCTTTCAAGCTGCAGGTGAAAATGTTACATTCCCACCTGAACTGTACAAGCCATTTATAAAGATCTGTCTCGGGATAAGAACACCCCATAGATTCTAGTTTATCCTTCCGTATGGCAACTTTCTCCATGAGTCCTGAAACTTCAAGCTATAATCACTCAGGATTACACTTAAATGGAGCCACATAAAGAAAACTTCAGTGTTAGATTCATTACTTCTGGCTGTTCAACGGCCAGATTTCCCCTGTGGAAATCCCTACTGTTAGATTTGTCATCCTGGAGGAGACCAGAGATCACACTGATTACTCCTTTCTATAGCGTTATGCCAGAAAGAACTCCCTCCAGCAAACGCTAAAATACATGTCCTGCACGGAGCTCCTCTGCACACCCCGTTGGGTTCTCCAGGCTGCAGCTGGTGTATTCAGGCAACACCGTTGTTGCTCTGGGCATGGTGGCTGAAAGCTCGGTGAAAGTCACCCACCCATGGCACTTGCAGAACTTTTTGGGCAGGTTTTTCACCCCACGGTCCACAGGGATGTGCTAGACAGCCACCAGCATCTGTCTTACTGCAGGGACATCAGGTACTGCCACACTCCTCATCCTCTGTCCTAAGTCACCATGTGCTTTGCTACTTAACCGCTGCTCATTTTCAGGAAGCACATTAAACCAGAGAGGGCAACCATTTATTACAGACCGAAGTGCAACCATTAAATCTGTTGTATCTATAGCTCACTGTGCAGTTAGATTTACAGGCACATGCGGTAAGCGCAGTGGGGAGTGTTTCTGCTACCTTCTCGATGATCTTTGCCATGTACTCCGTGCACTGGTCCTCCAGCCGGGTCAGCTGGAACAGCTTTGCAATCCTCCAGATGCTGACAATGTTGTCCTCATCAAGGATCTGAGCCAAGGTCCTGCCACAAAGGCGCTTGAGCCCAGGCAGCAGGTACATGTCTGCCACACACAGCACGTCGTAGGCGTTTTCCGGGGACAGCTGGCAATGGAAAGAGGGGAATTACTGTCCAGTCCTACCCACTGCATTTGTCTCTGGCAAACTGCCTTCTTCTCTTATGTCTTAGCAGAGATTCCCTAAAGTGTTGTGCGGTCCATTACCGGACAAGTGTTAACAGTACTATGGAGAGACAGGAGCTCAATATTCCAGGGCTAGGTCTTCCACTCAGTTACCACAGAGGAGTTTAAAACGCTGCAGAGGCAGCTTGCTCAGCACAAAGCAAGAGGTTTGCCATGCTGCAGCTAACCCCTCTAGCTAAGCACAAAGCAATGCTGAAGCACTGAAGTGCAGCCAAAAGCTGGCTGCTAAGAAATGTTCAATGTGGCAGTGGAAGGAGGTAGCTTTTACCAGAGGTACTGACAGCCCTTCAAAGAGACAAACGGAACAGGCCAGCAGAATAGAGCACCTTGTCCCCACTAGGACTTTTCCTCCCATTTTGTACTGCTGGACTTGCATTTTGTGAAAAAAGTGCAAAATTCTCTTAAGTTCCTTCCTCAAACTGGCTCTGCTAACTCAGCCAGCACAACCTCCCTGGCACAGGGATACATCCCAGGACAGAAAATTGCACTCCAAATACACTATAGGTGAGGCCCAACTAGGTTAGGAACAGACTCTGCACATCAAATACTGCTGGAGCTTTAACAGGCATTCAAACTGAACTAAATCCATGCACCAGATGCTGAAGCTTACACTGTTGTGAATGGCCTTTAACATTTTCAGTCTCTTGAGCTAGAAAACCACCCTCCCATTTCCCTCTTGGGTACTTTTGCTCTTTGCTAGTGATCTGAGGGTAAAAAATGCTGTAGATAATGCTGGTGACACCACCTCCAGCTTCACTCAGTCTCTTCCCCCTGGCTGGGCAAATCCTATTTTAGTCAGCCATCTGTGTCGCTAACCTGGAACTAGAGCCTCTCTCTGCACAGTTCTGTTCCTGCTAATGTGAAGTGCAAAGAGCACAGTTACCGACATCCATTTTAACAGCAAATCTGCAGGATGCAGCGTACCCTGGCTGTGGAGGAGGCGAGATCACCTGCATCTAGAGACCAAGCCACACTGGTCTAGATTGAGGAATGGTAACTCTGGTGCAGCACGGTCCGCTGCCCTGATAACTGCTCAGCAGCAAAACCACTGCTGTCCACATCTACACATGTGGCTGCTCACTCTGACGACTGCAAAAGGCTGATTATTTCTTCTCCTACAGCTGTCCACACCAGTGTTTGGCGAGACTGCTCACAGCAAACGTCTCAGCTGTGTAACACCCTGCAACAGCTGTGCAGAAGTATACAAGATGTATTAGAGGCATGCCGTGAAATCCATAGTACCAGGGGTGTAACAAAGCTCTTGGGGTTATTAATCAAGTGCTGCTTTGTCCTTTCATAAGCTCCAGGAACCTCATGAGTTGGAGGCGTTTGAATCAGTACTATTGATGGCAGCAGCTCCCAACTGCTTGATTAAGGACAAACCTGGCAAACACTCCTCCAAAAGCCCCCCTTGAGCCCACACAAGTATTCTGATCAGCAGCTTTCTTTCTGCCTGGAACCCTTTCTGTCCTCTGCACACACTCTTCCCTCCAACTGCAAGCGTTGTCATTACTACATGGCAGAGACACATAAATCCTTTGGAAAAAGAAACATGGAACTGGGAGTGCTGACACTTGGCTGGAGAAACCCAGGGCAGGGAGCACACTCCACACATAAGCGTGGAACTTGAGCTATATTCCTGTTTTCCTGACCATTTTTCCTGGTAGTTTTTCGTGACAGATGAATTCTCTGCAGAAGCTCATATCTTGGCTGCTCAGTTTGAAATCCAAGCTAGTTTCTGTGACAGCACCATTCTGCCTAGAAAACATATGAGCAAGACCCTTTCAACTCCTACACGTTGTTGGTCTGTCCTCCTGCTCCAAGTCCAGCCAGGGCAGCTGAGACACCCCTTGGAAAGGAATGGCTGGTTAGGAAACATCCTTCCTGTGAGCCATCACGAGGAGGGCAGGCAGACTGGAGAGGTGCAAGGCAACAGGGTCACGCTGCAGTGCAGCCACAAGGTCAGGAGGATGTTCACAACCCCAACAAGCTGCTTTCCCTCTCTGCCTGCCCTTTCCGCACATGGCTGAGGGAAGAGTGCAGACAAGTGAAGCATCTGCTCTCTGGCATACCAATGGCAATCCTGCCCTTGCTGCCTGCTAAATACATCTCTCCCTACCGCACATTCCCTGCTGCTACCCGGAGGTGAACAGATCAGCAGAAACAAGGTCACAGCTGCGTGCGCTCTCCGTATGTGGCACCTACCCCAGAGCACAAATACTGCTTGGGAGAAGCGACACTGGCAGGTGCAGCAGCGTCTCTGATCACTGCCCTAATGCCAGAACGCGTTCTGGCATCTCATAGCTAGACCTGCTGAAAGCATTTGCCACAAAACCAAAGCAGGAAGCTCCTTCAACGCTGAGATTTGCTGCGCCTTCCATTAGGCGGAACGCTATGAGGGTTAGGGCCATTTTGTTACTGCTTGCGATGCTGAGCACAGCAAGGCGTTGGTCTCCCAGTGGAGCCTTTGCCCATCCCAGCAATAAAAAACAGTGGAAATAATGACTTGCTACAAATGGAAAAGTGGGCTATGGTGCCAAGAGTAGATAAGCAGAATCTCTCAACCTTTCCACATCTCCAAATGTGCTCAATCTGCCACCTACTGGCAGTTGCTCACCTTATCCTTCCACAGCGCCCAAGAGGGAAATCTGCAAAGCCCTGCATTTATCACGCCAACATAAAACGTGCAATCTAATTTCCAAATTTTTGTTATGGGATGAAAGACTAGGAATTTGCTTCCCGAATGTCATGCACATAAACTAGATCCCTGCCTGGCTAACAGCAAGTCCCAGTATGTGGGTTCCTGAGACAGAAGTGAGGGAGCAGAGTAGGACAGTGGGTTTTAAGAAACCACACACACACACACCCACCCCCCTCCAGATACTGCAGGAAAACACAGCGGTGAACACCTCCAGAATTAACCAACAGAGGAGGAAAGGCTCCATGGCTGGCCTCACCTCTGTATCATCACTGTAGATGTAGTAGAGGACCCGGATGAAGATGTCTTCTGAGATGTTGTGGAGAGTCACCACAGGGATGCTGGGCTGTGTCTGCAGCTCCTCACTCTCACTGAAATGGTCTTCAAGAAGGGCTTTGAAATAATCACTGCGACCACAGAAAAATGCCTGGAGAGGGAAGAAAGACCAAAACACTAGCATCTTTATCATTGCACCAAGTCAAACAGCACTACCAACCAGCTGTCACAGCAGCTCAAAGATATTTTGGAAGTTCAGACTCTGTAACTCTGATTCTCCCTATATTTTGAAGCTGCATCTCCAACATTTTTCCATACCTTATTTCTATCCATGCTCACCCTCAGAACAAAAAAAAAAAAAAAAAAAAAAATTGTAAACTTAAGAGATTCAAAAGTAGCATGGCATTAGGGCAAGAGTTTGAGTTGAGGCTGGATCTCAAAATCCATTCTTAGTGCTGTTTATTTGCAGATCAAACATTCCCCTCTCCAGACACTGAACTCACAAGCTGGCAGTAGGAGATTTTGCAGCTGTGAATGTTGTAGCTGAATCCATAAATTTATCTCCTCACCTCTGCAAGAAAGGCAGGGTTTGCTGTTTTGTTAAATGTGTTAAATATAGTTTCCAGCTGCATTAAGACTTTTCGTTTTCCAGCTGATGAGGCAATGCTGCTTCTGCAGAGCGTATCCAGCACTGGATGAGTTGGGGAGACAGGTAGACTAGACTCATGGCAAAAAGGGAGGAGAATGAAGTATAGCACAAGCACATACCTTATGGCACAAAAAGTTGTAATCTGCCACCCGGAAACACACATCAGGACAACTGTTAAAGTTGTCAGTGCTGTCAAACGGCAACTCCCCAAAACCAACCTAGGAAGAGAAACCAGAAAACCCTACCTTTAACATTCATGCTTTAAACACACTCAGGGTCCCAAGTTTGGACTTCTTGGTCTTCCCAGAAGCAACCATCCATCCATTCCCTCACCACAGTGCAGAGCACCAGAGATGCTCCGAACACAGATTTCAATGTGAGGAAGTGGAGTCCTCGCACTCCTGATAGAGATATTTCTGGTACAAGTTACAGCTGCCTCCCTATCTGTGGAAACTCCCTGACCCTCCATACACCTCTGGAAAGCATTTCTGTGCCACCTAACAAGGCAGATATCCATTACATGGAGTAAACTTCACCTCCACGTGGTTATCATAAGCATACTAGAGCTTAGGACTAGCTCTTTACTGTGTAGATGTACCGGTAGATGTACTAACATATAGATTATAGACGTATACACCCATTTGAAATGGTTTGGCTACAACTACTGCCTCACTTGAATAACCCAACATTCCTAAAGCACATTTTAAATTTCTCATTTGATTTGCAGCCAAAGATAGTGTTGTTGCAGTATTAATACTCTAGTGAATTATTTTAACACCAACACACCTCCTCCCAGTCCCACATGCCAACAAAGACAGCACACACACACGCGAAAAAAAAAAAAATCTGTTGGCCTTATGTTATTTTAAAGTGACACTTCCAAATATTTTCACTTTCACCTTATCCTATATAGAGGGCAATTCAATTGTAGAAAAAAAAGTTTATATTCACAGTCATGTAACCAAGACAATTAATGTCTAGAAACAAAAGTTTCCCTTGGTTCTTGCTTTCCAAACACATGCCCCTGAGCTGCCTGTGCCGAGGAGTTTATTACCACTGTCTCTCATCCAGGGAAGTTACATCCCAAGTTTGCACCTGGGAAAACCCTGGCCTGACCGTGAAGATCAGTCTCCCAATCGCAGACTACCGAAGCACCATTTCCAACACGCCTGCCTCCATCCTAACTGAAAGCAACTGACTTTCAGCTTTACCGAGGAGCCAGATGACACCTCCCTCCCAAATTAAACAAAAGACACAGCCTGCAATACACTGGGTTGGTGCTCAGCCAAGCTCAGTTCACATGCAGCGGGGTTTCTCTCACAAAACAGGTTCTAGGATGTGGCAAGGCACCAAGCTGGCAAAAGCTCACACCACCACTGAACATGGCAATCTGGACCCATTTGCCAGGCTCTTTGTCTGTCCACAGCAACATTTGGCAGCTTCTCGTTCCTCATCACAGGAGAGTAAGCCCAGTGACATTCAAATTGTGCGCATGGCTGTCACAGTAACGCTGCCTCTCCATAGCACCTCTCCCCGTGAGTCCTTCCCCATCGGGGAACTCCTCTCCCAGAGGAGATGCAGCACTACAAGGAACACTCCCCACCTGATCTATTACCTGCTTTTTATACAGCTGTAACGCAACAAGCATCTCCAGCATCGAAGATGAGATCAAATTGTCTCAGTTGTAGATTCCCCAGGCTGCTCTTTTGCTGTTATCTGTGTCTCATGTTTCAAGGCAATGAACAAACGGCGGTCTGGGATCTGCAGCCGCACTCTCTGTGGCATCCCATTACAAACACTAGTAGCCATGATCCAACTGCCCACTCTGTTTCCCCACCCTATGCCCACAACTTCCATGTCCTCTCCTAGAAATTCTGACATAACTTTCAAGGCTACATCTTTGCAGGCACATTACAGGTAAAACAAACCTAGAAACAGGCTTTGATAAGACGCTACTCTTTGTAGCACAAGAATTTTAATTGAGACAAACTCCACATCTCCTATGTGCATCGCTTCTTTGCTCCCCTTTCATTGTCCAAAGGTAAATCTTTAAAAGGAATCCATCCCTCTGGAATGGACATGGGAGTTTTATTTGTCTCGGAGTTTGTCTCCTGAATTACAAACTCCTCTGGGCTCAGTTTCCTGCTTCTAGCCTTGCCTGCTCCCCACTCTGACACTCAGGTTTACAAGGTCATTTCCAATTCCTACTACAAAAGCAGGTTTATGTCTTTGTCCCTCCTATTCAGCATGAAGTGGCTTTGCAGAATTTTCCCTTTTACTCCCCTTTTAAGTCTCTACTACTTCTACTCTCCTCCCTTCTCATGCTTGAGGAATTTCATCTCCCTTTCAGGGTCTCCCCTGCAGAAAACTGGCTTATTCCTCCCACCCCGCATTCAGACAACCTCCTTAGCATACCCCTGTGCAGACAAAGCACAGCTGCCAAAGTTAAGTATGTTGCCCAGGAAGTCTAGCCTACGAGGTGCAAAACACATTCACAAAAAAACCACATTCACTGCAAAAAAACAGTCCAGCCTACAAGGTGCAAACACATTCACAATAACTCATTCACCATACAGAAATATTCTCAACACCTCTACAGCATAAGACTGCTTGAACATTCACAGGATCTTCCAGCCATCACATGTGGAGGACCACAATTTGCTATTAGCACTTAAATAGCAATGTTGCTGCAGGCAAAAATACACAAAACAAATCAGTGGCAGCAATTTGTACCTTGGCCAGATTATCTCAGCAAGAAAACTGTAAATAAATTACCACACAAAATACAGGGGTTAGTGATCCAAGAGAAGATTACCAGCCCATAACCAGATGCAAGTGGACTGGATTAAAAAAAAAAAAAAAAAAAATAATTGGAAGCGTGTTGTAAATAGTTCCGTTAATTTGCCTTTGCCAAATGGGCAAAGCAAATCACAGGAGTAACTGCCATGGACAACCACACTACACGGGCGTGGAGACAGACAAGATGGAACCAGCTACTGGTTTCCAACTGTTCTTTCTACGCATTACAAGATTTAGCTTTACCCCAAAAGTGACAAATGGTCACATTTTTTTGCAGCCACACCAAACGTCAATACAGATGGAGAGAACAGTATTTATTTCACGGCAAACTCTGATCCTTTGAAGTCTGATTTCATTTTGGTTTGGAAAATAAGATTTCAGTTAAAAGGTAATAAAAAACACACCTACAAGGAAATGATGTGCCTACAGTCTCATATACTGGAAGTCCTGGAGTCTCTAACTCAGAGGTCACCTGGCAGACACAAGATGAAGAGCTAGGCAGACAGACAATGGAAAGCCACGTGGTTTTTGACAGCTGCCTGGCTTTTGATGGTATTTTACTTAAATCTGTCACTGCTAAATTTTATCGCAACAAACCAAAGAAGCAGGTGGTGTGGTCAGAAAAATTCTGGCCATTACTAGTTTAAAACAAACTAGAGACAACCACCACACTTTTAAAAACAAACACTGAAAGAGGAAAAGGCTTTCAAGTATATACAGGAATGAGAAACAAGATGCCAAGATTATAAACGTGTTTAAGAGTGCAAAGAATAGATTGTTCTCACTCTAAAAACTCATAATGAACTGTGATTGGATATCAAATGATAATTATTGTTTTAGTCATATAACGTATTACTGAACTATGAAATTGGGATGCATAGAATTTTCTGCATCATTCAAGTATCAAAGACATTACATGCAAATTATTTGTTCATAGTTAAACAGAAAGTTGTGTATATCCCCATTTCATGTAATACGGCATTACATGACATGCAGCAGCTCCGAATCTCTTGCCAAATTCTGGAAATGCTGGCTTTTATCCAGAAGCCAAATACCTATTTTGTTCAGCATAGGCTGGGAAAAAAAAAATGTATGTATGTTTCTCTCGAGAACATGGATGTTTGTACGTGACTACTCAGCTGTCCCTGACATTTGAGGTTACATAGTTTGTAGACTATTCCTTGTATGGCATCAAACCCTGTAGGAAGGAGGATGTGCAATGCCTCTGTCCCAGAGCAAAGACGCCTAATTCACGGAATTTAACAATTTGTAAATATTAGGATGAGATATAAATGGCAATAGGATGAAGAGCTTTGTTCATATATTCTTTGTAAGTTAAGGGGAAAAAAAAAAGACCTAGAGAGAGGAAAAATGGGAATCTTTTAGAATTTACCAGACTTTAACAAAGCACCACGTTTGTGTATGGCATACAAATTCTCTAGTGAACAGGCGTGTACCCATGCCCTCTTCACCTTTACAGCCATAACAAGTCTAATGCTACTGTAACTGCCTTCGTTCTGATCTATGAACACAGCAAGAAAACCACAGCTCACAGAGGCATTCTCAGTGCTGTCAGATGATTATATTATTCCAAGTTTTGTATTTTCCATCCAGCTCCTATTCTGCATGAAAGAATTAAAAGGGAAGTGTTTCTAACCCTTGAGAAGAAAAGCTTAACCCAACAGGAGCGTGCCATCAAGGTCTGGGAACAAGCAATCAAACAGAAAGCACTCTTTATTTGTGAAGTGACTTAAAATTTATGTAAATCTCACTGTTTTGGGGCCCACAATCCTTTTTTTAGTTCTTGGGGAGGTAAATCTGAGGCTTACTTATAGTGTCACCTCCCTTTAAAGCCTGCAAACCTACAGAAAAGCATACTGAAAGCCATAAATAAATGCACAGTTATTGGAGGGAGGCAGGTTACATAGGAAAGATTTCTGCCTTAGTAGATGGAAACTTGATGGAGAAAAACTCCCTCTATAAAGTGCTCAGTACTCAGAGAAATATGTCTGCCAAAAGCCAGCACAAAACACGCTGGCTTATTAGAGGTAAGAAACCTTATCCATGCACACACACACACACACACACACTCTCTGCAGCAGGCAGGGCTATTCAGCAGGGGACAAAAAGAAAAAAGGCAATAAACTTTGCTACATCACACAGTCATACAACCTCTGGGCACAGCAGCCACCTAAAATGAGTTCACGTTATTAAATTCAGTGGTTGGTATGAGAGAGAGGAAAAAAAGGACAGACATAAGAGCAAAGTGAATCTACTGATATTACAGAAAACAACAGATGCAGGGAGAATGAAGACCACTAATATTTATCCTGTTGCCTGCAACTGGGAGCGAAGATCCACATATATGAGCCTAACTAATAATACTGATGGTGTTTTAACATAGTGATCATCAACCTGTGGTCTGTGGGCTATTTCTAAGGGTCAACAAGACGTAGTTATGAAAAGCAAATCTACTGCCAGTCAAGTTAAATTCGCTTCAGAGGGACTCACATTTCTGCTGGAAATATTTTCAGGGTTTGAAAGCACCTCTCCACTGCAGGGTGTCAGTTCCTAACAAGCAAGCCATCTTCCATCTAATATGTCCCTTTGGGTACAAATGCCTGCTGATAAAACATTTCTGATACTCAAGAAGGATGGCAGAGAGAAGGAAAAAGAGCTGGGGGCCAACTCTTGTCCCCTTGTCATCAACGGGGAAATCCCCACCAACCGTATAGCAAGGGTTTTGTTTACAGAAATCCCTACTGGAGGAAAAATCCAAGGGAAAGGACCAGCACTGACAGCCTCG
The DNA here is from genome assembly GCF_035582795.1 of Mycteria americana. NCBI lineage: Eukaryota > Metazoa > Chordata > Aves > Ciconiiformes > Ciconiidae > Mycteria > Mycteria americana. Next base: position 22,994,273 of record NC_134375.1, on the reverse strand, counting down.
TTAAACAATTTTACAGCATTTCCAAGCAATAAAAGGCTTTCAGCATTTGGAGCACCAGCAAACAAGCAAGCACTAAACTCAAATGGAAAAAATGCGACTGAACACACGTGAACACATATCGCAGCCCCACAGAGACCAGAAGTAGTATAAATGCTCCCTACCCGCAGTTCGGCTGGTAGGGCGCAGTCTGCTAGGAGAGCCAGATCTTCCTGCAGCCGGCAGTTACCTGTGGGCTCAATCGTCAGCACTTTCACACAGGTCCCTGGCTTGGAAGAAACTGGAAGAAGCAAAAAACAAAAGAGCAGAGATACCTAAATTCCTCTACAAACATTCTCTCCCATTTAGAGAAAAGACACGCACCCTAGGGAAAAATCAGTATTATTGCTGCTTAGCTTTTCCTGCAAAACACATGTGGTTCCTCTCTGTAAACATGCATACAGCACCCCTCAGTACAGCTGGTGAGCAGGGCTGGAAGGGGATGCATGTGGTGTTGCCTCTCCTCAAACCTCCACTTAATTCCTTGTGCTGGAATAGCAACCGTGGCAAACACAAAGTTGCCACAGGCATATCAAGCCCAACTTGCTCTCTGCAATCCTTGTCATCTGTCCTGGCTTTGGCTACACAGCACTATACCAGCTACTAGGAAGAAAATTAACCCTATCTCAGCTGAAACCAGGACATCTTCAATTATAGCTGAGGACCATTGATCAGGCTGCCCCTGATCCCTGCAGGAGCCACTCATACAATGTCTTTCCCAGCCGACCGCCCCTACCACTGACGGCGTCGCCTAAGGTGAAGCCTATGCCAGGGCATATTTAGTTAAAACAAAGCTGCTTCCATGCCTCTCTGCTCGGCCACGTGCTCTCATGGGTCCCATTTCAGTTGTGCCGTCCTAACTTCGCTCCAGGGAACAAAGGGATTTATTCTTGTTTAGGTAATAAATTCTCTGCACCCAAGTCTGTCCTCTACTCTCTATCTGTAGATCCCCAAAGCACAAAGACCCCCAAAACACCTAGACTCCTGAGCGTGCCTGGGTTGTTTGCAAACATTAAATAAGCATTGCTACCACCACCAAAGAGATCAAATAAACCAAACAGAGATGGCACCTTCATTTGCCTTTTTCAGACCTAGTGCGTCTTCCTGTCTTGCCCTACCAGCCTACACAATTAAACAGCCTGATAAAGGGGAAGCAAAATACACGATCTTGCTATGGTCTTGCTACGACCAAAGTTGCCGTGGAGCTCATTGAAGCCAACCCCGCTAACTTCAAACAAGCTGCAGCCCAAAGTACACCCAGCTACTGTGTTACGACATCGCTGCTATCACAGCCTTTCCTCTTTCTGGCCACCTCCCGCCCGCAGTTCACTACCCCAGGTTTGGTTTCAGCTCAGCATGCTTTGGGGTGAGGACTGAAGCATGTAAGACATTCAAGAGTCCCTGGCATATAGGGAAGCATGTGAAAAAACACAGAGCACCACTGGAAAATGCAAAGTTGTGGTGAGGAAGGCTCGAGACGCTGTTGGGAGCCAGAGAGACGCAGAGTTAACTTTCAAGGACAAAAGAGTTAAGCGGCCCCACACTGAAGCGTTCAGAAGAATTTCTGACAGGCATGATTCACCGCATTAAAACCCCTCACAGGTGAATCACGCCACCTTGAGACCTCATTTTTCCTGACATTTTGCACAGCATTACATGAGCTCCATCAGATGACTCCACTGGGCCGTGGGCGAAACGAGACCACGATGTCTCACAAAACAAGTTCTCCGCCCCCTCCTCCACGTTAACTGCTGCACTCTTCAGATATGCCACCACTGTACCTCAAATAGGCTGAATATCCCAGAAAGATACTGGAAAGGGAAGGATAATTTACCAATACAAGACAGTCAGGTACCATCATTGCTACACACGGAGCTACACCAGCAAGGAAACAGGCTGCTCTATTAGCGCTAAACGGTACCATCAGATAGATGACTTCCAGGGTAAATAAGCCAAGAGAAGACCTGGCACCAACACAAACAAGACTGAGTGCATTTTCTCAAAGAGCCCTGTCCACTTATAGACCAGCGTGAGAGAAGGAAATTTCTCACTGGGCAATTAGAAACTCTTTACGGCAGAGAGAATCATTTATATTTCTGTAGGGCCTATTATAACAGTCGCTGAATCGATCAGGCTCTGTAAGCGCTAATGGACCCAGCAGGTTTTAAGCAGTAGTCAAGAGAAAGAGTTCTTCTCTTGGGATCTACAAAGCGTCTATGCACTTTCATAGTGACATGAAAGAACAGTGATTTGTCTGAGAAGCACATCTACCATGAGACATTTCAGACACTGCATCTCTCAAACCCAAGAGCGCAGCACTTGGTATCACAAGCAACTCTCTCCTAACAGAAACAATAAAAATCAAAGTGACAGAACAGGAATAACCTGTTGGCTGCAAGCAAGCAGCAGGGACCATCACCTTCTTGCAAGAAGCAGGAATGAAAGGGTTTCTGAAGAGAGCAACATAAAAAATGCAAGGAGCTGGAGGGAATAACCCAACTACGGTTGAGAATGAAGGATTTTGTCTTTCTTCCCAATCTAGCCCAGCTGTATAGCACTGAACGTCACCTACCAATTCATCAGCTGCCTTTGTTTCCACTGCTCAATACTTGTTCCGTAGTCTTTTGTTTCAACTGAGCCAATGCACCACAAAAAATAAGAGCCACAAAAACCCCACCAAACTCCCAAACCTTTCCAAAATGACGCCACACTCAGATACCTGCCTTATACATCCTCCTCCCAATGCCACGACTAGCTATAACCACAGATTCTGTACATCCAGTGCCTCCGCTATGAAGGCAAGCATCACAAACCTTGCTCTCAACCTTTTTGCCCTAAAACTTGTAGAAATAACTGCAGAACATTTATTTTCAAATACTTCCACTTTGAAACGAAGGATTATGGCTTAATCTGGACAAACCCTGTCTGAGCTCTTCCAAACACTGCAACAGTTTTTTCTTGCTATAGCCACAATATACAGGTGGGGGAAAATATGCAAAGCATTCACACTGACGTCTATCTCAGGTGCAACAGAAGGCACTGGGTCATCTTCTCCGGGGTTTTCCTAAACTACTGTCTGTGCATGCCAAGATACTAAGTGCTTTTGAAATGCTGCTTAACTCCAGATAATGAGATTGCAGAGACTGCAATTATCCACTGGAGCTGCACAGGCTTGAGTTCATGTTGTTTTATTAGGCACGTTTCAACTTTATAATACAGATGCAAGACATGACCCTGCTCTGCAGGCCTGAATCAGCTGTCTATTCCACAGAAACCACTTGGAACAAGCAGAGATACCAAATGCACTAGAGGGAAGAGCAATGCTTGTCAAGTGCCAGACATGATGTGATCTAAGATCTTTCCCAATTTTTAACTTCTATAACTCTTACATGTCTTATTTGCTGGAGAATGAAGTTTTCCTGGCTTCCACATGAGATCTGATACGAGAAACAAACGTTTAACAGATCTATCAGCAGTTCTGTCTATTCACTTGAACCCAACCTGTCATAAATAAAATCAAGCCTAGTACTTCCATCAGTGCTTTACACCACCCATCGAGTATGTCTTCTGTCAGACCTTAGAAATGAAGAACAACTGTTCCCTCCCAAAGAACACAAAAATTAAATTATTTAGCCGGTGCCATCCAGGAAGTCTGTATTATCACATTTGCAAGCAGAGCTTGTATCTGAAACTCCCAACCAACCTGAAACATTGCTTCACCATTTTCCATTTTTGAACCCCGCCAAGAAGTCAGCGTTTTTGCAGTTCATGAATTTAACCACTGGATTTCACAATCCTTAGGTTGCCAATGACATACTATGCAATGGCTTCAGACAGCTAGCAAACTATCCACCTTATTTTCCTCCCACAATCTAATATGAGATGTTAACTTGATGTATTAAGATAGAATAGTCACCTCCAGGGTCTCAGCTAGACCCTGGGAGAGAAAAAGAAAAAAAGGAAAAAACAGGGTGGGGACTGGGGGGAAGATCTCCAGCATCTCACTGGATTACTCTGATATCAAAAGATGCCACAAGATAATTCTGTTACCTGATTGTCTGAGTAGTTTTTATTTTCTAGTCATGGTATTCACCACCACTCCCCTTTTCCACCACTTATTTAATACACAAACTGGTATCTTACACTACTTGTAGCAAGAAACGCGTTTCTCATCTCTTCAGATGCACGCTTACATTTCTGCTTACGTGGCTGAGGTAAGATACAGCTTCCATGATACAAGGACTTCCACCCCGGTCTACATGGGAACAGCTGTACTGTGGTAACACAGCACCCCACCACCACCAAACAATTGCGCATGCCTAAGGGGAGACATACATATGGTAATATCTTCCATGTGATTTGCAGATGAGGAATGTCTTGAGCCAGAAGTATTGCCTCTATCTGTTAAGCCCTGCAACTTCAGGAGGCTGAATAATCAGAACTCATAATTCAAAAGGGAAAGGTGGACTAGCTACACCCTTACCTCTCAGGTCAAGGAAGAAGATGCTATTGGCTTAAAAGTTACAGACTAGATTCTCTTCTCAAACCAGAATTAACTTGACTGAAGTAAAGGAGTTAACTCAGAGCATGAAATGAGAATCAGATATTTTCAGCCTGAAGGTTTTGTTACCAGATAATTTTTTTTACTTAATGACTAACACCACTTTTCTCTACTTGTGCTGTTTTGATTCTTCTTCACGTGTCCCTTAGCTTGAACTAAGGAGATGAATGATAAACTCCAACTGTTGGTTTTCATGCAATAAGCTGATGTCGTGATTAGATCACAAGCTCTTTGGATAACAAAAAGCCCTTAAATAGAGGATTGCGTCACTTAAAGCTTGGCACATACATGTGTTATAAATACTCACATGCTTTCAAAAATACTTCTTTGCTTTTCAAAAAGTGTTATATCTCTCTCTGCATTCATTTTGAGCCAATTATCAAATGTTTTACTTTGGTGAGATAAATACTGAAAAGGACTTTTAATTGTACATATTATATCTCCCCAGGGATTTAAACAAGCTCTCTGCTGAAAGGCACTTTCCAATATACCCCAAAGTGTTCCATAGAATGTCTGGCAACCACAGCAAAGTCCTGCTGCCATGGCTGCTCTACTATAATGAAAACATTCAATATAAATGATAAACATGCATGTGTTAGAAACCACTACAGCTGCCCTACAGAGAACCCGTGACCGAAAACTATCATGCAAACATGGGAATTCCACAACAGAATCATTTTCTGGAAGCCCCAAGAGCACCATGAAACACCCACCATCACACTTTCATCTTTCTCCCTGAAACAACACACAGGCACAGCAGAGACAACAGCAAGTAAAATACTTACCAAATTCATAGACTTTTTTACACTTGGTCTCCAAATCGTCTATGAGGTCCTGCAGCCGACACTGCTTGGCTAACCTCTTGCAATCATTTACATATTCTACATCGATATCAAGACGACCTGCCAAGAAGAAATGCAGCCAGCTCTTTTAATATATACTTAGGTGTAAAAATGGCAAAATCAGGGATTGAAGACTTGATGGCACAGAAATTCAGTAATTAGACACATTGCCTCACTTCTCAGCATCCAGTTACAACTCAGTCCAAGAAGTTAAGACTTGGTACCCCACTGCCCACCCCTTCGATGAGACTCAGTCTGGCATCTGATTCACATTCCCACCTTCCAGTGTCTACCCTAACAACTTCATTCAAGAGGTCAAAGAGTGAACAGGCTTATACAAAAGGTGTCTAATTCCCTCAGAAAAGAACAAAAGAGCAGCACAACAGCAGCATGCATGACTGCCACCATTGGCTATCTGGCTTAGGGCGAGAAAAGACTTTAGGCTCACGAGCTGTCATCCCAGAATCTTTTACCATCAACTAATAATGTGGTGAGGAACATTTCTGAAAACACTGGACTTGGGGAAGGAGAACCTTGAAGATAAAGTTATTTTCTGGCACCACCTCCTGGCCTGAAATAGTTCAGCAGTTAGCATGCCTACAATACAACATTTGGCGTTTTCATAGAAGGTTTAGGATCAACTTCTGTTCAGAAAAAATATTAGAAAGTAGTCAAATTATTCAGCACACACTGCTCAGGTCTGCCAGACTGAAAACGTCCTACGTGGGAACCTGGCTTTTCACCAGCTTAGGGGATTGTTATCCCAGATGACAGATTTACCTTCCTTAAGTTAAAAATACATTCTCCACATCCATCCAACCAATCAACCCAAGCTGATCTTTTTTTAATTGCCTGTATAGTTATTGGCAGGACAACAACTGGCAAAAGGTACAAACAACTTGGAAGAGATGGGGATTGCTCACATTCTCCCTTTCTGCCAGCAGAGAGGATGTGTTGCAATTCATGCACCCAAACATGGGTGTCTGCAAGCCTGTGCCACCAACACAGTGCTATGGCAGAGGCACAGACCATGCTGTGCCTGGCAGAGGCACAGACCATTGCCCACCAGCCATGAATACATACACTAGACACTAAGTAGTTTACCTGTGTATAGATACTGCAGAAGAGAGCCAAAGGCTGCTGGATTAATCTAAAATAAAACATGAGAAAGTTACCTTTAGAATTCCCAGGTTGCCTGAAACTTGCCTGAATACAAACATGATCCTGAACAAGTTGAAAAAAAACCCACTTAAATAGCAATTCACACACTGCACCCAATTTCCTTGCTCCTCGCATAACTAATGCTGCCACTCCACCTGGCTTACACAGCTCTTTAAATGTATCAACTGATACCAATCCATGTGCCTACGGGGACAAGACCTGACTAACGGAGGTGCTCCAATGACACAGTTGTAATACAGGCTCTGTAAAATCCAGTCTTTCACTGGTTGCAAACATTTCCAACCCTTCTTAATTTGAGAGGAAAGCCGTGTTCTTGTACAAAGAGAAAGGAGAGACATTAAGCAATGTCCTGAGAAACTGGAAGTATGTTTGTCACGAGAGGTTTTGCACAGCAAGCTATAGAAACGTATGCCAGAGTACTGGTGATTAATGGATGGAATGCACTTATGGCCTATTTAGTTCTTGCTGCAAAGGCAACAAAAGGGACTCAATTAGTGCCAATTATGGAGGTGATGTCTTCACCACAGACCACCTGTCCACCAGGAATTAGACAGACTCAACTCATCCCACAGAGGAGTCATGGCGCAGCTGGCAGATGGTAACAGCTACCTGCTACGGCAATTAATTAAGATATGTTTGAGCCCATGACAGAGGGAACAAAGGGGAAGTACGCAGTCTACAGCCTTTTGTTATCCGAGTAAGATGCTATTTTACTGCATAAAGTGCCTCCACAAGCCCCTCTCCTTGACTAGGGTCATTCTGAGCTCCAGGAGCTATTCACTGTGGAAGTTAACCCTCAAACTGTCTTTCCTACTCACTTTTCTCACCCAGTTGAAACAGGAAAAGAAAGGAAAGAGCTGGAAGCACAGCCTTGCTCACCAGTGGATGTTTCAACACTATCATGTTCTTCCCCTTCCATTTGGTCTCAAACATTTCCGCAAAGTAGGCGCTGCGAGCGCTGAGAATGCAGCGGTGGGCACAGAAGGATTTGCCATGAACAATGAAAACGATGTCACTTTGGTAACCCTGCTCCAGCAACCTGTAAGGAACAAAGAGAGGGGAAATTCATTGCAGAATGAGAAAGGAGAGAATGGAGTAAAGCTAGTGGGGGACATGGTAAAATTAGGTCTAAATGAACCTCTGGACATTGCAGTCTCTCCCTGCCCAGTTAGAAGGCCAGCATGGGGGCTGGTACTTCACATACTAGACTGGGATCTCTCACTCCCTCCAATGACCCAAAGAAGTTTTGTTAGTGCAAGAGGAAGGCTGGAGAATGAAACCTTCCTGACCCAGGTGAACCCCTGAACGCAGGGAACAGATTTTGAAGAGGAACTAGTTGCCCCCAAACACATCTCTAAAGGTTAATCCTGCTTTTAAATTGTCAGATGACAAAAAGCCCTACAGAAGCACACACTTTCAGAAAGAATTACCCCACTACAAAGTAAGGTGCAACTTTCCTGCTCTCAGGGCACTGTCAGTGTGCACGCTTTAACCATGCAGCAAACAGGAGAGGACTTCATGTCACCCACCCTCAGAAGAAGGAAGGATGTTACTAGCATGAAATGCAGGCAATTACCACATCAGAGATGAAGCCTTGTTTATGATTGCATGCCCATACCTTCTTTCTTTAAGAGGAAAAAAACAGAGATAGCTACTTCTAGAGTTTACGGCAACCCTCACCAATGTTTCCTAATGCCCATCACCCATTGCATATATATCTTCACAAACATCCCCAAGAGGTCAGATCAGGCAGACATCAGGCATCACACTCCTGCTAGAGAGCGGGACTGCTGCACAGAAAGGTGCGGGGTTACACAAGGAGATGATGTCAGAGCAGGGTCTTGAATGCTGATCTCAATCTCCTGCCACTAGAACATCCTTTGTACTAGTGTCTTGCCCAAAACAAAACAGAAGCAGTTAGGTGTTTATTTTTTGCCCCCTACTGTTGCCCTTTGTTTCAATTTTAACACAAGGTCTGTTTGGAACGAGAAGCGGAAAACAGCACATTTTAGTTTTCATGTGTGCTCAACCCCACATCATCTGAGCCAGAAACTCACCAGGGGAGTGATAAATCACCCTGCAAAACTCTACTTCCCTGAAAGGCAGAATCTGATTTTAAATATAAAATGATAATGATATGATAAATGAGTTTCCTTCCTCTCTTCTTTCCTCACAGCTTCAGAAATTAGGACTCTGTAGCAATGGGAAGATTGTCAGATCTTCCTAGGATTTATCTCCTCTCCAATTTTGAGGATACAGATGCTGAAACCTTGTTTTGGTTTTTTTTTTTCAGTCCAATGGGAAGAAAAAACCAAAAAACCAAATCTGTGTAATAACATCAGAACTACCAGGGTAGAAAAACAGCAAGAAGAAAAGATAGCCAGTATTCCTCTACTCCTAGAGCAAGTTAGGCTTCTTCTCAAGCTCTAGGCTAAGACTACAAGCTGTGACAGGCAACTTTCAGAAACATCTTAAAATTAACACATTTTAATGAACAAAAAGAAAGAACTGAGCACTGTCCCTATAAGTCAGAGCACCTTAAGAAACCTCAAACTATCTCAGAAATGAGACACCTATTATCACTGCTGGAAACCTTGGCTTGCAGGCTATAGCACTTCAGGCCTGAAACTTAATTTCAGTTGATAGATTATCCTAAATTGCTGATGTGGTCTGAGTGATCTGATTTTGGTTTGACAGTCAAGGATGACAGTCTAATGCTTCTGCATTATAAAGACCAGCCTTCTGTTGGCTCTGGAGTCTGTACCTAAGTCACTGGAGGCTATATTTTAAATGCACACATATCTGGAAGTCATCCCTACGGGCACAAAGGAACATCTTTTAGGAAGCTCTAGATGCCCAGGAATGAGATAGGGTACTGATCAGCCTTTCAGATCTGCCCTTAACAGAGAGCTTGAATATCCAGGTTAACAGCAAAGAAAGGATGACAGAACACGTTGCACATGGAGCTGCCTCATCTGCTTACCGCTGTAGGAAGACATCATAGTAGTCTCTCTTCATGCACTTTGCCGTGATCTGTTTGTACTCCTTCAGCAGACGTCGGATGGCATCACTCAAAGCTCCGTACAAACAACGTTCCCCATCAAAAGTGTTTGCCTCACATTTCGCTCCTGCAAAACGATCACAGATACATGCCAGCAGGCAGAGTTACGTCTTTCTCAAGTGTCCCCGAACGGCCTCTAAATGAGCAGGACTTTTGGCTGGTGACATGTTTCACTGTGATCCCCTACGCTACTGAGCACATTTACAAAAACCGAGCTCCCCTTACATGTGTATAACCTAAAGCTGTTCTCCCACAGCAAAATCCCTTTCTGAAGAAGTCATGAGTCATTTAAACTGACCCTGGTAATAAGCCTCTCAGCATGGCTCCAGAAGTGTTCCGGGAAGAAGAATCTCACTGTACAGAGTATGATCGCTTATTGGACTTTTAACAGCTCTTCCTCAAAAGCATTTCTGCCTTGCACAAGGCAAGAGATGCCTCTCTAGGTTAGACTCTGCTAGAAATTTGGAGAGTACTTGCATTTTGCTATTTTAGAATTACACAAGTGGTTGATTAAGATGCTCTGAAAGCAGTGGAAGAGACAAACCTTTTGAGATCTGACTCTGCACTCTGATTCCTCTGCCAGAACACAGAACATCACCACTACCTAAGGGAATTTGGGTGCTGGGAACCAAACAAGCAGGCACTTTGCCTGGAGAGTTTGTCTCGCTTTGTTTGAGGTTAGTAAAAGCCCTTGCGTTTCACCTTTAAGTCCTGTTTACAAAGCAAGGCTATCAGAAGAGTATAAGAAAGTTTTACACAGACAGTTCTTCAGATGAAGTACAATTCTTACATCAGCACACTACCAACAGCAGTGCAGCCTCGCAAAACATCAGCTGTGATTTCAGAGAGTTGTGCTGCCTCGAGTCACCACAGAAAGCTTCCCTGTAGCAAATTCAAGCAGCAAATGGCCTGCAAAATGCACCATGAAAGTGTGTCCAGGGCTCCCACCACAGCCTGAGATCGCTGATCAGATGGTTGATTGTAACAGAAGAATTTTCCACAAGGGACAGCTAGAAGGACATACAATCCCTACAGACCAGTATGGAGAAAGATATTTCACTCATAACCAGGACACTTTTGCTCACCATTGGCTAGAAGATAGCGTACAAGCTCCTCATGTCCACAGAGGCAAGCATAATACCTGACAACAACAAGAGAAAGAAAATTAGAGATACAGTAGGAAGCAAAATTCTGTGTTTGGGCACAACCCAGCATGCAGACCTCAGCACTGAGCCACCTCTGATAAGCTTAGAAGATGACTCCTCACGGGAGTGAGGCATTGCTACCGAATACCATAGAAGTCTGACCCCAGCAATAGACTAAGCAGGATCTGTTCCCAGCACTCCTAGGCACTGCTGTCCTGCAAGGAGATCTCAAGGTCCCAGTTTGGGTTCAGCATCTTCTGTTGCACCACCAGCTGCCAAATCCATCCTCATTTTAATGGAGTTCATTTCATGGGCACTCAGCAATTCCACTGAATTCTCAAAACACTCCTTGCTCCTTCTGTTGTCAGGCTGACTGCTGCATGCTACGATAACAAGGGAACAGCACCCACACCGGATATACAGCAAATCCACCCCTCAAAGTCCTATGTACGATGAGTTTCGTTTTCTCTTTCACAATCTAAGCCTTTCATGATTCTCTTTCACAAGGACCTCAAATTGTCCTACAAACTAGGAGAATCCTGCAACGGGCACTGCAGCAGGCAAATGTTAGTCTTTGGGATGTTATTCCATACTTTAAATATATTGCAGATGTCTAAATGCACTTTGGAATTCGTATGTGGGGAGATAAAAAGCTCACACCACCTTCCTCAGCACCAGCATGGGGATTCCTCACTACCTACGGCATGTTCACAGCCTTGCCAGACAGACTGTGATCCCACAGTCACTCTGCATCTCACCAAGCCGAGCCTCCACCTGAAAAGACACGCTAGAAGGTCATAGACTTTGAGGGGGAAAAAGCCTAATCAGGCCAAGAACAGACTGCTTAATTCAGGGAATTCGGTCACAAAATTAACCACCCTTCCGAGCACTACTACAGCAAGCGTCAGTCAGATGGGGAGACAAAGACATATTTAGCACAGCACCCGCAGAGAAGAGAAGCAGAAATATCTAGCCAAATCTCCCAAAAAGCAGAACCTGAGACGTTTTGTAACAGTGCTCCTAGCTGCTGATGCAGAGAGAGCAAAAGAGCTCTGAAAACCCTCCCCTCCCGCCCAGCCAGCGCTCTAGGCTGCAGGACTCACAGAGGTGTACTGTCCCATTTATCACGGACATTAATTTCCACATCCCGCTGTTCAAGAAGGTATCTGGAAGAAAATGGAGAGCAAAGTTATAACTTCATCCAGCTACTCACTCAGTCACATTCTCCTCTTTCAAAAGATGTAACTTTGAGTTTATGCAGTAACTTCCAAAGGTATGACAAGATCTTGCATTCGACTTGGGGAGCTGTCAGCTATGGCTGAGGGGGCATCAGTCAAATCCTCAACCCAAAGAACGGCTGCAGCATGGCTTGGCAGCTGCCTTCAATCTTAAGTGGTGCACACGGGGAAAGAGAGGAATCAAACCCACCTCCTGCTGACCCCGACGAGGGCAGCAATCACAAAAGAAGCCTGAGCCCTTCAGCAGTACCTTCACATTCTCCAACAGTGCTCATAGCCTGGATGCTTATAAACAAGTGGCTGGACTCCCATCCTGCTTGTGGCTTTTCTTGCCACAAGTGATGACATCAGTGTCGCTCCAGACTGCTCTTAATTCCTGCCACTTCCTTGTCCTGCATAGTTAGGCTATATCAAATGCGGCCAACGCTCCCTCTTTGGCATCTCTAGAAACCAGCCTTTGCCTTGCACGCAAATCTCCTACACAGCCTGGCTCGTTATAGCCTGTCCCCAACTACTGCAACAACCATCGCTCCTAACCACATGTAAAAGTCCCTCTCAGCCTTCACAAAGATTCTCAAGCGGTTTTTTTTTTTTTTCTCCTCATCCACATCAGTCCCCTCTTTCACTCCCTCCATCTTTCCTGCCTCAGACCTCAGGTTCCTCTGGCCACGTTTGAAACCCCAAGTAACTCAGCTCCTTTCTACTCAGCCTCATGTGGTCAATTTGTCCCCTCTGCTTTGACAGCATTCCCAGACCGATCATTTCTCCACTATCGCTTCTATGCTGGTCATCTTAAACCTCTGCAAGGCCACCTGCAGGGCCCCTCCTTATACAGTAAACCTGCAATTTACTGCTTGCAATGAATGAATCTAACAGGAATACACAACCAATAACAATGTGCCCCAGACCTCATCTATCTGCCTATTTATCCTTCGTTAGCAAGCACCTTGAAACAGAGAGGCTCCTTCTGATTATCTGGGAAGATCCACACGCTGAGAGCTGGAAGAATCAAGTAGGATCAAGAGGTGAGGAGCATTCTTAGGCTCAAACCAGAAGATGCAGCAGAAAAGTCTGTCGTAAGCTTTGGGCCTTCGTGTTACAACATCCATTCACCCTGCAGACAAGCAGCCCATCTGACTCCTGATCTGAAATCACTGCAGCCAAATGAGCAAGGAGCCTTGACCTGAAGTCGGGCAGCCCGGCATTTCTCAGAGATACCACCACAGCCTACAGCACAAGGTGTCCAAATGTTTCCACGCTGATTACTTTCCAGAGATCTAGCTTCCTACCAACGCAAATACACTTTCCAACAGTAGAGAAACAGCAGGTGAAGGGAAGAGACTTTCGCACGGACATCTGCCACAGACACCATTCACACCTATGAAGCCTGATACTCAGGTGCCCGAGTTTTAAGAAACCAGGCAAACCTTACACAAACCTAAGAACACTAGCAAAGACTCGGCGCACACCCAGTTCCTTCGAGGGAAAAGCCAGGCACGTTTATTTATAAAGAGACAAACTCTGCTTTTCACACCTCAGTTACCTCCCGGCACGGCGGCTGCCCTAGAGAGACCCAAGGCCGCGAAGGGCTCACCGCCCCGGGGGAGGCCGGGCAGGGCTTCTGGGAAATACGACCGGCCGCAAGACCGTAAGGCGGCCCGGCTGCCCCCCGCCAGGCCCGGCCCCGCTTCCCCGGGCGGTTAGAGCGGTTAAAGGCAGCGGATCACCCGGGGGGACGCCGGGAGCCGCCCCCCGCCCCTCGGCCCCGGCCCGGCTCACCGCACGCGGCTCACGTCCCCCTTCTTGCAGCTGGTGAACAGGTCGCTGGTGTCCATGGCCGGGGCAGGCCGCGGGGCGGCGGCGCCGCATTGACGCGGAGAGCGGAGGGCAGCCGCAAGGGACCGGGCCGGGCCGGGCCGAGCCGGGGGAAGGGGCCGGAGGGGCAGCGGCGGCGGGACGGAAGCGGCGGCGGATGTAAACACGGCGGCGGGCGGGGCGGGGCGGGGCGGCGGGAGCGGAGCGGCCGCGCGGCCGAGCTGGCTTAGCGCTGCGACGCGCAGCGCCCCCCCGCGGCCCGGAGGAGCAACTGTGGCGGGGTGGGAGCGGAGCGGGCTGCTCCGGGACACGCGTGGAACTGGGGGTGCTGCTGCTCCGGGACACGTGAAGGGGGTGAAGGGGAGGGCTGCTCTGCAACACACCTGAGGGGGGACCTGGTCCAGAACGTGGGTGGGAGGGAGGTCTGGGCCACAGGCAGTTGCATGGGGTCCAGCTCTGGAGCAGGCGTGGGAGGGTGGGGAGCTGGCGGGGGCACCTGCCCTGGGACACGCATGGCCCGGGGGTGTGCACACATGCAGGGGCTCTGCTCGGGAACAGAGGCTTGTGCTAAGCCGCCCTAGCAGGGAACAGGGGTCCTGGGCTGGTCCTGCGGGGATGGGATGGGGTGGGGGGCACCCCACGGGGCCGGGACTGTCACAGCCCACAGCCCAGGCACCTGGCACGGCTCAGGGCTCCTGCATTAAGGAGAGCATTAAGGAGCGCTGTGTGGGGCAGGGGGGCGAGGCTGACCGCCCCATCCCAGCAAAGGGACCCCGGCCCACACCGCTTTAACAGAGACGGCAGACACGAATTCAAGCAGATGCAACCAAGCAAAGGACTCCACTCGGGTCAGTGTTCAGACACCCAGGAGGTGCGTTTTATTGCAAAGAAAACATAAACCACAACCCTGTCGCTTCCAGGGCCAGACACGAGTGTTTCTAAGTGTTCTCCGGCAGCGATGCCGAGCAGTGGCCAGGGCTTGCGGACAGTTTAGGTCCAGCAGGAACGAGGGTGTTGAGAGGAACGGCTGGGAGCCTGGTTGTCCGCCAAGATGAGCCAACGAGGCTCTCATCAGCCAGCACGGGTGAAGGTGCTTGTTGTCTCTGACTGTTGGAGCCGCCCCAAACCCTCGGTGAAGGAGAGAGGTGCTCCTGCGTGGCTACGAAGGTGGACGGGAGTAGACGAGCTGCTGACAGCAGTGGCTGCAGCGGGATCCTGCTGCGATGCTCTACGGTCAGACTGCAATAATCCATACGATAACGTACCTCCATTTCATGCTGCATCCTTTGCCCGGAGGGATCCTTAAGGTGGTATCTTGAACTGTATTCTCAACCTGCATTACATACACCACAGTTACCAGGTTGCTTCTCATTGTTTCTTTACACCCTACATACCACGAGGTGGTCTGTAGGATGCACAGTCCCAGCATGTGTTGGACTCCACATTATAGACACTGTTCTAGACATCTGGGCAACATCTGGGAGTAATCCGCAGCTTGGCCATCCCAGACCACATCTGGCCACCGTCCCACAGAGATGGAGAGCCACTCTGATCTTGGCCGTGCATCCAGCCGATGCCATTGCCAGCATTCCCCAGGGCGCAGAGCTCCTCACACCAGCACCTGATGCTCTCTCTGAAGAACCACCTCCATTTCAAGCCAGAGCCTCTGTTTTCTGGCTGTGCTCCCCAGGAGGAGAGGAGGCAAGTGGAGGAGAAAGCAGGGAGATGGAGCCGAGACCCTGTATTGCTACCCAGGGCCTCTAGACCGGTGACTCCAGGGAATGTCTCATCTCGTTGCTTTGCAGACGGGGATGTCCTCACACAAACCATCCCTTACGTGCCGGGTGCGAGCCCCTCTGCTCACAGGCGAGTCCAGCAGCCCCTCGTGAATGAAGCAGGTGACTGTCCTAGGCAAGTCACAGGAAATAAATACCCAGAGCTAAGAGGGGGCGAAAAGTCTTTTTTTTTTTTTTTTTTTTTTTTTTTAATTTTTCGTCTCCAACTCCCAGCAGCCACCAGGCGTCAGTGCGATCAAACGTTTGGCAGACAGGACTACAGTGAAGTCTGAGTAGGTGGAAAAGAGTTTTCCAGGAATCACTTTGTCTCCTGCATCTGCTCTGTCACCTGGCACACCGCTCTGAGAAGTCCAGCTTTGACAGTTTTTGTTAAAAAGAAGTTTAACTACATTAAGGTGATAGAAAAGCTTCCTGTTACAAATGCTAAGACAAAGTTTCTCTTCCTCTTTAAATCCTCCCTGTGCAGAGCTGGAAACCCAAGCACTGAACAACAGAGTAAGTGGGCTAGCAACAGCCTCTCTAGAGTGCTCCCCAGCCCGCAGGTCCCCGTAGATGACCCGTCTCTGCAAGGCTGGCGGGAGAGGGACAACAGTGCAATTGACTTACCAAGATCAGCCTAGTGCAAAAAAATGATACAGAGAACAAACAAATGGTAAAGGTATAAAAAGTACTACCAGACTAAAGTGAAATGCTATTAACCAGTAGATTTCTGGAGCTAAACTGAGATCATACAGCCAGGTGCACCCTGTCAGAGACAGCAGAAAATTGTTCTCAGCCTCGTGACGGCCACCCTTAGACGCTCTCAAGATCGTGCGGATGCTCCGGACGCAGAAGAGAGCTCTACAGTCTCTGGAAAACCTTCAGGCCGTAAGAAGCCAGAAGAGCAAATCAGGAGAACTTGCTAGCTTATTAATAAGCCTGCACAGCCCCCTTGGTTTCTTTAGAGTTTGAAGACTTTACATGAGATCAGCAGGTGCTGAGCCCAGCCAGAAGCATTGCTTTGTCAGCACCTTGTTGTTTCTCTGAATTAGTAAAGTGGAGAGAAAACAGGGCAGCCAAGCAGCTCCTAGCAAAGAAGTGCAACAAGGGAGTGTTTTGTGGGTGAACTGATTCACATCTGATTGGTGATGTTACCTTTTTAATAGCCAGTGGGCATTAAAAACGTATTTAATGAGGATTATTGGACTTAGAAACATTTATATGGTGAAACTGCCTAAAGGCCCCGGCCATGCCAGGCCCCGTTATGCTAAGTGCTATACAAACTCAAAGTTTAACTCCATGCTTTAATTAACTCACCATATCATAACAACAACTTGCATTTAATCCTGTGAGTCCCAAAGTGCCATCAGCACAGCCACTGAACTTGTGCCGTTTCACTGCACAGACCCATCAAACTCAGCAGGAGCCATCATCGAGGGGTGGTCGGAGAAGAGCCACATGCGGCTCTCCACATACATGGACTGTCCCCCATTATCCACTGCTGGGGCAGGAGAGGGAACTCCTCTGAGCACCTCTGCAACCCTACCAACAAGATATAAATGGAGCTGACGGTCACCATCTCCTACATAACACGGGGAAAGGTATGGAGGCAGGATAAAAACACTGAAAATTGGAATCTGGATAGGAAACGAAAGGCTATCACCTTTCTTGAATCCCTAATAGACTGTTATCAACGTGGTCCTACATCGAGGTGATCTGTGATTCAATTTGTATGCAAAGCGCTATGCAAAATGAAACAACAGACTCTTGTACCTTGACTTTAGGCACTCACATCAGGGATGAACATGCTAAAAATATCATACATAAAGGGATAGATTTACAGGCTCGGCATCAGGCTGCATATCTGGGGTCTTTCTGTACAAAGGTTCCCTTAAAGGCCAAATGCGAAGCTGCACCTTGCAGTAAGCACACATGCAGATCACCATAACAGAGAGGAATACTGTTGCCTCTGACCAAAGCAAGTCCCTCAATCCCTCGATGACAGAAGAAACAAGTGTTCTGGGATTTCAGGCTTGACAGTAGTTCTGAGTCTCAGTTTAGGCAGGGCTCAGAGAACAATTATGCATATTCACGTGCCTTTTATCACACCTCTTCAGGGAGCTGGAGCCTTAAAGCTGCCTGAGGCATGCCTGAGAAACGTTCATTGGGGAGCTCTTAGATCTGATTCTCATCTCATCTGAACTGGCTTTTATGCTTGCTTAAATGCAGTGATTTTAAAGACCGTTACCCTGATTTACACCTATGGGACATTAAACACTTCCCCCCCCTCAGGGCAGGATGCTGAAAAGGAAACAAAAGGACCAGAAAATTAGCTGAGTTTTTACTTTTCTCCCTGTTTAAAAAGTCTCACATAGTCTTTACATTTACCTCAAAAAGACCAACTGAAACCAAACTATCCTGGAAAATGGAACAGGAGTGCAGAAGGCTGCCGGTCTAAAACTGAGACTTAGGACAAGGGATACTTTGCTGCTCATTTCACAGGCTGTTGCGTGAAACAGGCAGGTAAATGTCCTTTTTGAGCAAATCTCCAACCTAAAGCAAATTTCCAGCTAAGATGCTGCACCATGGCACTGAATTCTCTGCAATCAGTCAAGTAAGGGTAAAGTGCTCAAACTTTGCAGACTCAGCTTGGAGCTGTGGAGCTGAAAAAGGGAGGGGGGCTGTTGGTGGTGTGAGGGGGGAAATGAGATGACAGCAGGATGTTTTCCCCAGATATAAATATCAGCCCATCTAATTAGCAGCTGAATGCTGCAGCAGTGAAGGAAAAAAAACCCACCACCACCTCTTTTCACAGGTGGAACGCAAACTCTGCCCAGGACATTGCCCGAGTCTTGGCTCCCCTCCATCCAGAATGCACAGGTTTTACTGCACCTGCAGGGAATTAACATGATCTCAAGGTCAGGATCTGGCTGCCATAGCTCCAGCTGGACTCCCAAAGTGAATTTACTCCCCAAAGCTGGACTCTTGGTGGCAGACTTAGCCTCACCGTCTTGCCTCTCAAGCCCAGCATCTCTCAGCCACTACCAGAGAGCTACAGTAAGTGCATTTAAAGGTGATGAAAGCATTGGTGCTACTGATAGGAATACACACAGAAACCTACACACCCACCCCTCCCGCTTCCCTCTGTTCAGCAATCCTCCTGGCTCCGAGCCTCAGATGCAGGCTCAGGACTTCTACTGGGAAAACTTGCCCAAAGACTTGACCTGTCCCAAGCCTTTAAGAAGTTCCTGAGAAGCCACCTGATCCCGTGGTCCATCAGTCAAGATAGGAGAGAGACAAGTGCATTTAAGGGGGTGGTTCCCTCCCTTCTTTTTCTAAAGATGCGTGTCTTCCTCAAACACATCCACATCCTCGCTCGCCTGCTTATTGATCAGGACATCCCAGCTGTCAGGGCCATTGATGGTGTTTCCACCGTTCACGCTTGGCTTCTTCTCCTGCATTTCTGACTGGCTGTCACTGGCCACATCCAAGGTGGGGTTGTCATGGCAGCCGTTCTCAACAAAGCGCAGCTCCTCGCCGTGCGACTGCAAAGGACGAGAGGAACACAAATGGAGACAAAGGGGGACAGGTCTTAATGCTGCTGAGAAGCACAATCAGACCAGGCTATAAAGGTCACCGAGGACTTTGCAGGATCAGTGGGAAAAGGTAAATTTACTCCTAGCCCAGCCCTCGCAGTGGAAACGAGCTGTCCTGAGCACAGCAAGAGAGAGGTTTGCACCTCTCTTACGCCTGAATGGGCTCCCTTGCTGCTCCAACAGTGTATGCAGCTATGTCCAGTAAGTGGACAGGGGAAAACAATCTCCCTCTTAACTTTCCAATCCCCTCCATCCCAAGGGCTAAGAGCCCAGCCACCTTCTCCACCTGTCCAGTGCTCACCATGTTCTTCATCTTGGGCAGGCGTCTCTGCCAGCAGTTGTATATGAGCCCCAATACAATGATGATGGCACAGATGGAGCCGATGATCACCAGTACCACAAAGAGTTTCCCATAATCGCTGCGTGCCTGGTTGGGGTGTGACTGGCAGCTTGTGGTGGTTGAGTAGTTCTGGATGCCAATCTGGAAGGAAGAAAGGGGTACACTAAATCCCCTGGCCTGCAGTCAGGTGGGATCCTGTTCAGACTTTCCAGCGTCCAAGTACAGGACCATCACTGTGGGCAGAGGAACTAAAAGCCAGGGTTGGGGAGTCAGGATGTACACTGTCTTACATGACTATAAGGCACATAACTAAATTTAACACTATCTTCCATGAAAGCTGACACGTCAGCAAATTACAGTAGGCACAATCTTGATTGCCTGCACAAGGATCACACCTACATGCAAGACAAGGAGGCTTTCATGGGAGAAACTGCCCAAAGTTAAGAGTTCCCAAGACAAACTATGGACCACTGATGGGTGCTGAGGCTTTGGTGAGAGTTTGACAGATAATGTAACCATAATAAATAGGCTTCCATTAAAGCTCTGGTCCCAAGAGGGCATAGTGGTCTTTCCGAGGTCTTTCCAAGGTCTTGAAAGTGGACAGCTGCCTGCTGATCCAAAAAGCTTAGGAATAGCTGCCCTAGAAATGGGCCCCCAATGGTTGTCAGCAAACAAAGCCCAACATCCATCCCAGTGACTTGGCAGATTTCAAACAGGTTACGTATCAATTTGATACCAAGTATGATGGGTGTAAGAGAATATCCTCCCTCCTCCTTCCAAGCTCGTGCTAGCACAAGGTCAGTGCACTGAGCGGTGTTTCATTACTGATAGAGCCAGAGAGCTGGAGGCAGGTGGCAAGGCTGCTCTGGTAGGATGCACGTTAACATAGGGTCACAGTTGCACAAAAGTCAAACCTTGCCCCAATGCAAATCCTTCTTTCTGGACAGTTCTAGCTGCTGATATTTCAGTCACACAATTTCTACAGGGTTGGCTTTTCACACTTTCTCTGGTGTAAGCCAATCAATACAGCACTGAGCATTTAATTTGCTTTGTCTAACTGCAACAGTTTGTTAGGTCAGGAAAAAACCTGAGAGCCAACAGCCAGCAAGGCAGTGGCCCAACTCTGCTGCTAAAGTCAGCAGAATTACTCCAGTAGTGTAAAAAACCCAAGCAGAATCAGGGCCTCAGTGCCTACATATCCCATAGGCCTAAGGGGCAAAGTCAGACAGGGGCCACGGGACTAATTTGCCCTCATCTCTACCCTCTTCCAAGCTGTCCAGGGTTAGAAGGGAATACGTGAGGGCTAGAGGCAGCTGGCAGTGGAGTCTGGCATCCATCGCCTCTGGTCCCCTGCCTGCCCTTGTGTAGGCAGTTGGCTAAAGGAGTGAAATGCAGACCCTGGGATTGCAGGAAGGTGTGTGAACGTGTCCCATCTAGTACAGGCACCTCTCCCACCTCCTTCAGCAAAGCCTCAACAGCCAATGTATGTAAATCAGCTGTAGGGTGAGCAGGGCCAAATCTGGGGCTCTGCAGCACCCGCATCGCCACAGGCAATAGTGTAGAAGGGATGAGACCAAGTATCCCAACAAAATGAATGTGTGAAAAGCAGCTTCACAACCAAGCCAGAAAAGCAGGGAGGGAATAACACCCAGTTACTCCCTTAATGGGAGCAGACATTTGATGGCCTGGCAACTACCAGAGAGGGGAGAAGGGTTTGCCAAGTGTCTGACTCATCTGTTTGCCTGCTGTGGGTTCAGCACTCGGTTAGACTGAAATATGGTCCTAGTTTTCAAGGTGCTTATTTTAATTGTATAACTAGTCTTAACAAATGGATGCAGGCAGACAGGCTCTTACCTCGGCTAAGCTCCTCTTAACATCCCCCAGTGCCATGAGAACATCTTTTGTAGGGATGACGCCTGTAAAGAAGGAGAGGGAGAGATCAGTGCTGCTCTCAGCTCAGGTTAGCTCAAGATGTACTCATCCCTGTGAAATCCCCAACAGAATGGAGGCAAGGGAATGCACATTTTTGTTCATTGGTACTTTAGGAGGCTGAAAGAATGCAAGAACCACAACCAAGGGTACCTCCAAATGTTCTTTAAAGGGGGGGAAAAAATCCAGGCACGTACTGATACCGGAGGCACCTAGGTGCCCTTCCCACAGCCACAGAAGCTCTGAGGATCTGTGTCTGCTCTGGGACAAGCAGCAACGCCCCAAAAGTCATGGAGGCAGGTGCCTACGCTGCCCGATCCAGCCTCCCTGTCCAGCACAACTTGATCCTGAGCCGCAGCACTCAAGATGATCCCAGAGCTCCATCCTCACCTATCACAACCTTTAGCAGGTGTGTTTTGCTCTGCAGGACACCCTGGCAAGGCGATGGGCCTGGCACAACAGCAGAGGCTGCAGGAGATGTGCTGTAGCAGCTCCACTCCCAGCAGGAGACAGCTTCAGCCAGGGAGCCACCAGCCCACACCGAGCCACCCCTTCCTGGCACCCTTCCCTAACAGCTCCCAGGGTGCTCTAAGCCAGGAGAACAGGAGCAGTCAGGGAGGATTTAGAGGCTGAGGCCCATTTCTCCCTTCATTTGCACAGCAGTAAAAAGAGGAACTGAACAAAAGCTTGATTAATCAGAGCAGAAAATACTTTGGTTCCTGAGGTTTCTAAACTCAGGGATATCTCCCAGCCTGGCTGTGCTTCTGGAGTTCAGACCTGTTTTCTTCTCCAGGAAGGGGGATGTCCCCTCTCATGATGGCATGAAGGTTTTAGTTTAGAAGACCAAATGCTCACCAAAGCCTTTTCACTGGCGCATGCTCCAGCCCAAGGGCTTGGGAGAGATGCAATGATTTAAGGCATCGATACAGCAAATACCACTTAAATGTTAGCTCTATTTTCCTATCACCGTGGGGCATTTTAGAATACTGTTGGGTTTTTTTCATACAGGCTGTAATGTCAACATTAGAGGCCTCCGTCACTGAGCAGGCAGCAGAAGCGGCACAGGAAAAGCACCCCCCCACCAAAGGGAATTAAAGAGATGGTAAAATGTTCCAGCCCAGCCCACCTTTCACTGCCAGCTTTTGTTTCTTTGGGGATGCAGGGGAGGCACCATCAGGACTGGCCCAGTTCAGACAAGACTTAAGAAGTGTTAGGTTAAGAAGTGAACTAAGAGCAGGCTGTCATGTCCTGCCATTGCAGTGGCCTGCCCATGGAGGAGAGTATATAAGCACCAGGATAAAGCTGATGGATGCTCAAGTGAAGGCAATCCAGGGAGGGAGCAAAGCAGGAGGCAAAGAGCAGAAGATGGAGCTTCGTGCAAGCAGTGAGGGACAAGCCAGAAGGCAGATGTGAAGTAAAATGGTTCTTATGTCCTTGGTCCCGCTCCATCCCTCAAGTCCAGTTAACACTGGGAACTAGTGGGATTGAAATGGACTGGAGAGCAAAAGCTCCTTCCAACATGGCTGAGCACCTCCATTTGAAAGCCCCTTAAATACACCCGCCCATCACGGGAGGGCTCCTTCTCCCAGCACTTACCCTGTTCCCCCGCCAGCGTCATTAGCAAGTGCTTGTCGTTCTCATTGGGTTTGCTCAGAGAGATCAGCCAGCGGTCCTGCGGTCCGTCCGCCTGTCTGGAGAAGGCATCCTCCACCAGTGCCAACAGCTGGGGACCCCTCTCCAGCCGAAACTCCTCCTGCCGCAGGAAAGGGACCTTGGTGAGCGCACGGAGAGAACAGGGCAGATGCAGCACTGCAGGGCCGGCACGGCTGCGTGGCTGAGACCCCTGAACCAGGCATGCCCAAAAGCCGGCAATGCCAAACCTGGTGCAACGCTCCCTGCACATCCCCAGCGCCCCAGGCTGGACCCACACGCATCTCCTGACACACCAACCCTCCTCCTCGGCTCCTGCGGCCGCCATACGCCCCGCAGCGTGCCGAGCCCAGCTCCCCCAGCGCACGGGGATCCTGAACCGACATTATCGTGCCAGGCGAGAAGGAAGCAGCCAGGCCCTTCCCCACGGCCAGCGCTGGGCCAGCGGGTGCCGCTCCGCCTGACGTGCTCCAGCCATCCCTGGGCAGGCTCCTTTGCCGCTTTCTCACTCCTGTGTTTCTATTCTTATCTCCGGTTGCCATGCCAACCTGAAGGCCACACAGATGATTAATAAAATGGAGAGCTCTTGTTGCCATGGCAATTCGAAGCGCTCAGGGCAGGCACAGGCCTGTGCTGAAAATGGCCTAATTGGAAAAGACACCGATGACTGGGGCCTGAATCACCAGGGCCTGCCAGTGCCTCGTCTCACCCGGTGACGGGTTTCGGCACGGGGAGGCGGGAGGAGCCGCGCCAGGACGCAGTGCCATGCCGCTCAGCCATGCCGCTCAGCTGCGGCACCGGCTCGCGGCCCCGCTGCCGGCCTGTGGGGGATGCGGAGGAAGGGGGAGCAGCTTAGCCCAAGAGCAGGAGGAGGGCAGGGGCGAGATGTTTGTGGTGACGGGGAACGCAGAGGTTGCAGAGCGCTGATACCGAGCACCGATATTTCTACGTGGTGGGGAAAAAGGGAGCTGTGAAGGAGCCTGAACACAGGTGAGCCGGGGTGGAGGTCACCTCCTGATGTGTAGCCAGGTACCATTGTCGGGTCAGATCCCACAGTCCTCACTTGGGCAAAATTCCCAGGTATATTGAGTGGGAGATGTGCCTGGAGAGAGACTGAAGTGACTGCCTTGGCCAGAGCCCATTAGAAAGATAAACGAGCTGCCAGCTTAACCCAGCAATACAGACATGCAGCAGGGAAAAGCCTGGCGCTATGAAGAATATTAAAGCTCAAGGTGCAACCCTCTGGAAGGGGCTAAGCATACGCCACGACCCTCGGCTTTTCAGTGGAACTCGGTACCACACCAGATCAGGGCATCAAAACATAGGAAATACGTGAGGAATCCCCATTCACACCGATTTAAACTACAGCACTCGCAACGCAGGTTCTCCCTCGCAACCCTGGAAATCCAAACACCATAGGGCTTGAATACGGAAACCGGAAAACAAAAGGGACAGGCAGAGGGTAGGTGAGTTGCCCAAACTGAGCAAATCACCATGGGTAGGAAACAAACTGCATCAACATCAGTGGAAAGAAGAGCTTGATTCCAGCTTCAGCCATGCAAAGTGGTAGTGGGAGGCAGGGAAGGAAGCGATGTTCACGTTAAATATGTATGTTGACAAGTGTCCCTTTGAATAAGGGGGAGGAGGGCACAAATCATTCGCTGGGAAATATGTTTTGAAACATGAAATCAAGTAGAAAAACAGTTCAGTCCTGCCTATCCCAGGGCACTGTCTTCTTCCAGCAAGGCAGAACCGAGGATTCAACAGTAAAGACACAATTTGGTCAAGAGACATTTGCACATCTGCTTTTCAGTTCTCACCCTTCCAATGGTTTAAACAACACAAGTGCAAGTGACCATAGGAAGGAAGCTACTACGCATTACAAAATTAACCAGCGTTTAAACTCCAGAGAGATGGCAGAAAGAGCAATGGGGAGTAGGACATGGAGGAAACAGGGCAGCAGGACTCTGGTTTTCAAGGACTGATTTTCTGAGTTGCAATTGTGAACTGTAGCAGAGATACTCAAAACCCTCCAAAGAGCAAACTGGTTTGCCTAAATCAGGAGGAAAGAGACTGACTTTTCATCTCCCATTAAAGCAGTCAGCATGCTTTATTGTGTATAGGAATTCCCCCATTTTCCCTGTCCCCAAAAGGTTCACCTTAAAAAAAAAAAAAAAAAAAACCACACCCAAAAAAAATCCCCAACAACTCGCCAGTAGTGAAAATAGGTCAGTGCCACAGAGCCACCCTGCAGTGACACAACCAGCCGGCTCTGCCCAGAGCAGGAGCCGCAGCGAGCGAGAGTGCAGACACACGAGGCCAGAACACGGTTCCCCGATGAAACATTTTGGTCTGGGGCTGTCAGGCTCGTAATCATTTCTTAGAATTATGAAAGGCACCTTGACCGCAGGCCTTTCACAACTGCTTTTAAAGTGCCTGATAAAAGGCCCAGCGGAGGTGAACGAGCCCTTCTAGCAGGGAACCACAAGGGGCTCTGGCCTCATGAATTAATTGCAGCTTTATGGGGATGGATGGACAGGCATTGGATTAGCAGAGCATGGCTGGTTAACACACCCAGATAACACACAAGATAGCGGGGTGGGGAGAAGAGGCACTTAAGGAAGATTTAGTGACAGCTGCTTGACACTGAACCGTTCACGCTGCAAATGGGGAGTCCCTATTCCTCTGAGCCATCAGAGGAACGTTACTATATCCTGGAAGGAGAGGAAGGAAAAGGCAGAGAGGGAAGGAGACTCACACCTCAGTCTTGCCACGTTTCCTACCAGTAAGGGGTGCGATGTTAAAAGCTCTCACGTCTCATGACAATCCAGGTACTGACTGGCACAGACTAGCAGCCAGGAGTTAGTCAAAATCCAATATGGGACTGACGTGCTAGACTTTAAGCAAAATCCTCTCTCTCCACCCACTCTTTTCCCATTTGGAGAACAGGAATATTTCTGTCCTCCTCCCCTTCTCTCCACAGCCTCTATAGGGACTTTGAGATTTAGTGCTTTTAAAATGTTTTGTAGTGAAAGCAGACAGCAAGAGCTGTGCCTGCCTCCACACCTCTAAGCACTATTCCCCCCATGCCATCAAATCTCTTTGCACTGACTTACACAGTCAATGTTATCCGACATATTCAGGATGATGTAGTTTTTCCCCGCAAGGTTGCTCCAGTCTTTGCAGATCACCTGGAGAGACAAGACATAAAGACAGCTGGGTTTGGGTAGCAAAAGCAGCTCTCCTGCTGAAAGCACGGGCGACACAAGGGACTGGAGCAAGGGGCTGTGCCATACCCCAGAGAAACACTTCTCAAAGGAAGTAACTGTCCTCTAACTCTCTGCACTAAGGAGGAAACGCTATTTCAGTGCTAGCACATGGGGCAGGGACAAGGTATTGTGCCAGCTTGCCACAGCCCAGCTTACCTTCCACCTGTATCGAGACTCCAGGAGGACTCAGGTACTCAGTGGGAAGCTCTCTAGCCTGCAGCCTTGCCCTGTAAGTGATCAGCACTTAACGCAACACAAAACCTAACCAGGAGCCTCTGTGGTCCTTAAACAAACTGGTGAGACAGGGCAGCACTTTGCAGGCAGGGTTGGACACACAGAGGGACTAAGTCACTTGCTCAGGGTCCTGAGTACCACAAGGCAGAAAGCAAAATTAAGCGCTTTCCCTGGTACTTTCTCACCAGCCAGCTCCTGCTACCTATCTTCCCTCAACCAGCTGCCAGTTTGCTGGATTCAGGAACTGCAGTTCACCTCACACTTCCTCTCCCACGGGCTCTCCTAGACTAACATCCTCACAGATCTCTGTACCCTGCTCCACCTGCTCTGCATCTGGTCCCTGCAGGCAGCAGCAGCAAAAATAGCATTTCCTTCTCACTCCCTTTCCAGAAATCCTTGGGGCCATTTTTGTCCTGACACTTCCAATAATGCAGGCTGAGGAAACAAGGAGCTTTTGCTGCTGTGCATGCCCCAGAGAGAAGGTGTTTATTAGAAGCAGGATTTTGTGCAGCAGTTTGCTGGGGAAGATGTTAGGGGGCAGGGCTTTCACCAAGGATGATGGACACTCTTAAGAAGTGCTGTAAAAAACATCCCCCAAAATTCAGTTTTGGCTGGGTGAACAGAAGAAGCTACTTCCACCAGTCAGACTTCAGGACACGGGCAAGGTTAAGGGGTTAAACACCCCCCCAGAGAGAAGTACCCAAATATCTCCATTGCAACCTCCCATCCACTCCCTGCTCCCAGCTCTACCTGTGCCGAGTCCCAAGGCAGCTCTGTTGGCAGCATGGCCACGCGGGCGTCCCCAGCCTGCGGTGACAAGCTCCTCTCTGCGGCCACGGTCTCAGTGGCTGACTCGGTGTCATTCCAAATGGGATCCAGCGCAGGCTCGTCAGCCCTGTCCCATGGAGACGCAGAAGCGGGGTGCTGCTCACTGCCAGAAAGAGTCTGGGTGCCTGGGGAGCTGCCTTCAGGAGAGGGTGTCCCCACAGGCGTTTCCATGGTCAGCTCCATTTCAGTTAGCACTGTGGGCTCCAGCATCTCCCACCCCACCGTGGTCTCCGAGACCTCCTCTCTGGCTGAATGCTCTTCCCCACCAGCCTCCACCGTGGTCTCTGCAAGCTCTGCTCTTGTGGTAGTCAGAGTCAGCTCCGAGTCTGCTCCCCCAACAGCCCATGTGTCCCCAGCTGTCACCTCAAAGGGCTCTTCTGAAGTACTGGGAGACCTCGCTGCAGTAGTAGTAGAAAAAATAGAGGACACAGGCAGAAGACCTGGTCCCATGCTGCTCCCAAGGTCTAAGCCTGGAGGAACAGAGTCCTCCTCTTGCCCTCCTACGGCTGCCTCAGTCACAACACCTGGCCTGGCAGAGGCTGTGGAAAACAGAAGGGAGAAGGAGTCCTCTTGGCCCACTGGTTCAGAAGATGTAACCTCTGGCCCAGAGGTCTGGAGGCTCTCCACTCCTCCTCTTGAGTGGTCTATAGGGAGCAACCCCTCCTCTTCCTCCAGCGTGCTGGAGAAAGGCGTGTGCAAGTCAGGCTCAACAAATTCTGCTGGCGGCTGGACGGTGGCTGTTCCCCAGTTGTCTTTCACCTGTGTCCCATTCCCTTTCAGCAGGGCCTTCTGAGATGCAGCAGGAAAGCTGTAATCTAAAAAGAGATCCAGAAGACACGTCACATCCCAAGTAACCATGAATTCTGAAAGGCAGAGAGCTGGCCCCATTATATGTGTCTAGCCACAGATGGGGTCAAATGGTGGAGATCCTCTAAGAGCAGGTAGCCTGCCACTGAAAAGAACAACCCCATCTGACAAGCGCAGTGCAACCTTCTGCACTTCCCCAGCTCCTTGTTCCATCCCAGCGATCCCACTTTCCCTAGGGATAATTCACATGTTCATTCTCCCCACTCCTTCCTGTCCTGAAGGTGTTTTCACAGACTCGCTAGCCAGGAAATCTGCAAATAACAGCTTTGATACCTGGCATCTCCAAGGTGACGTTATGAGTGTTAAGAATTAAGCTGGGACCCAGGGATTAGTTTCACATGGGATTCAGAAAGATACTGGGTGGTAGCAGCAGTCAGACACAGCTAAATGGGAAATACCAGGGAAGAGAAACAACAGCCCAGCAAACCAAATCCTACTCCCTGGCACGCCCAAGTAATACCACCAAAACCTGAATCAGCCTGGGCATCTTTGAAATGCAGAACTTCAGCTTGTACAGTATTTCACAGCAGAAAAGTCATCCCACAAACATCTGCATTATGAGTTTTCCATCTCATTAAAGAACAGTTTTGCTGCAGGGGAACAGAAGCCAGAAACAGGAGCCAAATCTAACTTCCCTCCCTCCAGCTTCAGCCCCTGGTTGTTCTGTGGCTCTGACCATGAATGCATGTGATGTTGCTAGACAAATGTAGATGCTGAAGGAGAAAGATGCACCTCACAAATGTAAGGTCAGAGCAGGCAGTGGCTTCTTCTGGAAGCCCAGTAAGGAGCTGGGATCCCAGGATAAGGAGAGTATCTGTAATATCAGACACATTAAGCTCAGAGTGGCAGGCATAAATCCAGCAGGCATAAATCAACCTTCATCTGTCTTGAGAAATTGCCTGTACCCAAGGAGCTCCGTTTCAGGAGTTTCAGGAGCTCATCCCCAAGATGAGCACAGCACATATTCTAACTGAGAAAGGGAAGGATCCCTCCACAGCCAGAAACTAGAACCCTACTGTTATTAAGTGACTGTCTGAAATCCCCAAGGCCCCCCATCTCCCCTCCTGCCTGCCAAAGCAGATGCTCCAGTGCGCACAGTGGCAGCAGCTGTCTGGATGCCTTACAGAGATCTGCACAAGGCACCTCCATGCATCCCTGACTCCAATCCATCGCTTGCTGCTGCCGGAGTGGGTGCCAGCTCCCAGGCAGGGAGGGCCATGTCAGCAAACACATCCATTGCCTTGGATATTCCCTGGCAACCAGGACTGCCCATGCTGCTCCTGCATGCTCCTCCCCATCCCTCTGGAGCAGAGAACCACGCTGCTCCCTCCACCCTCAGCAGGAGGTGCAAAGATGCTCCTGTTCAGCTGGCAAGTAGCTTCCCTAATCCACAGCTCATTCCCTTCGTGCTGTCAGCAGCTCCCTCCAGATACTGCCCAAAGATGAGCGTGATCCAGCTGCTGACCCTCAGGGTCATGATGTGGTGACTGTCTCCCAGTTGTGGCTGCAAACAGGCCACCGAGATCTACTGACCACCGCAGGCAGAAGCAATGTCTGCTTTGCCGCTGCGTTTCAATAGAGAGCACCCATCCTGACTGAGACTCTACCCAAAGACCCTGAGGATTGAAAGATTACTGCTACCCAACAGCCTACCTGGTGATGCTCCCTCAGAGGCCAAGGAGGCTGGTAAGAACAATCAGCAGCAGCACAGACAAACAAAAACCATCTCCCCTCTGCTGCCTGGCACTGGTCTTCCCAAAGGCCCTTACCAACAGCTACACGTCCCAGTGTCTGCAGCCACAGCCACTGCCTTGCTAGACGGATGGTGGTTAACCGCAGGAACAGCCACAGACCACGGGATTGAGGACATCAGGTTGGGACCCTCTTCAGACAGATGGTGAAGGTCTAGTGCATCTCCCAGGGTTCTGCTGCTCCTCCTGCTGCAGGGATACTCAGGGTTTGCACAAAAACTCTAACCTCAGCAGGAACCCTGCCTGCACTGACGTGCTATGGGTGAAAAGTGAGGGGTTTGCCCCTTAAAACAAGGCCCTGTCAGATGAGATGTTATTCTCAAGGAGCAGTGATCCAATCTGCCATCTCCTTTGCCTAAAGACACTCTCAGCTATTCGACTCCTCTGCACCTCCTCTCTTCCCCGCCTCTCTTCCCACTTGGAGGAGAGCAAGAACTGGCAGATGGGCACAGCAGAAAAACAAACCGGGAAAAAGCAGCATGAGGTTTGCCCCATGGGAGCTAGAAATGCTCCTGGCCTGCCAGCTCTCCTTTGAGCTCACTCATTCGACCTTTCCTTCAGGTGCTCTGTCATGGCTTAGCTAGATCCCGTGGGGGAAAGCCCCACATGGTGCAGCCATGCCGCCTCTCCACCAACAAGATGTAAGGATGCCGGAGGGACTGCCGCCTCTGCCATCTCTCCAGGGCGATGGAAGCTCAGGGAGAACCCATCCCACTCTCTCCCAGCAGGCTTCTGTCTTACAAGGCAGCCAAAGACTGAAACCTGAGCTGCTTCTCTGGGCCAACAAATCAACAAGGCAGAAGCAGACACAGGAACCCCCACACTCACTGCTAATTGAGTTAACATCCCCACTCGCCACCAGGCTCTCCACTACCTTGCATGCTAAGCTGGGAGCATCCTTCTCCTGTCTGGTTCATAAGACCCCACTGATTACAACGTCACCTCCCCTCAAGTCTTGCGAGGGCTGTTATTCAGATTTGCATGGAGAACAATGAAACTCGAGCCCGTTTTGGTCAGAATTGTGCTGGTTTGTGCTCCTTAAAACAAGGAGCCCTCCGTACAACCCACTTCCCAAAGGGGTTCAATCACTCTCCAGGTTCAGAGGTTCAGGGATGGTGAGTCAATCCTTCCTGCCAGACTTTCCAGCTAGACACTTAGTTCCTGTCTGGAATCACCTCCTACTGTCTCACTACCAAGGGTGTCTGTCCACTTCTCCAGATATGAGTGTCTCTAAGGCACTCATATTTTCTTTTAGTTTACATTCCTCTTCTATGATTTGAAGGACTTTTTGTACCCTGTCCATCTCCCTGGTATGATCCCAGCCACTAAGCTGGTCCCAGCATCTTCTTCCCAAGGCTCCTTCCAGACAAGCTGGTTTCTGTCACTCATCTGTGTAATGCAGAGCTAAGAGCTTCCCCACTAGAAGAGTCTTCTCAGCACTTCCCTTGATTCCCCTTCCCCCCAGCCCTAAGGGGACTCAAAGAGTATCTCCCATTCTTAGCAGCTCCTTCCAACATTCAGCTAGCCGTTCCCCTTCAGCAAGCGGTCTCCTAGACCCTGCAACCCACTGGCCCACCTGGTTGTCCTCTACCCTCAGGAGACCCTTCTACACCTGGCTCCCATGCCCTGGGCACATGGAAGTGCACCCTCCCACCTACCTATGCCAGTGCTGTCCACTCCCATCCCCACCAGCTTTTGTGGAAAGAAACAGCAACCAAGGAACAGGGAACCAGGCAGACTCAGGTGACCTGTGCTCCGGCTGCAGAAGTGGGGCAGAGTCTTCTGTTAAAGGAGATAGGTATTATGGAGCTGGCTACAATGCCAGATTCATCAGGCTCATTTGTCAGCTCATCTAATTTCAGCGAGGAAGCAGAGCACTGCCGAAGAGAAGGGTGCCTGAGGAGGGAGGAGGTAGTAACGGCACGTATCACCAGCTCCTTCCCTGCCAGGGTCTGCTTTGTAAGTCTCCCACCAAGATCAGCTGTAGGTTGGAGCACAAGAGGACCTTGTGACCACAGGCAGAGGTTGCACGTGCCACGTACCCCTTCCAGCCACAAACAAGAGCAGCGAAGCCACGATGGAGCCAGCCTGATCACAGAGCGGGACAGCTCAGGGGAACTGCCTGCTGGAGCCACAAAACTGTCTCAGCATCTCTGACCTAGCAGGGATAGACCTGATGAGTGTAGCAGGCAGCCACAGCTCCACGTCATATTCTCTCCCAGAGCTTCTCAGTCACACCATCCCCTTGGGAGTCTGGTTCACCGATATGAAATTCCACTCCTCCACCTCACCTCCTTGCCACCACATCCTTAGCTACACCCTTTAATGCTTTCCATCAGTAGCGATATTATTCACATTGCAGCATCCAGCTGTCTTCGTCTCCCCCAACCCTCCTCCAGCTTTTCTCTTCCAAGCTCTTGCAAGGACCCTCAGGCACTATTTTCTAAAGAAACGATCTTGCACAGCCCCCCTGCCACTCCAAGTCCTGCCCTTTGCATCTCCCAGCAGACCTAGGTCTGGCTCCCACAGATTCATTTCCTTCGCCTGGGGAGACGATTTGCCCCGGGAGAGGTGAACATGAGCTCCAAACCTCTGCAAGGGCCACCGTTCAGGCAATGTCCTGCTTCCTCTGCAATCAATACCAAAACTTCCCTGACACCAGATGGGCCAACACCTGGCACTGTGCCAAAGCAGGATTCCCCCCGCCAGACGTTTAATTCATTACATTTCTGCTCCTCCTTCATTCAGAAGAGCTGGTCTCAGCTATTGCCCTACAAGGTTCCCTACCCTGTATTTGCCACTATGAGCTGTTTAAAGCAACTGTGACAGCTCAGAAAAAGGGTGACCCTCACTGTTTTTAGTACACATAACCTGACCATAAGGTCTTTATGGGATTAAACTAGAAGATCATGTTAACCAGTGATTGAATTACTGATAACGAGAAGGCACTGTAATAAAGACAAGAACACTCCTGGGCTCCCACCGCCAGACCGCAGCCGGACAGCACCATTCACACTAAAGCACCTGCCAGCTTCGAGAACTACAAGGTGCGCTCTACTCGCTGCTTAAAATGCAGCCAGGTCTGAGGTGGCATCTGCTCGCCGTTTTGCAGTATAGAGCAGCCAGGCTTACTGCAAAAAGGCATACTCCAGCCGATTGAAACTGCAGGGGGATTTCAAAGAGGCAAAATGCAATTACTCGTGCTGGAATTGAGCCAGTTGGGGCTAATATCCTAATCTTCCAGAAGAGCTAGGAGAAGTTACTATCTGCGACTCCAAGACCGGTCCACATACACAAAAGGGATCATAGTTAAAAGAGAGACCCAGGGTAGCAAAGGGTCTCATTATGCTTGGAATTTGCTTCAGGTAGACACTGGGCACCAAGTGCTATAGCTCTTCCCAAATAGCCCCATGCCTTTTTCCTGCTCCGTACACGAGAATAAGCCACCCTCACCCCAACACAGAGTCAGGCAGGGATAGCTGCACCAGAATAACACTATGCACAGAGAAACCCTCTTTGTCACAGGTCAGCCTTTGCCGGCACTGTCTTGGCTGAGACACCTTGTCCCAAGATAGATCACCTAACGTGTCAGTGTACACTAAACCAGGGCGTAAACACGAGGCATCCCAGGAGCTGAGCTCAGGCAGGGGGCTGCTCAGCGCTAAGCTTCTTATGCAGACAGTCTTTACCAGGTGCTTCATTTCATTAATGCTCGGGTTGAAGATGGTATTAAGAACTGCAGATTTGCTGTCAGTCTGGATGAAGAGGCCGATTTCCGTAAGGCTGAGAGATACTGAGATCTCTCTGGCCAGAGGCAAGTAATTCATCACAGAAGGAAGTGAATCTCACAATCAGAGAAGAGTTGGGAACAGAAGATATTTTATCCCATTAGCTGGTCAGAAAACTTACTTTTCTTTGAATACAGTCCTTCTAACTTGTCTGTCCTGCTATCCTTCATTCTAGCTCTCCTAGAAATCCTTTCTGCTAATTACTATGAATAATTAAAAGATTACACCCCCCCCCCCCCCCAAGTGCCACATGCCATCCTAGTGAATCACCAACCTAGAAGACTAGATTTGATAGCTCCCAGCGCAGTCATGCCTTGGTCTTCAAAGGCACAACCTTGGAGCTAGAAGAGCAGACCCTGGCTGTAATGAAGCGAGCTTCACACCAGCCCGCCGTCAGGCTGGAAGATGTGGTGATGCACGCCAATCCTTGGAGGCTCAGCTGTTGGGCGAGGGAGGAGAGGGACTAAGTGCCTTCACTCACCAGACGTTCACAAGTCTTGCATCAGTTTTTGGGAGCCTGCGCTTCCCAGCAATTAACGATTAGGCTGACTCAACCTAGAGCCTTCACCGGACGGGAAGCATGCGGGGCACTGTGTTCTGACTGAGCCAAAGGAGAACACTGAGATGTGCAAACCAGGGAGCACTCCAGGATGGATATGCCACCATATAACTCTTTCACTAAAGATCAGGGACTCAAAGGGACCTGCAGCCTTAATGACTCCCATCTTCTAGCCCGAAGGCTAGAAGAGATGTTGCATCTGTTGCCCAGGAAATCCAGTGTGACAGTAGGAAACGTGGGGGATTGGAAGCCTCCAGGCAAAACAAGATAGGGAGGGTGGGAAGAAGGGAAAGGAGGACAAAAAGGGCCAGATGTGAGTCCTTGCAGGTCCACTCTTATCTTCAGGGTTGATATGTGGCTCAGGCCAATTTGATACCAAACATGAAACAAAGCAGCCAAATGCAAACTACAACCTGAGAAGCTTCTGGGTTCCCTGGAAGCCTGAAGGCAGTGGGATACAGAAGTAACAGCTTCACAGCTCCACTGACTCGCCTCTCGGCTGAGGTATGAGTCACGCGCTGCTTCTTTCCATAAGGATATGGCACCCGCATTCCCACCAGACCTAATCCATCTCTTCCAGATGCAGCTCCACTGGGTCACAGCTGTGCACGGGTTAGCACACATGCAAGCGTGCACTTCTACGCACACTCAGACAGAATGAGACAAATCTCAGGGTCCTTCCACAGGCTGGCACTCACTGATGTCAATACAGATTTACTGTTCCGTAGCATAAATCAGCAAAAGCACATTATTCAGGAGAATCAGAGCCCCAGGCTGAGCTGTGCTCTGCCAGCGGGGGTTTGTTCTCACTTTCTAATGGACTAACAGGTGGCCCTAGATGCCCCATGCTTTCCAGAAATATTTTTTAAAGGATGTTCGAGTGCACTTAAAAAAAAGGAGCACCAGCTGCAGGTTGTTATTACTTTTTATCTCTTGCAGCCTCAAAGTCGCACAAAGGCAGAGGATTCTCCCCACACAGACATCAGAAGGACATTAAAAAAAAAAAAAAAAAAAAAGAGAGATGACTAATACAGTTTTGAAATCGCAAGAGGTCTGGCCTATCTGCAACAAGACCACCAATTCCAGGACCAATATCTTTACACCAAACACAGAAAGAAGCCAGCACAGGTCTCTCTTCATAGCAGGGAATTTTCTCTCTCCAGTAGTATAACCACCCTGCTTTATGCCTTGATTGATACAGGGTCTGAAATCTGTGCCTGGGACAGAGCTACCAACTATGCCGGGATAAACTTCACTGTTGTTCGGAGAGAAATCCCACATAAGGAAAACTTATACCATAAACCTTTTTTTTTTTCTTAAACAGCAGCTGTTTGAAAGCGTTTAATGGATTTATACGTTGAAAATTACCTAACAGATGTCATCACACAGTTCCACAAGGTATCACATGGCATCTATCACACACGCAGCACGTAAGATCCGGTGGTTGTAGGCACCTCTCATGCACAGGCTTTGCATGACAGGAGAAGGCTGCCCAATTTAGGGATGCTATTACAATATCCTTTATTGTAAAATGACACACAGCAGGTTTCTAATTAAATTTTAAGTAGAAATGGGCTCCCAGCTCTTGAATAATTCAAACTGTTCTATTAACCAAGGTTCTGAAATGCCACCGAGACATGAGCTCTGGACACAGCAACGGCCAGGGAAAAAAAAAAAGCACTTGGAAGCACAGAAGTGGTTAGCTGGGCACTGGATAGGGCAGGGTACGCGTAAAGGACAGCTGAAAGAGCACATCTGTTCATGAAGGAAAGCACTGCAGGCAAGAACGGAAGGAGAGAGGAGCGCGTTCTGCATATAAATGGGGCGAGGCACGTGCAAGAGGCGAGGCTGGGTTTGGTACCCAGCGCATCTCGCTCTCAATGCACAAGCACACGCTGTTCTCCAAGTCACGTCCAGATCTGTGAGTACACGCAGGTGCCTGCTGGCACACAAATAAAAGCGCCGCTGAGCACGCTGCCAGCGCGCGAGAGCGGCTAAGGCAGAGCGTGTCCCAAGGATGCGCTGGTAGGAACAGGCACCATCCACCCCCAGCATCTCCACAGCTTCCCCACGGCCAGGCCTGCAAGTGCCCCGGGGGCCACGGGAGCCGCAGGGCAGCAAGAGCACGGCCAGATGAGTTTAGCAGCGACGTTAGTGAACAAAGGGCGGTGGAGACCTCGGCTGGGATGGCCCTTGCCCCGCACAGCGTGCGCTGTAGCCCAGAGGGCAGCCCGAGCCGTAGCACTGCGGCAGCCCTCAGCCCTGTGTGAGCACAGGTCTTTTTTAAGGTCACAGAAATAGGAGTGAAGATAAAACAAGACTTGTGCTTTCTAATTGCAGACCTCAGTCAGACCTGCTGAGAGGGAGGCAGCGATACCGGATAAGGGAGGAGGGAAAAGGCTGAAGCCTGGCTCCTGGGTTACACTTAATACATGCCCCACATGACACTTAAGAGCAGGAGCATGTGAAATAATCTCCTAAGCTACTGGAAACACTGCAACGCTCCTCCTCTTCCCCCCGTCCCTCTCCCTGAGAGCATCTCGAAGCCAACGAGGGGCTCAGGGGAGACCACTGAGGAGACTCGATGTTCTCAGAAAATACTCCACAGAGGAAAGCAAGCTCAAACGCTAACAAAACTCATTTTGGCCATGACTCCCCAGGAAGCAGGCAGGACAGGGTAGGCAACAGGACAGCTGCCCAAGGGAGAAAATCTGCTGTCTTCTCTTGGGCGAAATCGCCACTGAAGTCACAGAGTGAGGAATCCAGAATTTGGCCCATGGAACCCAGCTTTGACTCAAACCCCAAGATGGCCTTGATCTCTGAGCTGGGGTCTTGAGACCTTTAGGTTGTGCTTCAGTGACAGCCACAGACAGAAGGGAGAGAGAAGAGAGCATAAAAGGGGGAAGGAGAGAGAGAAAGAAGGGCATGAGGCAATGGGAAACTAGGTGGAGGCAATACCTTTCCCAGCTCATAGCAGCTCAGGAATAAAGGCTCAGCTGTAACTTGGTTTCTAAAGCCTGTGCTTGCTCAGGGTTCACTGGGGACACATCAGGCACTGAGGTGAGAAACCAGAGCTGACGTTTAATCTCAGGCCCTCTTAGTGAGAGTTAGGTCAAAGCAGGAAGACAGATCCCTACATCCTTCCACCTCCCCAGAGTCCCTGCAGAGCGGGGAGGAAGAATGGGGTAAAAATAACCTACCTGTTGCCGGTCCCAGGTCCAGGCTGGAGTCGTTGAGCTCTCCCCCATCTTCCCAGAAGTACTGCGGGGGCTGTAAGATCTTGGACTCCTCATTCTCCTCGCTGGCAAAGCCCGATCCCGGGGCAGCATGGAGAGAGCCAGGGGCAAGATCAGGCTCTGCAGCCTCCGGGCTGGTTTGCTCGTGGGAATTCATGGCCTCCAGGTGCGACATCATGGCAAACTCCAGCAGGGAAGTTGACGTGAGGCCATCGGCGGTTGGCTCCTCCGAGGAAGCAAGGCAGAGACACAAGGTCCCTGTATAATGACAGTAAACCCGTATCAGAGATAGGACTGACACCCACTGGGCTTGTCTTCTCCTTACAGCCTGCTCCTGCCCAACCAACCTGCTGTGCACGCCTGCCTTCGGGGCAACCTGCCCCTCAGACCGGCTGTGCTCTCAGCTGAGGAGGAAAATCAGGGTATTTTGGGAAACACCCACAACCATGCAGAGGAGCATTCACACCCAGGAGGAGTTGGTGGCAAGCAGCCACCCAGCCTGGGGCACCTCGCTTCAATGGGGCAGTGATGGTTCACCCTCGCTGAGGTTTTTTGCCTCTTGGAAAGGATGGGGTGCCTTGTTAATCACCCACCCTGGAGAGGAGGTGGAACGCCTCATACTTAAGCCATGAAATTCTGGCCCTGTGAAGTCAACGGCAGTTTCCTATCTGACTGTCACCCAGGCTCCTGATCTGCAGCCCTATTATATGCAGGGGGACCAATTTAAACCAAAATTATTTACATCACCAATATTAATCATGTTTTAAATCAGCAGGCTGGAAATCTATTTTTAAGTCATTGATTTGAACTTCATTTTGCATTCACATTTTTCGTTTTCATAAGGAAGGGCTGACTGTCACAGGTAAGAATTAAAATGTACCAACAGCAAACATGGACCTAACGCTAAGCAGGGAGGCAGGTTGCATTTTACACTTTTCTTTCAACAATTACACCCTTGTTATTCCCATTTTATCTATTAGAAGGTTTGACTGACACTTCTTGATTCCTCGATGAGACTTTTAATTGTGATTTGTGTCAAGGTACATTCACATGCATACTGAACTTCAATCAAAATGCAAGAAAACAGCACCTGGAACTTGGCTTTATTCAACCGATAAATACCATGATAAATATGGAGACATAAGGAAAAAATGAGATTACCAAAACATGTTTTACATTTAAAACAGTTTTGTTAAGCAAGCAAAGTAACTAATTTGGGTGAACTGAACCAACTGCTTCCTAGCCCTCTGTTCTTCAGCACATTAAAACTAGAAGATCTCATCCTCACAGCTGATTTTTATTCATAGATTAGAAGAAAAAAGGACAAGTTTTCCCGCTTTCTCAGCTCAGTTTCTCAATTCTTAATGAACTAGTCACTGAACTGAACTAATTGAATAAGCTGAAATGAAGACTAATTTGGTATTTTTCTTTGATAACTTATTTTCTAGACAAGAGAAATGCAGCAGATCTAATCCATCTGGACTCCAGTAAAATACCTGACACAGTGCCTCATGCAGAATTACAAGAGAGGCAAGAAAAGACACCGATTAGCAGGAAAACTGTAAGGCAATTGTAAGGCACTGGCTATACGAAAAATGACAGAGGCTTGCGCTGGAGGAAGGCTATTAGTGGAATTCCTCAAGGTCTGTCCTTGGATGTGCTGTTCTTTAACATCTTCCTAAGTGACCTTGGAACAAAAATTAGGAACATGATAATGAAATTAGCCAAGGACACAAAGCAAGGAGACATCCTCACTGCACAGAAAGACTGTAGGTACAGCTAGGTGATCTTGAGAATGGAAATAACAAAGATTATGAAAAGAAATAGTACAAAGTGATAAGTCACCACCTTGAGAACTAGCACCAAACATTTCTGATATAAGATAGGAAACCATCCATTAGAAATGTCTTAAGAGGAGAAATTCCTGTATTAGAAACAGCGCTGAGATATCACTGGAATGCAGATGTGAAAATGCTTGCACAGTCCTGAAGTATTAGAAATAGAGAGATTTTACAAAGCACTGCTGAGACATCACCTGGATGCTGCACGCAGACCTGCATACACGTGGCCTGAAACGATTTAAGCAGAGCTGAACTGCCTTCAGGCAAGGGCACAGGCTAGGCAACCTCCCAAGGTTCCTTCCCACCACGATGTCCTACGACTCCATGTCCCAGAAGGACAAATTCAAATCAGGGCAAGTGCCAAGATGAGCTGTGGAGCAACGGCAGATGGGTCGGCCCTGGTGCTTTCACTGCAAACATTGACTTGTTAGCACAAAAAGTCTGGGAGTTGCTGCTCGCTTGCCAGGCTGATTACCAAACCTGTCCTGGGAACGCTGGATGCCAGAAATGCATTTCTCAAGCCTTCTGCCCGCTCTGACCCCCTCCACCTTCCTCCACTATTCTCTGAACTGAGCAAAATCCAATATTGGTTACTCTTTCCCATATACGCTTGGGCCAGGCTTCAGCACTTCTCAATCTCATTTATTTTGTTCTATTGATCCAAGGCAAGATCGGCTGAGGCCAGCGCAGCAACAAAAAGGGAGCAGCAACAAAGGCAGAGTTATCAAAAGGGAAGGAAGCTACTGCAGCATCACGGAGCCAACCAAAGCACCTCTGGGCATCCCTGGGGACGGGCCGGCTCCCTGTCAGCTGTGCACACACAGTGAAGTCCGCGGCTGGAAATGAGAATTTGCACGTCTCTTGTGCACGAGCACGGATCCGGAGAGACCTGGCCAGGCCAGCCCCCGTGCCGATTCAGTGGTGCTCACCAGGCTCCAACACGATGGTGCCTAGACTGGGCTTCCCCAGGCTGACACGAGACACCTGCATCAGTAATGGAGAGCACTGCCGAGCCCCGTGCAGCCCAGCGGAGAGAGCACTTGTCTTGAGGAGCTTACAGCTTAAGCAAACATGACAGAGAGCAGCGAGGGGGAGAAAGGGAACATTATTCTCAAAGTTATCCAGAAAAAGGGAGCAGAAGGATGGGGAGAGACCACGGCAGGTCCAAGGCCACATGGAAAATTTGGTGTAGTTGGGACTGCAACTGACTGCTTGGATCCTACGTCAGCTCTTTATCCACCCCAACGCCTGTTTCCCGACTCCCATTAGCAGAGACGTGGCTGATGTGGCGTCTTGGCTTTCCAGCCACGCTACAATACACATCCTGGGTCTCCCAGCCAGCTAGGCAAAGCCTCAAAACGTAGCTCTGCGCCAGCTCCAAAGACTGGCCCAAGCCTCTCTGTTTCCACCGGCTACGCCCCATTTGGGCTGTCTCCTGAGCTCAGCCACAGCCCGTCCCACCAGTTCTACATCTCGTGGCAGGGCACCCACAGAGCTCATCCCATCCATGCGGGAAGCTCAGATCCCGAGAGTTTGTTTACCCTCATTTAACTCTGAAGTGTTTACCCAGTTAAACCCCCTAAGCTGCATTATCTTGTTTACTGGGAAGCTCTGCTCTCCTCAGCCCAAGATAAAACTATACCACCTCATCCCTAAGAATGAGTCATTAATAGACGCAGCCTGAGCAAGCCAGGTTTCTCCTGGGGTGGATTTGGAGTAGGACAACATCTTGGGGGCCTGATCCACAGGCACGGGATGCAGAGGCTGGCCTGGGGGAACCCTCTGTGCCAGCAGCAGCCCGAATGCCACAGGGCTAACGGCACCATTGCACCAGCGTACAAACGGGTACCTCTCTGGACAGCATCCTAACACCACTTCACGCCTTTTGCACCAGCAGCAAAAACCCAAAGGCTTGGGGTGCCAAACAGTGGACCCAAGATTTGCCACCTTCCCCTTCTCTTCTAAGCATCTCATAAAGGAGCTCAACGCAGCTGTCAACTGCAAGGCAAAGAAAGAATCAAAGCACGAGCTGAGTTGGGAGGCAGGGGAGCACAACCAAGAGAGGAAATCTTATGCCCGAGACATCAGCGGCTGGCCATTTTCCTCCTAGGATGGGGAACGGGGATTAGACGACTTCTATCAGCCATCAGTCTC
Source organism: Mycteria americana (assembly GCF_035582795.1). Lineage (NCBI taxonomy): Eukaryota > Metazoa > Chordata > Aves > Ciconiiformes > Ciconiidae > Mycteria > Mycteria americana. The sequence goes on along the minus strand of NC_134375.1, from coordinate 22,952,576 downwards.
CCGATTTTGTATTCTAAAAGGCAGATCAAGTGGTAGGAATAAAGAAACACAAATGAATAAAGCCCTGCGACTGTAGATGGGAGGGAGCAGGGAACGGAGCCAGGGCTCGCCAGCTGCTTCAATGGGGCGTTTGTCTCTCATTTCTATTTTTGCAGCACCTCTGCGTAACCTGGAGGAGATGAGGCTCTGCATGCTAAAGAGGGCAGCCAGCCTTCGGGGAAACAGCAGGGCTGCGAGCACGGGAGGGAAAACCCTCCCCAGATCAGACAGAGGAGGGACGAGAAAGGAGAGAAAGTGGGAGAGGTAGGTGGAGGGGGGAGAGGGAACAAAGGCAGAGAGAGCGCACCGAAACCAGCACGGGAGCTCCTGTGCTAGCTGCGAGCTCTCCAGCTGCTAGCACCCACAAAGGTGACACGCGGAGGTAATGCTGACCTTGCAAAAGATGCTTCGACCTCTGCAAGGAGCAGAAAGGGGCGATTTCAACAACAGGGAATAATACTGCAGTGTTACCTTTCCAAGGCCAGTGGAAAAGAGCCAGCCAGGAGGATACACAGATGAAATGAGTTTGCTAGTTGCTGACCCCACTGGCCCCTCGGAAAACAGCTCCAACTCAAAGCGGTGATGCTGGCTCTGTTCAGCTCAGCAGAGGATTCGATGCAACAGCCCCGGACAAAGCAGATGGGGGAGTCTCGCTCAGCAGCAGAAAAAAAAAAATCTGAAGAAAGAACATCTGCCATCTCTCTCCCAAACTGCTGTGAATAAGAGCAGTTTCACATTTCTAAGCAATTCTAAAAGAACCCCAAAGTATTTTCTACATTAGCCGACCAAGAACCACTTTATCCCTTTGCCCAAGGCAAGCCACCTCTCCACGGGACAGGGCAGCTGTTTCAAAGCTCCCAACTGGCCTATTGAATAGGACTAGAAGTGAAAGAGGAAATAAGTCGTCTCTGTATCCAGCTGAAATGAGAGGAGGGATTTGGGGAGATGAAATGGAATCTGGCTGCCACTGTGTCAGCCTTTCAAATTTTCTCGCTTTTTAATTAACGACAAGCACACCTCAATTTTCTCTCCAAGGAAGCACACAAACATCCCTTAAGACGTCATCCCACCGGCTTGACCTATAGAGGGGCTGGTGTGCCCTTCGCTGTACCCAACTGAAGGTCGGTTTTACCCCTCCTTCCTGGGTGCTGTGGCTATACCGGGGGATACCCGGGCTATACCGCTGCCGGGGAGGCAGGACCAGCCTGCTGAAGGGAAGAGCACTCGCCCAGGGCACATGCTCTGCCTTACCTGTCCCTCACCACCAACCAGCAGAGCCTGTACACCACCACCCAAGCGCAGTTACACAATGGGTACCCGGGAAGGGGGCTCAGAGCATCTCGGTATTGCCAACGCAGCAGCCACAACAATGTCCATCTGGCCCTGCTACCGTTGACCTTCCTTTCAAGCCCACTCCAAACCCAGGAGTTACCCAATAATGTTATTTCCTAGGAAAGCTGGGTCAAGAATGGGTCATTTACTGATAATCGGTTAGGACAGAAACACAATGACCAGATGAGGGAAGCATCTGCCAAGGATATTCCCTCCCCCAGACCACCGCGCCTGGAAAAGCCGGGAAGCAAGGTCCAAGGGCAGAGAGGAGAGAGGCCCCAGGGCACAACAGCCAACGGCACAAACCACTTCCATAACGTAACAAAACACAGAGTAATTTAAATAATTAAAAAGGATCCCAACCACAGACAGTGGAGGAAGAGAAGAAAATGTTGTTCAGCTGAGGGATGTCCAAGCTGATTCCCCCATGCTCACCTGGAGTCTCTGCACCCCAGACCCTCAATAGCTTGCACAGGGAAGCATAAGGGATGACCACGTATCAGACCAAGTCCTTTTGGTGCTAACTCAGAGTTACGGACCATACTCATGCTGGGGTGCTCCACCTAAGAGACCTCTCCTAGTCCAGCTCTCACACGGCCTTATTGCTGCTCTCCCACGCTGCACTAGACCACTTACAAATCCAGCCAGGTCCCTAATCTCCGAGATCATTTCCAATTAGGGATCCAGAAAACAAGATCAGACTGCCATCCTCCTGTGGTACTGCCAGCAACCAGGTCCCTAACCAAGCGTCCCTCTAAAACCATCCACCTTCCCATGGCCCCAGAACATTTTACAGAGCAATGGGAAAAGCACTCAGGGCTGCGGGGAGCACATACGCTTACCAACCTGCACCAACAAGAGGGACAAGGCACAACTGAAGAAGCCCTTGCAATGGGACAACTCTTTAGAGGGAGATGCTAGAGCGCACAGTAGCTGTGCCAGCACCTTTAAGCTTTTACAAATCTTTACAGCTAGCATAATCAGCGAGCTCAAACACCAGGCTACAGGCCGTGCACGTCTGCACGTACTGAGTGGGCGCTACCTTGCAAAGGACTGCCATTTGCTCCCTTGGCATTTCAGCAGAGAACATCTACAGCACGCAGACGCAGGTATACCCACGGGAAACAGCAAGTTGCTGCCAGAAGATGCACCTGCTTTTGCAGATAACTGCAGATGTGCCCTTAGTCAGCAGATGTGCACCAGGGGCCTGACCCCCAGGGGTGGCCGGGCATCCTCAGCCCAGCGCTGAGAAGAGTCAGGTCTCCTGTCCTTACGATCAGTAACATTAGGACTGCTCTAAGCACCACCACGCATCTCCACTGGAGAGACTCCATGCAAGCAGGTCACGGCAACTCAGACAAGCCTGTCTGTCCTTCCCCGTTCACTCAATCATTCGTGCCGGGAGTCACAAGCTTGCTTGGTTTCAGTCTCCCAGACTGTTTGCCTTCGCTCCCTCCCCAGATCGTCTCGTAGCCTTCACACCTTCCTCCTCTGCTGCTGCAACGTCTGCTCTCCTCCGCGCTTCTCGCTATCGACAGTGGCAGTTCCCAGCTTGGGGTGGGGGGAGATGCAGCCCCTGGGGAAACAGCATCGGGTAGACAGTTGTATACAGCAGAAGTGAATTTTCTTTCCTCAGTTACCTTTCATAGGCCTCCTCAAAGCAATCCACAGGCCCCCAGGGGTTAACAGACCACAGCATGAAAGCCACTGATCTAAGAGAAAAACCACAGCCCGCAGATTCCTTTGCCCTCTCCCAGGCTCAAAGCATTTCATCTGTCTGCTAAAAATCACCTGGCCAGGCCTGCTCGCTCTGTCCCAACCTGGACCACGTACCCCACAGCACTCGGTCTGATTTCCAGCACACCAAATAAAGGCTCGTGGCTGCTTCGTCTTCAAAGCCTCCCTCTCTAGGCAGAGCAAGCACTACCGCAGATGCAGGAGGGACTTCCCTCAAGACACACACGGTCACCCGTCGAAATACAACAGAAGCATTTTACACCCCAAAAGGTCTTTAAAACTGTGCACAAAACGGTTACACGCTGCTCTGTGACGACCACCCTGCCACAGGCTGGCATGCCGCGTAGCCCTCTCACCCCCAAGAGGCTCCACTCTCCAAACCACCTCGTGCATCCTAGGCAAAAAAGCTCATGCAAAGGTTTGGTAGTCCCGGGGCACATGTACGGGTCCTGACTACCTTCACAACACATCAGGCAGGATAGGGAGAGCCGAGAGCGGTTGCAGTTGTCATATAGAGGGAGGGCTGCAAAGCTGTCTTCCCAACAGTCAAAATTTATCCCCAAAACAAGAACGTACACCCAAACGCTGGTAACCACAGTGGGGCTTAGCCAGGCACAGGGACGGCGGGGGGCTGATCCGAGCCCCAGCAGGGCGTACCTTCCTTGCCAGCATCCCTGGCCCTCTGAACAAACCAATGCACGCGTTTGCTTTGCCTCCGTGCGGGCTGCGCTCGTGTGGCTGACAAATAGCCTCTCTCCATTCTTTTGGGATTACGTGTTTCAATAGCCAGCAAGAACTGGAAGCAAGTTCACCCGACCGCCAGCTGCGAGCCGTGATGCACCTTCCCCGCAGCCCCTCTCCCCCGGCCCTGCAGCCGGGCTGCCATGGCTGCTGCTGCTCACCCAGGTACCCACAAAATGCTGGAGCTTCTTCCCACGCTGAGCGAGTGGAAAAACTTTTGTGCGCTCTGATCTGCAGCTCGTCGCCGGCAGCTTCCCCTTGAGGGCTTAATGTAGTTATTTCTACCCCCGATGCCTATAATTAAATGAACATTTCCTTATGGCACTGAAGAGGCCAAGGAAAAACTGACTACAGGGAATTTTCATCCATTCTGATTTATACTCCCTCAGCTCGGGCTCATTCACACAATGCTAACAAGGAATCTTCTAAGCAGGCAGGAAAAAAAAAAAAAAAACCTTAAACAGCCCCCATGCAGACAAGCACCTGGGGAGACAACAAGAGACCAATTCCCTCCCTTCTCCCTCTGCTTTTAACCACATAATTTTCCTACTTGCAAAAGCAAAGGGGCTCAGATACCCTAGAGCCTGGAGAGATGTTTCCACACTCTGCGGGCAGACCTGTGCTGCCCACCGGTCTGCTGGGACCCCGATGAGGCGCAGGTCCCGTTTCAGCCCATCCCGCAGGTCTGCGGAGGCTCCTGATGCTGGGAGGCACGCTGCAGGAAGCATGCCTTTCCCCCAACGTTGAGGAATCTTCCTCCTGCAGGAAGCATGCCTTTCCCCCAACATTAAGGAATCTTCCTCCTGCAGGAAGCATGCCTTTCCCCCAACGTTGAGGAATCTTGCTCAGCCTCTCCAGCTCTTTCTCAGGTTTTAACCGTTCCTGTCCTGCGGGACTGGAGAAGCAAGGCTGGAGCGCACTGAATTATTCCAGGCTGGAATAGCTGAACAAACCACAATGAGGCTTGATTTATAAATTCCCAGCAGTCTGCATCTCCAGTTCTGACCTCCCATCTAGGTAGGAGTCCAGGTGTCCGGAGATGCCTGGCCAACGGAGTCCAGCCCCCAGAGCTCCCACAACCCACCAGGATTAACAGTTTCACTAGATTAGGAACTGGCCTGTCTCTCGGAGCTGCCGCTCGCCTCCCACCCCTACGCCTCTCCCTGCTAGGACAGCAGAGAGGATCACAGGGAAAGCCAAGGACCCAAATCCTCCATCTCATCACCAGCTGGACAGCAACACTAGAAAGTTTCCAGCAGCCTCAGCAGAATAGGAAACACATCCTCCCCTCGGCACAGCAGTATCAGCTGTGGTCCTTTCGGCCGCCAGATTTTAAAACCACCACAAGGTCCGTCTCCTTACTCCGCAGAGCAAATGTAGCTTCCAAGCGATGGAAGCTACCCAACCCTTGCTGGCAGATCGGCAGGGTGGGAATATGGCAGTTCCCCTCCATGCACCTTGCCCTCCTCTGTGGGGGAGGCAGAGGTCTGGCTGAATTTGGGGACACAGGTCTCCTGCTGAGACGCGGCTAAAGGACCTTTGCCAACCGTACCCGAGGTTTTCCCTAATGTGCACAACCTGCCTGGAGGAAGCCACAAAACTGGCTCCCTGCTCGGCTCTGGAAAGGCTTATTGCTTCTGTGCCACAGAGTATTGGCACAAAACCCCAACAGGTTTTCTGATCCATTTTGCTCTTTAAGCTCACTATTGTTTGCAAACCTAAAAGGCTTTATCCCTTCTCTTTGGGGAGCCCCAGACAACAGGGGCAAGGGACTGTATGTACAGCTCACGGCCAGGGCGGCTCCACAGATGACACATTCCCCCATGAACATTTTTGGGAGATTGGGGTAATGAGAGACATGCCAGGGGGCTGCATGTCACCGTATCGCAGCTCGGTCGTGCTGGAAGACAGCGACTGGTTGGGAAATCAGCCCTTCCCTCCCTGCCAGAATGACTCAAGACAAAGACTCCCCCACTCTTTAAAAAACGTCCCCGTTCAAAACTCCTGTTCCACACTAAGCAGATTTCTGGACAAAAGGGATGGGGGTAGGGAGGGAGAGGGCAATCTCAGCCTCATGGGTCTTTGGGGGGATCCCTTTGTTGGGAAATTTCCCCAGACTATTTAAAAATAGAAGCGGAGCCTTCATAACTATTCCGAGTATAATTATTCCTGCAGTTAATTGCCTTTCTCTGGCACCCTACCTCCCCTCCAAATTTCAAGAGGAGGCTCTTGGGGGAACGCAGAGCAATTTGTGGCTCCCCCTTCCTTTGTGCCAGTTCCACGGTAGTTAGTAAAATTACCACGACGCCAGAAGAAGCCATCAATACAAGAGAAGGCGGTTTTGGGGCAGCCCTGGCATAACAGCCTCCACCCTGCCGGCCAGGGCACCGGCCGGCCGCTCCCCGCGCCGCAAGCGCCGTCGGTGCTGGCCACGGCGTGCGGGGTCCCCGCACCGCTGCGCGCCCCGCCTCGGAGGCGGGAGACCCGGGGTGAGCCCCCACGGGTGAAACCCGTGTGCATCCAGCCCCCCGCGCCGGGAGCCCGGGGGTCCCCTGTCACCCCCCGGGGCAAAACCCGGCCGCTCCAGAGGGCTCTGATGCCCGGGTGGGGCGCGGTGCCCAGGGAGAGCGCCGGGGTGGGGGACGGGGACCCGACACAGGTCCCGGTACCCGGGGGTCAACGGTGCTCGCGGGCGGGGGGGGACGGGGACCTGCCTCCCGCAGAGGTCCCGGGGAACCGGACCCATCGCGGGCCGCGGTTCCCCGGAGTTGGGGGGGCAGACCCGCACCCCGCCGGGGGTCCCGGTGCTCGGGGCGCGCCGGTGCCCAGCGAGGGGACCGACACCCGCCCGCTGCCCAGCCCCGCCACGGGGAGGGGGGGGTCCCGGCGGCCAGCCCGCCCCAGCCCATAGGGATGGCGGCGACCCCCGCCCCACCGGCCTTCACTCACCGGCGGCCAGAAGCAGCAGCAACGCCGGGGCCCGGTGCAACGGCTGCATGGCGGCGGCCGCTGCCCTGCCGCGCCGCCTCTTCACGGGGAGCGGGGCCGCCCCGCCGCCCGCCGGGCTCTGCCCCTCGCCGCCGCCGCCGCCCGGCGCCGGCTCCTCCCGCCGCCGCTGCCCGCCGCTCCGGGGGCGGGGGAAGCGGCGGGGGGAGCGGCGGGAGGGGAGGGGGGGTCCTAACTGCCCGCCGGGTGCGCAGCCGGAGCGGCCGGGACGGAGGCGGGGCGCAGCCGGTGATTTGCACCTAATTTCTGGCCGCGGAGCCGCCGCCCCCCGGCGCGGCCCGGCCCGGCCGCCCCCGGCTGCAGGGCCCGGGCACGCCGCCGCCCCCGGGCGCCCCGCGGCGCCCACAACGAGTGCCGGCGGCGCGGCTGCATGCGCCGGCGGTGGGTGATCAGCCCCCGGTGGCGGGAAGGGGTGAGCGGCAAACCCCGCCGGCGACGCCCCCCCTCCGCCGGGCGAGGCGGGGGCAGGAGGCGAGGTCCCGGCTGGAAAGCGGCTCCCTGTCAGCCGAGACGTCGGGGCCCTGACAGGAACGGTGCCCAGAGCCTACCGTCTGTCCTCTGACCCTTCCTCAGTTGCCCATGGCCCACAGAGCCGCTGTGCCGCCCTCAGCTACCGCCTCACTTCCTAACCTGGAAAAACTTCTGCCCCAGGGCAACTTCATTTCCCCACTTCTGGAGGTCATCTGGTCCAAACCCCCTGCTCAAGCAGGTCACCTACAGCCAGTTGCCCAGGACCATGACCAGATGGCTTTTGAGTATCTCCAAGGCTGGAGACTCCACAACCTCTCTGAGCAACCTGTGCCAGCGCTTGGTCATCCTCACAGTAAAAATGTGTTTCCTGATGTTCAGAGGGAACCTCCCGTGTTTCAGTTTGTGCCCACTGCCTCTGCTCCTGTCACTGGGCACCACTGGAAAGAGCCTGGTTCCATCTCCTTTGCACCGTCCCTTCAGGTGTTTACGTACATTGATAAGATCCCCCTCAAGCCTTCTCTTCTCCAGGCTAAAAAACAGTCCCAGCTCTCCCAGCATTTTCTCGTATGTGAGATGCTCCAGTCCCTTCATCATCGTTGTGGCCCTTTGTTGGACTCTCTCCAATATGTCCACACCTCTCTTTTACCGGGGAGCCCAGCACCAGACACAGCACTCCAGGCGTGGCCTCACCAGCGCTGAGTAGAGAGGAAGGATCACCTCCCTCAACCTGCTGGCAATACTTTGCCTAATGCAGCCCAGGGTACCATTAGCCTTCTTTGTGGCAAAGGCACATGGCTGGCTCATGTTCAATTTGGTCTCTACCACGACCTCCAGGTCCTTTTCTGCTAAGCTGCTTTCCATCTACGTGGCCCCCAGCACACGTTGGTGCATGAGATTGTTCCTCCCCAGGTGCAGCACTTTGAACATCTTGTTGAACTTCTTGAGGCTCCTGTCAACCCATTTCTCCAGCCTCTCAAGGTCCCTCTGGATGGCAGCTTGACCTCCTGGTTTATCCACCAGTCCTCCCAGTTTTGTGTCATCAGCAAACTAGCTGAGGGTACGCTCTGCCCCATCATCCAGATCACTAATGAAGATGCTAAACAGGACAGGACCCACTATTGATCTCTGGGGTACACCGCTAGTTACTGGCCTCCAACTAGACTTTGTGCCACCACCCTCTGGGCCCGGCCATTCAGCCAGTTTTCAATCCACTGTCTGCTCATCCAGCCCATAATTCAACGGCTCGTCTATAAGGATGTTGTGGGACACCGTGTCAAAGGCCTTCCTGAAGTTCAGGTAGACAATATCCGCTGCTCTCCCCTCATCTACCAAGCCAGTCGTTTCGTTGTAGAAATTTAACAAGTTGGCCAAGCATGACTTCCCCTTGGTGAAGCCATGCTGACTACTCCTGGTGATTTTCGTGTTGTTTGCGTGCCTGGAAATAGTTTCCAGGATTAGCTGCTCCATCGCCGTCCTGGGCATCGAGGTAAGGCTGACTGGCCTGTAGTTCCCTGGGTCCTCCCTCCTTCTTGCCCTTCTTGAACATAGGAGTGACATTTGCTTTCCTTCAGCCTTTGGGCACTTCTCCCAGTCACCATGACTGATCAAAGATTATTGAAAGTGGCCTTGCAATGACACTTGCCAGCTCCCTCAGCACTCATGGGGTCTCTTCGAAGAGCCAAAGACCTTTGAAGAGGCCAAAGTCCGCCCTCTTGAGGGGTAATGAGGTTGCTTTTGATCCTCCTTCCTCCCCTCAGGATCCTAAACTCCACCATCATCATGATCACTGCGGCCAAGGCTGCCTTTGACCTTCACATCCCCAATGAGCCCCTCATTGTTGGCGAGTATGAGGTCCAGCAGAGCATCTCTTCTTGTTGGCTCCTTCATGACTTGGAAGAGGAAGTTATTGTCAACACACTTCAGGAACCTCCTGGATTGCTTATGTCCTGCTGTGTTGTCCCTCCAGCAGATATCGGGGTGGAGCACATCTGGCTCCCCTTCAACCCTGAGGCTGCTGAACTTATTTTGTAGTTTTAAGTAGTTAAGTAGTAGTAGTTTAGTAGTTCCCTTAGGGGGAACAGGAGCCTTCCTCTTGGTGTCGGAAGCTTCCATCCTTCACCTTCTCAGAGGCTGCGCTTACCTTAATATTAGGGGTGGACACTGCCTGCTTCTCTGCAGGGGGTTGGGGGCTCTTCGAGCTCTTTTGTCTCAGAGAGGATTCTGCCTGTCTCCCTTTGCTCTCCTCTGCAGCAGGATGCTGCAGAGCCTGCCCACTTCCTCCTGTAACTCCTCCACTTGGTGGCACAGCTCCTCCAAGAGAAGACACCTTCTGCAGGACAGATGGCCATTTCTCCTGGTGCCAGAGGCCCCAGGCACTCGCTGCAGCCTGGCCCTTGGAGGGCTGCCTCCGTTATCAGAAGCTGGGTCTGTGTTGGAGCCTCTGCCCTAGCAGGGACACCATTCTGTGGTGTGTCACCACCGTATCTGAGACTGTCACAGTGATACCAATTCAACCGATGCCCCCTTCTTTGTGCCCTTCTGCACAAACTGCTGCGTCTGAAAAAGAAAACCAAAAATTTTATAGTGCAGCAGTTCTTGGATTGGTAACTCTTAGAGCAGTTCTCTGTTTTGGCGGATAGCACAGCAAAGAAACGCGTTGAATATCATGCCAAAAATCATTATTACAGCACCAAGAAGTCCAACTGCTCCAATTACGTTCCATTTCCAATTAAAAACATCTTTAGGGGCCTCAGGGCACGACATTACAGTAAATGATGCAAGGAAGGTCTTTGTCGGACAGACGTCCAAGAAATAAGGCTCAACAGGTCCTGTAATACCACAGCAGTTGAGGGGGAACACCCACCAGCTCCCTGTGCTTCAGCCCCTCTCGCCAGCCTGACGAGCCGCAGCCTCCCCGCTTCCCTCCCGCAGCCGACACCTCAGAGGAGCCGTGCAGCTCCCGGTCCAGCCCCAGCCAAGCATTTGAGAGACCTGGTCAAGCCCTGAGCGTCACAAGGCTGCAAACACGGTATGACTCCAAGCTGGAAGACCCAAAAATGTATCGGTCCCTTTCCATTAGGCATCCAGCTCATGTTTTCAAGCTTTCCTCAACAGCAGCAGCTCCCGGTCCAGTCTGGCCAAGCATTTGGAGACATGGTCAAGCCCTGAGCATCACAAGGCTGCAAACATGGTATGCCTCCAAGCTGGAGGACCCAAAAACGTATCGGTCCCTTTCCATTCCAGCTCATGTTTTCAAGCTTTCCTCAATAGCCGTGGCTAGAAGCCTTTTTCTTTGGTTTCAAAACAATATTCTCCAGGAGCGCCGGAGATGCTAAAATCCAACATCGCAAGCTCTGAGTGAGGAGACAGCCACGCTGTCATGGCCTCACCAAGTGTCTTTGCGCTTGCAATGTTTGCACCGGGTGCCCAGTGCTCTGCGTCTCCCATATGGCGTATCACTGAGACAACAGGACATAGCTCTGAAGGTGATCAGGGTTTTCAATTCAAATGTTCTTATCCCCCCAAATAAGTGTTCATTAAAAATATGCTTGAGCTTTTTTTTTTTCCCCTGTAAGAATTGAACCTTTTTATGGTTGAAGAGTGACTCTCCCGAAAAAAAATAATGATGGTATTTTTTTTCTGGCCTGAACTTGCTGGTTTTCAATGACTAAAGAAAGGTGCCATGTGCCAAAGACCGCTGAACCCTCTAGTGAATCAAACAGCCAACTGAGGGGACTTGGTATTATCGACACTGACCTTTACAGCCCCTACCAGACCAGCGCTGGCACACGTCACCCCTTTGTGCAGCTGCCCGCCTCTTCTGCCAGCTCTTTCCTTCCATCCTCTGCTCCCGTGCAGCAGCTACCCCGAGCGTGACAAGGGCAGGTAAGAGGCTGGCTGCACCCCTTACCCAGCACGGCACGGCGAAGCCGACAGGCTGGAACCGAAGCACTGGCTTTTGGCTTCTCTTGGACCACATCCTCCCAGTGCTCTGAAAGTCCTTTTTATCCCAGAATCAATGCAGCCCCCAGCCCCCGCCGAGCAGGAAATGCAGCAGGAACTACCGAGCTGTCACTTACCCATTAGATGGGATAAAAACACCTCAGAGCACTCGGATTCTAGTCCAGGCATGGCATTTAATGAATGCTCTTGTCATTTTTCACTTTGCTGCTGGTAATTTGGCTGTCTTAGCATGCAGGTGGCTTACAAGTGGGTAACTAAAAGCCTTTCAGATCTCCTGACCCTGCCACATCCCGCTCCCAAGTCTTAGAAACTGAATCCAGTGTCTGAAGCAGCCTAATCACATCAAAGAAAGCGCAAAAAACACCCTCGTGTATCACCCAGCCTTGAATCAGAGGGAAGAAAACCACCCGGGCATGGCAGCGTGCACACTTTTGATGAGGCTCGTGGCGTTCCCTGGATTTATTTTGACATTATACATCAACCTCAGACTGAGCAACAAAGGGGGAGTATGAAAGGAGAAGATACATCTTAGGCAAGAAAATTAAATAAAATTAGTGGCAACATCAATCAGCCAGGTCAGCGCTGCCAGCAGAGCAGAAAACAGCCAGCAGAGATGGGCAGCACCAGTTCTCTTTAAAAATGGCACGAACTTAAACGCAGCACAGCCCCTGTGTCTTCATTTTACGCTCCCTGGAATAGTTACGGCTGGCTCAGCTCTCTTCTGAGGTATTGATAGCTTTATAGGCACAGGCTTGTCATTTCTCATTTGATCTCCTCCAGCCTCCCTACTTGGTGTATATTCTCCAACGATGTTCAGAGCACTGGTAAAAGGTGCTTTACAATTGCACTAAATGCCTTTTTTTATAGCCGCTTCAAAGCTGTAGCGAATTTTTTCCTCGGTATTACCATTATCTGTGCTTTTCTGTTCTTCCCCAAAATTGTTCAATTTCACAGTTACGTCTGTTAGGCAGAATCAGAAAGCAAGCGTGTATTTTAGGCTGGCAAAACTGAAAATCCTTCTGCCGCCTCCCCCTGTAAGTTACCGTAACAGCTTCTGCCTTCAGGAAATTCAGCCAGCTTTCTGATTTCAATTTAAGGGTCACATTTTGTTCCAAGATACTTGCAAACAAATACTACTGAGGTAGAGGAATGAGGTGATAGCTAAGGGAAAGAATTCGGTGCCTAGGACTTGTTAATTAAAAAGAAATTAACCACAAAGTCTAATCTCAACAGAAATGTAACTTATTTTGAAAGTCCAGTTAAAAAAAAAAAAAAGCAACACATTAACTTGAAATATGCTGGCGAGATGTTTTATGCTCCTAAATACAGCAGAAGTGAATCCACCTACAAAGGTGTAAGTGATCTATTGCCCTTGCTCAGCAGAGCAAGAAAGTAACCAATAAGCAAAACAAATAAGCAGCCAGATGTTAAGTTCTGGCAGCGGTAGAAAATGCAAGATGTCACTAATACTTTCACCCTTCTTTCTTTGCACGCTGACAATTGTCCAGACAACAGAAGGCAGTCTGTGCCCATTCCTAGATCCTAGGAAGGAAAAAACCTGCTCTCAGACTCTGTCCCCTTGCCTCCATTGCTGGCTCTTTGGGACAGAGACCGGGTGGCACACAGGATCGTGGCACACCACGCGATTTAACCCCGTCTTCGATGAAGCTGTGCAGCCTTTTGGCATCTCATCCCCCTGCGAGAGGAAAAGCTTGAGAATTCCCCTGCCCAGCCCCTCCTTCCTTAGGCACAAGGGAAGATTTAACCTCTCCCTTGTTCCAGTGTATATGAATTGACTTCAGAGCCTCCGACAAGCTTTATATAGCTTATTTGCCGACTTAGTCTTTTTAATGTTGGGACGCTGTGAAACGTTTTGACTGTACCAAGCAGGGGTGCGGACCCGCTCTACTCTTGCGTAGCCCAGGCACGCAGCCATTCCCTGGGCAAAACCCACAGCTTCTGCTCTCATCCAAAATCCTGCCGGGGAAGATGTATAATAAACACTTCAAGAGGAGTGACCTGGAGCAATTAATGCCTTCCAGGATACACTGTAATTAGAAGGGAACAGAATCTGCTCTATTTAGAGCCCAGGAACAAGATTTTCTGTATCACTTGGAGCCTGTCTTCACCTCTCGCCATCAGCTTGCTCCCCTCAGGGGAGGGCACGCTGCCCAGCTGGGACACAGTGCTGTCTCAGCCCTGCTTATTCCCCATCCCCTGCTGCAAGGTGCAGTGGAAGAGCAAGCACAAATTGTGCTTTACTTTTCCAGTTTGCACGTGTCCCTGCTGCCTCCCATCCCTGAAGCTTTACATTTCTCTCTTCCTAAAGCGGAGGTGACTGCTGCATTAATAGCCATGCCATTCTCCTGCAGGAGGCTCTGACAGCAAACCTCAGCACGCTCCTAGAGGGCAGAGGAAAACAAAGCTATATTGAATTTGATTAAGGGGCCAGAATAACCTTTAACAGAGCCACCTGGGGCAAGGAAGCAGACAGCTCTCCAGCTGAAAGCCCAAGGAGGTTTCCTCATAGCCCAGGGCTCCTCGCTCAAGAGGAACAGCAACCCAGTCACGTTGCTCTGTTGGAGCTAGCGCGCAGAGGGATGGTCACAGCCTGCCACTTGTGTGAGGTGACTACCAAGGTCCCAGCAAGGAAGGAGAAAGGACTACATCTCTCAGGGATTATTCACATCATTTAAGCTGGGCTTCTGTACAGCACAGCTTGGAGAAGCCCCTTATCTCTGTGTTGAGCTCGTCAACTCAGATCCTAAGCAGAGACCAAATGCCTCTCTGGATGGGATGGAAAATCTGCAGAAATACAGAAAAGTAGATGCCATGAGGGCAGGCAAACCTCAGACCTTCTGAAGCTGTTTCCTGGGGCAGAAAGATAAGCAGGCTAAAGCCCAGTAGAGCCAGGAGGTTGGTGACAAGTGACCAGGAGGTTTGTTCTCAGCTTTGCCTGTTTTAGAGGTATGACCTGAGCCCAAATAAGTGACTGCCAAGCCCTTGCTATGCAGGGTTTGAGGAGCACACATTAGGGAGCTGAGCACAGCAACAGCCAGCAGGACAGGGGCCTCCCAGTACCCAAGGCAGACGAGCAGAGCAGCTCAGGGATGGTAGCCAGGTTCAGCCAGAAGTCCAGATCCCCAGAGAAGCTCATGGTGATGAAGCCAGTCCAACATCAAACCAAGAAGTCAATCCATAGGTCAAAGTCAAGGTCTGCTGATGGCAGCCATCATCAGGCACCATCCAGCAATCACTTGGAAGCTCCAGAGCAGTAGAAGAGGACCCAGGTCAGGAAGACACTCTATAGGTCACAGCCCAAAGCCATAGGGCCCATAACCAGGCACAGTGAGCCAGAAACCAGTACTCCCATCTCATAGCTCAGGCATCCACTGAGGGCCCCAGGCTGAGCTGAAATAGAGCATCTGGGCCATGGGTGTGGGTGGAGGCTCTGGGTGAGCCTGCTTAGGGCAATTAAGGCCTATTAGTACCCTCAGGGTCCTGATGAGGTAAGTCTCCCTCCTTGCATGGCGACTGGAGAAACTGTCCAGAGGGGAGTTTCTATCCCACACTGAACAAAGTATCATCACTGAGAAGAACCCAGAGGTGGTTTATGGGTTACGCTTTTCCTTGCTAAACTGAAAAGCCCAGTGCTATCTTCAGAGAACCTCCTGGTTTCTTAACAGCTGGCTAAGCTGGGATGTGGGTGCCTCCAGAGCAGAGGGAGTAGCCTGCATCTGAAGAGGGCTGGTCTCTGTTGACTCTGAGGAGAGCCATGCACTGGCTTGTGGGGACTACCGGCACTCATAGCTATGCGTTTCCATGTGGTTTGATGGGGCTGAAGATCCTCAGCATCTTTTACACAGGCCAGTTACTTTCACATCTCCCTGAGCACTAGATAACCCAGAGAAGAAACTTGGCACCTCCCCTGGGTTCCCCCCACAGCTTCACCTGGCCTTTAGAGGGAAGTGACTTGCAAGATGAGCAGAAAGGAGCAAAACCCCCTTCCAAGGAGCTTTTGCTCTAAAGATGCAGAGCTCAGCAGCCCCTTGAGACTCCTCACAGACATTTAGTTGTGGCCGAGGAGCATGCTGGATGGCTGGAGTCGATGGCAGACCCGTACTCCATGATAATGGAGGCATTAAATCAGTCATGGCAGCAAGAACTGCATAATAGATGCAAAATATGGCAGAAGCCTGATCCAATTTTGGCTCTGCCTTGTGAAGTGGAAAAGCACTTCAGGAGATGGAAAAATACTAGAAGTTCAGAGTGCATCCTCCCTGCAGCATGGCATGAGGGGTAGCTGTCTGCAGTGACTCGCCTGTATCTGTAAATACACATCCTCCGGAAGCGTATTCCCATACCGTCTTCACGGCTCAGAGATCACATGCTGGAATTCAGGTATTCAAGGTCAACAAGGATGGAGCCATAAGCACCTGGAATGGCTCTCCTGGCTGAACTGCAGCTGGGTGGCCTCCTCCAGAACAGGAAGATGACACTATCCAACACGACTGCTACATCTTCAGCACAGTTACACTGGGAAAGTTCTTGTCAACCAGTTTCCAGACAGCTCTTTAGTGAACACACAGGAGATGGACAGCCAGGGTTCCAGCCAAGGTCTGGCATGGGAGAAAGTGAAACGCTGCCGGTCCAGAAATGCTGCATATGCTAATTTTTCCAAGTAGCTTTGGCATGAATTTGAGGAAAAAAAAAAAATGTATTATTGGAGGTAGAACTTCCCCTACTCAAGGGGCATCTGCCATTTGACAAGCAGACTCAGAAACAGCCACTAGCACACTGGATACAACCCCGGACTTGCAGATGTAGCGTGCTGGTTTATGATCACAATAAAGGCAGAAGCTATCAAGACTCTAAACCCTGTCGTAGGTAGGAAAGAGCTTGCAGGAAGGGGAAGGGGCTTGTGTCCCCCTTTTTCCCAGGTCACATACCCTCACGTATTAGCTGATTATCTGCAGGCACCTGCTCATGTACCCCAAGCAGGCATGTATGCATCGTTTGCATGCGTGTGTGCATATATACGCTCCGTGCTGGGCTAAGGTCAAACAGCTTTTTGTGAGATGCAGAGCGCCGTGCTGTTCTCCCAGGAGCGTGCACACAGCATGTTCAAATTAAACTGGATCAGGATCTGGCCCATCACGCTCTTCTCAAATCAAGATGCTCTTTCAAGCCAATCTCACCCAGCATTTGCCAACGACCACAATCCCAAGGGGGAATGGCCACTGGAAGGGACACTGCCTGGCTTCCCAGAGCCCGGTCTGCTTTGCAAGGAGCACCCTCATCATCTTCAGTCTGAGCCCAGGCACAGCCTGCTGTGGACAAACCTCACCGCCCCAAGACTCTTGCTTTTGCCCCAGGTTGTCAGAGAAGCTGTGCAATGTTCGAATCACAGCAGCGAGAAGCCAAGCGCTCAAGCTTGGCTAAACTCAAGGTTGTCAGGGGAGCAACTCCTCATTTCACGAGAGCGCGGCTTGGCTTGCCGATCTCCAGAGCCCTGCAGTAAAACCCTTGCTACGTTCAGCCGGAACATGCCCCCTGGCTAGGCAGTCCCTGTTCAAAGCAGCATCTGTTTTCACCCCTGCCTGCACCCCTGTCCAAACCAGACACCTGATGCTGTCAACAGCCAAAGCTTGCTCCAGGGAACCTGAAAAGCTCCGTGGCTACGAGAGGAGGAACATGCCTTCAGACTGGCATTAACACTCCACTGAGCGGCTGATGCCAACATTAGCAAGGGCACAGCTGCAAGAATTCATTGCTCTGCTGGATGCTGGCAAGACAAGGTGGGAAGACATAACTGCCTTCGTAGTGAGGATTTAGGAGGAGGCAGACAAACAAGCGACTCCAACAATGGCATCTCTGTTGCCACCGCTCACACCGTGTGCCAAGTGAGGTGGGACCAGAGCACAGGAGGCAGGAGTTAAGTTGCAGGACAAAACTGAAGGGTGACTGTCAAGAGCCCTGTCCAGCAGCAGGGCAAGGAGCTGGGAAAATCTGGAGTCCCACTCCATTCCTGTGTATTCTCTCACGGTTTGTGGTGACACGCTTGGCCACGTATTTAACTCTGTGTGGCTCACTACAGGCATAGGAGAGCCTTCACAAGGTTGCAAGTGTTTAGGAAGCGTGTCCGGTGCAACACAAAGCCTCTTTCTCCTCCCACACCCAACATCCATCCCCCCAACACACAAGTTCAGTTTGCTTGACAAGCTTCTCGCGTCCCTCATCACTGCTGGTTTTGCTATCTTAGGGCCAGCACTTTCCCGGGCGAGGTACGTGGGTTCCCGCAGAGCTGGGCACAGCT
Source organism: Mycteria americana (assembly GCF_035582795.1). Lineage (NCBI taxonomy): Eukaryota > Metazoa > Chordata > Aves > Ciconiiformes > Ciconiidae > Mycteria > Mycteria americana. The sequence goes on along the minus strand of NC_134375.1, from coordinate 22,934,971 downwards.
CGCAAGCGTCGGCAATTGCTCTCCCCAGGGATGGCCTCTGCCCGCGGCCTCTGGCATTAGGAGGCGAAGTGCGACCAGCTCTGTGCCCAGCCCAGGGGAACCACGCCGGGCCTCACCAGGTTGTGGTTCCAGGCACACGGCAGCTCTGCCCTCCCCAGCACACACCTGACCCAGGCACACATTCAGGGGGCAAAGGGCTAGCTCAGGCAGGGAAGGCATGCCAGGAAAGCGTCTCTGTGGGCTGCCTGCAGAAAACCCTGGTAGACAAGAGACCCAGTGGGAAGGGAAAAGAAGCAGCCAAAACAGTTAAACAATTACACAGGAGGGAGCTGGCAGACAGAAAAGGCAACACGCGGAGCCAGTTTCAGGCTGAGAGTCATGTGCTAAGCCCGCAGCAGGGTTCAAGCACTGCTAGCTCCAGTAACAACCAGGCTGAGAGGACACACACACACGCACATCACCATGACAAACCCCACAGTGTCGACAGCCAGGGACATGGTCTGCTTGGCCAGCGCAGAATTGCAGCAGCCAGCTCACAAATTCTCTCAAGCACAGGCGGTAGGAAGCTGGAGATGCCTTACGGTCCCAAAGTCTAGCCAGGCAAAGCACATTCACTACAGACCTCAGCTGCGTCTTGGAGAGGGTTTACTGCTTCTCCCAGACTGGAATCCAAGTGGCAGCCAAGCCATGAAATCAAGGCTGTCTAACCCAAGAGTGGGAAAGGAAGGGAGGCGGGAGATACGTACGGTGACAAGACAGTCTCGAGGCGATACTAACATTTACAGGAGAGAATCCCAGAGAGGGATCAGTGCTCCAATAAGCAGGCAAGACAGGGAAGGAGCCACTGCAGGCAGGCCCTGGGTGGGAACTGCAGTGTTCATGACACTGTCCTGTGGACAATGTCCTGGTGAGGATGTCCACAGTGAGGATGTGCAATAGCTGAGAGACCAGCACTGGCAGTTCCCACTAACTTGGAAGACCAAACACGGGATGTGTTTGTACCCAAACTCAACCCCACAAACATCTGAGCAGCTGGTCCAGCATCCAGGTTGCTCACTTACGCTCTTCCTTCCCCCCGCGGCTGCAGGAGTGCCCAAAAGAGGAGGAAACACAAAAGTATTGGAAAACAAATGTATTCAAAACGCACACAGTAAGAAAATTGCATGTGAACACTGAGCCCATCCTGTCCTCCCTGAACATCTCCAGCTCAGGGCTCCTCCACTGCTACTCCCCAAAACAGCACCATGGGTACTTCACCCTCAACAAATGGGCGAGAGCGATGGTGTTCAGTTTAGGTGCCAGCACTTCGATCCAGCCATAAATTCACATCTGCTGACAGCTGCACAGAGATAACAGCCAGTAAGGCAGGGGAAGCCCCTTCCCTAAGGCTTCTGGACACTGCCCCAGCATGTACTGAAGGAGCTTTCACTGCCCATACAGATCACCACTAATATCAGAAATAGTTATGTTTTATTTCAGTTCTCATCTTCCTCTGCCCCCCCCGCCCCTTGCAGAAACCAAGCACAAGGTCAACCCATGTGGGCACCTGGGGAAATGTCAAGTGTTGGGCACAAAGGCCTGGAACCGAGAGGCTGGCTGGTTCATGGAGAGTTGAAAGCAGTCTCAGTTATCACCCAGCAGGCTGCACGGTTGCCAGAGATGGGAAAAGAGAATCCCTGAGGGTGCTTGCAATCCAAGGGGCGTGGATAAGGCAGACATGCTTTTTGAATGCTCCCACTTGGTCTCTCCTGCAGATGAGCCCATAGCTAGCGACGAACAAACAGCTAGCATGCTGCCTATGTGGCCAGCAATTCTCTCCCCGTCGTGCTTAGCTACAAGGCAAAACAGTGAACGAAGTTGCTAAACAGACTTGGCTGGGCATTTAACTACTTAATTCTGTTCTATTTACAAGGTCTTCAGCAGCTCAGCGCTCCCTTAATCCATAAGGCACAAAGCAAGCAAGAGAATGTGCAGCTTAGTCTCTCTGGATCACGATCTCTGTAGCGTTCCTGGGAGGGCTGCAAGACAGAGGTCTCATTTCACAGGAGCACGTGGCGAACTCCGCTGCCAGCCTCAGAACTGCTGGACAATCACCTTCCGCTTCACATCCCGGCTGAACCTGTTCATCTTGAACACTTCACTGTCGTAGAAGGCAGAGAGGTTGTGGATGTTGATCTGCCGAGCCTGGGAGGAGGAGGAGGGAGGGGAGAGGTAAATGTTTATTTAAAAAAAATAAGAACTATGTGGTTTTCCATAGCAGAGGATGCATAAAATTTGACAGTCAGCAATCTCTGCTCTGCTCAGCAGGAACCAGAACTGCAGTAGCAGGGGAGACTGCAGGTCAGGAGAAAGGAGCATTGGCAGAGCTGAGCTGAGCAGGAGAGGATGCTGTCTCAGCATCTGCCTGCTCTCAGCTTGTCCTTTTACTTCCACTAGAGCTAGAACGTAACTACTATCCAAAAGCCCCTAATACCTCACCCCGTGGGAGACAGTTTTGCAGGCAGGAGACGCCTGACTGGGGGTGGTCACACTGGCAGCACCGAGCCGTGGCTCTGGAAGTAGTTACTCTGCACGTTTGATGCAAGGAGCAGAAAAGCAGCAACCCAGGAATCAAATACTGCTTTAGGGCCAGGCAAGGTCAATACTTTGCACAGAAAGGCAGTCAGGAGCACAGCCCCTGGACCAGGATGAGGACGCATCAAGGAGGAGGAGGAGGGTGAGCCTCAGGAGAGAGTGGGAAAGTTCATACAGAGATTTTTCTGCTGATTGTTTCTTCAAACGCAGGTGCCAGGGAACTCGTGTTCTCATTCACCTGCAAAGCACCAGACGTACTGCAGGATTTACCACTCTGACCCCAAAGCTTTACAGGGGTGCATGAGAACCGAGGGGGAAGAATCTGGCACTCCCAAAGAGAGGAGCAGAGACAGATGAGACAGCCCTGATTCTGGGTTAAATTAACACAGTTTTTTTCTGGTACCGTAACTCAGGAAGGGAAGTTACAAGTCTGAGAACACCTCTGGTTCTGAGGCTGCAGAGAGAGAACAGGAACCAACCCCAGAGACAGCTTGTTATGATAAGCCCGTACCTTATCCACCAGGTCCTTCTCTGGGACTTCTATGGTGTCTTGCTGGGCCCCATAGCGGTTTCTCTGGTACATCACCTGCTCTGCAACCAGCTGCTTCAGGATGAACAGCAGCAGCTCGTTGTTGTCTCGCTTGAATGAAAGGTAGCGGGAGAAGGTCTGGGAGGGAGGATGAGATGAGCCAAGAGGGTCAGGAACCGAGTGACGCACTGCAGTCTCCCATGCCCAACACCAACCAACCCCCTCCTCCCACAGAGCACAAGGGGAACCAAATAACACCGCTGTCACCTGCACCCTTAGCGTCTCTTAAAGGACTGCGGCCTTGCCAAGCTGCCACCTGCACATGCAGTTAAAACACAGCCCTGTGACAGCCACGACACTCCTCTGCCAGCTGCTCTTACACTCATTAAAAATCTCCGGAGGGGCCCTGGAGCCTCGTGGGGGCTTGGCAGTGCACTGCTGCGGAGGTGTGCTGCCCGTGGGGGAGGCAGCCATGGGATGGCTAGCCCTGGGGAAGGTGTAGAGCAGCTTCCCTTAACCCAGGCTGCCCTGTGCCTCCCCAGCAGACGCTCACACTTGGCTGGCTGTTTGCAGCCAAAGAGAGAGGCCACGAGTCGCCCAGACTGAGGGCAGACTCTCAGAGTGGATAAATGCCAGGCTGTGGGCAGCCAAAAGCTGTTCAGAGCCAGCCCCTGCCACTCAGAGAAAAGGGCAGACTGTGCACTAAACCACAGTGAGTGCTGCCCTGTGGTTAACTGTCCCCTGAGGAGCCCTAGAAAAAACACGAAGAAACTAACTGCCTGCTCGGGCTCGATCACCTGGCAGCAGCAGCAGTGGGAGTCCTGTGCCAAAATAGCAGGGGAGGCATCAAAAAAGGAGAGAGACGCAGCAGTGCTTTTGATACAGAGGCTCGGGGCACGCTTCCTTCTCAGCCCCAACAAAAACATTGCCCCACCACAGACTAATGAAGGGCAGTCACGTAGCAGTGCCTTCGGACTCACAGTACTCCATTTACACGGGCTCAGCGCCTGACTCTGCTGGACAGACCCCTGCGGAGCCTGGACGAGCCTCTTCCCGCAGCCAGGGCAGTGCAAGGAGGCCGCAGTCGAACCCCCGGGGTCTGGGGTGCAGCTACAGCCCTCGGCTCAGCCGGTGCCCACCTTGCGCATGCTCCGCATGACGCTGAACTTCTGCGTGTCGATGAAGCTCTCCAGCATCACCCGGATAGCCATGTTGACGTCATCTTCCACCACATAGTCCCGCAGGTGCATGCGGGCGTGAGCCTCGGCCATCCGGATCATGGACTCAATGTGACGCACTGTGATGGGAATGCTGCCGGTTGCCTAAGGGGGGAGAGGAGGAGACAACTCCTTACGGCAGGATAAAAGACATGGGGCAAGACAGGTGGCTTCTGGCCCAGGACCTATTTCACACTGCAGGGAGCTGCTCCTGGACCTTTGAGGACTCTCAGGCCAAGGAGGCTCTGCCACCTGCTGGCATGTTCTGCCGAGTGGTGCAGGCTCCCCTGTCCAACATTTTAATTCAGCAGGGTGCGAGGGGATGCTATGTGGGGTCCCTCTTTGCCATTGTTCAGTGCCTTTCCAGGATGGCAATCCCCAGTTACTCCCAGCAACTTTTATGAGGAGTTAAAGAAACAAAAAGCCAATTAAAAAAGAAAATATATCATTTTCCCAAGCTCCAAAAATCTCCCTCTGACCTCAACAAATTCACCATCCACTTGTAGAGGATGAAACGAGCCTGAGAGATCCCACAGACAAAAGAGAAGGGCATTTCTACACAGAACAGCTCCCTGTCATGTACCAGGAGCATATGGGTCTGAGTGAATGCAGACATCTCCTGTGGGCCCGCCAGAGTGGGTGACAATAAGAGGACTTTGCCATGGCAGGCACTAGTACACGTGTCCAGTCCATCAGCCCACAGACCACCAACAGGCAAGACTGCATTTAGATGAGGAATCATCTGTTCAGCAGACACTGCAGGATCTGCCTGTCTCTCACAAAACAGTGGCACAGACTTTTGTGATGGGAATGGCAAGAATGTGTCAACATATGCTGGAGCAGTCTCAGGCTGATTTGCTGTCTAGATACATGCTTCTTCCCCCCTTTCCTCAGCATTCTCACCATAGACTCTTTCCTGAGGTCACTGTACATCCGGGCCACCTTGTCCTGGTCCATCTGGTTGAGTTTGGGATGGACCTTCTCTTTGGCATAGATGATGTATTTCCTCAGGATCTCCTGGGGAATGGGTTCAACCCCGTATGTGTTGGGAAGAATGACCTCGCTGGCATCCCCATTCACTGCCTCCTTGCTACCTGGGTGGTGCTTGACGTGGCTGCCAACAACGAACCGGGCAAGCATTTCATCCTACAACAGAGCAGTGGACTAACAGACACCGAAGATACTCACTGGATAGCAAAACTCAGTGGGCAACTGCAGCTGAGCATCCCAACAGCAGCATCACAAGCTCAGCACAAGCCCAGATTCATAGCGCAGCCTGTACCTGCACAGGGTCCACGGTGTCTCTCACCACGCACAGGATATCGAATCGAGAGATGATGGGCTCTGTCAGGTCTACATTCTCCGAGAAAGTTAACGATGGGTCATATCGCCCACCTAGATCACAGAGACAAACCTCAAAGTCAAACACAAGCTCCAGGGCTGAAGATTTGAAGCAAGCATAGACCTCCTGCACAGAAAGACTTTACTGCTCGCTTGATCTGGAGAAACCAGGCAGAGGGAGGGGAAGCTGCACCACAGTTCTCGTACCAGCAGGACTCATACTGGAGGCCTGAGATGGTCCTGTGGTCTCTCAGCACTTACCTATGGGATTAGCAGCAGCAATAACGGTGCAGCGGGCTTGCAAGGACGTGACAATGCCTGCTTTGGAGATGGAAATGCTTTGCTGCTCCATGGCTTCGTGGATGCTGGTCCTATCTTGATCATTCATCTATGACAAAGCAAGAATGGCTTAAACTGAATCTATGTCTATACCCATCGCCCAACACACCAAGGGGAATCAGCTCCTGATGCTCTCAAAAAGTAGCAAACTGCACTACGGACCAGTAAGGGCCAAAGCAAACTGCAGAAGTCTTGGTCAGCTGGGAGATGGCACCATGAGTTACAACATCTCCTCATCGCAGAGGTTACAGCCGATCCCTCCACAGCCAGTCCTTCTACAGAGACGAAACTAGGCCTCACCTTGTCAAATTCATCGATCAGGCAGACACCTCTGTCAGCCAGCACGAGGGCTCCTGCCTCCAAAGTCCACTCCTTGCTGACCGGGTGCCTCTGGACATAGGCTGTGAGGCCCACAGCAGAAGCACCCTGGCCAGTGGTGAAGATTGCTCTGCTAGACGCCTTCTCTATGTATTTAAGAAACTGTGATTTCGCAGTACCGGGGTCTCCACACAGAAGCACGTTGATGTCACCACGGACTTTGTGTTTGCCGCCTACAACAGTAACGGGAGAGACACATTGGCAGCTGAGTGCATGGCTTGATAGCAACCCTGCCCTGAACACCACAAAGCTGAAGGAAAGGCAAAGAGCAGGCAAGGAAACCACTTTGCAGGGAAGTTGAGGGAAAAAGAAAGTCAGCTTTGGAGGCGGTCACATGTGTAAAACAGCATTTCTAACCTTCCTGAACACATCCTTCTAAGAAGGAGATGATAACAAGTCAGGACACCAAAAGGTCAAACTTCTGAAGGGGCAAACACGACCTCCTAGATGAGGAGGGATAAAAGTGTGCCCAGGTTTGCAGCAGGAGCTGTTTTCGGTCTTGGCGTTTCTACTGTCACACCAGAGTTTTCAGCGTGATAAAAGCAGTCACTTCCATCACAGATATCCCTCAGTCTGTTACCTCATCTGTCACCAAGACACACAGACAACTCTAACCACTCTTATTGCAACAGCACAGACAAACCCAGATCCATTTGCTTCCAGCTGAGTGAAGCAGCCCCAAGTGACACAAGTGACACTCACCTGGGTTTTTGGGCTCTCCACCGAAGAGAGCTAAAGCCAAGCCCCGCTTGATATCTTCATGCCCATAAATAGATGGGGCAATGCTGGCAAAAATCTGAAAGGAAAACCAGAGGAGTTGTCCAGGGAATACCATTTCCCAGTCTGGGCAGAATTTGGCATGACAATCAGCAAGGGGCTGTATCTATGGCTACCCTTACAACACTGCTGTCTTTGAAGAGTCTGTTATTATCCATGGTGAGGGGGCTTTTTCAAAGGTAACTACCCACCCAGAGTCCCCTAAAGGTGCTTCACAAAAATGGGGCACGGCAGATTGTGTAGTCTAGCACTGGAAGCTGCTGTCACTGCCTCCGCACGCCTGTAGTGCACAAAGCACACCGCAGTGGCTGTTATCAGCTGTTGCAAAGCTGGAGACCTTGACTTGAGACTTACTCACTGCACATTATAGTAGTTGGATGGGCTATGCTGCACATGAATTGTCATCACGGTCAAATATTATGAACAACTGGCTTATTTTCTCAAGGGTATTCTGATAATAGCCTGATGCTGGAGACTGCTGATGTTACAACAGTCCTGGCTCAACTGAAGCTGCTTCACCCACTGGGAACAGCAGTCAATATAAAAACAGCATGACCAAGGCAACAGAGTGAAGTCCCCCTATTACAGAGCTTAAACCTGACTCAAGTGAGGTTGAACATGCACCAATCCAGGAGCTTTGTTCTTTCAAGTATTGGATTCAGGTCTTAGCATGCAGAGAGAAGCAAAGCTAAGATCTCTACCACAGCTTAAGCTAAGCAATAACATCCCCTTAAGGGGATTGGAAACGCAAGCCCCTCAGAACACTTCCCCCACTTTGCTTTCAAGATATGGGGAGGGAAAACAACGATCAGATATAAGCAGTGTCTGAATGTCTCTCACGCGTCTTCCAGCCCTGTTGTGATGTGAAAGGCTCAAACAAAGGGGAGAAACAGAAAATTTGACCCTCAAAAGTACAAGGGAAGTTTCTTATTTACTTCCCTCCTATAACTCACTCCTGTCAACAGCTGCCCGAGAGCTACAGAAGACCAGAAGACCATACAGAGCAAACTGGGATTTCTAAAGGTTTCTTTAACCACTGTTTCGCCAGCTGACACCCTTCATCACTTTCTGATCCAGCTGCCAGGTGATGGTAAGCTATCAACAGGAAAAGAAGGGATGTCCAAGGCTGACCCACCTTCTCCCCAATTTGCTCATCCTTGGACAGACCCACAATCACTTTCACATCTTCATCAGTCAGTTCTCCAATAGCCAGCTTGTTGTCCTTCTTGGCGATGTGGTTGGCCAGGATCACAGTCGCAAACACCGGGAACCCGTTGGCAGTGTTCAAGGAGCCATCGTAATTGTTGTGGTAGATCCCTGTTAGCTCCTGGGAACCAGGAGATGCTATGTCACTGCCTGCACAGTACAAAGCAGGCCCCTCTCCGTTTTAAGACACCAGTCTCAAAAGTAGCTGCCCAAATGCATCTGAGGAAAATCCCTCCCCACATCCCCACAGATGTTCCCATGATGTTGTTGTCGGAGTTTAAAAATGCTCTGTGCTCAGCCCATACTTGAGTTCAACAATGTACTCACAATCTCATCCCCTGGCTTGCAGCTGTCAACCAGATCGGCGAGGAGAATGGCATCCTTGGAGCGGGGCAGCCTGCCGGCAGCTACCCTCCCAGGGCTCTCCTGGATTTTGATGCGCTGATAGTTCTGATAGACTGTCTGCAGCAACAAAAATAGAAGTTACCCAGCAAGTCTGGCGGGCATCAGCATGGCCAATGCTTTTCAAAGGCATCTCAGCAGAGAAGGTCCATTCAAAGATTTACTATACTTTGGTTAGAAAACTATGGGCACGGGAGGATGGAGGTTGTGAGGAGCAGTTCCAGGGTGTGATAGACAACAATGGGGACAGGAAAGCACTTTGCCACATCTCACCACTGTGTTTCAGCCACCACAGTCTTTGTCCACCCAAATACTGCACCAGTTCCTGGGAGGAGGATGCTCCACATATGACGGTTAAAGATATCAAAGCAAAGAATGAAAGTCAGAAGATCCACATCAATGATTTTGCTACTGTCCTCTAGTTTCCTTAGCTAGCAGATCAGGAAATACTGACCTAACTTGGGAAGGAGGAGAGCTGGACAGTTGGTATCTGCATTTCTACAAAATGGATAGGAACTGGGTACCACAGAGATGATTGTGGCAAAAGATTCAGCCCAAACACTTACAATGAGGCAGTAAATGACTTTTGGCTGCTAAATTGGGCAGATTCAGGTCAAGAGCTCAAATAGACAAGATCTATCTTCACAGACTCCTGAGGTACAGCAGTAGACCCCTCTCCCAGCACGAAGCCTGTTCAAAGGGTGGGAGCCAAGGCAGTGCTGGGAGGAACAGGCAGTGCAGCAGCCTGGGCAAGACGAGCAGACAGCCCCGTCCAGGCAAGCACATCTCTTACCTCTTCCATGTTGATTTCAAAGGGGCCAAGAGACTGACACTCTGGACAGGAACCGGGTTTCACCTCCTGGTTCTGGGACTGGAAAAAGGGCCCCAGGATGAAGCTGCACTTGCTGCAGTTGTATTTGACCATGCTGAGCTGAGGCAGGACCCCTGTGCAACTCGTCACTACTCCACTGGTCCGGATCAATTGATTCAAGTGCAGTTGCCTGAGGAAAGACAGAGAGATGCTGAATGCCTGCAGGGCACAGAAAGCAGAACACCCTATAGAAATACTCTTGCTACAAGGCACAACTCCCAAAGGCCTAGAAAGAGACAGTTAGCAGTAGGAGTTTTCTCGCAGGGTTTGTGTTTTACCTGGAACACTGGAAGTTCATCCTTAATCTGACCCTTTTTCTGTAATAAGCTCAGTGATCCTGTTGGACTTATCCAGAGTTTTCGCTTGCAGACTAGTTCTTCTGAGCACCCCAAAGCCTGCTGCAGGCCCCACAGCCACTGCTGGCAATTCCGGCACTTACCTGAGGGACCGCAACTCTTCCACCAGAGGGAGGTGGGAGATACGGACATGGATCTCCTGAGCAATACGATCATATTTGGGGTACATGGCCAACACCACTTCCTTGGCTGCTTCATCAAAGATCTTCAGCATTTCTGCTGGGGCCTCAGGCAGAAAGTAGGCAAGGACATGTTCCTGGGCTGCCAGATCCTCGTAGTTCACCACCAGACTCTCTCTGTTCTCTTAAGAAAAAGATGAGGTGAATTGTATTTTCAACCTGCTCACTCCTCAAGGAGTCTGCAAAAGATGGCTAGAACAGACAAGCCTGTATCCTGCAGGCTGCAGATGTCTGCACCTTCCCTGAAAAGTGTTTGAGGTCAACAATTTGAAAATGGGTGGAAAACTCTTTTTAATTTATTTCTCTGACAAATTCTTCATCAGTACCAAGCTTGTGATTGTTCCCCCCCAGTTCAGCACAGATACTTCCCAGGCTCAGTGTTCCTGAGACTCAGAATCTCCAGCCCAACACACAACTCTCCCACAGACCTCCAGGAAACAGAAGTTAATAGGAGAGACAACTGTGCTGAATGGCTGGCCAAAACCTTCTGTGTTTCATGTTCCTGGAAAGGGACAAGACAAATGCCTTTTCTTTCCTAGCTGTGTAATACTGACCCTGATCCACTACTCAAGTTTCTGGAGCTTCTGCCTCAGTATAAAGAAGAAATATGAACAACTGCAGTTACACGAGCTGTTCCTGGATGTGACAATTTCTGCTTTTAAAATTTATCAGTGACAGCCTTAATGACTGCTTCTTCTGGCAGTGCCTAGTCAGAATACAAGGCTACAACACTGACACAGTTTTCAAAGTCACAAGGTCTATTTGTGTCCCCTCGGTGGATGATCCAGTTTCCAGTGTGAGAAAGTAACTGGCACAGACAGCGAGCAATTGTTGTCTCTTTCAGATTGCAAGCTTGCAGACCACTGTCTGCTGCCCCACATATTCTTTTGCTAGCATTTCTACTATGAATATTAATGAGTAGCAGATGCCAGGGGCCTTCTAATTAGTCAGCCAGAATCAAAGAAGATAGTAGACATGTTTCCGTTATTCATTTATCTCCATCAGCATCAGAGTTTCTTAAAGTGCTGACTAAATGCCTGGAACAAACAGGGCAGCAGAAAAAAATCCACCTATGGACCGGATCACTGCCGTGATCAGTAAAGTATCGTGACCCACATAAAGAGGAGAGAGCCTCTAATCACTCAGCCCTACCTTTGCACATGTCGCTGATCCTTTCCTTGAAGACATTGTGCCCATGGTCATCCACATGGGTCTTCAAGAAGTTCTTGAAGCGGTGGTAGATCTCAAGCCGGGGAGCTGCCATGGAAACCCACTCCCTCACCGAATGCCCTTTCATGTCTTCCAGATTCTCAATGCTCTCAATCATGTCTTCATCTTCCTCTTCCATGCCGTCGGCAGCTCGTTCTGCCAGCCGCCTCTTCCGTGAAGGACGGTCTTCGTCTTCATCGTCACTATCTAAGGATTGGGAGGAAAAACTGCTAAACAGCTGGGACTCCTATTCCCACTCTTTGGATTAGTCACGGTTGGATCACACGGGCTGTGGAAGCAAAGAGGTCAGAGCCTGGGATGCAAACCAAGAGCCATCCCAGGCCCAGCCTAAATCCAGTTCCAGCCTGGCTCCTACATCTTCCACAATGTAGCTACAGACTTTATGGGGGTGAATAAGATTTGTATGCAACAGCACACAGTCATGTCCATTAATGCACTGAGGGAGGAAGGCCAAGGAATGGGCTTCCAAGCGTACCAAAGGCCCTCCCATCCAGCCCACAAAAGTCTGTAGAGGAACACCAACACACTCCACAGCGTGTGCTTGGTAAAATCCCAAACCCTTGATACAGGTCCAGAATCCTGACTTTGTTTCAGCAGTGAACACACAACCAGAACACCACACCAAATGAGCTCCTAGGAAGCCCAAATCAAAGGGATTGTGCACTGGTGAGTCCAACCAAGCCCACAGCCAGAGATTTCACTAAGAGCCAAATACAGCGGAGCTCTAGAGACCTCCCTGCTAATCTGAGGGTGAGAGTCCAGCTCCCCCCAAGGGCAGGGTTACAGTCAACCACATGGGGATCAGCAGCCCACTTGGTACAGCTCATCTCCACCTACCGTAAAGCAGCCCCCTCCTCATGCGGCCCATGCCCTGTTCCAGCTCGCGGTCTCGCTGCCTCATTACTCGCTCTGCGGCTTCCCGCTGGCTGGCGGTGAGCTCTTCCACATCTTCATCGTCCAAAGCCAGGCCCTCTGCTTCATAGACATCCAGCTCGGGGATGGGGCGGTAGTCCCTAGCACACACACAGAGCATTGAATCAGGCCGAGCTGCAGAAAGTGTTTCTCCAGCCCTTCTCTGGCTACTGCTGGGTAGGTGTCAGGACAGTTGTTCTGCAGCAAGACTGAGCGTGTTGAGCAGGAAGGCACTTCACAGCGAAGATGCCCTGCAGTACAAAGGGCTCCAGCACCGTGGTTATGAATGCCAGCGTTCAAGCCTTTGTATTGTAAAGTTCACCAGCTTGCCGGCAGGCCTGGCTGAGTAAAAAAAACCGTTAAAACTTATGCCTGCAGGAGTAAGGAGCTGGATGCACACCACGCATCCAGGGAGACCCTGGTTTACCCACACGGGATCATGATGACACTTTGCTCCCAGCTTGCAATTTGCTCAGTTCTTCTGGGACTCAAATGACACCGTGCCCTGACCTTTCTCCACTGTCCAGGAGCTCTTCGGCCCCCTCACCCCAGCTACCAGCACAGCTACCATCCCTTGCGGGACCCCACCATGGCTGAGAGCCCCCCCATGTCACTGGCTGCACTGACACCCCGTTAGCAAAACCCCATCCCCAGCCACAACACCCCAGAAGCTGGCTCCCGCCGCTTTCCTTACCTTTCCATCCCTTCACCGATGAGCTCTTCTCCTTCTTCCTCCTCTTCGGGGAGCCCCTCGGTCCCCAGGAGCCCTTCGGACTCATCCTCGAAGGGGGGCAGGTCCCGGCCGGGGCTGGACGTGAAGGCATCGCCCCGGCGTGAGCTCCGCACGGGGCTGGTGGCCGCCGCCTGCGACTCGGAGGAGTCCTGCGGGGACAGGAGGGAGAGGGTGAGGGCGGGGAGCCGGGACACCCTCCTCCCCGGCGCCGGGCCGCGGAGGGAGAGGGGAGTCAGGGCTTCCAGGGGCCTCGGGGCGGTCAGAAGCGGGCCATGGATCACGGATCAGCGATGAATCCTCTTTGCGCAAGGGGGAAAGATTAAAATAATTAGCCCTCCTTGCAAATGACAACAGAAACGCATGGGGGGGGGGGGGGGAGAAATCCATCCTCCGAGCCCAGAGCAGCCGGAGCGGCGGGGAAGGGCTCCGATCCCCCCCCCCCCGGCTCTCTCCTCCGGTGCAGAGCACGTGAAAAACTTCCCGCGGCATTTAGGGTGTCCCCGGCGAGCGCACCCCCCCCATTCCCCCCCGAAATCCCCCTCCGGACCCCGCTCCGCTGCCCCGGCCCGGCCGCTCACCGCCATTGCCGTCGCCTCTTCCTGCCCGACCGGATTCCGCGCGAAAACAGCCCCACGTGGTCGGCAAAAGCGCGCGAAAGCTCATGAATAATGGATGAACTGGGGGGCGGGCCCCGGTGCGTGAATATGGATGAGGCGGCGGGCGGGGGGGCTCGGGCGGCCGGTGGGCAGCAGTGGCAACCTTGGGGGAATTTTGGGCAACGTTTGGGCATTTCCCTCCGGGCTCGAGGAGGCCCCTCCTGCCGGGAACCCGAGAGAGATCCCGCTGCGAATTCCTGCGTCCGTGTTCTCACCACGCCTGCCGCTTCTGCCGCTAAAATCGAGTCTGGCTTGGCCAGTTTTGCCACTGACCCATGGGAGAGCCGCTTGGATCGCCTTTATTCTGGTTCAGGCTTAAACTACAAGAGGTGGGAATGGGGTTCTGGGGTTGGGGAGTTTTTTGGCCTGAGTCTGTATGTAATAACGGTAACGGGGAGCTCAGCAGAGCAGTTCTGAAGAACAGACACCTCTGTCTCTGCAGTTGCTCGGCGCAGCGAGTGATGCTCGAGAGGAAATGAAGAAGAGCACCTGCCCCATAGAAAGAGGAAGACGAATTTAGAGAGACAAAACATAGCAATGGGCTGATGTTCAGCAAGGAGGTGAAACACTTCCATTCCAGGCCACTGGCTCTTTCATAACGGTAGGTGGCTTGGATTTTGGCGATCTGTCTTGTCTGAAGGGCTTCTGACCACTATTTAGTATCAGGCTATTTCTGCTCTTGGCTGCAGTCAGACGTGGGACAGTAACCCTGAAACAGGAGACACCAGAAGCAAAAGTGACTAAAGAGGCAGCTGACAATCATAGACCTGAAATGCCTCTGCCAGCCCGGCTGGATGATTCAGCCCGGTATGAATATAGCAAAGCAGGAGCATCGCGATATAAATAGGAGAGTGGCTCATCCTCCTCTCTGTGACACACGATGGGGAGCTGGCTGGTGCTCAGAGCGAAACAGGCACAGGCACCCCCCAGAAATGCCCCCGCCTGTAGGCTAGTAGAGACCACCATGGCTTAAAGGAAGGCAGCCCAGGACCCGCGTAAGGTGGTGCTGTCTGCCGAGGCCCAGGTGACACGCTGTGATGAGCTGGTCTCACCACAGGGCACTGGACAGCCAGATGGACAGCTTTTCTGTCTGTCCTTCTCAGAAGACCATGGACCACGTCCACGTTTTCACTGCTGTCTTTGGCTGCCAGCTACGAGTGGTCCTGTGCTTGAGCTGGGGTGCTCAGTCTCTTTGAGAAGAGCTGAGGTTGGGCAGCTAAAACCATCCCTAAAATCAGGTGGCTGCCGTGCATGGGACAGAGCTCCTTCTGCTGTGCTAGAGACCATGCACTGGGGCAGGCGAGAGGGCTGAGATGCAGACAGGGCCCGGACAGCTCGCTGGGGTGAACGCAGCTGAGCACCAAACTCCTGACCGCATCAAAACACGCCATTAGGATTTTGCAGACTGGTGGCTTACAGCACAGGAGGAGTCCTGGGGACTGAATTCCCTGTGAAAAGAAGGGCAGAGACACAGGAGTACAGCCCAGGTGGTATCCTGTGGTACAAATTTATGCCTAATACTAGAAATCAGTAGCTTGGTAGAGCAGCTCTACCAAGAGCAGCTCAGAAACAAGACAGGCACATCTGGCTCTGCAGTTACTCAGCACCGGAACAGCAAGGCAGTTTCAGATGAGAAGTAATATCCTGTCCAGTAGATTGATCTAATAAAAGCTGAAAGAGTATTTGAGAGAGATAAGATGTCCTAGAAGAGTGGAATTTGGTGACAATACGAGGGTGTAATGCTGTTCTGGAAACCATGACTGTACCTTCCGCCTCCGATGCCTGCAAGGCAGGTGAGATTGCCAAAGGACAGCAGACAGCAGCAGGTACAGCGCCGAGTGCCAGCTTTCCTTGGGGCCCTCAAGGTTATACCAAGGCTGCTAAATACCCCCTCTTGTCTTCCTTCAGCCTGGCGACACCAAGTGACACAGCAAGAACAAAGGGAGTGAGCTCTGCCAGCTTTATGCCCTGGATGGAGAAGATGACAGAGAGCAGCGGTTCTCTGCTGAAGTGGGAGGAGGTGTGCAGTTAAGGAGCTGAGGCAGTCCTTGGAGGTGGGAAGAACAGAGTTATGTTTGCACACACCATGTTTGGGCTGAAGGGCATGGCTTGTTAATACAAAGGAACCATACGTGTGGATTCCCCACCTCCTCTGTTTCACGTAAGCAGTGAGGAAGGCAGGATGTAAAGTGTCATGGTCCTTGCAGTGGCACCCAGCAGTCTTCTGCCTGAGAGACAGCTTTTGGATCTCATGTCCCAAGTGCCTCA
The DNA here is from genome assembly GCF_035582795.1 of Mycteria americana. Lineage (NCBI taxonomy): Eukaryota > Metazoa > Chordata > Aves > Ciconiiformes > Ciconiidae > Mycteria > Mycteria americana. Next base: position 22,919,003 of record NC_134375.1, on the reverse strand, counting down.
GAGTGAATCAGATGGAAAGAGCAGGTAGATTGGAAAGCAAAATCTCTCCTGACACAGTTATGTGAGAGGTAAAATGTTCAATTAGTTAGTGCCTGAGGCTACAAGTGAGAAGACATGGATTTTACTCTTCGCTCTGTCACCAAGGAACTTTTAAGGCAGAAGCACTCACCTCTCTTTAAACGGAAATGTCCCTTCTATAACTCAGAGATGTTGGTGCCTGCTGAGCCTTTGAGCTTGAATCCATAAACAGAACATGTCAAAATATTGCAACATATCATTAACCTGAACGACAGTGTGGGAAGAGACAAGCTAAGGACCGGCTTCTCCAGATGTCATTCCAAAGGCATAAAAACCTCGTTCGGTCTAGTGGAAAATCAGAGGAATAGGGCTGAGGCAGGCAACACAGTTTCAGGGTATGTCCCCTCCATGAGGCTTGCTGCAGCGAAGCTGGAAAATTAAACCTGAGAAGAGGATCAAGCAGACTTAAGTTGAGAAAGAGGTATGTGTGGGGTGGGCCTGAAACACTCTGTGTGTGCTGTTTGCTAGAGCAGGGCATGAAACTTGATCAATATAGGGATCTTCTAAAGAGGTGTAGACCTTGTACAGCACATTTCAGCTTAGCAAAAGCCTTGCGCTCCTACAGAAGCAATCCCTAGGGCCCCAGGTGAACCACAGGTAGAAAACCACGCCAGAGTTCATCCTCCGGCCCTTGAAATGACTCAGATAACGAGCATCCCCTTTGAAACTCTGTTCACAGTCAGACAGCTCTTATTGCCAGAGTGACCTGCTGATATTTAGCCAGTTATTTCCTTTAATTTCCTTTTTAAATCTTGGCTCATTTGTCCCAGTTATTCCCTTGTTTACTATACTAAATGTGTCTTTTCTCTGTCTGGTATTTGCACCTCCAAATCCTGCTAATTATTTATCGTGTTTCCCTTTAGCTGCTCTTGTCCAAGCTATGCCAGGTTACTTCTGTCAGCTTTAAATTTTCCTTAAAAGCTGAACTTTCCAGCTTGTGAATCATTCTCTCCTGCAAGGACTTGATTATAGAATCCAGTCCATGGAAGAAAATTATTAACTCCCCTGCCTTGCAATCAGTAATTCCTCTACAGAAGTAGCCTATTTCTACTCGCCTTGGAGGCGTGTGACGATGCGGGTGCTGGATCACACGAGTGTTCGCCGTTGGGTGCGTCGTTGGGTTGCGTGGCCTGGCCTGGAAGATATGATCAGGCTGTAAAAGGCAGAGCCTGCACGTTCCAGGCAGCATCTAACTCAGCCAGCCTGCGGCAAGGACAGGCTTCTGCTGGGGCAGGCCTGCGGGGATCACTGCCCTGCGCGTCCCCCGCGCTCCACGCCAAGATGGCGGCGGGGCCTGGCAGGCCCTGGGTAAGCCGCTGATGCCATGGCTCCTGCCCGGCGACAAGGTGTGAGGGCAGGCCGGGGAGAGGCGTGTGGGCAGCCGAAGGCCGCGGGGGTTCCACAGGGAGGTGGGCGAGCCCCAGCCCGGCCCCGGGGTGGATGGGGACCTCCAATCCTGGCGTAGGGGAGAGCGTGAAGAGAGCGGCCGGGGTAGGCCTGGCCCCCGGGCAGTACGGTTCAGCTCTGGGGCTCGTGGGTCCTTCCTCCCACCCGCTTCAGGGCAGGCTCGGGGGGGCTCTGCGCCCCGGCGGGGACGGCTGCCGGCTAGCCTAGGCTAGCCTAGGCTAGGCCAGGCCAGGCCCGGCCCGGCCCAGCCGCCCTCTGCTCCCCATCCCGCGGACAGGCAGACGGACAGACGGCACAGCGCACCTTTAAAGCGCGGCAGGCCCGCCCCTCGAGTCCCGCCTCCCGCCCCTTCCCATTGGCTCGCGCCGCTATTTCTTTTGGCCTCTTTGACAGAACCCCTCTCCGCTTGGTTTCTGATTGGCCCAAGCGGCACCCCTCTCGGGGACCCTCTCTCAATAGCGCCCCTGGGCCCGGCCGAAAAGGCATCTGCCCTGGCTCTGGCGGCACGGCGCTCTGCTCGAGCAGCTCTTCAGCGACGCTCCCTGGCTGAGGGGAGCGGCGGGGCCGGGGCCTGGGATGGCGGGGCTGGGCCCCCGCGACTGAGCGCTGTCGCCGGGGAGGCAGGGCCGGGCGGGCCGGGCCCGCGGCGGGTAGGAGCGGGGCCGGCGCCGGGAGGGGGGGCTTACGGGGAGGGGCGGCGAGGCAGTTCAACCCGGGGCGGCGGGGCCTGCCCCGGCGGCACGGCCTGGCTGCGGCGGGGGCCGCGGCCCTCTGAGGTGAGCGGCGGGGCGGTGCGGGGTCCCCGCGGGGTCGCCGGGCTCCGGCCGTCAGCCGCGGGAGAGAGGGGAGCCCGAACGTACCTGTCAGGCTTTAACAGCCCGCGCCTCGCTGCCCTGCTGCCCTTTTGTGCGTCTAGGGAGTCCGGCAGGAAGAAAGCTTCGTGCCTTGCCTGGGGCGCTGCGGTTCTTCGGTTCCAGCCGGCGTCAGGTCGGAGGTTACCGGTGGCCCGGGTGGACCTCGCTGCTCTCTGGGTTTCTGCCCTGCCCTTTGCAAACGCTTCAGCAGGTGCCTGAACGGCAGCTTTGTGCCTCCTTTTGCAGGCTGCGAGCAGGGCAGGGGCGTCCGGAGGCGCCTTTGCCTAGCCTAAAGGGTAGAAAGTAACTTAAGATTTTCTCCAGCTCTCTGGTTCCTTTAGCAGCCTTTAAAATCGGCAAGGCTTCCTCGCCAGCACAGGATGAAGTGACCACGTACTGTTACTTTACTTCACTTGCTGCCTTCTTGCTTGTTGTCTGTGCACCCGCCTTCTAGAGGGGAAAAAAAACCGAAACCAAACCACAAAAAACTTAGGATAGTTGTTTCTGAAAGACAACCCTGAACTGGGATTTTCTGTTTGATGGTTTTGGATTACTGTTGATACTTCTGCGTTTGGTATTTTTCTTTGGTTGTTTTTAGCGTTGCGGTTCCTTTCTTTTTAAGTTTAGTTCAGAACGAGGTGTGAGAATGAGACTTGGAGAAAAGAGAGGTCCTAGATCACTGGGGGAAGATCCCTGTCTTGTGAGTTCTAAGGGTGAAATGCAAAATGCAACTGTTGTGACCAAGAGTGAGGTTTGAAGAGCCATCTTAAAAAGGAAGAGAAGAAAAAAAGGCGGTTTTATTTTTTTTTTTTCTTTTTAAGCATTTAAGTTATTGAAGTAACAGTTGTATTTAAGCAGGGGTCTGAACAGTGCAGTTTTTTCTTGCGCAAATACAGTGTTTTAAGGAGCAATCTTAACCCTAGTATGATCTGTACTTGCAAGATTTTCTGATACTGTTTTCAGAAGGGAAGCAAACTTTCATTTTTTTTATTAGAGCTGAAACTCTGGTAGTGTATAATTCACTTTTATGTGGTTGGGCTTTGAGAGCACAGAGAATTGCCAGTGATTTGAGGCCCGAATTTCACTGAGCTCTGATACAATTATGGTGCTATGAATCAAGACATAACATCCCCTCAGTGAGAGACAATAATTTGCATGGGAAGGTGCAGCTGAGCCTTCCCCAGCACCCTCACAGCAGCCTACGAGTTGTGTGGATGTTCTTGATCTGGATGCAACTTGGGAGTCCAGTGCCTGGATGGAGGAACAGGCCTCAGCCAAGTCAGGCTGACTTCAGCTGTAGTGTGGAAAACCATTTTATTTTGTTTTCTGGTGTATGGTGAATAGAGCTGCCTGCTAGAAGAAAAAGGGAGACCAGGACTGCGGCACTGGTTTCCTCTTACGTGGCTACGGGGTGATTTTACCCCCATTGCATAGGTTGGGCTGGCTGAAGTGAACAGCCCCGTGGAGGCAGGGTGTGGTGAGTGATCTCTTGGATATGCTCAGCTGACTGGATTTATTTTGGACTAGACAGGGCAAGGGTTTGGACAGTGTGCTGTAAGGAGCAGTGTTGCTGGGGATGACGAAGCCTAGCCGGATCCTTGCCATCAATTCCTGGTTCTGTTGCCGCAGAATTTTTGCTGGTGATTTTGACAGGAACGGGACAGTTCTCCACATCCTTCCTGTAGGCCTTAGCTATTAGAAAAGCATGGGGATCGTGCTGTCTGGCTGATGGCTTCAGCTGCCCTTTCTTATCATGTTGGACATTCTGTTGCTCTGCCTTTGTGTATACTCCATCTTGGGAGGAAGAATAGGATACTAATACCAGGCTGTAGTGAGCAGCCTGGCTGAGAGGTAAGCTTGATTCTGCTTTGCCCTTTGAAACCTCGTGACTGGAGCTGTGTTACACGCGGCCACCTCCTTTCCTTATCAACAGCTCGCTGCTGTTGTGTGATAGTGGTGGCTTCTAGGGAACAAGAACGGAGCCTGTTTATCCTTTTTATAAGGAAGATGTTTTTCCCATGTAACTCTCTTGCAGCTTTATACTTGAGCTCTTTTCAGTGTGACAGGCAGATCAAATTCTTTGTCCCAGATATTAGAAGATTGTGATGGTTCGCAGTTGATGATGTTACTCTGCCCATGCTCTGTGAGGTGTTTCTCTACCCTTCCCCAGCTTTTTTAAAAATCAGGTAGAATTTTTTTCTGTGTTGGCAAATGTGAACATACTTGTCCTCGCTGCTGCTGGGATGCAGTGGTGTTTCAGAGGAAGAGAATGGAGCAAAATTATTAACAGAAAATCATTCTCAACGGTGTCAATTCAGAGAGGTGAGAAGCTGGAGGCAAGAGAGATAAGCCTGGAATGTGAAAGTTGTTTTCTAGAACCTCTACTAGAACTAGGATTTTTTGGCACAGATTTTGCCATCTCAGCACAAAGTTGATCTTTCCAGGTCTGTGTGTGTTTATTGAGTGTGATGACTCTTGGGCAGCACAGCATACGGCAGTCGCAAAAGAAAAATCCCAGCTCAGCGAGTATCTGTCAGCATGGATGAATCAAAGGGAGGGTTTGTTAGCTGAGAGTGGGATGATCCCCTTACCCCTCAGAAGACCTGGGAAGAGTCTCGGGCTCTGACGAGAAAGAAGAGTCTGTGGCTGACAATCCTGAGCAGTTTGTGGGGAAGGTGCTACTGAACTCTAAAAGCTCAACAGATGACACAGGGCTGTGTTGATTCTTTCAGACTTGTGAGTCACCCAGAACCTCGAAGGGAAAATACCTTCTGAGTCCTGTCATGGAGGCTGTCAGTTTTTGCCATGCCAGCCAGGGCTGAAGTCAAACAGGGAGTATTTGTTTTGAGATGAATCCTGGATTGACTATAGCACACAGACTGCTAGAGCACTGTCTCTGGCAATGTGCATCTTTAAGATGCCAGTTGATAGAGATTTTTTTCTTTGAATCTGTGTATAATTTGTGACTACTTTTTTGGGGAGTGCCAGGAGAGATGATAGGACCCTATGTTTGCATTCAGCTCGTAGCTAGTCAAGTGCCTTAACAGTGAGGGTTGCTGTTTTAGGGTGGGAAGAGGACAGGATTTGTACAAGGTGATAACATTGAATCAGGAGCAGGCTTAGTAAGGTAAATCAGGACAAAACTCTAGTATATACTAAATCCTGATCTAAAGTACTGTGTGCCATAGTCCACTTAAGCTTCCAAGGTGATGGCAGAACCAACAGAGGGATAAACTGCTGCTGCTGTTGTTTCTGCCAAAGCCACCGTCACGGCCATGAAGCACGTGGAGTTTTATGGATGGCAGAGCAGAGTTTCCCTTTAACTTCTGGAGGGACAATTAATATCGCAGCAGTGTAGGGCCTGGGGGATGGACAGATGGCAGAAAAGATGTGAATGTTTTCTCAGGGAAGGCGGTACAAATAAGTTTCATCGGGGAATGGGAAGTTCTGTCTTATCTTTCTGAGAGGCAGGAGAGGTGGAAGGTAGGGCAGGCAAAAGAACTGAGCGCCATGACTCTTCTGATTCTGACCATAGCTCTCTGCTGCCCAAGAGTTTGACCTTGGGAAACCCATTAGGTAGGACTGCGTCTTGTTCTGGATTTGTAAACTACCAGTGATGATGCTGATCTTTGTCTGAGAAGGGCAATGCAATTGAGACTGGTGGATGTAAAGAAGCTGGAGAACTTTATGCTAACAGGCTTTTAGGCGCTGTCTTTTCACAGCCTTACTGTTGTGCTTAAAATCAGAATAGTTCTGGTGTCTTGCAGAGAGTTAGAAGAAAAATGCTGAATCTTGGCTTTTGCCAGTGTTGGTTTTAGAAGATAGAGTCTGTAGAGTCCCTTTAGGTAAAAGCATGTGAGGCTCTCCCTGCTCTCAGACTGTGGGGCTGGTGACAGGAACAGGTTTTAGGCAGGGGCCTTCATTTTTTCTTTGCCATAGTTGAAATCAAATCATTGACTGTAACTTCTTGATCTTGGGAGCTAGAATGATAATTAATGATCTGGTACAGCAGGGTTTCTGTCTCCATCCGATGATGCCATGTATTGCTGCTGAGTCTTGATTTCTTCTATGCATCTGCCAAAGCTCAAAAAATCACAAAATTTAATCCAGCATAGTATTACACTATTTTGAAGGTGCTTGTTAGTCTGATACAAGATAGTGGTTTTGTACTGTCCACCCTAATGGCTGTGTGCAGAGTAAGGGCAGGTGGCATTTCACTGTGTAATACAGCCTTTCAGGTGACGATAATTTGCTGTAACAAGCAGGAAGCAGTTGTGCAGGCGCCTAATGGCAGGGATGTGCTTTTTAGCTCTGACTCACAACTGATTTAATGTTGCTTTTTGTTTCTGCTGTGGTTGACTTGCGCTGGGTTTGACCTGGACCAGAAGGAAGGCAGGATGTTCCAGTCCGTGACGCCTGTGATGAGATTCTCTGTGTCTGACAACATCACACATTCGACTGCCCTGGTGACAGCACTGGATAATGTGACAACTTTGACCCTGACAACAACGCAGGCAATCAATGACACCAACATCACTGTGCCGCACAAGTGCCTGTTGTTGCTCTATGAGGACATTGGGAAGTCCAGGTGAGACTGAGGAAATGGGACCACGGTCTGACCGTGGGCCAGGGGAAAGAGCTTGCTTTCTCAGGGTTTGATTGAGAAGGAGCTGGGGCTGGTGCCTTCCCTTCTAGATGCCGAAGAACAGGAAAAAACCTGTTTTATTTACTTTTTGCAGAGTCCGCTACTGGGATCTTCTGCTCCTGGTTCCCAATGTGCTTTTCTTTATGTTTCTTCTCTGGAAGCTGCCCTCTGCCAGGGCCAAAATCCGGGTCACTTCCAGCCCAATCTTCACTACATTCTACATACTAGTGAGTACCGCTCTGTGCTTTTGAACGGATGAGTGAGTGTTTTTTTTATTACCACTCATGAACAATATCACTGAACTAGTGGAGAGAGCCTAGACCAGATCTCACAGGGATAAAATCTATTTTTAGTTGAAGGTGTACTACAAGCAGCAGACACAGATTTTTTTTTTTTTTTTTTTTTCACTGTCTGAATTCTGCTTTTCACAGATTGTGGGACAATATATGCTGGATTCGAGTGGATTTTGTTATGTGGTGATTTTTTTCTTTTTTCTTTTGTTGCTTTGTTGTCTTGGAATCTAGTATCTTACACTTTCCTTGCTCCTTGCAGTAAGTAGCATATGACACAAAACCAGTTTCTCACTGAGGTGGTGAAAGTGAAACACTGGAGAATAATTTGTGTGCAGCTGTTGAAAAGCTTGGTCATCTGCTGTAGAAAATGGCGATGTGACAGGGTTCTGGTTAGTCTGAGAATGTAGAAACCCATCCCTGTTAGTTTCTTTCCCATCATATCAAAGTGGCTGCTGACTTGATGAAGTTCTTGATACTTCTTAAGGTGGAAACAGAATATATAGGCAGTATAGTTACAGTTCTCAAACATCTAAGATCCTGTCTGTTCTCCTCTTCCCCAGTTTAAAAAGGCACAGGCAACTTTTGATCACGTTAAGGTAGTCCCTTTAGTAATTTCTGAACATCATACCTATTAACTGTGATGCTGCTCACAGGGCATGGTAAATGCAGCTACGGACCTACCTGAATTTGTTTTAAAATATTATTCAGAAGCTTTATCATAGGTGCTTTTTGAGATCCTGGTTTGCCTCAGTGTGTAGTGCAATGTGCTTGCTCTTCCTCGGTGAGATTAGTACAGGTTGTAGAAGTAAATGTGTGTTTGAATTGGGTGAGATGGGAGGCATCCTTCTTTGGGCTGCGTACAGGTACTGGCCTGGCAAAACCCAAGAAGCATCAAAACCAAATCTGAGCTAGTAGCCTCAGCTGAATCTTTGGTGGGAAGTCTTGTTAGCTCTTTCAGGCCTGGAGTGTGGGCGCTGGGCTTTTGCACAGTTTTGGGTAACCAGTTATGCTCCAGTTAAACATAAATGCTCCAAACTTTTGAAAATATTACTAGCCATTTCCAGTCTGGATTTAAATCTTTGTTTCTGCTTCCAGTAATGCACATGGCTCAGTAGGAAGTTCATGCCAAAGGCTTTGAAAAGCAAAACTCCTGATAAACCAAAGGGAAGAAAAAAGTGAACTGACTTTATGCTGTTGACTTTTTCAAAACAGAGCGAGAAGCAGGAAGTGATGAAACAGCCTTAGAGAGGAACGCTTTCATTCGATTTGGTCTTCTGGAGTATGTTACTGGGAAATGAGGATGGAAGTGTGTTCTGTGAGGATTTCCTTTCAAACAGCTGTTTGTCATGTCTTGAAGGAATGCTTTCTTGTGGAGTCAGTGATTAAAGTGAAGTTAATGGATCGGGAAGAGTCTCTACCTACTTAGAGAGGAAGCAAAAAGGGTGTGTTTTCCTCTCCAATGAGTCGTTGCTGCTCTAGAACACCGTTATATTCAGGGACCCTTCTTTTTTGTCACTGTTTTGTCCCAGAGTTTTCCACCCCAGGAGGGAGTGTTGTATTATTCTTCTTTCATGCCATTTGCATCCCTTCTTCCTCTAAGGAGGAAATACTCAGCTGTAGGTGGCTTATTAGTAATTTCCATTCTCCAGCCACCTTAGAACCATCTTGGACTCTTTTCATTCTCTGCTAGATTTAGCTGTCTCATACCTGCCTCATTAGAATTAGCCTGTGACTCGGAGAATTTTATCTGGAAAAATCTGCTTTCTTAGAGGGCAAGTCTGCACAGCGGAGGGTAAGTATATCCAGCTGAGCTCTTAATTGCATAGTATGGCTGTGACAGCACAGGAGTTGGTAAATTAGCCTTCCTGAGCTCCATGCTATCATGCTTAAATGGTACATGAGCTGACTTGGGTATCTCTATGTTGCACTGTGCAGCAGGGTAAGATGTTTTAAAGCTGTTGGCTGCAGCTGACTTTTTTCCTCTGCATTCCTGAGCATTGTCAGTGTTGAGTGAGAGGACTGCAGGTTTTAGTTTTATCACAGATCTGAAGTGTGGTAGTTGGTATCCAGTGGCTTCTGTTATCTGATGTGATTGGTTTATTCAGCCATACCAAGTACTTGATTTTGTAATTTGGAGGGATATGTTTTTTCTCTGCTTTTTCTCCTCCCCTGCCCCAGTAGACTGAAGGGTGGGAAGACTTTGCCTGTAAAGATACTGTTGTCAGGAGTGGATGAGACCTCTTCAGAGCTGTTTAATCTGACAGTTGAGGAAATTCGTTCCTTCCTAAATTCTAAGCCAGTACTCCTTCATCTAACAGGCCTGAGGAATCTTCTTTGGCAAATCAACTCTAATCTGCTACAGGAAATCCTTAGTACACATTATCAGGCTTGAAAGCTGACCTGGAAATGGTATTCCAGAAGGGTTTCTGGTCACTACTGCATATGTGCCTTTTGACATGAGCTCACTTCTGGTATCTTTTTGTGTAGGTATTTGTGGTGGCTTTAGTTGGTATTGCCCGTGCTGTTGTCTCCATGACTGTGAGTGCCTCTGATGCTGCCACAGTTGCTGATAAGGTAGGTACACCACTGATTTTAGAGGCTCTGCTTTGTGCAGTTCTGATTACAGCAATCTGCTATGGCTTCCCTTTTATGTGTGTACAAGAAGAATGTGTTTTGCAGTACTCACGGCTATGTGTACTATGGAATCGTGTTCTGATAACTGTATCTAAATGATCACAACATGCAGGGCTGTAAAACAATGGACTTCCTAAAGTAGACACACAAATAGTGGCAGCAAAACTTTCGTGTTGCAGAGATGGAATGACTCTGCTTTGCAAGAGCTAAACATTCAGACACCTTTAGTGGATAGGCAAGACCTGGCCTTTGTTTCTCTCACAGTATCTGAGTGGCTCTTTGAAAAATATTTAATTCTTTTGTATTGAAAGCAAATAAAACCAAATTCCCTTTTGAGACTGATATCTGAACGTCCTTGCAGCCACTCTGAGCACAGGGCGAACCTGTAGTAAACAGGAAATAGCTTTGTACGTGCTGTTCCTTTGTAGTCATTTGACTTGTAGCAGAATATTACCTAAAACAAAAAGCTCTGTAGTTCTTGAGCTGTTAAAGAAGAGCCATCCACAGAGTACAGGTCTTCTGGCTTTATTCTCTGGGATCAGTGTGGTTCTTTTGCTTTTCCCTTTAATGTTACCTGTCAAAGCATTGTAATGCACTGCTTGTTGTGAGTGGCTGGATGTTTGTAGCGTTTTCATTCACCTCTGTTGGATAGGTGTAGATCCAGGGCTTGAATAATAGAGAAGTGAGAAGGTACTTTTCTTCAGCTCTCTTGGTGTTGCTGCTAAGTGTACCTTGCTGGGCAGTCATGCAGTAAGACAGATACTCTGTCAATTTTTCCTGTAAACACATGTTCTATCATGTCTATTATGTTTCTTTTGTTTTCTCTCATATATATATATATATATATACATGTGCACACACACAGTGTATTTTCTGAGATAAGAAGTGTCTCATCAAATGCCTCATAAAATATTGTGTATCTTCAAGAGAGTGCCATTCAGTGTTCAGAGGATAAAGATTAATAAGCCAGAATCTGGGTTCTTGTTCTAGCTTTGGCATTGATTTATTGCATGACTACCTGGAAAGTTGCCTCACCTGCTGTTTTTTTTGGTCTTGTTTCACAAAATAATGGGAATGAAAATGACAAGCTGAAAGTGGGAGGGCTTTAGAGTTGAATATGCTTTAGATTTAGGGACCAGTAGCTTTGGAGGAGTGCATAGTACTGAGCTTGTTCAGTCAGAACCGTACTGCAGAATCTACTGCTTTAAGAACTGGCCCTGTTTAATATACTTTTGAGGTCGTCTTGGGTTTGTGCTCCTTGGGAGTACAGCAGAAGGAACATCTCCAGGACAAGTGAAAGATCCTTAAGTGTGGCAAACCGTGGCCACTTCCTCTCTCTGTAGGCATGCTATTTGCTTGCTCCCACACAACTGTTCTGTTTCACAGGCATGGACAGGGCTTGGAACAAGCATATAATTATTATCCCTACAAAGCATGAGGAGGGTTTGTGGAAGTGACCTGCTCTGTTCAGAGGCTGCCATCCCCTGGAGCAGAGAGTGGAGTTTTACTGTATTAACTTCCAACTGGTTCCTGGCTCCATCTAATTATGTTTGTCTGGTTTCTGTTATCCCTCAGATCCTGTGGGAGATCACAAGGTTCTTCCTTCTGGCAATTGAACTGAGCGTGGTGATTCTAGGCCTTGCCTTTGGTACGTGTCGGGAGGTTTTTGAGTACTTTGAATGTTTCCTATTCCCTTTCTTTCCACAGAGGCTGCATCTGTAAGTTTGTGGAGGTGCTGATTCTATAAAGTGAAGGAGCTCTAGAATAAAGACAAAGGACAAATTGGGGAGTTTTAGTTAGAAATGGCTGAAAGCCTGATTATATTTACAGATCTATGGCATGTGCAATTTCAGGGGTTATATGTGCTTTGTTTGTCCTACATGCATGTGGTGGAGTGTACAGCTTAGGTGAAGAAGACTTATGCAAAGATCAACAGACTGATATTTGCTTCCACCCCATTTTATTTGAGATGGTTCTTTTGGGGGTCCTTCTGTCCTCTCCTTGGTTGGTTTGATTCCATCGTGGCTTCATTCAAATGCTTTAACTGTACCCGCAATCTGTAACTTTTTTCAGTTGTACAAGTGAAAATGTTTGGAGCACCTCTTCCTGTGGGTCAGAGGTAGAGGAGAAGGGTTGGCGTCACTGTTGCATCTGCCAGTGGAACATCTGAGCACTAGCTCTTTCATCTTTTGAGGACTCCTAGCATAATTTAGGTTGGAAGGAGCTTCTAGAGGTTGTCTGCTCTATTCCAGTGCAGATTTCTCTAAATTATGTAAGCCCTTCTCCCCTGCTCTAACCCAGTCTCCCATCAACATTTTTCCTGAGAATAAACTTTACAACATCTCAGCCTACATGATACTGGAGTTGTTCCTGACTATTTTTCTTTTTCTTTTTTTGTTTGTTTTTGTTTTGGGGTTTTTTGTTGTTTTGGTAACCCCAGCAGAAGGACTTAGTTGCTTTCTCTATAGTAGTGTGGGCAGGAGGAAAGCACGTTAAAACCTGTTTTATAAGCATTATTTTGTCTGTGAAAGGCTCAACTTTCCAAACAGGGAAGCAGTTTCTAGCAGTTAAGTGAGCTTTAACCTTCCCTTGGAGGCCTCTGGAAATACAAATGTTTTCCTGTATTGGTTTTGGAGAGAACTGATTTTTACCAGGACTGGGATCATATCCTGAGTCACTTCTGTATTCTTTAATTCCAGGTCACCTGGAGAGCAAGTCGAGTGTGAAACGTGTTCTGGCAATCACTACAGTGCTGTCTCTAGCATATTCTGTCACCCAGGTGAGTACACTGGAGCAGAAGAATTAGTCTTTGCAAAAGAGGGGAACTTTGCTTGGAGTTAGGCAGTTAGGTGTGGGACTTCTATCTGGAAAGTGGCAGCTTTGCTCTTTGGATGAGGTTTTGGGGGAAGACTGGATGCTTGTGGCAATGTATGAGGATCCCCAGACCATACACCAGACTGTGTCTCCTTGTCCTCTTGAGCATGAAAGGCTCAGCCAAGGTGAAGAAATGAGATGAGGTTTAAATGGATTGCCTTGTTTAGTGAGTCTTGGAACAGGAGTCAGAGGTTTTTCACACCTGAGCCACAAGTTCTGAATCTAGCCTCAAGTGCCATGAAAACTAGATGGAGAGACCTGAGGTGTGCTTGCCAGATTAGGGCAGTGCAGTGGGCCTCTTGTCTCCTGACTCTGAGAGCTGAGAGCTCTTGCTTCCCTTCAAACTAGCAGCTGGCTTGCTAGCTCAGTTTATTAGCTGTGTCTCCATCTCTCTGAACAATGCAGTATGTGTCTGGGTTTATTCTTCTCCTTGGTATGTGAGTGGTCAGCCCTGTGTCTCTATACTTGGGGCAGCGCCAGAATAACACACAGATCTTTGTTCTGTGACCAGGCTCTTGCTTGTGGAGGCAGTGAGCTGATCATTACCACATGATAAAGCTGGAGGAGCCTCATTAAGTATCAAGTGTTCGAGCTATATCTGGGTTCAGTAGTGCTTACAAGCGCTTTTCTCTCTCCACTGTCTGTATGGTAGCTTCTGTTCATACCATTTTTTAGGAATTCAAGGGAATGAGACAGTGTCCTTTTCCAACTCTTGCACAAGTGTTGGCTTTTATATTTTGGACGTTTAATCAGGAAAGATCTACTTTAGAGATGGAAACGGAACTCTCAGTCTATTTCAAACAGACAATTGCTTGCATCCCCTATCCCTTCATTAAGTCTCTCTTCTGGAATGTCATTGATGCTGGTTTCCTTCAGATGCAGATTGCTGCAACTTTTTTCCCCCAGCTTCTTGTCTTCAGTTTCTTTCTCTTTTCCTGTGTGAGCTTAACTTGGTCTAAGCAGGGCAATGGTTGGGTCGTAGGTGGCAGGCACAGCTGTTGTCTGAACTTCTTTAAACACAGTCTCCCTTGTCTAGACACCCACCCTAGTGAGGATGCTGCCTATAACAGAATCACATTGGTCCCACTTCTCTCCTAGGGCACCCTGGAAATCTTGTACCCTGATGCCCACCTCTCAGCAGAAGACTTCAACATCTATGGCCATGGAGGGAGACACTTTTGGCTTGCCAGCTCCTGTTTCTTCTTTCTGGTAAGTACCGGGCATGTGTTATGCACTGTGATAGCTTCTTTATATTTTCTAAATGGGGCATGGAGGATGATTTGCGTATAACAAGGCTGATGGGGGTGAGGTGTGGGGCCTTCACATCTGCACTGGGTTTAATACCAGGGGGTCTGCCCCCTGTCCTGAGTCATCTAGGGAGTGCGTGACACCACACACCATCCCTGCAAAGATTGTTGAGTTCAGTTGCCAAGCAGCCATGGAACAGTTAGTTCTTTGTCTCAACAGGTCTATTCCTTGGTGGTGATTCTTCCAAAAACTCCTCTGAAAGACCGGATTTCTTTGCCCTGTAAGTGACTGTAGTGTGTTCCATAGTATAGATGGAGACAGTGCCAGGATAAAACCTAGGTGGGAGTAAGAGGTTCCTGTATCTGGTTGCGCTGTAGATACATCCCACTGTTTCAGGGTACAGATACATGGCAAAGGACTGATAAGTTATCCCTGGAAAAAGAGTATGTTGTGCCTTTTAGAGATCAGAATAAGAGCAATTACACTGCTACTTCAGTAGCTAAATGATTATATTAAGAAAACAAGATTTACTGCTCAGTTAATGATACAGATGTAACGTAAATATAAAATCTTCAGAGAGCCATAAGAAATGGCTTCTTAATAGCTTCCTTTGAAATGCATGTATGATATTAAAGTGTACGTGCTGGTCATCCCCTGGGAAAGAAAGGCTAATTGGGAGCTACTTAATAATTTTCATCTGGGCATTTACTTTATTAAGATGCTTCTCTGGGTTTTCTTTTTATTGCAGAATATCTGCAGTTCTTGAATAGGGAGAGAAGCTGTTACTAAGATGTTTGCATTGACTTGTTCTCTCTCTAAATAGTGTTGGCATCTATGTGTGGGTACCCTGAGGGAATGGATATTGTGTGGCACATGCCACAGGCAGGTAGTCCTGGGCCTGATCTGCCTAGTGTCCAGCATACCCTGCTGCTCCTGTCCAGGTCTCCTGAGCAGTTTGGTTAGTGCTGTACATCAGAAGGGCACAGATTCTAGTTCAGCTGTAGGGTTTTTTTTACTTGTTTTTCTCACATTCAATTATGTGACTGATACTGGTTCCAGATGCTTGCTGTAAAATCTTTGTACGTGTTGCCATGACCATGTGTTTTCAAAACCCATCTTGTGTGTGTATACACATGCAGGAGAGTATGGTTTAGTCCACTATACCTCCATCAATCCTGCCAGCATGGGACAGGAAAATGCAGTCTTAATTCTTCAGTTCTTAGACAGACGAGATGGTGAAATGCTTCTGTTGGGTTTGCCATCTCCATTGAACAGATTAGCACTGGGCTGCTGCTTATGAGGTTGAGCTTCATCTGTGTCCATGTCTTTTCCACAGCCAGGAAGAGTTTTTATGTGTATGCTGGAATCCTGGCACTGCTGAACCTGGTGCAGGGCCTGGGCAGTGCCCTCCTCTGTGTGGATATCATAGAAGGACTGTGGTATGTATGCTGGGGGAGGAGGTTTGCAGCCCAGTTTCTCGTGTTGCATTTGAGTGTCCTTCAACACTGCCTCTCCCAAGAAAATAAGCTTGTGCTGTGTTCCTAAGAAGGAATAAAGCTGATGGTTCTGTTTTGTGCTGGAAGATCTCAAAGTGACCAGAAAATTCACAGCGGAGAGGTCTGTGGAGCTGCATGCTCTGCAGTGGTCTTGAGGTGGTGAGTGAGAGTAATAGTTTGAATCCACTGATGCCTGGCCATTGGCTCGTGTTTCATAGGTAATAAGGGAGGAAATAGTCTGTTTGCTAGAAATAGCATGGAGATACCCTTATTCCTGTCTGGAGTCTCGTTCTGCAGGGATCACTGTCGCTTCTGAGAGTCAAAATTGGGAGCGCTGAGACTGTGCTCTTGGTCAGACCCTGGGTCTTGGCATGGTTCCCTCTGAGTGTCTAGGAGCAGTGGCACATGTTGATGGCAATGTCTGTTACTTTGCATCAGTTTGAATTTGTTTAGCACAAGACTTTTTTTCTTGTCCTCTGGACGCTCTGGAGGGAAATGGGATCATTCTGGGGGGATGTGACTGGTGTTATCCAGCTGTATTGTGCTTGAGTGCTAAATTCCTTCATGTTCCCTTTTGCCATTGACAGCTGTGTTGATGCTACCACGTTCCTTTACTTCAGCTTCTTTGCACCTCTCATCTATGTGGCATTCCTGAAAGGCTTCTTTGGGTGAGTAGCCAGGAACAGGAGTTTAGAGGGTATATATTGTCATTTAATTGGTTTGCGCTCAAGTTATCCCCATCTGTAGAATAAAGGCAGCGACTAGAATGCCAGTTAGGGAACCAGGTTTTAATTCCTGGCCTCGAAGTTTTTCTTGTGTGACCCAGGGCTGCTTGCTTCTGTGCAAGACTCCTTTGTATGCAAAGTAGAGCTGATAGCTATATTCCTCTCAAACATTTATGAGGATCACTTCTTCAGTGTCTGCATCCTGTTCAGTACAAAGTTTTTCTGCTGAAGTTGTTAACGGAATGGTTAGTAAGAGATTGAGTCCCGGAAGGCTAAATGGTGTCCTGGGTGGGTTTTGGGATAGGTTTGTAGAAAGGATCTAGGGGTTAGGTAACTTTTAGGCTGAGGAATCCTCTACAATGGGCCCAGGCATCACCAGTTAAAAGCACTCGGGAGTGTGATTCCTGGGTCGGGGTTGCCGCCGTGTGGCCACTCAGAGGAGATGCATCTTAGAGAATCATAGCATCATTAAGGTTGGAAAAAACTTCTAGGATCATCTAGTCCAACCATCAACCCAACACCTCCATGCCATCTTGGTAGGAAAACCCAAGCGTTTTAGTGTAGGCTTTAGCTTTTATTGTCCATAAGCAAGAAACAACAGGCTTTAAAATAACTAAGACCATAAAGTACTCCTAAAATATCAAAATGTGCGTCTGCTGCTTTCTGAAATCAGAAGGGAACAGTGTCTGGAGTTAGACATGGAAACTGCTGATCCACAAGCATTTGTATTTTGGTTTTCCTGATGAACACAGATGGAACTTGAGGTGGACTCCTGTTCTGTTGGTGTCAGTAACCAGGCTGCCGTGGAGTCCAGCGATGTTTGGATGCCTTTGCCCTCAGTCATTCAGAACTCCCAAAGATGAGAACACCTTTCCCATGCTAGAGTCAGGATTCTGCCACTTTTAGTTCTTAGGTGACTTAGTCCAAAGCTACGTTTAGCATTACTTTATGGCAGTTACTCTGCTAGGTATATTTCAGGACTGGAAGCTAGTGTGAAGAGTCTTTAGGGTCTGAATACACAATTTCTTAGTGCTGCTGAGTTTCAGTTAAGGATAAGTGCCTGTGACACTACATTGCTTAAACATGTATTTTAAATCTTTAATCACTCCAGGTCTGAACCGAAGATCCTTTTCTCGTACAAATGTCAGGTGGATGAACCTGAGGATGTGGATGTGCACCTACCCCACCCTTATGCTGTTGCCAAGAAGGAAGGCATGGATTCTGGGTTCTACTCGAGCACTCAGATTGACACCACAGCCTACCTGGATGACGTGGCCTCTATGCCGTATCACGTGGGCAGCATCAACAGCGTAGACAGTGACCGCTGGAAAGCCATCAATGCCTAAGGCAGGGCTACCCGCTTCACACGATGCCTCATTCTTTTCCTTCCAAACTCCCTGATACCACAGCTGTTAGGATGTCCATTGGAAATCTGTCCTTGGCTATCTGCCATGGCTTTCCTCTCTTCCTTAGGATTTCCAAAACCTATTGTGGAACTAAGTTGGCAGCCCAAATCCTGTTGGAAAGAACATTTTCTGTTGCTACCTGAGAACAATGTAGAACAGTTTTGTTCATAAACCTATAAACACTGAACCTTCCTGATCCTCTGTGTTCCAGATGTGAATATGACCCGGAAGACAGGCCTGACTGGCACCTCTTCCTTTTCAATGACTGAAAGCCCTTGTCTGCCAATTAGGGGAATGGTGTTTAGTGATGAGTGTGTTGATTTGACTGCTGTATTGTACATATATAGAAAGAGTTTGGTGGTTGAAACCAAAGACGGTCATCTTGGGCTTCTTCAAGCAGCATGGTTGCCTGGGTCTTGTCATAATGCAACAGCATAGGTGGTGATAGCAGTGTCTGAAGAGGGAAGCTGGTCAGCTGGGCTCATCTCTGATTTCGGCTAACACTGATGAAAATCATGAATTGCAGTTGCTAGGGGTTGAAAGGAGTGTTCTGATTCTGTGGGAAGGAGAAGAGAGGTATGAAGAGGAATGAACTGTTCTTTGTGCCCTGGGAGCATTTTGGAGGGCTAGTAGCTAGCAGCATGGACGTGAACTGACTGAACAATAGGGAGACAGAAGGACAGACAGTGCTGCTGTCTAGCTGAGCTGAAGTAGCTGTGAAACAGTCTATGGAGGCTGTACTACTGTGCATCTGAGCTCCCAGGAAAATCTAAGTAACAATGCTGAATCAGGGCTGAGTTTCAAGAATAAAACCTGTGAGGTAGGTGCATTTTCTGTCTGCACCCTGCTTGTGGCTCTGGCAGTGTCTAGGAGAGTGCTGTGAAGGCGGAAACTGACTCTGCAGATGAAGGCTCCAGAGACGTTCAGGTGCTTGAGGCAGAGCAGAAGCCCATGATGAGTCCCAGCTGTCAGTATTTAGTGACTGGAAACTCTCAAACACCATAGGCGTGCTAGAATCAGCCTGGCTGGTGTTCTAAGCTGGGAGGCAAGTGAGAGATGGACATGCTTCTCTGGCAGTGTCCTTCTCTTATGTTGCAGTTCAGATCCCCAGACTTCTGCTGGTCTGAACAGGTATTATGGCTCGATATGTTGAAAATACTTATGTGCATGTGAGCGTGGTTCATTTAAAGACTATCTGGAACTTCTCATTAACCTCTTCCATGCTGGAAAAGGGACTACTGTTGTCTGAACTGTCTGGCACACAGTTTCAAGACATCATGTTCCAGTCCAGAGACTGTTCAGCTGAAAGCTGTATCAGGCTGGTTTCTGGGACATACTGTGCTCTCCAAGGATGAAGAGGTGTATTCCTCTAGCTTTGGGGGTGCTTTCCTACCTGAGTTCTCCAGGTAGGTCGAGATCTGCTATAAGCAATAGCAACTTTCCATTAGAGGTGGTAGAAAGAAGGAATTTGAAACGTTTGGGGACTGTGTGAATCTCTTGCCCCAACTCACTGCTCTTCCTGAAGAACATTGGGGTAAGAATTCCTGGGAAGTCGTCATGCAGGGTGGAGGTGTTAGTTTGGATCATGAGCAGGTAGGGGAAAGTGTTTGCTACCAGGTGTTCGCACCATAGGGAAATAAAGTTAGGGTAAGAACACGAAGTTCATATTGGTTGCCAAAACTATGCAGGCCCTTTGCTTATCTTTTTTTTTTGTTTGTTTTTGTTTTGTTAATGAGCAATGCAGCCTCTCTGTTCTGCCTGTGGACTTTGCCCTGCAGGCCTCTAAGTAGCACTGGCACCTTGAAAACAAACAAGAGCCCTTTTTTTTTTTTCTTTTCTTTTCTATGTGTAAGAGCTGAATTGTCTCATGTAGATCAACAGCCTTTCACATTTCCCCTCCATGCAATGACTACGTAAGGGCTGGACAAGCAACTGGCCAAGTCAGCCCTTGCCACAGTAGAGAAGTGTTCCGTGCTCCTCCTGTCACTTGCTGTGAATCGGCCTGAGCCACGCTTGCTTGCTTACTCTAAAAGGGATGGATGACGTGGTGCCTGAACTGCCCTGCTGCTGCTCCTGATGCTGCTTACAACAGTGATCCCGAGCTGCTGTTAGAAAGCGTGGGGAAACCTGCAAAGCTTCCCTGGAGTTGGTGGGCCTTGGACAGAGCCGAGAGTTACGAAGGTCTTGAAGCAGTTGAGAAATAAAGGAGCAACTGCTTTGCCATCCCAAGGAGTATTTGCTGACTCTCAACACCCTGACCGAGAGGACTTATCTGCCCTCCTTGGAGACGTGAAGAGCAGGTTATGAATTTGCCTTTTTATCAGCTGAATTCAGGGCTGAAGGATCACCTGTGCAGGTGGTCGACATGTCCATCCTGTCCTTTGCTGGCAGGACTCCAGTATTCCTGGAGTGTCCCACGTTCTGCTGCTGAGGAGCTTCTGTGCTAGGTCATGGACTGACCTTCCTCCTGTTGTATTTTTATGTGTACATATAATGCTTTGGGCCATATTCAGAATGGTCCTTGAGCAGAAGTGTGTTATGCGTGGGGGGGTAAAAAGAGAGAAAATATAGAATAAATGTATATTTTTGTTTGTAAAATAAAGAAATAAAATTAAGTTTGGCATAAATGGTCATACTTTCTTTCTCAAACGATCCATATTATGGAGAAAAAATAACTTTCAGGGTTTTAAATCCCTGAACAAATATGGCAGATAATGGAATAACATGATGTCCTTTTGTCAGAGAGGGATTTTTTTCCTTCTTGGAAGGCTATTACTGGGACAGCAGATGAGAGTGGTCTCCAGGTCTAACTAATTGTCAGTGAAGCCTTTGACTCTTCTCTCAGTAACCAGATCTTGCTGTTCCTGGGCACATCTAGCATCAGGGGTCTTTGCTATGGGATAGCTTTCTCTGTTGCTTGGGAAAAAGCTTGTGTGGGAGTTGGAATTGATTCTTGCTTATTTCTTTTTCTGGGCTTTGAAATGAACCCTGTGTGTCAGGACTAATTTTCTGGCTGCAGGGAGGACATGATAGCTGCTGAGTAACAACTAAGCGTGCTGGCAGTAATCAGCAGAGAACAGGTTCTCTTTGGTGGGGGTGTGCAGGCTGGGGAAGTGGGGTGAGCTTTGTCTCTACCATGCGATTGGGTCATGCCTTTGTACAATAAAACCTTTCAGAGTTCCTTCCAGGCTCCCTGGAGAAAACTGGGGGGGACTGCCCTAGGAGATGCTACCGCTGGAGTTAACGTTGGCATCCTCTGCTGCTGCGTAGGTGGAGAGGCATTTAAGTTGCTGTACAGCTCCTGCGCCATTATCACGGCTGCTTCCACATCAGTGTCCCGCAGGTAGTGGGCCCTGTTGCACGTCCTTAGGCTCTTGGAGATCACAGGAAGGCATGACTGTGGGTGTGACATGCAGTTTTGTTTGTCTTTGCCCACTCTCCCTCCTGGATCTTTGCAGATGATGCCTGCCACCTGGCTGGAGTTACACCTGAAAAAGGCCTCAGGAAGGATGACAGTAATAATCAAAGTTACTCCTCTAGAAGTCTTCCCATAATTACATGGTTGAGAACTCACCAGCCTGGAAGAGCAATGGCGCAGGTCTGTGAAACCCTGAGAGGACAGAGGAGGCGAATAAGGAATGAGTGTTCACAGGCGTTTTCAGTACAAAAACTGGGTGCCATCAAATGAAGTGAGCAGGTGGCAGATGAGAAATAAACAGGAGGCTGGTGAGAGCATTCTGGGAGGAATCATGGTTTGACTTTAGCCAGACCTTTGCTCTCGCACTAGACACGTGCGGTGTTTCTGTGTTGCAGTGCAAGCAGCTGACGGTACCGCAACGCAGTGCCCTTGTCTTGAGAACTCAAGCAATGGGCCAAGTCCCCAGCGCACGAGGTATTGCGCAAATAACAAAAATATTCCCCACTTCCAGGAACGTGCTATAGAAGAGGCCTGGATATCTTGGGGGGCAGAGAGTCCTGGATACTCTCTTAAAGCTGGCCAGAGTCCCGCTGCTGAGTCAAAGCTGTGGTTGCCACATTAACTGCAGTGAAGAGTAAGCATTAAACAGGTAAAACTGCTCCGATGCACTACTAAGAAGTAGGTAAGTAGTGTGTCGATACCAAGGCTTCGTTAACTGTCTAGTCACAAATGCACAAAATTATCTAGGTCATCAGGTGGCCTGTATTTCTGGGAATGCACAAAGTTTGTTGGGAAAAGAGCCTTCAAAGCTGCTGTTTCTTGGTCTGGTGGTTGTGTGTTACAGATCTTCTTTCTCTTTCCCTTGGTTTAGGCTGCGGATTGCCCGCGCCTGGTGACAGGGACCGTATCTGCGATGGCCTGACCTACGCAGGACCCACGCGCGTGCCTGTCATCGGAGGTACGGCACAGTCGGTAGGTCTTGCTGGAACAGGGTGGTTGAAAGGAGCGGAGAGGTTAATTCTGCCTGCAGAACAGCTGCTGTAGAACTGACTAGAAGTCATAGATTGTGATTTTGTTTTTAATCACCAGAGAACCGTGAGCGGTCATGCTGGGGTGGTGAACTCCCTTGAGGACTATGGAGAAACGGCATGTGCGAAGGCGGATGAGGGATTCCTGGGGGGGTGAGGGGGATGCTGTGTTGGGGGCTGCTTTGTCTCGACGCTGCCGAGGGGAAATTGCCTGGTCATCCTTGGGGGCTCCTCAGCCCCTGGATCCTCCGTGACAGTCGACGTCTGGGTGGTTCCTCAGTCTTGGAGCTAGGAGATAAGCTGTGTGCCTTCCCGTCTTATTTTCTGTGTGGTAACATGTGTTCTGGTTTTCTTCCTTCCATAATTTTGACCCAGTAAAGAAAGCCCACGCGTCGGGTGGAAGTTTATGGGGTGGTTTGATCCTGCGTTCAAAACGAAGGTGTGGAGGACAGGCACAGCCCTCAGGCTGGGAGGGGCAGAGGAAGCCTAGCAAGGCCAAGGGCTGCGAACCCAGCCCGGAGACGCTGTGGTTCCGCCACGGGTATGTCGAAGGGGGAGGATAAAGAGGTTAAAATTGTCTCAGAGCACAGCTTTCTGCGGGGCCGGCTCAGGCCGCCCGCGCCCTTGGCAGCAGAGCCGCCGCCGGCAGACTACAGCCCCCAGCCTGCACCGCGGCTCGCCGCCAGCACCGCGCCGCGCTATTGGCCGTGCCGGAGCCGGCCGCCAATGGGGCGCGGGTATGTTGGCAGGCGGCGGAAGGGGAGAGGCGCTCCTCGCAGCGGCAGCTCGGTGTGAGTGGGGGGCGCGGCGGGGAGAGGCCTCCCCAGCGCCCGCCCCGCCGGCATGGGGGGCAGCGAGAGCAGCCACGGCGGCAGGAAGGTCTCCTTCGGGCTGGATGAGCGGGAGCAAGTCCGGGTGCTGCAGGGCATCAGGGTGAGGCGGCCCGCGGGTGTTCTGGGGCCGGGTGGTGGAGGCAGGGAGGCTGCGGGGGACGGGGGTGCTGGAAGCTGGGGGTGGAGGCTGAGGAAGGGCCTGCTGCCGTGGCAGGGTAGGGCAGGGAGGTCAGGGCTGGAAGGTCACGAGTGGGGGAAAGCAGCAAGGTGGAGGGGAGGAAAAACTGGAAGGCTGAAGGAGTAGGGGGTTGAGAGGCGATGGGGTGACTGGAGAGTGGAGGGAAAGAGGGCCGAGTGCCTGAGCATGGCTTTTCTTGAGTGACACACCAGCCCTTTATCTCCCCTTCCAAACTGCTCTCAACCCTCTTCCCTTCCTTGCTGCTTAATGACCCCATCTTGCCCCTGCCTTGTGCTTTGCAAGCAGTTTAATGCTAAAGGCACTGTCTGGCTCTGAGAGTATCCACCTCTGCCCTTATTAATGATACCAAGAGCCTTGGCAAAGCACCGCTGTCAGGACTTGCAGGGAGATAAGAGGTTGTGGGGATTAGAGGGGATTAGGGGTGTTTCTAGGAGGGGCAGTGGGAAGCTGCTTCTTGAACTTTGATCGGACATCTACGTATATGTGTCGTGAAAACAAGCCCTGGAGCGTGGTGGTGGCGGCGGTGGTATCGTTAAGGAGCATTTTTTCCCCATCAAGATTTCTCTCCCTATTTTTCATTGGTTATTTAAGGTTTTTATTACTACCATCATTTTCATTGTTGTTGCTTCTTCATATGTTTATCTGGTTTTCCCCTGAGATTCATCTGAAATGAGCTTGCAGAGTGAGTTTTGCTGTGGTTACTTATTTTTCATCCCATTTTGACTAATCACTTGACAAAAGTTAACTAGGATTGTGCCAATCTCCTTTTTAAAGTGTTTGACAGAGGTAAAGTTGTTCTTGCCTGATTTCTCTTTACAGGATATAGGTGGGGGCCCCTTGAGGACTCACCCTCACCTGCCATAGGTGCAATTTGTTTGGTGCTTTAATTTAGTTAGCTGCTCCATTTGATGGAACAAATGTGGGTTCATTGTTACTGGTCTGTTTATGACCTCTAGAAGCTCAAGATGAAGATGCCCTATGTATCTCATGACAGCTGGTTAGGTTAAATGAGCTGTGGTCTTTGTAGGCCTTTCTGTTTGACTTCCTGAAGTAAAAGTTCCTCTTTTCCTTTTTGTTTTTTTGGTTGGCTTGTTTTGTGAAACGAAATAATCATTCCCTGTTCTTAGTACCAAAGAGGTTATTTGCTTTTTGCAGCTATGTATATAAAAGTAGTTCCACTGAGCCTGCTCTTAACTCAGTCTGGCTTTTTACAGGTTTGTGTTTTTAAAAAACAGTTCCCATAAACAGGAATTTGGCATGATAACAACGCATAACATAGATGTTAAAAATGCTGTTAAATTGGGTAGCAGTGGCACAGCTGAAAATCCGTCTTCTAGTGTTACCAACGTAGGTGGGGATGGTCTCATTTTGTTTTGTTCTGGAGCCGCAACAGTCAGCACAGAACCTCAGACCTTGGGAAGAGGAAGGGGTCAATCGTAACAGTGCTGTGAGAAGCCCCTTGGACTGAATTGCCAGAAAACTTCAAGTTAACTTTTCTTTCTCGTCCATGGGTTTGGACCCAAGTAAGGGAGTGAGAATGAAGTTGAGATTGCAAAGATGCTTGCAGCCTTACGTGAATGGGAGGGCTGCGCAGCTGTTCTCTGCCATATGATTTGCAGTACTTCTGCCATGCTGAGCTGGGTTAGCAAGCATGGGGGAAGAGGAAGGGCGGATGGATGGACTTATAGCCTGCTTAGTTCCTTTCCTTCCACTTCTGGTAAATATGTCCCTACTCAAGGGGTTGGCTTGTTTAGCAGCACTCTCCACCTTTGTTAGTGTTTGTGGAGGATTCATTCTCATTGTCCAGCGAAGCCTTTAGGGTCAGTAGATTGGAAGTTTTATCACTTACTGATAGGGTATGTTTTTTTAAATGTAGAGTCAACATACAGATGTTGACCACCTGGATTTGAAGGACCTTGGCATTGAAATGAGGTAACTGGCAATACTTCTGCAGTAGCATGGAAACTAACAAATGGGGAGCTTTTATCTTGAAATATATCTGCATTAAGAGTTGGCTTGGTTAATTTCTTTCCCATGTACCTATGTTTCAGCTCTCTGAAGATGTAGTGAACCGAATGAAAGAATCTCCTCAAAGTAAAAGAGACAACCAGAGGTCACCCCGTTTGTCCAATGGCACAGCTCCATCTTCACCAGCTGCAGAGGGGAAACCCAAATCTCCTACAGGTACTGTCAGTCCCTCTCAGGTCTACTGACTGTTCTGACGCGCTTCTCAGTAGTGCTGTCACTGGGTGTTATGTAGTCTGCCTCTATCTTTTCAAGACTACCTTGTTGTGAGAGGAGCTCTTTGATTAGCCTGTAACACTTTTTTTTTTTTTTTTTTTGGGTAGATATCAGCCTAATCGAATGCCTTGGATGTCACGGTCCTGTGACATCCTCTTTATGTTTCTGAAAGGTAGCCATGTCACCTGGGAGTTGGAGAAGGTGAAAAGCTAGTTTCTAGTTCTAGGTTCTAGTTCTGTCACTGTGTGTCTGCTGTAAGACAACTTGTTTTTCTAGATCCTTTCCTTCTCCATCTTTGGAATACCACCCTTCCCAGATACTTTAATGAATTTGTATCGCTTTGTGAACGTTTCTAGGATTTCAGATGAACGTGCGATAAGCGAGGCAGAATTTTTTTATTTTATCTTTCATTCCTGGCAAGGTGACTTGTTGTCTCCTTTCCAACCACAGGGAGTATATTGTGGATGGGTGGGGGAAATACTGCTTTTTGTTCTTTGGAAATAAGCTCACAGGGAAGGATAGACTGACTAAGCACAGCTTGTCAAGTGGATGGTGAGAACTTGGTTTCTGAACTTATCTTTCTTTACAGGTCAGAAAACGATTTGGTTTCTCTTGGTTCTCAAATATACTTTGTTATCAGTGTGGATTTGTTTAAGGCATCCAGACTAACATGAAGTTAGGGAACCAGGCCTTCGCTGTTAAAGATTTGTTTGCTGTTAGCCTACATCTTTCCTGAAAATGGATTCAGCTTTATGGATGGCCTAAACTCCATCAAATAATTTCATCTCACCTTGTGGGATCGCTTGTAATTATTAGGAAAACCAGGATAGGAGATCAATGGGAAGACTTAATGGAACTACAGGAAGGAAATGGAAAGTAGGACTAAAACCATGCTTATGTTTCAGTATAAGCCAGGGATTTGAGGTGTTAATATCCTTACCTAGAAGTTTCTGTATCGTGCCTTGTTCAGTGTGCCTTGTTGCAGATGATGCTGTCAGTGTCTCTTTTTTTCATGAATTCAAACTCCATCCATCAAATTTAAATTTTCTTAAGACTTTTCTAGGTGTATTGGGTTTTTTTCTGAGCTAACACTCACATATGAAATACTCTCCTCTTCTCAAATAACTTACGATGTGATGAAGGACCGTGTTTTGTATTATAGTTGTCACAGGTTTCTGTTCTTCTTTCTAGGAATCCAGCCACCAATGGCAAGTGACTCTGGTCAGAAGTCTTCTGCTGCAGAGCAGGAACTGTACAGGAGGTGAGGTGGAGTTCCTGAAAAACGCAATAGTTTAGCTCCTTTTGGACTATATATATATATATGTATGTATGTTTTACTTCAGTCTGAGTGCAATGACTGTGTGTTTTAATGCCCGAGAATCCCCTTTGAAGCCTTGTTCAGTTAAAGGCCATGGAACACACTTTTGTTTTCTTTTTGGCGAAGGGAAGCCTGTCCCTTAGCCAAAAAGAGCAGTCAGGGGAACTGTGGGCAATTGGAGTGGTGTTTGAAGAAACAGGGAGGACCAATGTAAAGAGCTGGTAACTACAGAAAGCTTGTGTGATGTGCATTGCAAGACCAATAGAGCATAACCTTAAGTACAGTTGCCTTTTCTGGGACAAGTGAAGGAGTCTGTGTCTGATACTTCCCTTAGGGATTTTGGAACCTCAAACATGGTGATGAGTGTAATTCAGTTTGTACTTAAAATAATCAGATCCATCTTATGTATCTGATTCCATTCCTCCTCCTTTTCCTGGACTGGACATAATGCCTGTCAGCTAGTATTGAGTGCCATGAATTTCTCACCCAAGGGTATTTTAATTTATTAAGACAGAAATACATGTGAAGATGTGAGGAGGAATTATGAGGAGGAATTAGGTATAGCGGGAGTGAAAGGGTTAACAAGATTGAAGTATTAAGGGCCCAGGTTCAAGTAATGAAAAGCACTGATAATTACAATCAACTGAGTTACAGCTGAGGTGAATTAGCTCCATGCTTTAACCAGGCACAGTGTGTGCCCTGGCTGCAATGGAGTATCCCCTGCCTTACCGCTGCCTGGGGTGTGGCTGGCTCATTTAAGCTTTGGAGTGCGACAGAGCAGGAGCTCTTGGTGGTGAGATCCCAGAGACCTGAGGATGACCAGGAAAGGTTAGTGAGAGGCTGAGCAGAGTCTGGGGAGCACACATACCCCATCAGAAAGAGGGTCTTCGATTTGCCCCTCGATTGGAGTCCGTGCATCAATCCCCTACAAATGGCGCCCGAACAGGAGACTTGAAGTCTGGGGGACAGAAACTTGAAGTCTGTGGGACAGAATCGCGGGAAAGAGTGGCCGGTAGCGGAGCCTAGCTGAACGTATAATCAGCGGTTGGAGAGCTGAAAAGTCTGGACAAAGTAATCACCTAGATCAGGTGAGCAGCCAGGGACAATGGGGGCAACAATGTCTGCAGAAGAAAAATCAGTGGTAACTATGTTTAAGAAGATATTAGAAAAGTGTGGCATTAAGTATGATGAGACGCAACTGCGCATGCTGCTCGCCTGGCTTAAAGGCCGAGGTGTAATTCTAGAATTGACTGAGATCTTTGAAATATGTACATGGGAAATGGCTGGACAGGTTTTATGGGACGCGGCTACCGGGGGGATTCTAGTGCTATGGGCTTGTTAACCTCGTGGCGCTTAGTTACAGACTCGTTAAAGCAACTGAAGGCAGATCGCACTGTAACAGCTGCTGCTGCAGCAGCCACTGTAAGAGAAAGACAAAAAGAAGCGGTGGCTGCCACAGCTAACGAACTAGCGCCCACTGCACCTCCCTTGCCCGATTTTTCACCACCACCATCACCTAGGAATATGGATTCGTTGTTTGCAGAGGACCCGTACAAGGAAAAAATAGAGGGGGCTTTGTATGTGTTGAAACAGATTATGATCCAAGGAAACATTGGCAGAAGTTGCGGCAACAAGCAGAAAAAAGCGGCAATCAGGATATTGCTGCTCTCATAGCGTGTCCTGTAATTCAAGACGCTCGGGGGCGGGCAGAATGGTAGGGGTTGCCGTTTGAACTAGTGAAAGAACTGCGAAAAAATGTTATGGATTATGGTCTTGGGTCACCATATGCACAGAGTTTATTGAATACTGTGTTTTATGAACTGACCCCGTATGATATTAAACAGATATCTATGTTAATATGTACACCTACACAAAAAGTAACGTTAGGTGCAAAAAATATATGTTGTTGAAAAACAAAAAGGGGGAATTGAGGAGGAATTAGGTATAGTGGGAGTGAAAGGGTTAACAAGATTGAAGTATTAAGGGCCCAGGTTCAAGTAATGAAAAGCACTGATAATTACAATCAATTGAGTTACAGCTGAGGTGAATTAGCTCCATGCTTTAACCAGGCACAGTGTGTGCCCTGGCTGCAGCGGAGCATCCCCTGCCCTACCGCTGCCTGGGGTGTGGCTGGCTCATTAAGCTTTGGAGTGCGACAGAGCAGGAGCTCTTGGTGGTGAGTTCCCAGAGACCTGAGGGTGACCAGGAAGGGTTAGTGAGAGGCTGAGCAGAGTCTGGGAAGCACACATACTACATCAGAAAGAGGGTCTTCGATTTGCCCCTTGATCAGAGTCCATGCATCAATCCGCTACAAAGATGGGGTAAGGGTGAGAAAAAAATTGCAGAAGAAAACTGTCCTCTTCTCTTTGTCAGAACCACAGCAGTCTCCTCCTAGTTCTTGGCATTACAAGGCAGTCAGAACATCAGTTCTGTGTAACTCGGTAGCTTTCTATTATAAAACTGCTGGCCTGATCTGTCTGTGCATTCTTAAAGATGCTGTAAAGATCAGTCTTTTCCTGTTAACAATGAAAAGCAGTCTCTGTGTGGTGTTTTTTTTTTTTTTTTAAGTATTACAACTGACTGGCCAAATCTGTTGAAACAAAACCCTGTTGCATCTGTCATGCTGTCCTTAGGAAAATCAGAGATGCAACCAAGGAAGTCTCTGGAAAGCTGATTTGCTTTCTTGGGGACTGTGGAGTTGAAATTGCTGGTGGTTTTCAGTGCTGAGCTACTGAACTGCATCCCAAATACCTGATCTGGGAAGGGAGAGGTAGAGGCAGAAATGCAGCGGAAGGGTAAGCAGGGAAGACGAGGCAGGGAGGAGCAGCTTGTATGCATGTGGCTCAGCTGTGGAAACAGAACCACACCTGGATGGGCTGAGATGCACCCTGAGAAAGTTTGCGGATGGCACCAAATTGAGGGAGTGGTCACTGCTCTGTGGAGGGCAACATTGCTGCTCAGAGGGACCTTGGCAAGCTAGAGGCATGGGAGAAGAGAGGCTGAGGGAACTGCATTTTGGCTTAGCCTGGAGAAGAGGGGGGATCTAACTGTTGCTTTCAACTTCCTAAAATCGTAAAATAGAGACAGTGCCAGACTGTTCTCAGTAGTACACACTGAAATGACAAGAGGCAAGGCACACAAATCATAGCAAGGAAATTCTGCCTGGGTATTGGGCAGGGAGGGTGGCAGAAAACCCCAGTCAATCAGCACAGTGAAGCACTGGGACAGGTTGCACAGGAGGGATGTAGAATCTCCACCATTGGAGATCATCAGATGTTGACTGGAGAAGGCCCTGAGTGACCTGATCTAACTTTGAAGTTAATTCTGTTTTGTTTGGAATAGATGACCTTCAAAGGTCCCATCTAACCTAATTTATTCTCCGATTCACTTCATGTTAATCTCTCTTTGCTTGCATGTGGGATTTCCAAGGCTCGAATTGGACAAAATTTCCTTCATGGCAATCTGAGATTCAGGTGTCCAGGCTATGGACCTGACAAAGCCGCTTCTCTCAGTGCTGTTGCTGCGTGCACTTTATGTGATTTTCTTTCCCTTGTAGAGCAGAAGAGCGGCATTGTCAAATAGGCTAACTCCTTTTATCGTACACCCCTTGATCTTTTCCAAAGCAGTGTCTATTTATCTAGCTATCTACTTTCTATTCTCACTGTTTTTGGATGATAATTAAGTACTTAATAGACCTCAATATTACTGAAGTATAAGCTTATATGGTGCTAAGTCTACTGTTGTTGCTGGAGCTGTACCTCACTGAAGCTGTGGGTCATGTTTAAAGTTTGTTGGACTTTTGAATTCCTGCTGATAATGGAGGGGCTGTGAGCAGACTTTGTGTCAAATAGATTATGGATTTGTGTTTCAGCTCTAGGCAGGAATAGTCCATGCTAAGCCATGACCCTGTTGCCAGAAGTCTGCTGATCACCTTCTCTCTGTTTGCCTTTGGTGCTCATACAGGTATGAGCGAGAACAGGCACTGGTCCAAGAGGAGTTGCTCCGGCTGGCCAAAAGAGAAAGGGAAGCAGCCACCGAGGCCTTGAATACTGCTCTTCAGTGGGAAAGGAACAACGCTAATGAAGAGAGGCAGAGAGTGGCCCAGCTGGTGAGTAACAAAAAACTTCAGTATGTTTCCATACAGGATGGGCTAAAATCTCTGCTTGAGGGGATTCACTAAATGTCACTTGTGTGATGAGCTTAGAAACTTTAATTTAAGCTGAAGCACTCATCACCTTCCAACTCATCACTTACGTTTGCCTTCCAGTGTAGCTGGCAAGCTACACTTGCAGCATGTCATGTGGTGATGCTAAGGCCAAGCTTGCAGGGAAAGGCATAAGCAATGACTGTGCTGGGGACAGCTTTACCTGTGGCAGGTCAGTGTGGTGGGTGTATATGGGGTCGTTGTCTGAGTGGGAGAGAACTCTTAAACTATTGGGTGTATGAAATGAATGTTTCAATGTATACAGGATCAGATTCTGCTGACCTGATCTATCCTGAAACTTATGCTCCATTTTTCTTAATCCTGTGCTCTGTTTTTCTGGAGTATAATTGTGCAAATACCCATATTAATAAAAAGTAATAATGAGTTCTGTTGTTTGAGTCTTTTATGATGCCGGTAACAGAAGAACTGTTATAAAACTGTCAAGTATTGTAACATTTTGAAGAAGGCTTAAGATTTATTTTTAGGGACCGGGAAGCATAAAACCCTTTTGTACACACCACTGACTCCCAAACCAATCTGTTCTTGCCCAGTAGGCAGACTTATTTGTGGGGACTTCTTGCTGCAGCCTTTACTATTAGTCAGGCACCTTGGTGGTGCTGAGATAACCCATTGGGTTATTGTCTTACCAGTGCTGAGAAGAGCAGTGATGGAGGCAGAAGTACAGTGAGATGAGACTGAGCAGAGCAAAAGGTTTATATCACTGCAGTAGATTGGGATTGTCATTGGTGCTTAATATTCACATTAATATTTTATATTGTTTTCTTTTAAATACTAACATTACTATGGCAATGGTGTACTGCCTGTAAACAATGCAGGGTCTTACTGGAACTGCCACTCTTTCCTGGCCTGCAGTGGTATGAGGTGTTGGGGTGTGACAGTGAGGTGGGACTATGCTTGCCCCAGTGAGCTCGAATTGCTTGTTCATTTAGACTGTGACGTTGAAGCTGTTTACTGAGAGAACTAGACTAAGAGTAATTCTCCTTGCCTGGTACATACTGAAAGGATGGTTTGGGGAGAGGACAGAGTTGAGTAATGATGGTCTTTATTGTGTTTCTTCCATCCCACCGATCTGTTGCATGCACTTGATTCAACTGAAGAACCTTTCTATGGGCATGTTTTTTCTATATGTTGAATGCTAATAGGCATGGCTTACCCAGGCATGTGACTTGGCTGCGAAGCATTTTGAGGTTATAATGTGAAGATATTTTGGGGAGCTGAAGAAATAAAATTTATGTAAGAATGGCCATAGTGGTTCAGACAGAAGGTCCTTCTAGCTGTAGCCCATCTCTGATAGTGATCCCTAGCAGCTGCTTACGGAGAGCATGAGAACAGACCAAGTGTATAGCAGTGTTTCCCACCTGTATACCCTTGCAACTTCTGCCATTTTGGGGCTTAGAGGCTTCTTCGACAAGAGGTATTTTCACTGTGTTGGTTAACAGTCCTTGATGAAATTGTCTTTTATGAATATGTCCATTTGTGCTTTTGGATCCATTTGTGCTTTTTGACTCCATGGTAACGTTTGCATGTAGTTGGGTCGGTAGGTCTCCGAGATTGCTCTCCTGGATGTAGCTCGTGAACAGCTGCTGTGTTGTAGGAAATTTCCTCTTGGTAGATTGTACCCTAACCATGGGAAGTTGCACAATTGCTGAGCTTTTAGAATAGTGATGTCTGAGGCAGGTGACTGCCGTTCCTCTGCATAGGACATCTGGGTCAGGAGATGCAGTATTAACTCTCCACTAGAAAGAGAATATTCTCTTTATGAATGCAATTAATGGACTTTTGTAAGGAGGGTGGAGAAGAACCTAGTGGATTTATTGTCCAATCTAAAGATGTGGTCCAGCTCAGAAGTAGAGCCCTGCCCTCCTGCAGTGAGGTGTAGAGTAATCCTGGAGAAAAGTGACGAGCAGAGTCAGGCAATATTTGTGAAGTGTAAAGAGGGCACCTCTAAAATGAGTTGGGACCTGACCTCTAACGTACAAAAGCTGTTCTATTATTTGAATTAGCTTTTAATCCTGCGATGTCACATACCCAGATACTGCATACTTGATGCTCTGCAAAAATCTGATCAGGCTCTCCTTGTGTAACCTATAAAAGATAAATAGTGACCATGGAGTATTAGCCCAGAACGTGGTGCAAGAAAGAGAAACTGCTAAATTTCATTGCTTTTTAACTATCTCTTGATCAGTCATAAATTTAAGATCCTTAACAATGGAATAGTCTAGCCTGTCCTTGCAAAGAGGAGGTCAAAGCTATTGTCTCTTGGCTTCTAGGTGTCTTCCTAAGCAGGAACTGTTTTTACCAGCCTTTTAAATTATTGGGATCTGTATCAGCCTTGCTTTATCTCAGCTACAGTTTCCTTTTGGGCATGGTAACCTTATCGTATTGTCTCAATCCTACTCAGATCATATCTGTCCTTTGTCTTCCAGTATTGTTTTCTTCCTTTATTTGTAATAGGGCTTGAATGTTTCTTGCTCGCTCTTCTGCTCTTTAGCCCTAGCATATGAGGCAAATAATGGGTGTGAGCTGCTCTTTCATCTCTTCTGGGTCAGTCTTCTCTTTTCAGGAAGAAGATAGTAGTGGAACTCTAGGTACCTAGTGGTAGTCCAGGTGCAGATGGCACTGGAAATTATCTGCTTGAATTTGTAAGGGAACAACTTTCAGTGTTTTTGTTGTTGTTGTGACTTACTAGGGAAGCCAGAGAACAAGAGGGCATGAAAGAAATAACATGAAAGAAACAACAAATGAGTAATTTGCTTCTAGCAGCACTTAATTTAGTAAAAATTGAAAATCATGCCACGTGTAATTAGGAAGGTTTGTTTTATTTATTTATTTATTTATTTTAATATTTGCAGTAAGATCTTGAGCTGCCCTGTGCCCTTAATGTATCAACAGTTCGGGGATTAGTAGCCTTCTCTTGTACAGCTGTCTGCAGTAGTGCTGCAATATTCTCCTTTAACCTTACCACTTGTAGACCATAAATCCAAATATGATAGCTGTATTTTGAAATTATTTCATTTTGATTGTGCTGAACGTCGCTTGTCATTTAATCTGTTCTTTATGATTTCCATTCACTGACTTTTATTATTGGCAGTATTGCTATGAAGCACTTCTTCAGTCTTATTATATAATGCACATTCCTGAAGAGAGCGTGGACTACAACTAACCTCTGATAAGGAACTTGCTGTCAGCTCCTGGGGCCAGTTACTTCATCATTTATGGGGTAGGGTGCAGATTAAAACTTATTGTTGGCTTTTTGTGGGGTTGTTTTTGTTGTTTTTTCTTTTTTCTTGAAGTGGTGCAGTGGTTACAAGAGGGATTTAGAGTTAAGTACCTGGGTCCTGTTCTACATTTTTTGTCTTGATCTTTCTTTTTTTTTTCATGACTTTGAACAAGGTACTTAGCTTCTAGATACCTTAGGTTTTGAGTAAAACTCCTTAAAGTTTTAGTTTAAGAAGCAAAACAGCTCTGTAAGTAGAAACACTGCAGCATTCACTTCCCTCTGGGTGAATATGGCTTTTGATTAACCATGTGGGACTGGCTCAAATGGAAGTAGTCTGCTAAGCTGCTGCAGAAGAACTCTCACCAATTTGTATTAGAGATAAAATGTTTTGTTTGTACAGCACTGCAGGATCGTGGTGCTGACTGGACTCTCTGAATAATTTAATGCTGTGGGTATTTACAATATAACAAGGATTATATGTACAGTACTTCACAGCAGGGCCTAGGGTGTTTAACTTATGCTTGTAGCATGCCTTAAGTCTCGTGTGAAATATCCAAGAATTAATACAGCTATCTTTAACTCCTTTTTTGTTTCTAGCATGAGGAACTTCCAAAGTTGTCATAGTTAAGTTATTGAATTGCTTCACTGTGTTGTGAATAGTCTCACCTTTCCCCTATACCAGGAATCTTTCCTTTTTAATTTCCAGTTAATCAAAACCTCTTCTCTCAACCTCTCAGTTCTTTTGGCTTTCTTTTTTTTCTCCTTCTTACCAGCAAAAGAAACTTTGCAAGCAAAGCTGCTCTTTTTTCTCCTTTCTGCTTTTGTAATCTCCTAAGGCTGTGCAGCATATGCATCATGAGCCTCTTGGAGCCAGTGACTCCCTGCCTGATGGTTTTCGCTGAAACCTTTGAAACAAATCAATGTAGAATGGGGATGGAGAAAAGCAGAAGCTGGGGGGGGGGGGAATAAACGAGATTAAGTGAAGACATGTCATTACTGCTCTAGAAAGGCAGGATTATAACTTATAAAATAGGAGGATCTCATTTAGGGGCCATGTGCGCCTGTGTTATCAGGACAGAGGGAGAGCAAATAGAATAAATGAAATTAATACTTTGAAAAGAAGCATTACCCGGATTTGAGAATTGAACTAATATGATTTGTGCAAAGCCCTGAAGTTCTTATCTCCCCATTTAATACCTCTAGGATAATGGCTTTGTCAGAGTTATTGACCAAAAGTTGTCTTCTTCCTTCCCACTTTGAAAGAATGAATTCAGAAATGGGGTGATGGTAGGACAAACTTTGCACCATAATTAGCTTTTTCAGACAAGACTGATGGACATTGGTTGCTGCATGAAAATAGACTGGGCACAGAATTCCTAAATTGCTGGGAAAGTGTTTCTCCAGCTGTCGATGACAGACAGCTTACCATTCCCAGTGCTTCTAGTCGCACCTTGCTCAGTAGCTTGCTGGATGGCAACCTTTGCTTTCTGGTGGCTCCAGCATCGCACCGTTGTGATTAGTGTGGCCCAGAATGTGAGTGTGGGAGGAAATACGAGGATTTAAGGTTTGTCCCATCTCTGGTTGCTCCAGTGGCTGATTATAATTGGTCATAGGCTGTCAGATTCTTTTAAGATGAATTCTTGCCCAGGAATAATCTCTTTGCCCTTCAGAGCCTCTCATATCCTCTTGTTGATTCAGGAGACAAGGGCTGAAGGAAGAATGCATGACTGGGAATGCCTTTGATCAGGGCAGTGGGTTTTGATATTAGTGTCAACTTGTGAATGTGGGATTCTGAACTCTTGGGATTTGCCTGTGGCATACTTTGGACACTTCCACCCTTGGTTTAGTGTATATTGGTCCGCTGACATTTTAACTGGTATGTTTTTTTCTACAGTTCAAAGCATGTGAAGGTAAAATTACTTAAAATTGCTGAAAGCAGCATAAACAGCCCGTTCATAGATTGATACAATGGATGAGAATTTTGGTGGTAGTAGGGGAGGGATCAGGTGGAGTAATGTTTTCTTTTTGGCCCTGTGGGGGTAGAGGAATTATCCAATTGTCCCATTCAAGGAAAGTTTTCTTTAGGTTTCTGGTCATTGATGAAGTTTCAAGCCAATCTTGCTTACATTTCTTGCTGTGAATTGCCCACTGTTGTTGAGAGCAGTATCAGCTGTAGATGCAGCTGAGCTGGTACTGAAGATGGTTTTAGAAATGGTGCTGAACATGATTTAGTTTTGTTAAGGCTTTCATTTACTTTGTGATAAGCTGGGGATCAGCTTCATCCTGGCTGATTAACCATAGGTAAGCATCTCTAGATTAGACTGGGCTTTTGTTGTGTGTAATCTCATATTGTTGTGACAAGCTGGAGTGACCGGCTCAGGTCCAGTAGTAGCATGGTGTTTGTTGAAACTGTGACAGCGTGGGGCCATCAGTGAAGTGAGACTGCTGGTTTTAAGGTTGGGCCTCTATCGTCAAAACTTGTTGTTTTTTCTTCCCTATTTATTGGAGTTGATGTAATGAAAAGGTATTGTCTCTGAGCTTTGCATTATGGTTTGGATACTGCTCACATCCGGGGCAGTTTTGTTGGTCCTGTTTGCTCTGCAGCTAAAATGTAGCACACTGAGTTAAAACCCTTCTCTTTCTAAAGTTGCAAGCCTGTATGTAGGAAATAAGTTGGTTCTGGGAGGAGACATTGCTAATGCAAATCTTGGGTTTTAGTGTTTAGTGGTTCTTTAATTTCTGTAAATGTTTCTCGATTAAGTTTTTTGTGGGTGAAACAGAAAACATTGATTTAAATCAGAAAGTGTGGAGGCTTGTTTTAAATAATAGTGCAAAATGAGGACAAAGCCCATTCAGTTATTTTTCTCCAAGTTTGATTTTCATTGATGTTACAGTGATTAGCAACGAGCGTCTACACGTGTTTACTGAAGGAATGACACCTTTTTTTTTTAAAATTAATTATTATGTTTTCTTTAGAAAATGACTGGTGCATTTAGTTACTAGAATGTTAATTCCTACGTATAGTGTGGGTACTACCAGTTGTGGGGGCAGTACCTCCTGATGAGCGTTGTTCCCTGCAGTTTGGGATGAAGCTGATCCCCAGCGTATTTGCAGATCGTTCACATACTGTGTGTCAAACACTCACGTACCTACCCTTAGTACATGCAAAACCAGCTAGGGAACTCTGACTAGGTTAGCAGGAGTGGCATTATCTTTGGCTAGAAGTTGCAATGCAGTTGGTTTTGATTGCTTTTACTAATTGAATAAACCTGCTTTTTAAATGTGTTGATACAAATGGAAAGATGTGGTTTTTGATTTAAGCCTTAATGATTTATTACAAAATGTTGCAAGCTATTGATAGGGGAATTTAAATAGGTAGGCTGAGTAGCTTCAGACCTTGTTCCTTCTGTCGCTCTCATTCTTGCTGTCTGAGCTAAGAGATACTTTTCTAGACAGTCCTTTGAAGAAAATGTATTAATGTGTGGAGTCTTTAAAGTTAGTGGTCTGTTATTCTATAGTCTATGTCCAGAACATCCCTCCTTTTCCCCTGCGGTTGGGTTCCTCTTTGGCCGCTACCTTCTACTATAGAAGTAGGTGCATTTCTGCAGTGAAGGAATTACTTCTTTTTATGAAATCATTAAACATTTAAGGGATCCCTATAGAAAGTAATCTTGCAGTATTAAACGGTGGACTTTGGAAAGGTTTGCTTTAAATTTAAGCTTGGCATAGTGAGGATCTACATGTCTTCTATCTCAGCAAGCTAATAACTTCAGGTCTCTGGAGCATCAGTGAGGTCTAAATTTAACTAAAGCAATTTTGGAGAATGTGTACTACAATGAACCCAGAAAGTAAAACCAAAGCCAAACCAAAAGAAAACCTCCTCTTTCTTTCCCTGCTACTATGATTTGTCAGACATTTATAGCATTTTTTTAACAACTTCCAGTTTCTACAGCTAGTCTTTTATCTCCTGACTGAAAGTTAATTTGTGTTTGGAGAGTTTTTGCAGATTTCAGCAGCTGATGGTCGTTTGAGCTTCTCATTTTTGTAGTCTCTTGGGCTAAGGGACCTTATCACAAGGTTGGCCTCTTTTTAAATCCTACAGCTGCAAAAAATCGAAGTTGTCTGTGGTGCTGCCTACTTCCCCTGTCTTGCCTTCAATTCTCCTGTGCCCATATTTCATACTTTTTTTTTTTTTGTCTACCAAGTTCATATACTCCACAGAAACTCCTTCCAGATTCATTTGTTCTGACTTAGGGTTACTGTAAAGCTATTCCATCATTTAAGGAGCAAAAGATAAGATTAGCCTTCATTTCACCCTATCTATAACTACAAAATATTCAATTCATAAAGAAAGAAGAAAATTATATGTTGATATTTTTCTGTGAATGGTCTGGCAAAACTAGCACTGCATCTTTTTTTTTACTGCCAGACTACTGTGGAGCAGTAGAATTCTGTTCTAATTTTGCAGCAAATTTTGGGGGCATGAGCAACAGAGATTTGGTAGTGCATCAGGGTGTTTCAGTAGGCTTTCCTTTCCACTACTAGTCAAATGTGGTATGGTTTGTGGTATGAGACTGTCATGTGTATAAAGGCTGAGTGTGTTATAAGAATTTAGTTCCCACTAGCTTGGTTAAACTTAATTTTGGATTATGATTCTGCTTGTCTGTGTTTTGAGCATTTGGGATATTATACGTATCTAACTTAGTATTTGGTGATAGCTTTCCAGTATTCATTGCATTCTATCTAAAAAATGACAGTGTTTGAATCTTGAATCAATGATCCTTGATCACTGAAAATTTTCTTGATGTTTCTGACTGGAAAGTGTTACTTAAAAAGAGAGCAAGATTATGAATTTAAAGGGCTAATATAATAGCTAGGAAATAAGTTTGCACTGAATGGAACACTTCAATTGCTCTTGCACTCTCAAATGATGGGGATGTGAGGTAGGTGACCTGCCACTGGATGTCATTTCTGTCATATTCCCTAAATGCCATGAAAACTAGCTTTGGTGCTTCTGCCACCTTTTCTTGGAACCGTAACGTGTATGTCTTGACGTGATCCTCGTTGGCAACAGAGGGGTGGTGGTGAAGATACCGAGATGAGCAGAGTGTTCTACACAGGGGGGGTGGCACGAGGGAGAAATGGTGCAGGGTTCTTTCTGGGTCTCAATAAGACAGGCTGACAAGTGGCTTAATAAAATAGCTGTTTTAATAAGATAGAATAGAAAGAGGACTATAGATAGCAAGTAAATCTTGCGTCCTTTCAGAAAGCAGGAGCCCTGCTTTCATGCAGCATTGGGCAGACCCTGGATGGATTTTCCCATGGCATGCTGTGCAGATGGAGAGGTTCCTCCTTTTTTTGTCATTTGAGCAATTATATTGTTACAAGAAAATAACTCCGTTCGTAAAGGATGTTCACATGAGAACATCTTGCTGCTCTTTTAGATAAAGGCAAGGTCCCACAGGGGCCAGTACCGAGGGGCAGCTGCCTGCAGCCTCCTCTGTTACGATGGCGAGGAATCTGTGCAGCACGAGACAGGCCTGAAGGCCACGCTGTGTCTGTGTGTGCAGCACAGCACAGCGCAGGCCTGCCCCTGCTCACGTTAACTGTTCCATGGATCGCCACCTCCTTGATGCACAGTGGTCTCCCAGTCAGGATCGCTACGTTCCACCCCTTCATCCACATACAGTTTACCTTTCTCAAAGATAGGTAAGTTACAGATTATATTAGTAAGCTGTTCAGCTAATAGGAAGTTTCCTGATGGGCTGGAGTGTTACCTGTGTGATGACACCCATCAGTGCACAGCACAGACTGGCATGGGGTATTCCAGCGGGTTCCCATACAGCAGCTGCTCATGGTAACATATGGGCTTCTCAAGCACCAAGTACCAGGCCCAACAGAGCAGACGTGTCCTATTCAAGATCACATTTCCTCAATTACAATGTCTTCCACAAGTCTCCCAATACAAATAGCTTTGTTGGATCGTTCTAGAAGATGAAGCTGAGTCTACATGGTACGATGGGAGAAACCAAAATAAGCACTGGTATTATTTCTTTATTTCTCACCTTAAAAAAAAGTTAAAGCAAGCTGATACGAAGAGTAAATTTCACTGAGGCTTTTTCCAGTTTGTTTATACCCTCTGCTACAGTTGGGCATCCTCAAACCTGCTTCTATTTGCTGATGAAGTTTATTTTCATCCTTGTTCACTTCCCTCTCCCTCCCTCTTTCTCTCTCTTTTTACTTTCCCAAAACTGCAGGACGGTTTGCTCCTGCCGCCTCTCCTCGTTGGTGGCGTTATCAGGCACGTGTGCAGCAGGTGAGATTGCAAACGCCACTGTTCTCCGGGATTCTAAGCATCAGACAATGTTTTACACAGCGTCCCATTCTCTAGCTGACTGGTTGGACATGATGTTGGTACCTTATCTTCACGCTGACACACACTGGACATTAATAGAAATACATTGCTGAGGCACATGTGTGGAATTTCAAGCAGCCTTTCTAGCTGTGCTTTAGATAGTCTATTGTGTGCTTAACCTCTTGGAAGAGGTTTTGATGAGAAACGCATAATGTTAACTCTTGGGTGGCTGGGTGGACTCTCTTAGAGTTTCTTATTACAGTCAGCATATCATCTTCCTAATTGCATGCTGCTTATGTATTTTGGAGTTTCAGCAGTTTTAAACCTATCTTTCCATGAGCAATATTCCTCCTTCCTAATGCAAATTTTTAGGGAAGAAGTAGCTATATGTATTGCATGTGAGGAGGAGGTAGGTAATATGTGCTTCAGAGGGAAGTGAGCTGCCAGCACCCTTGTTTAGCTTTGTCTAAAGTCTGTCCCTGTATTATTTTTGGCTCTATGATTGCTTTATATCAACTAAAAAAATGACCTGGATGCAACTGCTGCTATTTGCCAGGAATTCCTCCTGCTTTTGGAGCACATCAGAATTTTTATTATTTCCTTTGTACTATATATGTATACTTTCTCTGCTTGTTTGTTATGACCATCTGCAATTATGTATATTATTTATGAGTACTGAGTAAAACAGGATGGAAAGTAGCTTAAAAGGGACTGTACTAAGGGAGAGGAAATGAGCTGATGACTTTCTCTTTGATTTTTAGACAATGAAAATAGAACACCTGCAAGCTTATGAGGGAGGGAAGGAATTAGAGACTTAGCTGGCTTTCTTTTTCCTGTCTGCGTGTTACATTGGGGGTTTAGAGCCTTTTTAGCCTCGAAGAAGTTGTGATAATGGGCAAACTTGAAGGATGATGCAGTAGGAGTCGAGAGTAAAAATTGATCAAACAGACAGACAGAGCAGGGCTATGTATAATTACTGTCCAAAAGAAAAAAGCTCCATAGTTTAATACCTACTTGAATAGTACATTAGACTGAGGATACATTTGTTAAATAACCAGTGCTCTTCCAATTAGGACTGAGAGCTTGCCATGTACATTCACTGGATCTTCAGCCTAATGCTTTTGCCATGGAAAAAGTGGCTCACTGTCTAGCAGATGACTTCAAGCCCCTTTTTTTTTTCTAAACGCATAGGCTCGTATCTCTTCTCTCTCCTTTTCCCTTCTCTCCAGCCTCTGAGCAGAGTGGATTTGTTCCTCGGTATTCATCTTGCTGTAGCTGTAATTGGCACTGCCGAGCTGAAACTGTGACTCCCCTCTGTAGCCTCCAAACTTCCAATACACGAATGGTTCCTGACAAAAGCTGTTCTCTTCCCAGCTGAGGACCTGAGAAATCAGTCATTTTTGTATTTTCATATGATACACTCTCCTAGTGTAACAGCTGAATGTGGAAGAAGGGGGATTGGGAATAAGGGTATGTTTAAAAACAAAACAAAACAACCAACAAAAAACCAAACAACAAACCACCACAAAACAAAGCAGCACCCTAAAAAACCAAAACAAACAAAAAAACCAACCCCAAACCACCCCCAACAAAAACTTATGTCAGCTGCAAATAAACTTGCATGTTTCTTAAATCCTCTTCCCTAATTTTGCAGGGTGAAAGAATTTTGTTTCAAGTACAAAACTTGAAAAAGCATGAGAGCTTTAAACTGCAAAGCAAACTAAAATTTTAAAGATAATGAATGTCGGTCCAGCCTATAGTTTTCTGTCATTTAAAAAGTTACCTCACCAGCCTGTGTGCCTCTTCCTGTTCAAGGCTCAGCATTTTGCAGTGTAATTTTTCTAAGCTTTGTGCTACTGAAGGTTATTGTAGAGTTCTATTAAAAACCTACTTCCCTGTGATTTCTTGTTATACAGCAATCTGCAAAAAGAGGTGGTTCTATGTGGTCAAGTAAGAATTTGACATTGTTCCTTTGCTGGTAACAGAAGTGGGATGTGTCAACACCTTCTCCCATCTGATGGCTGTTCAGAAGCCAGCTCTCGGGTCACTCTGCCCTTGTTCCAGATCATGATGAAGGTCTAAATGCAATCTTGAAGCTGTTGCCAGCCACTTGCATTTTCTTTTCTTTAGAACAGTTTAGTAGTAGTTCATCAAATTTTATGCATCTGGGGTAAAAATAAGAGTTTTCATTGTAGTTAATCTAGATAGAGTATCAGTTTGTGCCCAAATTAAGTGGGGACCATTAGCCATGCTCCTGCTCCAATAATGTCATTCTGCCATAGGCTTATTTTCTAAGGTTAATAAGGAATGTGTTAAGGCACCTGGAGGGAAAGGAGCTCTAATGGTCTTAGCTGCCATTCTCCTCTGCATAGATGGGACTAGCGTGGTTGATAAATACTTCGCTGCCTCAGGCCTTGCACATGTGGGCTGCTCCCTTAGGAAAGAAAGTAGTTCAGGGGGCACCGTGGGTGTTCTTCAGATGGGAGTGAAGCTGCTGGACAGGAGAGATTTCCTCCAGCATAGTCTCACTAACATGAATTTTAATCTCTCCTAATTTCGGTGTTTTGCTGTCCGGTACCTTGGTGGGCAGGTAATGGTAGATGACAGATTTTTCTGACTACATGCATGTGCAAGTGCAGGCAAAATTTTGCCTTGTTTGCACACATGTCTAGAAGTTACATCTGCTTTCTGCACAAGAAATATGTCTTACTGGGCATTCTTAAACTGCAGTAAAAATTTACATCTTTGTAAGAATGAATAATAAATGTCCATATAATTAGACTGATTTCATACAATTGCTTGTTGGCCAGCAGATGTTGCTGTTGAGCTTGGTTAGGCTTCACTGTGCAGTTCAGCAAGTCATTTGCCTATTTTAAGAGCTATGATGCAGACTGATTTGGAACTAAGTTTCCTGCTTGATAATTCATGTCATCTACTGGTAAGTCAATATACTGTCCAGAGACCCAAGGTACATCTTGTGCATGTGTGTGTAAATAAATAAAGAAACGATATTAGAGTGTCTTTTTTGACTCATGCATTATTTCTTTCACTTCATTACCAACTCTGAATTCTTATGAAACTTTCTGCTTTCATTAGCAAAGCAGTTTTGATTTGCTTATTTTAAATTATTTTTGAGGGGAGGGAGTTTGGTGGCTTTTCAAGTGAGCCTTTAAAATGTGACGGTGCAAATGGAGTCTAATAAACAATCCATAAACAGCATAACCTCATTAATACCCCTTTGAATTTAGGATCTGGGAAAATCTATTACCTGCCTTGTGCAGAATCTGGGAGATGAATTATGTATCTTATTTGGGGTCAAAACTACTGCTCAGCCTGACGGTTGCTCTGTGTATTGATCTTGCAGACTCTGTGCTCTGCTCCTCAGTTCTTTGGGATGTGATTTTAGCTAGCTG
Organism: Mycteria americana; assembly: GCF_035582795.1. Lineage (NCBI taxonomy): Eukaryota > Metazoa > Chordata > Aves > Ciconiiformes > Ciconiidae > Mycteria > Mycteria americana. The sequence continues at coordinate 22,875,093 of NC_134375.1, read as the reverse complement.
TAGTGCTCTTATTTTGGAACTAAGGAATTTAATGTGCATCTCGGTTGCATGCCAGTGATGATGCCTTAGCCGAGTTCATACTTTTTTCCTGCTGTGTCGAGAGCACTTTCAAAGCAGCAGTGAGTGGTTCCTGAAGGTGGCAGTGAAGGGACACCCATGAAGACGCTTTTCCAGGGGCGGACCGGGAACTGCTGAGCCCTCAAATTGCTTGCATACCAATGAAATGTCGCAAAGTTTTTGCTTATTTGTTTCATTCTGACTCTAGCTTCTCCAGGAGTTACTGTAATATTTTGCAGGATGAGTTTACCCTAAGTTTTTGAAGTTTATTGGTTTCTATAGAAATACATCATCTGGAGTTGTGAAGCCACTATGTACTGACATAATTTGCAAACTGGAGATGTATGTTGAATCAGCCTGCTTCTATCTTCACTTTCTCACCATGCTTCCTGGGGCTCGCTTTCATGCTTAAATGCATGGGTCTAGCACCTTGTGAAGTTCCTGTGTATTCAGGCTGCAGAGCGGGGAGGACAAGATTGTCATGAAGACGGTGCAGGTTTCCACACAAATGGTGTGGTATGTTCTCAGCCACCTCAGATTCCTCCTTGGTCTTCAGCTCTCTAGTTGGTTTCTAGTAGTACTTCTTCGAGGGGTAGATAACTGCTGCTGAGAGCAAGTTTGGTCTTGGAAGCGGTGGGAGGAGAGCGGCGCATGCTGTCCTAATGACATTTCATGCTCGCTATCAAAACTGATGTTGCTGCCTCCGTTCCTCAGATCCTCTTTAAGAGTCACTGTTTTGACCTACATCCTAGACTTCTAATTAGATGCTACCTATGAAAACTGGTCTGTAAAAATTGACTATAATATCTGTGTCCCTTTGTCTTTGACTATCTGCAATCAGACTATGTAGACTAAGACCACCTGTACAGAAAAACCACTGGAGTTTCTTTCAGCAGAAGTGTGAGATGTGTATACAGTGCTTTTGTAAAGGCAGTATCTCAGGGTAGTCTTCACTGATATTGTAAGTTTCTGACTGATTTGAGTAATTTGGAGTTTAAAATGTAAAGATGATCTAGCTGGCCTTGGACAAAAATGAATTATTGCTTTGAGGGCAGAATCTTCTCTTGAGGGAGAAGTTGGTGGTTGGCTGGAATCCCTGCACATTTTTAGGGAGGAGATTTGTATCTTTTCATCTGTTTTCAAAAAGGAGAAACAAGAGTTATAAAAACCACTTAAAGGTTCAGTTAAGATTTATTCTGGCTGCATAACTGCCTCCCATAATAACTTTAATATGCATCATCCTGAAACTCCTAATTGGCCCTGGTGTTGGCAGGGCTTTCAGACCCAGCAGAATCTCCAATGTTCAGCAGCTTTTAGAAAGGAATGTAGCCAGAGAAGCACAAAAGATGAAATGGCTGCCTTATAAATTCTGACTGACCTTGAGAGTCCTTGTTTTAATGAGCAGGAGGATGCTGTTGAGAGCCATCTAGACAAGAGCAATGGTGGGAGTGTGTGTAGGTGTGCAGTTGTTGAGGCAAGAGGAGAGGATGGGGGAAGACCTCATGGGCTTGGTGGGAGGAGGTGGTTTTGTTGTGGGCCATGTACCTGCTTCTCCTGTTGTTTCTGTTGTTGGTTGGAGTCTTGTATGTACTGACAGTGATTAAAAGTGTTTTTCTTTTTTCCTGATGGCTGTTTGTAGGGGTGGGCTATGGAAGATCCGTGGGTTGAATTAATCCATTTCATCAGAGCTGGTATCTTTATTTAGGAGATGATCCCAGTCAGTTGTTCCTCTCTACTTGGTGACTGACTGGTCCCTGTGTGGGCGCTCATCAGATGGATCAGAGCCTGAATGACCAGGGAGGCTGAAATGTTCTTTAGCTTCTCCTCTGCTCCCCCCCGTGCCTGGGTGGGAGGTGGAAGCCAGCCAGCCTGTTGCGGTGTCGTATCGTTTTTGTGAATGACGGAGGACTGTCATTCTCGCTCTCCTGGGCTGTCAGTTGGGCACCTTTTGCAGACCCTAAATTCCCTTTAAAACAAAACATTTGGCTTAGTTTATTTCATTCCATTAAGTAATTTCACTGCTAATGCATAATTATCTACAGCAGTGACACTCATCTATGCTTTAATTATCGCAAAGCTGCACAATTCCCCCTCCCCCCTGCCTAGAAGTTGTCACTTGTGCAGGGTGGTTTTGCAGAGATAAGTGTGTAATACACGGCAGTGCTTTGGGTCTCACACAATACTCAGGCAGTTGCTGATTGCTAAATGTAGGCAATAGAAGAGTCAAGGATTTTGGTCTCAGTCTTCTACTAGTGGCTCTTATCCATGTGGAGTGAGACACATTGGGAAGGAAAAAGCATATCAAAACTTCATAACATGGGCTTGAAGATAAGGATATGAGCAAGTGCTGATTGGAGGCATTAAGCTTACAGGTGTTAGGAAAATTTGGAAGCGCAAGTATTTGTTTTTCTTCTGAAGAAATGTAAGAAATGAAGCATCCGTGATCCTGGGCAGCAGCCCAGGAGCCCTGATTGTGTTTGAGAAAGAGTCTTTGTATTTATTGTGGTTTGGTTTTTTTTTTTCCCTTCTTTTCTTCCTACCCCCTGCTTTGTTACCAGCTCTGGTTTTGGTAAACACCCTCTCCGAGTACAGAAGAGCCCAGTAAAAGTCTTTGATCCAGCCAGTCATTATGAGGAAATACAACTGAGTTACAGGGTATTTACTCCTACATTGGAAGAAGACACATATTCGAGTGAAATACCTGCTATTTCCTAACACCACACTCTCTTGTTTAAGGAGTGATTTTGTTAATGAAGGACAAGGTCAGTCCTATCCGAACAGAGGGCAGGTGGGCAACGTGATACTTGTGTTGTTGGAAGGTAAAGGTCCGTTTGGGAATAGAATGTTGTTTAAGAGAACTTTGCAAAAACCTTGCAAAATCTGAATGAGGAAGAAGCTGGAGGGGCTCATAATTGCACTTGTGTAGTTTCACAAAGCTGAGAGAAGTGGCTTGTAGACACCTCATTTAACTTGCAATGAGGCACTGAGGTTTGTGGATGAAGAACACCTGGAGCATGTGTCAAAAAGATAGCAAATCTTGAGAGGGACTTGATAGAAATGAGGACAGTATGAGGAAGCAAAGCCTGTTTATTATCTTATAATAGATGGAAATGAGGCCATTTATTGGTGTTATCTGCTGGCGGAGACGTTCTGCCAACTACCTTTGTTTGGAACTCTGACCAAGACGTGCAATACGTAATTGTGTTCCAGCTCCATCCTGACTTAATTCTTAGGATTGAAATTACTCTCTTTCAAAAGCATTGAGTTCTTTTCCTGTTTTGTTATGATGAAGGCAATTTCTGGGTGCTGACTGTCAGGAACGAGGAGGGGAGGGCTATACAGCTTGTGTTACAACACGCATCCTCAGTCCCTACGTGTCTGCTGCACTTGGCTGGCAGCAGTGGCACCTGTTTGAGCAAGATTTCTTTGGCCTAGAAGTATGCTATATATTTTCTTTGGCCCAAAGACATAGTCTTAAGTATGTCACTTAAGACCTCACAGCTTGCTGAGCTCTAAATCTTTCCATCAATCTCATACTTATTTTCTATCGTATTTATCACCATAGTGTTTTATGTACTTTCCAGATAAGTAGACTGGCGTAATATGGTGGTCAGTTTGATGGCTTTCTTCTTCTCAGGAAAGGATGTTATATTAAGAATTGTGCTTCCTACGGGAGGTTATATACTCACCCCACAGTAATTTAGTCTCAGAACTTTCTGGGAACCTGAACACCACTGACAAATTTCCAAATGTCTCTTCTCTAAATACTATTGGTTGAAATACCTTTCACATCTGGCAAGGGATGCTCACACAGAAAGATTTTAAAGTGGTAGAACTAATACCCAGAACAATTGCTTGGGGTTTTGGTTTTGTTTAAAGCGTGCTTGAAAACCTTCCCATAAACTTCCCATAAAAGCACAGAAGTAAATACTGCCTTAGTGGCTTTTTTGACTCATCTTATAAAAACCACTTGCCAGGTTCGAAGTTTCCATGAGCCTATGTTAGTTGCTTCTCTGGAGCTGTACTCTCACCTGTGTAATATACTTTCCAAGTAGCAACGGGATGAGATGTCACTCTTAAAAAATATTAGTTCATGCAAAGATAGAAAGGAAAACGGGGGGATGAGAACTCCGTAATGGAGGCGATGGAGCTTGTTGCCTCAGTTCTCTTGGCTGACGTGAGTGAGATACAACATGGAGAGAGCATTCCTTATCCACATGGCAAGGGAGGTTGGCTGGGCATTGTGGGAGAGCTGCTGGGGGAAAGGGTAGGTGAATGATCCCAGTGGGGCACATGTGGGAGAATAAACAGTAACAAAAACCATAGCATACGCTGCCAGGCCTGGGACTGGGGGTAGGAGGGAGAATGGCGCTTCCTGGCTCTGTGTGCACGGGATGCTTTTGCCTCCTGTGAGTTTGTTGGCAGGTGTGGAGAGAAAGGATCCCAGCCTGGCAAGCCAGCCGCCGGCGTGGCTGATGATTAATTGCCCTTTTAAAATTGCAATTATGTCAGTCATAGAACCCGTGAATATTAATTCCTGATTTGCTGCTTGAAAAACTGAACGATGATGAGCTGGGTCCATTTTACTGATGTCTCAGAAGTGGGCGAAGCGCTGCAGCCAATAGTTCCTACTGAAAGGAAAGGCCGCTGTGACTCTGCGTTGTTTTGTCTGTCTTGCCTTTTCTCTTTCAGTGTTTCTGTTCCCTTCTTCAGAATCCTCTCGGTGCTTACTGCGAATGTTCCACGCTGACAGTAGTAGGTGGCAGGCTGACACCTAGAGTGAGTTAATCACTGCAAGCAATATTAGTTACCTGGATTTGGTGGATGGCTTTCCACCATTCACTGCTGCTTTCTGAGTCCCTTAGAGACTTAAGAATGAAATAGGGATTGCTTTTTTGCTGCTCCAGCTCTTTCCCTTCATCTCAAATATGTGTAACCTTTCATTCCATTATACTTAGATCTTTTGAGATAATTTTCTGATTGTGCCATCTTGGAAGGATATTAACAGGGAAGCATCAGTACACTGTGACTGTTTTCCTTTCAGTAATCTGCGCAAATACGTGGATGATGAAAATCTTGGTTTCTTCTGCAGTTTTGGTCTCTGGTATCAGTCATGATCCTGTCTAGTATTTTCTGCCTGAATCAGGACAAATTATTGCATCTTGCCTGTGCTTTAGTTTTCTTGGAATAGTAGTTATCTCAAGAAGTGTTGTCATGATGTGTTGATATTCACTGAGATCTTTGAAGGTGAATAGTATGGTGCGTTTTTAGAAAACAAAAATAAAACCCCTCAGAACTCTCTGGTTGTTTAGTTTTTTGATGCTTTTCGGGTTTTTAAAACTTTGTGTTTCTTTTAAAGCTTTTCCAAACTTTCAGTTATAAGTGACTTTAAGTACCTACGTGTTTCATTGTTTGCTTGTGGGGCTGGTATATGCTGAGTTATCAAACTGACATGATTTTTAAGAAATAGAATTAGATGGTGGAAGTTGCACAAAAATTGTCTCCCCTGTTTGTTCTTCTTTTAGTTGTACATTTTGTGTGGCTGGTAAAAGTTGACTTTCCTGAGAAATTTTCAGAATGGAGGCACTAAAGAGCTGAAAGTATTGGGCATGTGAATGCGAACTAATTACTTGTTATATGTAGAAAAACAGACTCTGTTACCTGGTGAACACTCTGAAATTGGAGTGCTTTTTTTTAGGCTGAAGTGATACTGCTCCATTTTGACATTCTTGGTGTTTTGCATACAAGACAAGGCGGCCTTGCAGGAGAATTTTATCCCATCCCATGGACTAATGCATCCATATTTAGGGATATCAGTTTATTAATGTTGATCATTATGTTTGGTGCTTAACTTTGTAAGCCCTTATTATTATCATTCTGTTTCGATATCCGCCATTATAGTTGCTGTCCCACTGAATTAAAGGTGCTATGTGATAACCTCTACAAAAGCAAGGGGTGGGACTTGCCAGCAATGGGAGGCCACTTCTAGTTCTGTGTCAGACTGCTAGGGAAAGGCTAGAAGAAAATGAGATGCAGCAGAGAACAGGAAAAAATACGTTTTCGATTTTTGCTTAGTGTTGTCCTTTCCTGGAAGAAAGGCATGTAGCAGACAGGTCAGTATATTTCAGTGGAGACTTCTTACCAGCCTGAAAAGGCATCGAGGGCAGCCCTAGGACAGCAGGTTCAGTGCTTCATTCTGGCTTTTCCGTTTTCCCCATTTTTCAGCTTTTATAATTGAATGGTAAATTGCTCGTTTTCATTAGACCCTTTCATTTTGGAAGGCTCCAAGCAGTCTTGTATTGCTACTGTTGCCCTTTGAGGTGAAAATGAAGCATTTCATTTTACAAAACAAGGATGTTGAATAGACAGCCCTTTAACAACCAAGTTAGCGTTTTGTCACAGGTTCTTGTGCGTGTTATTTTTATACTCCTCCTCCTTCCTGTTTCCATGCTGCATTTTGTCTTAACTCTGGTGTAGGACCTACTTTGTCCAGCGCTTAGTTAATGGCACCTAAGCATGGCTGTCAGGTGAGGAAGTGGTCACTTTTGTCACAGCTCTGAAGAGGTACCAGAACTGCCAGCACCCCTGGCTTCTCAAAGTGCCGTTTTGTCGGTACGGAGAGTCAGCACTTAGAGACCTGTCTGCAGAATGCAGAGTTTTCAGTAGTGTCTGGCTGATACAGAAATTTCCGTTGCGTGATAGGACTAGAGCGATCAAAAGCTTCAGCCTCCATTTCTGTTGGAGTAGTGTCTGTTTTGCCCCAAAATGCTTTGAAAGCTTTGTCATCGGGAATTGAGCTTCAGTTTCACATCACTTAGGATAATATTCCCTAGCTAAATGGGTACTCTAAACATTGATTTTAATTAATTGAAATAGTTTTGAAAAAAATATATATTTTTGTATTTAAATTGTTTTAGTAGGATTTGTTTCCGTGGGGCTCCTTAGCAGCACGCATTGCAAACTCTCCCTACGAGATGCTGCCGAGACCCTGCCTGTTTTAGGCGGCAGCCCAACAGACAAGTACATAGCCTGCTGCACAATGGTGTAAGGTGTGTACACTCATTCTGTTGACACAAGATGCAAATATCAACTCTTATTCAAGAAGTGCCAAGGGAAAGTCATGTTTAAAGACCGTGCAGGCTCAGAGGTGATTTCTGGCTTTAACAACATGTCTAATTATCCAGCAAGGGGGAATGGTATGATACTCCAGTGATTTATCTTGAAAAGGAGTTTAAGGATGTCTGGCCAGGAACTGGAGGTTCACATTCAGAAAGTTAAAGTGTTTTGGAACAGAATATGCTGATCGTCACCATCATGTCAGTAATTTTTATTGTTGGGGACTGAGAATGGAAACTAAAACTTGAAATGGCTCTTTGCCTTGTTGTAAGAAGTGAAGAATTGACTGTAACTTGTAATGTGACTTGAGAGAACAACCAGTGTTGTGGGAAGCTCGGGAGGAGAAGGGAGTCTGCTTTTGTGTGTTCATACGCTTTTTTGTGTGTCTGTTTTGCCCCAACATCATGTTAATAGACCTTGTCCTTTTTACTTGGCAATTCCAGTGCTTGCGAGTTCAAGGTAAGCTCTGCTTCCTCTGGGGCTGTGGTCTGAAAAGGATCCTGCTCTTACTGCTCAAGCACTGTGACCAGCATGAAGAGGAAGGTGGGGGCAGGGGAAGATGACTTCAGCTGCTGCCTGTCTCATTTCTGTCAATGTAAAGAGCTTTACAGAGACGAGTAATATTTTGCAATTGAGTTTCTCTTTTAAAGACACTCTGATGCTAATGTTGATTTAATAAGGTTCTCTCATTCTCTCTCCTTGCTTAATTTGAAACGTCTAATTTTGTGCTTCACAGTTCTGAACACAGAATTAGTGAGGGAAGAAGAGCCGGAGGCAGGGGGAGCAGAGTGCCACACCAGAAGTTGCCAGGGGAGATTGATTCAATAGAGTGAGAAGGTGCAAAAGGTTATATGACCACAGTTCAGAACAATGTGATGGTGGTACTAATGAGAAGGAAAGCTTGATCCTTTAAAATGTTTTAAGGTCTCTGTGGGTGTATACAACCAACACTAAATGGAAAAGGGAGCACTGGAGTATTGGTTTCTTTGAATGGATTTTTCTTTTGATTTTGTATGCATGTAATATATATATTATATGACAGGCAGGAAGGAGAATATTATGAGATAAATAAGCTTCTAAAGGTTTTTATTTTAAAGGTTGTTTTGATGTGTGGCATTTATTTTCAAAAATGCTGAGATGTTATGAGAGATCGTGAATTCGATCTTGCTAATTTATTTTGTCTGCACCTGAATGTTGGTTTTTTTTTTCTCCTGCTTTAATTTTATGCTTGTGGAAAAAGCTATTGACATCCCTGGACATTTAATTCCTTTATTGTGTTGGGGATAAATGTGAACTCCCCAAAACCACAGTGCCAAAAGATTCTCTAAAATAGTGTACAAATAATAGTAGTAGCGCAAGCTTTTTCCTTTGCCTGCTGCTTTGTTAGTGTACCTGTCCTCTGCCTCTTAGGAAACCATTCCTATGCAACAGAGCTGAATCCTAATTTGCCTCTTGCTTGAGTTAGATGACAGTTCTTCATGCAACCGAGCGGACAGTGTAAAGGAGTACAAGTTATGTTCAGCTTAGTTTTATGATAAGCTGCCAACATGTTTCATTGAAAACCTCATTAAATTGCAATTAAATCCACAGGAAAAAAATAGGCCATCTCAGTGAATACTTGATAGATGAGGTTTATGGCTTTCAGTGCTGGCCAGGGGCGTAATCTGCCCCTTGCTATGGGAGCGTGGTGAAAGCTGTGGTGAAGTCCCACCACAGAATCACCAGAAAACTGTCCCAAGCACTGGGAGCTGCCTGTGGACGATGATCTCCGCCTGTGTTTCTTCTGTCCCATGGCCTTGGTCAGATAGAATTATCCCTTTCCTGCCTCAAACTCTTGTATAACATGCTCACCACCCCCCCCCCCCCCCCTCCTCTTTCTTCTCACATTGTTTCTGGTAATAGGAGCTGAACTTCTGCCAATTGCTTCTGCTGAATTTGATAGCTAATACTGGATTGTACAGAGTTATCTCAAACATTTGGTTGGGGGGTGCACTTGACCAAGCAGGCCTGCGTAAAGATATGAAGTTTTAGGGCCAGCTGTTAGTAGAGATTCTTTCTAAAAAAAAGCCTGAACCTGCCTTTGAGGGTTTCTTTTTCCTGGAATTTCAGTGCCTGTAGTGACTAGTCTCCAGGAATATTTATCAAATCACTTGCCTGTCTGGTTATTTCTAGTCTACTGCACTGGTCAACTTATTTGATCAATAAATCAATCAATGGGTTCTTAAAATTGCTTTCATTGACTTTGGAGGTGTAGTGTACAAAAGGAGCTCACAGAAAGTAAATGATTGTATGAGCCCCAACTATAATTAGAGAGCAGACAGTGTGGAGATATGTTTGTAAATAGTATCTACTACAATAAATACAGCAATCTGTCTTTAGGATTCTGTGATACTCTGAGCTGGATTGACTCTTTCAATTTGCAAACTCATGAAGCATGAATCTTAGCTCTGTCAGGTCATCTGACTGCTATATTTAGAGCATACACTATTTTAAAGCTAAATTTCAAGCTTCTCGCTTTTGATCAAAAGGTCCAAGAGTAAATAATTCTCTGGTTCCTTAGCAATGCGACATCATTTTTGAGCTTCAGGAGCTCCACTGAGAGTGAAATGTTGTTTTCTTTTCCTAAGGAAAATTCCTCAAACTGCTTAACCCTTCCTGCTGCACCCAGTCTATACCCTCTTCTTCTCGACAGCAGCAGCACCTGGTTTGTGATCCTTGCTGAGAGACTACCGGGTACTGCTCCTTCATAGAAAGAGAGAATGGTCTCCCCCTGCCCCTGATTTCTCCCAGCCATCTGCCTTGAGCAAGAGCGTGTTGCTTTGCCCAGTAAACGGGCATAGAATCAGCATTGAATTCGTGTAGTTCTTACAAATGTTAAGCACTTGCACGATGTGGTAAACTGCTGTTTGCAAATTGTCCTATCAAATGGAAATCAAAATTTTGCTGGCAGTGACATAGATTTGCAAGTTGCTGTTGATACAATCATGCCCTGGAGATTGCAATGTAAAAATAAAGAATACAGTTTTACAATAGCCTGAAATCCTGGTTGTTGCTGAATCTACACTCTTCTTTTTGATTTCATTATGATATACTCAAGACTTCATTAAAAGATGCAACCTTGCAGCATTTTCCCTGATCACAGCCTTGTGAGGAGCCGAGAGTGCATGTGTTTGAGAACCAGTACATTCTCTTCCTAAAACACACAGTGGGTTGCAAGTGCTTTGGAAGCAAGAATCGGAGTCTCTAGTGGACATTTTGTCTATAGCTCAAAACCACAACTTAATTGGCAGCCTTTTCATAACACTGACTGTGGCCTAGGATGTAGGGAATGCTGCAGGCGAAGACCGAGGTACGCTTTCAGAACTGGTCGTAGGAAAATTTACTGCTGACAGCCTGTCTCTCTTTAGTGATCATAGAAATGAGGGAGATTGAGGTGAAGTTCCTTCCTCACATCTATGTTTTTTCTTTTCTGGGCAGTCTCCAATTAATCTTTCTACATATTTTGACTCCATTTTACTCTATAGGTAACCCCTTACTGCAGGCATGATTGTGTATGTGTACGAGCCCAGACCATTTATTTTAACTCGAGCCCCCTATGCTTTTTGTGGTCCTTTCTGTAAGGCTTTGGAATCCACTTGATTTATACTAAATGTTCATTACTGTATGTCTTTCTCACAGACATTTTGGCAAACGGGTAGTTTGGATTCTGCCTCCAGAAAGATACCGACCCTGTAACGCTGTGTGAAGCGTGCTGTGCGTATGTCTGGGATGAAAGAGCAGGGAAGAACAGGAAAACTTACGAGGCTGTCAAAGTGGGTAACAATGTAAGCTGTGGTGTTTGAAAGTGTACCTGCCTCTCCACCTGCAGAAGGATTCACAGAGACTGACAGGGGATGCATGACCATGACTGAAGGCTTTCAAGAATTTTCTTACTCAAGCATGTAATTAAGACAGTCTTTGCCTGTATTACAAAGCAGCCCCAAAGTCAACCGTATTTTTCTTAAACTGTATAGTATTTGAGATAATCTTTTTTTAAATAAAAAGAAATTAGATTTTTAATCTTGTCACAAGAACGCTGTATTCACTGTGCTATACTGAACCTGTATCCATTGGCTGGTGCCTATAAATATCTGCTTTGTTCAGAGGCAGGTAAAAATTGCTTGTAGTGTCTGGGAGCAAGTGTGGGAAGGGAATTCCTTCTGAACTCACATGGTTCATAATTTTTGCTGCTTGGAGGCACACGGGTTGATTATGCATGTCATCTTGATTTTTTGCAAAACAGTGGTCGTGTTTGAAGTACTATGTTTGACTCGGAAGCTAATATATTTGGTATTTAAGAAGCTGGCAAGAGAAAGCTGTGTCCCCATATGCATGCACAGAAATGAGATTGGGATGTAGGCATGCGTAACTGTTATTTTCCTCCATCTGTCCTATCCCTAGAAAGTCATATGCCACCCTTAGGCTAGCGTAATGGGAGTCTGTATTAATGATTATGAGCTAGAAATAATCCAAGAAGAGTTGAGTGGCCTTTGATTCTAGCTTTATGAGAAAATACCTCATTGACTCGGTACGTTCTGGGATAGAAAGTCATAATTAATATAGAATTTCATGATGCCCTCTTTTGAGATTTTTTTTTTTGATAAATTGATCAGAGACTTGGAGATTCTTATGTCTACCAGGCAGAGTGGGAATTTAAGCAAGGAGGTAAAAATTTAGAGGGAGTTGTTGACTCACCTGCTATCAGAAATAAGTATCTTGAGCGTACATCTCTACAGAGCCTATGCTCTGCAAGATTTCTATAGACATTGAATGCCTTGTCTGTTGGCAGTCTACAAAATGAAAACTCTGTATGTATGTATGCATGTATAGAAGTGGCGATGGGAAAAGGAGAATGTGGGAATGGGCTGAAGTATTAAAGCTGGCAATGAAAGCAGATGGTTTACTTTGGATTTTATAAAATAGGTTTCTCTCTATTTTGTTTTAAATGAAAACTATCAACTGTCAGCATTGCAAACCTATTTGCAGCGATGCCATAAGTATTAGAAGTGCAGTTGTCCCAGAATCATAAAAGGGCAGAGGGTTTTTCTGCTGCTTCCCATCTTCACATTTATAGAATTGTGTATGCTCTGTATACATTAGAGTTGAGCAATTTCATCACAGCCTTTCCTCAAAATTGATTGCTGTTCAGTGTCTCTTCCTGCTTCCTCTCCCTTGTCAGTTGGTTACATTTCTGACTCTCATTACATTTAATATTGATGCTGCTTCAATTTTCCACTAAACTGGAAGCGTTTAAGGGTCTGGAGTGGATGCTGAATGTCTAGATATATTCTTTAAATGCTTTAATTCCTATGATCGTGGAAAAGTTTAGAGCTGGATTATTGCCTTAAGAAGAAATGACTCTTTGCTCATTCAGTGATGAAGTCTGGTCATCAAGATGTTAGAATATGTGCTGCAGAGCTCTTCAGATACTGACATGAGTGCAAAAGTTGTTGCCAGCAGCTGTCTTGGGTTTTGGGCACCTGCTGCCTCTCATTTCTTGCATCTCCCCCTCTATCTTCCACTCCCAAAGTTGGCAGTGCCCCAAAAATTTCTCTGTATTGAGTTCTGAAGTAGGAGATCTCTACCAAGCTGGTAGTCTGGATTCCTGAGTCATTGGTCACACTGGAGTGAAATTAGTTATATGACAGTTATTGACTGTGGCAAGGTAATGGACATCTAGGGTGAAGCTGGTTCCAGGCAGGTTACAAAGGCATTGCCCTTCCTAAGGCCGCTGCTTTATCATGCTTATCCCTTCCTCCCCCACTGCCAGTTGCAGAACTGTTTTGATTGCTTACTGCCATCTTTCCGTTTGCCCAGACCACGACAGACATGAGTGATGTGCCCGTTATGGCAGTCATGTATGGGTGACGTGGTGTGTGGGTTTGGGAAAATATGCTGGAAATTGTCCGTACGTGTGAAATACTAATTTGGTGCTGCATGCATGATTTCATTGGAAGTTGGACTGTTGATACAGATGTAGGAAAGCATCCCCACCCCGAACAAGCAGTGCTCAAATGTGACATTTTCAGAAGCACAAATGCATTACTTACATAGTTCCCATATCTAGCCAGAGTCTTCTCCAAGTGGATTGTGTCTTTTTTCCCCCCTGTATAAATACCTAGGGCAGGGGTTGCCGGTTTGGCCTGAGATCCTGTTTCTATAACTTTGCCTCTGATACAGTCAAGGGGAATATCTTGGTTTGGTTTTGACCCCAAAGGATTAAGTCCAGTATTTATTCAGCTTCCTGTGATTGCTATCCAGTGGGTTACCTGGAAGAGAAATGAACCCTTGTTTTAGCAGAAGAGTACAGCAGGATTGATCAAGGGTGCTGAAAGATGGTGTGTCCTAGAGCAGGGATTATAAAGCTCACAAGCTCCCAGCTGGGAGCTGGAAGTGAAACTCACTTGGTTAGGAAGCAAGGAACCCAGATGTTGCTCATTTCTTAAACAGTTTACTTAAACTTTGAAAGTATTAGTGAACACGCTGTGTCTTTTATTATCAGTCAATATTGATAAATGCATGTCTACTAAGAGATCTTGGCAGAGGCTTATGAGGTAGCAAACCTTAAACCAGTAGCCCTCTTGAGTTTTCATTTTTCTATTATTTTATTATTATATGTTATTTAGTCTGTGCTTCACTCCAAATATAGTTATTTTTTTCCCAACACAGCAATATGTCCTACTGCATCTACACCTGTTCTAATTTTCCTGTCTCCATTCAGTGGAGTGTCTCTGTCTTATTCTTGGAGTAATAATTTCCCCCTTTCCTGAAAGGTGACAAAATTAAAGCCTTTGGCAGTACCTGCAAAAGAGATGCCCTGTGGTTAGTAACAGTGTTCTCTCTCTTAAAACTCTAATTCTGCTATCGTGCGTTATGTCTTATGGGGCATAAGAGGGACCACCTATCAGTGATAGGGCCGGTTCCTTCTCCTTCCTCTCTTCTCAGCAATTGTCCAGTGCCACTGAGTTAGTACCTCGTGTTCATTTTGTCATGCAAGCGTTTCTCCACCAGAAATGTGACAGTTAATGGCTTAGGCACCCCAGGGATGACAGATGTAAATCCAGTAAAGAGCTACCGGTGTGCATGACCTACCTGCTGAAATAATAACATGCACCATAAAGAGCCCTGTGTTCCTCCTGTTCATCTGCCGAGGACGGACAGCCTTGCAATTGTTAAAATGTAAAAACAAAACTAAGCACATCTGTCCTGACTGTAAAAATCAGCAGGAAGAAAACTGTTATTCAAATCAGGCTTTTGTCAAGATGGGTCAGTGATTACCGGTGAACACCTGTTGTGTATTGGTTTGTTAGGCCAAGGGCTTAATGCTGCTATATCAAACCTGCCTGCAGAAAGGGGGGAGTTGGCTTCCCCCAGGTGAACTGTAGATGTTGGGTTCCAGCCCTCTCAGCTGTTGCAAAGGATGAGGATGGACGACACACGTAGCTGATGACACATCATCCCTCAGTTACCTGAAGTAGTCGCTCTGTGCCATTAAAATGATGGCAGATCCCATAAGCACGTTGCAGTCCACCGTCTGCTCCCTCTGGCGCTGAACTATGACCAAGAAGAAAGTTCCTCCTGCCCTGTCAACTCCCCTCAAATAAATAATCATAATAAAAAAGGCCAGCCTTTCTGAAGTTCCTGCTTAGCGTCTGTGCTGCTGATTGAATGTAGCCCTGAGAGGCACGGAAGGCTTGCAGCCCTTGACAACAAATGAGAGCTGTGGCTGCCTCATGAATGCCTTGGCTTCAGCAGGAGCTGGGCATGAAATGTTTATCATCTTGTACTTGCTTTGCTGCTGCTGGGTTACTGTGTAAGTAAAAAGTAGTAATAAGTAAATAAGAGGTGATACTGCAGGCTGCTTCATCTGCTTGTCTTCATACTTAAATAGGCTTGCTGATAAAAGAAGGAGCAGGTGAAGGCAGCTTGGATTTGACAGAGGTTTGGACTGTGCACTAAAGATGTGTTCAATTGCCTATGAAGGGGGATCTGGTTGGAAATCTGATCAGTCAACTGGCTTTCTGTTAGGAAGCACTCTTTGAAATTGTCCAGTAAAGAAGATGACTTGCTATGTAGGTCAGCTTGTGAATTCAAAAATGCCCTTGCAAAAGGATATTTGTTCTTTGCAGGTAATTTGGAAACAGCGCAGTTGTTGGCCACCTCCTTTAGAGTATGCCCGGCATTGCCACGTTCATTGGTGCATGTTGTGGATATCAGCGTCTCTAACGTTGTGCAGCGCCTTGCATGACTCCCTGAAACTGGCTGCTTTACAGCTGTCTTGCTTAGCTTCCACCCTACAGGGGGATCCTGCAGCAGTCTTTGGGGGCTTTGCTTTATTTTTATTTTTGGGGGTGCATGTGCTTTTGTTTTGCTTTAATAGCGCAGTTCCCAACAGGGGACAGCACTGCACTGCTTAAGATGCTTGTCATTTTTAAGGAACTTTTCTAAACTTGTCATCCTGAAAGCTATATTGTGCAACAGCAGGCGGCCTCCATAAATCACTGATTTCTCTTTTTCTTCTCTTTCCCTTCCTTTCTCTCTTGCACTCTCTTTATTCCAAGCCTGCAGATTTGGACGCCTGGGTAAGCTCTCTTTTTTTTGTCTGGATCTTGCTTATTCCAAGTGTCATGTTGTTACTGTGCGCGTACAGATTGTTATTGCCGAGCACAGATGCAGGATTTTATTTTCTGTCATTACATTTTAAAAGGTGTTCAGCTAGAAAATTGCATATTATTTCCTCCATAAAGATTTTCACTGGTTCCTTTTGTGTAGCTTACAGCTGCTGAAACCAAACTTGATCTGGTGATGTGTGTTGCTGGCTAAGAGAGCAGCAGAAACAGGAGGAAATGAAGGTTACACCAGTACTGCTCTTTAAGGCCATGAGTCTGCATCTGGGTTCTTAAACAAAACAAAACCCAGTCACCTGCCTTCAACAGAATGAGAGAAAGGACAGAAAGCAAGTGATTTTGTAGGCCTCGTGTTTGGAATAGCGACTGCAGGCAGCTCCACAGTAGTGGTGATATTTCTGCTGATGCAAGTGGAAGTTGAGTCAAGGCTCCCCCATGGTAACTTGTCTGGTACAAGCCTCCCTGTAAAGTTCTGCTGTTCAGTCCCAGGCATGATGTGCGCAAGCTGCCTCTTGCTGTGTTGCCCTAGGCTTGGTCAGGAACATGCCAGCTAGCTAATTTTGGAGCTGGTTCTGTTCTTCAGTGCATTGCTGTCAATTCCTTCTTCTAGTCTTGGAGCCTTTAATAGCATTTGTTTTTGTCCCCTGCCACCTGGACTGCTACCAGGACTGGAAGAGACATGGGAAAGCATGAGGTATTAGAATTTGCAGTTGTGAAGTGTGGCAAGCTGAGGTACCCAGCCAAAACAGCTCTGCTGTGCTGCTGCAGAGATGTTGCTGGATACCTTTAGGGGAAGCTGATAACTCCTCTCAGCAATGACAGGATGATGTAGAAACAAGGCATTTGATAGAGACTTAAGGACCTTTCCTTTATCCTTATAGCTTCTTTCCCTGGATTGCCTCCGACTGATTCTCTAGGCGTCATCTCACTAGTTCATCTGTGACTGGTGAATGTGTTTTGCCAAGAAGATAAATATTTTTGCAATAATCATGCCAAGTGCTGTGACTTGCCTTTGAGGAAATTCTTTATAGATTGAGGTAGGGACCTTTCCTTCTAGCTCAACTTGCCCTTTGCAGAGAGAGGGGTGTGTTTTTTCTTTTCCTCTAGTAGAGTCTTCTCCATGTCCTCTCCCCAAATCCCAGAATCCCAACGCTACTGCAGAGAGACACAGCCTGATGGTAGCAGTCAGCTGTGGGCTGTGATATTGCTGCACTTTATTACTGGGTGCCACATTCCCTACTGTAGTCTGACCCTGCCAAGAAGCCCTTTTTTTCAAGCAGATTTCCTTCCTAGTTTTCATGTTTAACAAGGTGATGAGAAGGGACTGTGATTAAAAATAATAAAAATGTGGTGATATTTTGTGGTGGGCAAAGCCAAAGCTTAATCTGTGAATGGATGTAGCTAGAGTGAAGCTCAGCTCTAGAAGATGAGTTGCACAGTCTGTGTTGCATGTTGGTGTCAGTTCAGGACGAGGCTAAGAGTGTCTGGCTTTGTTCATAGAGAATGAACCAATAATATTTCATTACCTCAATTGAGAGGCTTGTAAAATATTTCTTTTGGCCTGCCTGTCAGCTAGCAGGCCAGTGCTTGAATTCTTTAGTTGAGCCAGTATGTAATGCATAGCTTTAGAAATGTGCTCTCACAGTTTGTTTCTAAACGGGTTACTTGATAAAGGGAGAGGAGGAGGCAGGGAATCACACGTGACTCTGCCCTAGCTCTTTGTCACCGTTCAACGCGGCACTGAGATAACCTGAAAAACTTTGGGCCGTGGAAAAAGTGTAAAGATAAAATGTAGGAAGATTTTGAAAGAGCCTCCAACCAGTCCATGGATCCATGCCCATGGAAGCTGTAGTAGCTAGCGTATATACCTTCACTGTCCTTTTGTAAGAAAGCAATGCTTGTAACTTCTGACACCATCACAGGAAATTCTTGAGCATTTCCTGAATATATCTTATACTTAGTTTTTGTACAGAGGGCAGTTGCCTATTGCATACATTCTCTTTTGCAAATACATGCTGTCCCATGCTACTTTTCTAAGTTTTGTATGCATTCGTGTGTGCTACGACAAACTACACTCTTCCTCCCCTCTCTCTTTTGTTTCTGTCTTTATAATCCTTGGACATCACGCTCTCTGCTGTGTTCTACGCTACATTTTCTTAGATGTCATCTCTGGGCTTTGGTCATCTCTTGCATGATAGGTTCAAGCTCAGATGTAGCTTCTGCAGCGTGGATGTGAAATGCAACTTTCTGATATATGATTTTCAAACCAGTGTGTTATCACGCATGTCTTCCCTTCTCCTTCCTTCTTTAGTTCTAAAGGCGTTTGTGGAAAGTGTATCTGATGCTTTGTTTGGCACCTGCAATCTCAGTCCCCTGTGAAATTGTAATCATCTCCATAGCAGCCAGTTCTGTCTGGGACATCACAGGCTTCTGACTTCAGGTAGGGAATAAGCAGCAGGACTAGAAGAACTCTTATTAAATATCCTGTATTCATACAAAATGTCCCTTGTTGCGTAACCCAGTTTGGAACAGTGAATATTTCAAATGACACATCCTCTGACTGTGCCATTCATGCTTCAAACATCACCATAAAGTGTACTAAAAGTTTCTAGTTATAACAGCTGGGGATAGAGGGAAACAAAAAGCAACTTTCAAGCAGATCTGTAACAAATAGAATGTTTCTCAGTATACTTCAATGCACTGAAACATCAGCAGCTCTTAAAACAAGCAACATTGAAAATATGTTTGAGTTGCGAGTAAAAGTTTTCTCTGCAACCTCAGGTTCACCACACAGCTTATGGGTAATAAGTGGGACGTAATGGGAGATAACATGGGAGAAATTACTTAGGGGGAAGAATGGCAAGTATACTGAGGCCATAGTCTGCAGTTGGGAGATCTGGTTGTGATTCTTTGATATCAATTTTGAAAGACCCTAGGGAAGTCGCTAGCAGAAAGTCTGTCTGCTGCAGGGTGCGTTGGTGTGGAGGCAATAGTCACTGCGGGCATCCCAGCTCCAGTCAGGTCTGCTTGGGAGTCCGTGGGTCACCATCATGCAGATCAGCAGCCTACTTGAGAGATTAGGTATTTAGTTTGTGTTCCCTTCCAGAGGTGTCATATGCATAAATATGCTGAATTTCTTGGTGAATGAGGTCAGGCAAGCTCACAGGTTGAAAGGATGGATGGGTGTGGGGTACGTGGATCCATGTCTTGCCAGAAACAGAATAAAGCCTCTTGCCCACCAGTGTTGTTACACATATTGGTTACACGTTAGAATAGTCTGCTACCCCAGGAGAGTAGCACTGCCACATAATTAATTTATTTAGATTAAGCAGAAACTTTCTTGCATTTTTAAGAGTTCATCTTTTGACTCTTCTTTTTTTCTTTTTTCTTTTTCTTTTTTTTCCCGTTGTATTACACTTCACACAAAAAGCACCTTCCATCTGAATTGTGCAGAGGTGTCAGTCCTATGTTACTCTTCTTTCTTTTCCTTATTTATTTTCTCCTTAAGGAAATACAAGTCACTTGTTTAGTAATCTGTTTTTATGGGTGTTACGCAGAAAATCAGCAGGAGAATCAGGGTCCTTTGGTCATCCACCAGACCACCCTGCCTTCTTACATCTGTTTCATTTCAGTTGAAATTACTTAATCCTTTTCTGTATAGAAGGTGGATATTGGTTTGGAAGGATAGCTGTGGTTCTCTTATCAGAGAATGGTAATAATTTTGGCACTTACAAAGTGCCCGTCAGTGCCCCTGTTGTTGCTGTGATATCGCTTTGGTCAGGCTACATGTATGGGGCAGCTCATTCTCATCCCCCTCCCCATCCTATTTCAGCTGGTTTGTGGGCTGGAAGGTATATAGCAGCTCTGGTTAAGCCAAAGCCAGAGATTTTGCCTTTGATCAAGTGTCTTTAAGAGCAAGAGGATTTAGATATGAGTCTATAGTGCTCGTGCCTTACCGTGGCCCTGTTGGCTGGGATGACAAACATGGGAACCAAAATATTTCTTTTTCCTTTTAAAAACAAACAAAAGACACCACCACCACACCGCTACAACCCCCCTATTTCATGTACTCCTTTTCTTCCTTACTTATCAACCGTCCCTCACTGCCTAGCTTAAAATCTCTTCTAAGCCCTATTATACCACTGTATTTCCATCAGCAAGGGAGCAGAGGGAAGGAAATGCACAGCAACTTGCTTTCAGATGTAATTTTTCTCATTAACAATGGCTGTTGGCCGTAAAATGACAGGTCTGAGCCCACGGGGATGTTTCTGTCCCAGCTGCTTAATCATACTGGACCAGCATTTTCTGTGGTTGTACCATCATCATTAAAAGTTAAGAGCAATGCTGCTGGGATGCTGTAGATTAGCAGGGTTTACATTCATGTTAAACGGACTAATAATTCTGATTTTGAAAGGTCTTCTGCCTGGTGATAACTGATGTGGCCCCAGAAATTTTTAGGGCAGGTTGGGGGAAGAAAAACAAGTGCCATTCTTCTTGCTATTGTTACTTGTTAATTTTTAAACTTAAAAAGTTTGGTTCAGTTCCATCAATGCCGTGTTTTCTTAATGCTAGTTCAGTGTAGGGGTGGGAATGCAATGCAGTGCTGCTGGTTGTAAAGAGCTAAAAGGCAAAAGCTGTTGCTGTAACCACAGACTTTTTTTTTTAAATTGAGCACTGTTTAGTTGATGACCAGGTTATACTTAAGCATGCGCTTGTATAGCAAGTTTGCTGTTTTGGAAGTGTCGCACTTATACTTTGGAAGATGGAAGAGAAATTCTCTGACACCCATCTCCTCTCCAGATCTGCAGCACCCAGGCAGAGGAGCTCTGGGGGTGCTGGTGGTGTGTGCACAGAGATTGTGTGAGAGAGTGCTTAATTGTCAGGGTAGTCCTATGTATGTCTGTAAAAGCGAATGCATGGTCAGTGAGAACCTGTGTTGCTATAAAATTGTTACAACATAGCCTTGTATTTCAGATTTGGCTCATGATTGTAGGGATGTGTTAAATCTATAAAAGTTTTCTGACGCTCCAAGGGGCAAGTGTTTATAAAGTGGAGGATTTGAGATTTATTTTTAAGCTAAGGTGAAGAACACTGAAGTGGAGTAAGAAACATCGTGCTTCGTGAAAAGCGAAGACTTAGATAAGGTGGAGTTCTGAAAAAGGCAATAGGAAGATGTCACCTTTCTATGGTTATATATTTTCATTTAATAAGGAGAAGTAAAATCAAGGTTATGAGTTTGAGTATGATACTAATAAGAGCACTTCAAACTTGTGGGGATAATCCAAAATGAACTGCAATACTGAAGGTTTGTAGTTCCACTGAGAGGGATCCCATACAGCAGTTCTGAGCAATGATTTTTTTTTTTTTATTTCCTTCCAGTCTGCATCCCATGTGCTTTCCTTGCACTCACACTTTTTATTTTTAATTTCTTCTTTTACTGATGTTCCTTTGTTCTTCTTCCCAGGCCGTGGAGCTGCAAGGCAGGGAGGCAGAGTTGAAGCGGCAAGAGGCCTTCTATAAAGAGCAGTTGGCCCGCATTGAGAGGAAGGTAAGGCTAAGTTGTCTTTTATTTGTGGGTTCTGCATATTAATGGGGCCAGATGCGGATCTACATGGATCCAAAGAGTAGAGAAACAAGAAGCATTGTGCTGAAACCTGGAACTGTCAGCTGCCAGTGTCTATCTATCCCCCACCCCTTACATAGTTCAGTGATGAAAAAGCTGTACAAACCAAATCTTTTGAGGGGGTTTTAACTGGATGATTTTTAAAAAAAGATTTCTAGGAGTTCAAACTTTATTTTCTTTTTCACCATGGGGTTTAGGTGAAAGCAAAATTGAAAAAAAAGTGCCTTGGTTTTTTATTCCTTTTTGTTAAAAATCCTTTCCTAAATGAAAAAAAAAACCAACCCCAAACCACAAATCTTGCTATAAATATGAATTAAAGTTGTATTATTAATTTTTCTCTGGGGAGCCCAACAGTTCAAAGAGTGGTGCTGCAGTGCACTGTCTGCTTCTTGCTGGATAAGCCTTTGAAATGAACATGATTTAAAGAGACACTGTCAAGCATCTTTTAAGCCTGAAATGACCTTTGAAAATCCATTTAGGGATTTGAATCTCTCCCCTAAACGTAGGATTTGCTTCTCTGTTTAATTGTTTACCATGATGAGTTTTTAAAAATTGATGCCATAAAAATAGGAGCAGCCATGCTGTTCCTTATAAACTAATGCGTTTTTCACTTCCTGGCAAAATGAAATAATGTTATAAGTAGTCTTTATTTTTTAATAAATGTGGAGAATAATCTTCTCCAATTGAAGCAATTAGACCTCCTGACAGGGAGTTGCATGGATCCGACTTGTAGTTGTGTTATGTGACTAAAAAGAAACGCAAACAATGAAAAAGGTGGGTCGTAGAGAGACAGAGAAATCAATCAGCTTTACTACCAACATGTAGCATGGTGGTGAATATGGAACATGGGAAAATTGCAGAGTATAGAAATGGTAGGAAACTATTGGCACGTCTATTCCTCTTCTCGTTCCCTGCTACTGCATGATTGTCCATGCAGCATTTTTTTTTAAGCCATTGATGGTAAAACATGCCTATGAGCAATTTCACATGATACAATTTTGCAACACTTTAATCCATACAGTTCATTAAAAAATAAACTATTAAAACTACCACTCAGTGTTGCATTCAGATTTTTAAATTCTATTTCTAGATAATGGGGATTGTTCAGTGCAATTGCAAACTATCTAGCAGCTATCGTTCTAATTATCGCAGTTGTCCATATGTTCATACGCAAAGGGAATTTTTGCAATTTCTTGGTCTCATGCTGTGTGCTTCTATTATATTCTTCTCTCCGGATCTGGTTTCATGAAGCGGAAACTGCAGGGAAAATCTGTATGTGTGTCTGTCCTTTATGGACAGTGGAGTGGGGAGAAGTTGGTGTCCAGGCTGCATTGTCCTCTTTTGGAAGTCTTTTGTTGTATTTTGTATTTCCCTTTTCAGGTCCATGTCCCTTGCTGCAGGGTAACTTTTTAAACAAAGTGATGGCTATTTTAGTGCAGGATCTTCTCAGGGGAGTAAGGTGGCTTGCCCATAGTCCTATTCAAACTGCAGAGCTGTGTAGAAATTCTCTTCTAGCTCTTACCTGTACAAAAGCAGGTAGATAAAAAGTACTGGTTTTCTTTCCTCTCTTGAAACACTAGATAGTTGCTGACCCTTGAACACTAGCATTTTGCTGGTAATAAAATAGAAGAATGCCTCCAACCGTTAGTCTAGATTGGAGTGGGGGGTGGTGGGGGCTAGAAGGGAGAGGAGAGAAATGTACTTGAAACAGTGTAATAAAGCTTAATTGTATTAGTTTTGAAAAAGGTTTTCGATCTTCGCTGTGGATAATTTTATTCCTATAATGGTTGGAAAGATGGAAAACACAGCACAGAACAATCTTTTTTATTAGCTGTTGCTTTTATATAATTCTGCTTTTATTTGTTGAATACACGCAGACCTTGACATTTATTTATTTATTTTTCCTTCCGCTGTCCTAAAACCTTCCAACTCAGGCTTAGATATATTTTTATATATCTCTGTGTGTGTGTATACATTAGGAAAAAGCTATTGGTAAGGGGATGAGGTGGGGAGGAGCTCTGACATAGAAGTTAGCTTTCTCCCCTCTTTCCAGAGGGGATGGTCACTTGGAGTGTGGTCACTGGTAGTTCAGAGGTGTTGGGCTGGGAGTGAATGGATGTGGTGGCTCAGTGTGGAGGTAGAAAGCTGAAATTTCTCCTTCGAAGGACCAGGCTGTCAGGAATTCCCCCCTCTCCTCCCCTGCTGTGCCTATCTATAACCTCAGGTTGGCTTTGTCCCCACTTCTGCATGATAACAGGATTCAGCAGTAGGAGACTTAGAGATTTGTTTTTGAAGGATGTTTTGAACTGTCGATGTTGAGAACTACGTACCTTCCCGGTAGGATGCTAAGAATAATTGCGTTATGTACTCCTTACAATATGGTAGCTGCAGCACTGAATCAAACACGGAGACTGTCCTGTTTCTTCTGACAGTGGTCAGTCTTTAAAGACTTTGAAGGAAGATGCAAAAAAAACCCCTCACCAAACAAAGCAACAAAAAAAACTTTTGGAGAACAACTTTGAGAAGAGTATTCCTAAGTGTTGTCAGTCAGAGGCTGACACATGCCCTGCTGCAAAAGAGTTTATTTTCATTCAGTATTTTTATTCACTGTAATGGAACTTGGATTACTGCCATCGTTCTTCTACGTGTCTCAGGCATGTTTCCTGAAGCCTGGTTTAGCTCTTTGCTTCCGATATCATGTGGCAGTGTGTGCCACAGGTTAACTTATATACGCTATAATTTCTCTGTTACCAGTTTCAAATACTTTTTTTTCATTTAATATCCTTTATGTGAAAGAGATAAAAGGAATTCTCTTTATTATTCATTATCTGTAGACTTCTGTTCCCTCTTTTACCTCCCTATTAAGCTGAGCAGTCCTCACCTTTTCAGCCTCTGCTTGTGTGAATGATTTTTTTTTTCCAGGTTTCTCATTCTACTTGTTTGTCTTTGGGCCCTTTCCCCCTTGCGGCTCTGTCTTTGAGATGTATTGACCAGAATTGAACTCAGTAGTTCCCTTGAATGCAGCAGATTGTGTGAATACATTATCCTTTTATTTTGTAATCTCTGAAAGAGTACTGTAATCTACTGGACAGAGCACAGAATTGGAAGCAAAAAACTGCTCATTTTCTAATAGCTGTTTCTCTTTTGGGAGTTTGAAACAATTACTTAGTCCATCTATCTCAGTTATTCCATCTATATGATGGAATAGCTTATAATGGGAGGGCAAAGTGCTGTGAAACAATAAAGCTATAGAAATGCTAAAAAGGCTTTGCCTTTAGTTTTGCATGAGATGAACTATGGGTGTACCTTATTTCAAATAGATCTTGAGAAACTCAGTTTCTCTAGACAGTCTTATTAAAATTTTCACAGGAAAAGGCATGTATGAAAAAATAATTTCAGTGTTTCAGCTTTTGGGTTTTTCCCTACATCTTCTACTAAAGCACTGGAAGAAATAAGATGGTGAGTGCAGCAGTGCTCTGTCACACTAAAGATCCACCTAGTTCAATATGCTGGACTTGACTGTGACCGAAAGTGGATGTCCAGGGATGGGCGTAAGATCAGGGCAAGTATGTGGGATACTTGCCCCAAATGCTTTAATCATCCTGGCTGGTCGTCTTTGAAACTTTTCCACATTTATTTAATCCTCTCTGAGAGGTGTGAGCCAAAACTGTGCCCACAGTACTCAAGATACGGGTGGGCCATGAATATATATGGTAGCTGTATCGGAATCACTGTTTGGTTCTCTGTTTCTTTGTAGTGCCTAACGCTTGATTTGCACTTCTGACTTGCGTTGAGCAAATGCCACGCGCTACTGCTACTAGCAGCATTCAGCTATTTTGAGTGCAGATCTGAATGCATGAAGTAGCTGTACTGGGATTAAACCAGTGCTGTGATTTTGGTTTTGGGAGGTATTCTTCCCACTGCGTCCTTCGTTATCAGTTTCTCAGGGGTTGTGTGTGTGAAGGGGTGGTAGGTTTTGTTCTGCCTGCAATGTGGTGCATGCTTTTTAGACTTTTTAATCAAATTTTATTGAACAAATTCCTTGCAGAGGATCAGGATACCAGTGATGCCCTTGGTCTTCCTCACTTTAACCCTGGTAGTTCGTTGTAGTTGTGTGCTTCAGTCTCTTGGGTTGCTTGTATTTTTTTTTGTATTGGAGTGCCTGAAGTATTTTGGTAATCAGGGAAAAATACAGGGAATAGATCCTTTGAACTGACTATTTCTTATATGACTGTGTGTAATTGCAGGATTTTGGAGCTGGTGATACAGACATTCCATTCCATTCCATAGCTGTTTCCAACATGACTGTCTAATCTCCAATAAGTAATCCAGTAACGAGACCTGGGTAATTTGTTATAAGCAGTTAAACTTCTAACTCTGACTTGTTAGAGTAATTTTACATCTCATCAATGTAATTTGGAATCGTTTCACAAAAAGTGGGTCGTCTCAACTGTTTTGAAGGAGGTTTTGTACTGTAGTGTTTCTCTGGGTGGAGAGAAGGAGAGTTGGACTTAATAATCTGTAAGGAAAACCTTAGAAACACTCAATTTGAGAAGCTTAAGCTGATGTTCTTTCATGCATTTATATGTTACTGGGAGGGAGGGAGATGGAGGGAGCTTGGTGTAAATAGTTAACATATATACTGCTCAGAACTGGGATTTTTGTTAATGATTCCATGTATGCATTGTCCTGCTTTCTCCAAATGGTAGAAACATCCTTTAAAAAGTATGATAAGAAATGCAGTTTCTCCTGGAACCCTTCAGATGCCAGGAGATCTCACTTAGCATATTAGTTGTATACTTTCTCCCAACGAAATATTTGTTTGACTCCTTTTGCTATTTGGCCTCTTGCTGGGTTTAACCTGACAAAGGTTAAGGGCAGCGCTACAGTACAGCAAAACATGGGCAGCTCTTTGGAGTAGTGTAAAACGGCAGAGAAAGGCTGAAAGTAATCTCGGCAGATGAAGTGCAACTCCTTGCTGTAGATGGATGTCTCTTCTTTGTTTGGATTTTCCTAAGCTCCGGCTCCCACGTTATCTTTTATTAGGCGGCTGTGGACTACTGTGAGCAGTGGGTACATTAATATGCAACGTTTTTCTGCTTGTAGTTTTTCAGTACAGTAAGTAGCACAAGAGGTATTCATAAGCTGTAGAGTATTTATGCAAGTGGGAAAGGAATGCATTAAACAACCCTTTTTTTATTAATAAGGTAGACTGCACCTTTTTCTCTGCTTAGCTTCACAAATCTTGTAATTTTGTGTGTGGCGTTCACCTTGTTTGGTTTATTTAAATTAATCTCCTTTTGCCCTTGCACTTACCATTTAATTCATGTTTGTAAAGCATTTAGGATGTGTAAAGAACAGGAGGCGAACTTATTTGCTATTCTTATTGGCCTTGATCCTTCTTCTTGGAGCAGTCTCCCACTTCTGGTGCACCAAGGTCACCCCTACATGTGAGTCCACTGACATTTCTATGGTTTTTGGCCAGTAACTCATCTCAGTAAAAAATCTCCGTGGAGAAAGTGACAGCAGCCTGGAAGAAAAAGCCTTCCAGAATAACATGTTCATGTTGGGTCTTCATGATCAATTTTAAGCAGATTCTGAAGGGCTAACCAAACTGATGTCACCTGGCCAAGGTGGCAGGGGATTTCTGTTGAAGGGGACAAGGAATTGGTTCCCTGAGTTGGGATCCCAGGCTGTGTCTGTATCCACGAGACCTAGAGAGCACTCACCTACTTGTGAAAAAGCAAGCCGTGTTGAGCTGTTATCTTCAGCCGAACCCTCTGCCCTCTCGGTGGGAGTTAAAGATTCAGTGCCCTTTTCTAAATGAGTTGATATGTCTTGGCAGGTGTCACCGACACCATTTACTTTCTCAATAAAATGGCCCGTAATGGCTTAGGACTGCATGTGAGCTATTGCTGCGTGCGTAAGGGCTGCTTTGTTTGCCTCCAGTCAGCGTGTTGCCAGCCACTAGTTTACCGCTTTAGCCAGTGCTGTGGGGTACTTTGAGGAAGAACAGCTAGTGTGAAACCAAGTTCCGGTCTCAAAAAGATGCGTTTCCTTTCCAGAAGTATCACTTGTCCCTGCCTTTGTAATCGAGCCGTACAATATTCTTTACAATTTCCATTTTTTTTTCTTACATAATTTGTTAAATTCTCTTCTCGTCCCCTGCCCCTGCTGCAAACCCTTCCTCCCACGGAACCAGCGTCGCTTGATGTGAACCTACAAGAGCTGTGATCCAAAAAAGCCGCTTGCCTTTCAGGCCAGTGGAGCAGTATAACGAAGCACCCAGTTCATCGAACTGTTGATTTAATCTTCTGAACACAAGAAGAGTAATCCCCAGTATAGCTTTCTGAAATAGGCTGATAAGGTCTGTCCTAATCATCCAGATCACTTCCCAGTTGCTCGGGCTGTCTGTCCGAGGTTGTGTGGATGTTGTCTTCAGGTGGCGGTGGCTCTAGCAGTCTCTCAGGGCACAGCCTTTCATATTTAGAGAACTGAAGATTTTTGTCCCGTGTGCATGTTAAATTTCTGAATGGGAACAAAATGAAAAAAGAACGAACCTGAGATTGTCATTTGAACCGGTTCTGACCTTCCATCCTCTTCCTCTTTTCAGTTATTCCCAGACATTAAATGTCATGCTGGGGGAGGAGGAGGCAGTACAGCATCCATAATTTCTGTTTTCCGATGGTATCTGTTAGGGCTGAACAGCATCTAGGGGAGGCTGCCTTCCTAGTGCTTCTCCGTCATCTCCCTGTCTGCGGGGAGAGGTTGCTTCGTTGTTGCCGTTGGCCAACTCGCAAACTGACTTCCAGTACCCTGTGCTCAATTCACCCATTTAATGGCTGTTTTGCTGAAAGCTTGTAAAGTTTAGTAGTTAATATACCTCAGTACACCAGCTTTTAGACTTCAGATAAATTGATTGGTAATTTGATGAACTCAAAGAACATCTATAATAGGGTAAATAAAATGTGTTAGATGTCAGCACTGCCTCTCTGCCTTCTCTGCGGTGTGTATGTTCGCTCTTCAATATGTGTTGACTGATGTACAGTACATTACATTAAATTACAAGCAGCCTCTATGCAAACAGCAACTAAGTGTTTGCTTCCCCTTCAGTCTGGACGATTAGTGTAGAGATGCGTTTGCAGTCTGTGTGCTGAAGGGTGAACTGTCAGAGCCTTACGGTGATTTTGTTTCCCTGGCATTTAGAGTACCTTTGCAGAGGGAGGGAATGATGCTTATGGGCTGCTTCATCTTGGAGGAATCCATCCTCAGGCTCGACTTGTGAAATAAATGTGGCAATGTGTGGTTTGAACTTCGTGTCTTAACACTGAATTTAGCAGCTGAATTTAGATAACAATCTGGTATCTGGTCTCATCAGTGTATCACTATGAAGACTTGTTAAAGGCAGAACAAAAAGACCTCAAATGTGATCTTGTCTCTTTGTTAGAACTCAACACCAGAATATCTGTCAAGTCTAGTCCAAAAAGAGCAAAACAAGGGGTGCTTTTGTCTTGCTTCTGAGAGCTTCCCCATTATCTAATATTTCTGATACCCTCCCCTGCCATTTTTATTCAACTCAATTTTCCCTTCATTTCATTCATTTTCTTATTGCCTAAGAGTTTAAATTTCTGTTTTCTCCTTCTTTGTGCTGTTTATATGCTTGTTTATAACCAGCATGGTATTTATAAATGTGCGCATGTACAGGTAGCCAGTAAAGCCAGTGCCGCTTTTCTAATGGAAAGCAGCGCTCGCATATACATACATACGCATGCGTGCAGACACACTGTCTGTCTCTCACCTATTTTTACTGTGGTGTAGTTGTACCTTAGCACTAACTACGTTATCCTGCTGCAATAAATACCAGTGCTGCCTGTTATTTCTGTGTAATTTGCCAACCAGTGTACAATTAATTTTTGGCCCTGTTATTGCAGTATTGGCTATTTTATGAAACTGTAGAGAGTTAGCACAGTGAATTGATTAAATATGTTCCAGACCTTAGGCTGGAGTCTGCGTGTCTGCTGGGATTTGGATGATTGAAGCTTGCGCTTCTCTTGGGATATTCCAGATTTAGACTTAGTCTTGGAAATTGTTTCAGGTAGACAAAACTTCCCTGTGTGTTTGGAATCCACTTGCATAAGAGCCTGACTTTGGGGAATCAGAGATTTCTATTTCAGCCCACAGTGGTCCTTCCACATGTGGCAGGAAAAAAGGCATCACTATTTGTGATTTAAAAATAAAGCCAAGGCCTGGGCTCATTTTGAAAAGGTCCTTAAAATTATGGCTCTGTCCTTACAGAATATGCTGTCATCATATTAATGGAAAATACAGCTAATAATTACTCTGTAAATTGGGCAGACTCCACAGAACATCTCAAATTTGTGCTGAATTAAGTAGTCCAGAGATCAGACTTTAAAAAGGGACTACTCCGTATTTACAGCGGCTGTACCTTCTGAAGTGAGTGTGTTTAGTAGTTTGCTGTGGGTGTGTTAAATACATGTTTCATGACAGCCTAGGGCCACTTCTCTGAAGGTTTTTCCCCATCTGCCAGTCATTTTAAAGAAACATAAATAAAAGAACTATTCCAATTTCTTGAACATATAATGCACGTTCCCAAGAGAGCGGAGTGACTCAGAAGTAGCTTGTAAATAACATGTTTTAATGTTCTTAAATATACGTGCACCATCAGGCTCGCCGTGAGGTCTTGAGCCACTGCAAATGGTATTTGTTTCGTCTGTCACAGCCTCTCCTGATCCCAGGATGATGAGTGGTGGGTTTTTTGTTTGCTTGTTTTTGGGGTTAGCTGATGGCTTGGCTATATATTCTGCTGCACCAAGAATGATCCCAATGGCAGTTTACCATTAAACACCTTGACTCAAATGAGGATTACCTGACTCACTCATTCACAGTCCAGCCCCATTATAAGTAAATATGAAATAATGGCTGAATTTGTGTTTTGTTTTAAATAAAAATAATCAACATACATCTCATACAGACTAGAACTCTCTGCCTTCTGTAGAGTCGAACCCTGACAAATGTGGAGACTCTTGCCCTGGTCGGTGCTCACCAGTGGAGTGGCCATCGGATGAAACCCGCTGCCCTGCACAGAGGGCAGCGACAGCAGGGAACGGCCCCAGAGCCAGAAAATGCCGAGAGGCCACTTAATCTGTGTCAGCCTCCCAGGGGCCACAGAGGAGCGAGAGGTGGAGAAGGAAATGCGAGAGCCGAGATAAAACTCTAAGCCTCTGATTTGAGAAGACTTGTAATAACTAGGTTATTTTAAGAGAAGAGCTAGCTTTTCTTTTCCCTTCCCAATTATTGCATTTCAGGTCTTCTCATAAGAAAAAAGGCTTAATTCCTTCTCCTTCCTTCTCCCTCCCCATTCTTCTGAACAGAAGCCAAATTTTTTCTTATATAATTTCAAGCTGCAAGGTTGCTGTGAGCTTGCATGCCTGGGTCAATCGAGGAGTGCCTGGATTTTTTTTTTTTTCCCCCTAGAGATGTCTTATGATGTATTGGATGGTATACAGAAATCATCTAATTTGCCCTGACGTGCAGCAAGCCTTGCACTGGCTGGACCGTGGCTCTTGAAACAGAGAAGACGACTCATATGGGCATGTAAAAATGTTGTATCGTGTGCCTGCCTGGGCACGTATATGAATTTTTTAGCTTCATTTTTCATAATAGTTATGTATACCGCAAAGTTTCCTTTGGCTGTTTAGGGGATTAAGTGTAGTATATGAGACCTTTCACCTCTAGGTCATTTGTTGAGATACAGCTTCCGTTAGCAGCAGCAAAAAGCCATTACTTCCTGATGGCTAATCACTCATTCGTGTGGCACTGAGGTAATAACTCTTCCTTCAGTTAGAGGCAAGGGTTTGTTGCAGGAAGAACAAAAAAAATAATAATTGTGTCCTAGCTGTCGATTTCTGTGATAGGCAAAGGGCACCCCGGTGAGGAACACAGAGTTTGTCCTTGCCGGTTGAAAATAGGACAGTGCTGGGTTATAAGTTTGTTGTGTGTTCGCTTGTTCTGTGGAGAGAGGATTTGGCTCCAGGTCTGCAGTGTTTGTGGTCTTTGGGTTTTGTGTGGTGGTTTTTTTTTTTTTTTCCTCCTGTTGTTCCCCAGCAAAAGTATAGTTCTGTCCCTTCTTTGCGTTCCCGTTGTCAGATTTCTGAGCCCAAGCTGTCCCCAGTTGAAGGGCTAGGATGTTTTGTTTGGTCTTGTCCAGTAGATATAGGTGAAAAACTGATACTTTTTTCATGAGCCTGAAAAAATCCACTTACAACACTGTTTCCCAAGCCTTTTCTTGTTACAACATTTATCAGCTACAGCAACAAACCCCGGATAATTACAGAAGCTTATACCAAAATATCTCTTTTGGAGCTTTAAGCCTACTTTTATTTCTTCCTTGTTTAGTCCCAAAGTCAAGGTCTGTTGCTGTTTGCATGTAGTGTTCCTTACTGTTAGAGACGGCATTTAGAGATTAAATTCTGAGAGTAGATTTAGCTTGCATCTATGGGTGTATGGTACGTCATACGTGTGACGCTCTTCCATTTATGTTCCTGAGATGCCTTGGCAGCAAGGCTTTATGAGATTTTTCTGGTTTAATGTTAATATGTAATAATTCCTATTATTCTGTAATGGGCTAAGAGTGAGAAATCCCTTGTTCCCTTTCCTTCACCTGGATTCTGTAATGAAAGTATGATACGAAGCTGGTGGTGACCAAATGCTATTGAAGGCCATGGGTGACATCCTGCACCAGGGTTGTGACAGTCATCGGCTGCGAAGGAACGGTCGCTGCCGGAGTATGGGAATGAAGCAGTTGTGTGGCTGCCTCTGCTCTCTGTGGGTGTTTGATTTTTATGTTAATATTTACGTCTCAATAGCCCCGCTGTGAAAATGCCTCTCTCCACCAGATTGGCAGTCCATGGTCCTTCTGGGCTTGTCTTTGGAGACTTCACAAGCTCTTTGCCAGCTACAGAGATGTCTCTTCAATGCCTTGTCCTCTTCAGAGGCGGCAAAACGGCTCCATTAAAAACCATGTGAAAGAGAAGAGCACCAAAAGCAGAGAGAATGAGACTGTCAAACGATGGAAGGGAAATTGCTTACAAATATTTTCTGATTTCTTTCTTATCCCTTTTACCATCCCTTCTCCTTTGTTCTCCTTGGCTTTTTTATCTTAGGATAAACATCGTATTTATTTTCTGTTTACTGTGTGGAGAATTTAAATCCATTCTGAATAGCAAAATAAATATAAAAAGATACTAGTGTTCTTTTCTCTGGAATAACTGATGCCTTGCAGGGAGAACTGGAGGTTATGTGACAGTGGTATTGTAAAGGCAGGCCAAAGGAATCTGTGTTAATCCATTTTCTTTTTCTTGTTATCAGTGTTTCATTTTATATTTTACTTTCCTTTTTAAGTAATAATCAATACTTCTTGGTAGAAATAGCCTAATAACTTTTTTTTTGCCAGCTGTAAAATAAATATACTGTTGCTTTATAATGTTTGTCCAAGTATTACTAATAAAGGGGAACGACATCAAGTTATCCTTGTAAAACTACTTTTGAGCAGTGGAGCTGGGAACTTTTTCCAGGTATTCATTAACTGAGGTTTCTAGCTCACTGGAAGATAAGTGGACATTGTCCTCATTTAAGAAGTGAGACCCTAATGCTTAAGGTTAGTATTTTCTGTAATAGCTTTTGTTACTTCACTTTTTGGTTGTCCGGGTATGGTATATTTCTTCAGATGTGCTGATTACCCATCACTTGAGCTTGAAGTTTTGAATAATGAGCTCCTGAGCATCTCCAGACAGAGCCGCGAGCCAGCGGGCGCTTCTGAAAGTGTGGATTTGTCTGTGTCATTAACCGTGTACAGTGACCTGTAAAGTCCTAGCGGTCTTTTTGGCTGTAATCATTAAACCAGCCTCTCCTACAGGATAAAATGGGACGAGAAGCTGCAAGCGTAATGAGAACCTTGGCTGAAAATACAAATATCTTCAGAAAATGCTCTGGGAGTAATAATAATAAAGAAAAAGTAAGGTGGCAAAATAAATTGCTGCTGATATAATTTTTTCTTCCTCTCCCAAGTTTGCCTCTAGTATGGCAGTTTTTCTCCCTTCGATAAATAAATGCAAAGATGAGAATCGCTGCCAAAAACTGTCACATTTCTGGAACTTTCAGCCCCTGATTATTCACATTAAGCCTCCCCCCCCAGCAGTACAGTATTCTGAATATGTACACCCACCATTCTGTCAGATCTGTGCAGTCTGCGTCTGGTTCATCTTCTGTGTCTTTGATGTGCTCCATAACGTAGGCAAAGAGAGGTCTGATAGTCTCTCTAAAAACCTGACAGTTTGTGTGACAATCTGTCCACGAATCCACAGGCTCCTTGTCAACCAAATGAGCCTTTGAATATCAGAGGTTTTCGGAACAGTGCTTGCAGCATTGCATATGCACTAAGGGGAGAGTACAACAGGCTTCCTTGTAACCTGAGAGATGTCTGCATTTCCTTAATCATTCCAGGGACATCTCATCATTGCTTGTTGGCTGGTTCTCAGCCCCGCACATGTCGGGGTTATTTAGCAAAGCTTGATTTACTGGAAACTGCACATGGAGAATAATTTGCAGTTGGGGGTGGAGGAAAAACCCTGGGAGGGGGTGGAACTTGCAAGCTTTGGTGTACTTGTGGGTTTTGGTGGTTTTTTGTTTGTTTCTTACAGTGACTCTCCTCCTTGCAGTTCCCTTTACCTATGGAAGTGCATGGGTGGGATGCATTTTCTTCAGTGTTCTCCAGTCCTCTTGCACATCCTACTGCCTTGGGTCCCTCCTGTTCTGCCTTCCTCTGGGAATCCAGTGATTTGCATTCCTTAGCTACCTGTTGTGGAAAAGGATGGGGTCATGAATATAAGCTAGGTTTTTAAAACTGGGACAGGAACTGTTAACTGGGCCAGCTGCTGCAGTTTATAAATGGGGCTTAGGGATATTCTCAGCAGAGAAATCTGGGAGTTTTAGCTGCAGCGTGCCCGTCCGGGGCAGTGGGAGTTCTGTTGGAGGCTCTGTCAAATACCAGCTTTGGCATGATGGCATCAAACCTTAGCTATAATGTTCCTCCCTTCCCGAAATAAGCTCCTGTGATGGGCCTGACAGGGGAATGTACTTAGTATCTTTTTTTTTTTTTTTTTATGTATGACAAGTACTTGATGACTGCCAATTTTCTATTTTTTTAAATTTTTTTTTTCTTCTGAAGTGCTGGTCAGCCTTCTAGTGAAACTTTCAGCTACATACCTTGGCTCTCCTGATATTCTGGCAATTCCCTTCTTCCCCTCTTCTCCCCTTCCCTTAGCACTGATTCTCTGCACGCCTGTTGGTCTCTCTTGAATCATAGAATAGTTTGGGTTGGAAGGGACCTTTACAGGTCATCTAGTCCACCCCCGCTGCAAGAGCAGGGACATCTTTAACTAGATTAGATTGCTCAGAGCCCTGTCCAACCTGACCTTGAATGTTTCCAGGCATGGGGCCTCCACTACCTCTCTGGGCAACCTGGGTCAGTGCTTTACCACCCTCATTGTAAAAAATTTCTTTCTTAAATCCAGTCTAAATCTGCCCTCCCTTAGTTTAAAGCCATTGCTCCTTGTCCTGTCACAACAGGCCTTGTTAAAAAGTCTGTCCCCGTCTTTCCTATAGGCCCCTTTTAAGTACTGGTCTCTACGCTATAAGGTCTCCCCGCAGCCTTCTCTTCTCCAGGCTGAACAACCCCAACTCTCTCAGCCTGTCCTCGTAGGAGAGGTGCTCCAGCCCTCGGATCATCTTCGTGGCCCTCCTCTGGATCCGCTCCAACGGCTCCATGTCCTTCTTGTGCGGAGGGCTCCAGAGCTGGACGCAGTACTCCAGGTGAGGTTTCACCAGAGCAGAGTAGAGGGGCAGAATCACCTCCCTCGACCTGCTGGCCATGCTTCTTTTGATGCAGCCCAGGATACGGTTGGCCTTCTAGGCTGCAAGCGCACATTGTCAGCTCATGTCCAGCTTTTCGTCCATCAGTATGCCCAAGTCCTTCTCCGCAGAGCTGCTCTCGATCGCATCATCCCCCAGCCTGTATTGAAACCGAGGATTGCCCTCACCCAGGTGTAGGACCCTGCACTTGGCCATGTTGAACCTCATGAGGTTCACACAGGCCCACTTCTCCAGCTTGTCCAGGTCCCTCTGGATGACAACCCATCCTTCTGGCACGTCAACCGCACTGCTCAGCTTGGTGTCATCTGTAAACTTGCTGAGGGTGCACTCGATCTCACTGTGAATGTCATTGATGAAAATGTTGAACAGTACTGGTCCCAGTACAGACCCCTGAGGGACACCACCACTTGTCACTGATCTCCATCTGGACATTGAGCTGTTGACTGCTACCCTCTGGATGTGACCATCCAACCAGTTCCTCATCCACTGATCAGTCCACCCATCAAATCCATATCTCTGCAATTTAGAGAGAAGGATGTTGTGGGGGACCGTGTCAAAGGCTTTACAGAAGTCCAGATAGATGACATCTGTTGCTTTTCCCTTGTCCACTGATGTGGTAACTCCCTCATAGAAAGCCACTAGGTTGGTCAGGCAGGACTTGCCCTTGGTGAAGCCATGTTGGCTGTCTCTAATCACCTCCCTGTCCTCCATGTGCTCTAGCATAGCTTCTAGGAGGATCTGTTCCGTGATCTTCCCAGGCACAGAGGTGAGGCTGACAGGTCGGTAGTTCCCAGGGTCATCCTTTCTACCCTTTTTAAAAATGAGCACAACGTTTCCCTTCTGCCAGTCACCAGGGACTTCACTTGACTGCCGTGACTTTTCAAATATCATGGAGAGTGGCTTGGCAGCTACATCAGCCATTTCCCTCAGGACTCTGGGATGCATCTCATCAGGTCCCATAGACTTACATATGTTCAGGTTCCTCAGGTGGTCACGAACCTGATCTTCCCTTACAGTGCGAGGGGCTTTACCGCCCTGGTCCCCAACATGTTGTCCATTGACTCGGGAGGGGTGAGGAGAGCGGTTGCCAGAGAAGACTGAAGCAAAAAAGTTGTTGAGTACCTCAGCCTTCTCCTCGTCTGTTGATGCTAGGTCTCCATTCTTGTTCATCAGTGGAGGTACGCTTTCTTTAACTTTCCTTTTCTGGTTGATATACCTGTAGAAGCCCTTCTTGTTATTCTTTGCATCCCTTGCCAAGTTCAGCTCCAGCTGCGCCTTGGCCTTCCTGACCCCATCCCTACACAAGTGGGCAGCGTCCCTATACTCTTCCCAGTTTACCTGTCCCTGCTTCCACTGCCTGTGCAGTTCCCTCTTGCTCTTTAGTTTGACCAGCATGCCTTGACTCAGCCATGCTGGCCTCTTCCCTTCCTTGCCTGATTTCCTACATCTGGTGACTGAGAGCTCTTGCATTTTATGGAAAGCATCCTTAAAGATCTGCCAGCTCTGTTCTGCTCCCCTGTCCCTGAGGACCATTTCCCAGGGGGTCTACTGACTAACTCCTTGAAGAGCTGGAAGTATGCTTTCCTAAAATGTCGGGTCCTGACTATACTCCTCGCCTGTCCCATATCCCTCGGGACTGTGAACTCCACCAATGCATGATCACTGCAGCCTAGGCTGCCTGCAATCTTGATGTCACTGATGAGCTCACTTGCATTGGTGACCATCAGGTCCAGGTGACCTACCGAGATCCCCTCGGGTAGGGGTGTCTGTTACCTGGGTTAAGAAGTTATCCTCAATGCACTCCAGGAGTCTCCCAGATTGCCTACAGCTTGCCGTGCTACTTTTCCAGCAGATGTTGGGGTGGTTGAAGTCCCCCAGTGGGACAAGAACTTGCGAACGTGAAGCCTCCTGTAGCTGGAGGAAGAAGGCTTCATCAGTAGGCTCTCCTTGATCAGGCGGCCTGTAGTAGACACCAAGCACAAGGTTCCCTTTGTTGCCTCAGTCTCTGATTCTTACCCATAAGCTTTTAACCTGCTCGTGGCTATTCTTCAGGGACAGCTCTTCACACTCCATCCATTTCTTGATACAGAGGACAACACCTCCACCCCTCCTTCCCCGCCTGTCCTTCTGAGTAGCCTGTAGCCATTGATAGCCACACTCCAGTCATGGGATTTGTCCCACCAGGTTTCAGTAATGGCAATCAGATCATAGCTTTCTAGCAGCACGGTAGCTTCCAAGTCGTCCTGTTTGTTGCCCATGCTATGTGCATTTGTGTAGAGCCACTTCATCTGGGCTGTTGGCCATGTCACCTTCCTAGTAGAACACCCCTTGTTTCCCTTAAGGTGTTCCACGGAAGTTTCCTTGTTGGCTCCTGCTACCTCAGGAGCCCCCAGCTCATCTCCGCAAGGCTTTGACTGTGGTGCAGTGTCCCCAGCATGCCCCTGGGCAACAGGTTGAGGGCCCATACTAGCACCCTCTAACCATTGTGTGTCCTCCCGCGGCTTGCCGCAGGCAAGCCTGATGTGTTCCCCCTCCCCTTTCACATCTAGTTTAAAGCCCTGTCAGTGAGCCCCGCAAGCTCCTGGGCAAAGACCCTCTTTCCCCTTTGAGAAAAATAGCTCCCATTTGACGCCATCAAGCCTGGTGCCGTGTAGGCCACCCCATTGTCAAAAAAGCCAAAATTGTGATGTTGACACCAGCCACGGAGCCATGTATTAATAGACTGGGTCCACCTGTTCCTTCCAATGTCACTGTCCACAACTGGAAGGAGGGAGGGAAAAAAAAAAAATCACCTGTGCCCCAGGTTCCCTCACTAACCGTCCCAAGGCCATGAAATCTCTTCATCACCCTTGGGCCACGTACTGCATTGCCTTGGACAATGCCCAGCTGGTAGATGCAGCATCCTGTGACCTAGGAGTTCATCCTGGTTGTGTGACGGATGGGCTGATAGGACCCGGGTATCACTACGGGACTAGCTGTGCGGCTGCCCTGCCCGGGCGCGGGGATTTGGCAGGCATTGCCGTGCCTTGAAAGTCATGGACGCTACGTTATCTGTGCAGGTCAGCCAGGTGTAGGACTTCTCTGAAGCAGATGCTGAAAACTGTTGATGTTTAATCAATGCCTGGGAAGCCTGTTTACCTGCACTTGTCAAGTATAATTGATTTGGGCATTTACTGTGAATTCCTCACCTAAGACTTCTTGCTCCTATATTAAACTTCCAGCTAGGAGGAGAGCAGAGCGATACTCTCCTACAACAGTTTTAGTGTTAATCTGGGCCTTTCACGTTGTTGTTGCTGTCCTTGTCGGAAAGCCTGGGTTGCCCGCTGGCATTTTATGGCCTTTCTCTTTGAAGGTGCTTTTCCTTTCCAGAGCTTATGTTTAAAGAATTACTAATGCTTTATTTGCAGTCTTTCAGAACGGTGTGCTTTAAAGCAACCTCATATAAACGCAGCGTTTAATTCTTTCTGGGTTTTTTTTGCTCTTTCTTCCCCTTTTAATCGCCTCTGTAGTAATAATTTCTCTGTTGCTGGCTGTCCTTCTGAGTTGAGGATAACATGAGGCTTTTCTGCATGTTTCCAGTGAGGCACTTGCAGCTCTTTGGAGAAGTTTCTAGTACCTTCTTTCTGTGGGGTACCTGCTTTCATTGGACCCTTCCCAGGGTACCTTCATAGAGACAGTCTGACTCTGGCGTGTGGTCTCGGTCTGGGTCTGTAAACCCATTCTTACCCAGATGGAGTATCTCGGTGTGGGACCTGGTTGTGGGAAGGCCTGGGGTGTGTAGCTTTGATTCACTGTGTGCTTTAGGGGCTGCAGCTTAACCTTTTTGTGCCTAGCTTGTTATCCACAGGATAAACTCAGCTGTGGTCCTTCTCCCCAGCTTTGCCTTCCTAAAGTTTTGTGGAGATTGGTATTTTGGGGGATTTTATCTTTGAGAAGCTGTCTAGGTATGCTAGAGAATTAATATTTTGCTTTCAACTCAGGATAATGTTGCAGTCGTGAGAAGATCTGTTCAAACAGGAATATACTTCTGCCCATGACTAGTTTAACTTTCCTGTGCTGTTACTGTGGACATTGCTCTTTTTCTGTCCTCTCTGAATCTTAATCCAAAATTTATGATCTCACGGCCTATTGCCAAAGGAAAGAACAGAATGACACAGATTCAATGCTCTCATTTCATTATTGGTCTCAGCGGGAGGAGTGGATGGACCCACACATGAACAGCAAACAACAGAGCTGTGTTTAGAAGTTGGCTTTGGGTAAAAAAAAAAAAATCTTTTCTCCATATCAGCAAGCTGTTTGTAATTGCTTGCATCTTTCCTCTATTACCTTTTGAGAAAAAACATTTGAATTCGCATAAAAGCAGTTTAACCCTTGGCTTCTATGCTCTCGTGATATGCTTTATATTCATATTTCTCTTCCTTGTTAATTGGCTTCTATGTGTTTGTGCACTTGTGCTTGATAGGAAAGAGAAAATGTGAGTGATCTTGTCTAGCTAAATGCTAGCTGATACCAACAAAGAGGCTGAGCAGGGACTTGAGAGGAGCGAGCTCAGGAGGTGAAGAGATTGCTTCTTGCAATGTGTCCTGAAATTCCCAAACTCCCTGTTTTGGACCAAAGTTGATAGCAGTGATTGATTGTGAGGGTTGATTTTAACAGATCCAAAGGGTTGTCCACTGAACATATCGGTTCAGCTCATCTGCCTCTGTACCTGCGGGAGGGGTGCAAGTAGATGGGGTAATTTTTCAAATCTGTTAGGAGCCATTTGCATGAGACTTCTGAGCGATGAGAATGAGCAACCTGATTTATAGTGCGTGTGAACCAGCGACCCGGCGAGGTGTGTGGTGCCCCTTGAGCGTACCTTTGCTTCCCTTAGGCAGTGCTGCGAGCAAAGGCGGTTCCCGAAGCCTGCACTAACTGAAGTTTTTCCGTAGCTTCCCGCTGTTCCTCGTGGCAGCAGCTGTGTCCAGGACACGTGCGTGTTCCCCGTCCCCAAGTGCGTGCGGGCAGGTGGCAGTCATGCTGCTTTATCCGGATGGTGTGAGGTCTTATTTCTGGCTTTAAAAGCAGCTGGAAGCAGGAATTTGAATGTCTCCCAGTTGACATTTGGTACGTGAGAAGTAACCTCTGCTTTTCTTTGCCCTTTCTCTCCCAAATTTGCGGTGTTTCCTACTCCCGAGGCACACGCATATTCCCCCCCCGCCACGCGGCGCTGCCTCTCGTGCTTCTTTCGGCTCGAGTGGGGCTTGCAGTGGGAGGTTTGCTGGAAGCTGGCGAGCATGGACGTCAGGAGAGGGGATCGAAGCAATGCGTTTGTCAGGTGCGAGGCAGATTGTACCATCTAATCCCCCGGCTGTCGTCTGCAGCATTTGTCAGGGCCTCCGCTGGCCTGCTCCGTTTCATCAGAGGTATCACTGGCATTCATCTAGGCTGGCAGCATTTCAACAGCTATTAATCCTCTTTGTATCTTTAAGCACTGTGACCACTGACAAGCTTCTATACTCTGAGGTGTCAAAATATCTCAAGATAGCTATGGTGATGGTGGTTGGGGATTTTTTTTTTTAATCCAAACACCTTCTGATCTATTGACCCAGGCTGAACCTGATGGAGAAATCTGTGTCCCAGTGTCAGGTTTTTGCTGCCGCTGCTTGAAGTTCACAAAGAATTTCGCCTAAAATCTGATTAATTTCTAGCCCCTCATGCTCGCCTTGCTCAGTTTCCTGTTTTACGTGTTACCGCAAGTAGCGCATGTTTCACTGAAGTTGTAAGGAATGTGGTTTAATGTCAATGTGAGAATGAGCTGGCAGGGTTTTCTCTTTATGCTTCAATTACTTTCCCTCCTGAAATAACCCTGAGAACTCCGTCTTCTGCTATATTGTTTTCTTACTTTCTTTGCTGTATGTTTGGAAAGGGCCTGGGCAGCGTAGCGAGGTGTAGTAGTGAGTGTTGGAGTTTCTTTGCATGTTTGCAGCCGAGGAGGAATGCTGAATTAAAATTACTCCAAATTTAGCTCTAAGTTTTAAAATTGGTTCCCTTTGGAAGGGGAATTTTTAGTGCAAGGGTGTTTTGGGAGGAGTGGGGTGCAAGGGTATAGCAGCAAATCTGTTGTAGAAAAGCAGCAGGGTAAAAGAAAGTGGTTCTGTTGGTCTTTAGGCTCTAGTTATGTATTTTTATAACTTCTTGGTGTTTTTATTATTTGCTACGAACCATCATTTAATAGCAGGGGAGAATCTTTCAAACTAACATTTCTTTGTTTAGTTTGTTTGTCCTCTCTGGAGAGCTCTCTCCCCATATGACAAAGCTCTGATGTTCTGAAGTTGGCTCCCCTAAGGCTCAGCTTTATTGAGAGAAGTGAAACATTTTAGGTGGTTCATTCATTCTTTCTGTGTCTCTTGTTATTTGAGCCCTTATGGTGTCCTTTGGTCATGTTTTTAAACTTATTTCTGCAACTAAGACTGCCAGGAGCTTT
The DNA here is from genome assembly GCF_035582795.1 of Mycteria americana. Classification (NCBI taxonomy): domain Eukaryota; kingdom Metazoa; phylum Chordata; class Aves; order Ciconiiformes; family Ciconiidae; genus Mycteria; species Mycteria americana. Next base: position 22,833,215 of record NC_134375.1, on the reverse strand, counting down.
ATTTAATAATAGTCGAGGTCTCATGTTCAACTTTTTCTTTGTGAGCTGCCATTTTATCTCAAGCATCAAACATTGTGAGAGTAAATTAAAAGCAGCGTTGATGTCTTGTAATTTTATGTTGAATGTTCTCTCTCTTACTGTGCAACTGAATATCGTTTTATGAAGCTAAAGGACTTCACTAAGACTACGGGCAGCTCAGACTTTTTTTCAAGTGCAAATACCACACCTTGATCCCGGTGAATAGCCTTTGTGTGTGGGCGGCTCTGCTGAAGTCACGGGAAGGTGGTTCCTGGCTTGGGTCCTCGTTTGCAACCTTATTATGAAGGCCTAGATTTCTGTAGGCCGTTGGAACGTTACCCTCTGCCATAGCGTGATAGGGTAAAATACTGAAAATGAAGCAGATCTTGCATCTGGTCGTATAGATGAGGATACTTGGAAAATTGTTCTCTGTAAGTAGAAGCCCCAAGTCACAGATCCTGCTGTGACTGTGCCCATGCTGACAGGCCCGTCTGTTGCTCATTTAGCCCATTTGTTGCTCATTTTGTGTTTAGGACAAAAGTGAACGCGACTTTCCCAAGGTAGGAAAGGGCCTAGAGGCCAAGGAAAACCTGTTCGACAAGTCTGTCTGTTGAACGAACTCAGGTTTGAATGGTAAAACTCTGTTTTTCTTACTTGGGGAAGCATTTAAAGATACTGATTCATAGCATTGGAAATACTGCCTCAGTGGTTTTTAGAGTTTTTGAGGGGGAGGGGGGAAGAAGAAGGCGGCAGAGAGGTCTGACTCAAAGGCAAGAGGACCAGTTGGATCACACGCAAAGATGTTTCTTTTTCATTTTTAAAACTCAGCAGCTTTCATCTTCAGGTTGAAGGTCTTCTGTACCCGTCCTTGATCTTTGCATCGTACCATGTGCCTTGTGGTTTCTTTAAGGTCAGGTCTCTCCTCCTTTCCCTCACTGAGATTCTTGCCCCTCCGTTCAGGTTTTCACTTGCCTGCTTTTCATCAGCTTTAGGATCCAGAGGTATTTCATACTGGTTTCTTTCCCAGCTATTTCTGTCCATGTTTGTAGTTGATGTTGTCGCAGATGGGGCTGCCCATAGCACTGGGCAGTTGAACTCTTTCTCTAATAAACTAGGCAAGGTTGTGCCACAACCACTTTAATCGACAGTGCAACCAGTAAATGAATCTGTGGCTATTTTTTCTTTCTTTAGGTGGGTTAAATGCCAACCTCATGCTGGGTCTCACGTACAACATATTTGTTCCTGTTTTCCTCTCCTGCTGCTGTTTCACTGCAGAGTGCTGCAGGCTAATAGTATCTGACGGGGCTACTTCCTATTGCCTGAAAAATGTTTAATTTTACTACCTTGCTTTCTCTCTTTCCCACTTTCTCTCAGTTTGATCTCTCAAATCCAGTCCCTTTGAGAAATCAGACAGTATGAAATATGAAAATTGCTGGGGTAGTAATTGGAGAAACGGTGAGACTTACGAAACCCATGGAGATAACGCTTACATCTACTTATTCACATTATTTAATTTTTAATGGCAAATTTAATTAATGAAGCACAGGTCTTGTGGTTTCATGTGTGGATAAGTAACAGCAGGGAGCTGAAAGTCCTGAGGTCTGTTTACAGGACAGAGAAAAAGGCTCCATTAAAAGTTCAACTTTTCATTATAGGAAGGAGTAAAATGAGTTTAATAGCATAGAAGTTTGACCGTTATGGAACAAGTAAGTAAATGAAAACTTTAATGACAAATTGCTGGCACAATGCATTTTGAAGTGGTTATTCATCCATGATTTCTCAGTTTAAGTCTGTCTCCTAGGTCAAAGTTTGGAAAAGCAAAGTCTGTTCTGTGGGGTTTTCAGTATGTGACATAAATTCAGGCACCGGAGATAAAACGCTTAAATACAGCACCTTGAAGCCTGGGCTCTGAAAACCTGTATAAACCTTCCAATTAGCTAAGCTTCACACAACTTCAGTGATACAGGCAGCTGTTATCCCTCGCTTGCAGATGGAGAATGGTGACTTGCCCAGAATTGCACAAGTGGCAGAACCGCTGATAGAACTTGAGTTATATCTGTCCTTTCCTTTTTCTAACCACTGAACAATATGTGTCGTCTCATCATGCGCAGGACCACAGCTGCATTTATGGGAAAAATAATGAAGAGGAGCAAGAATAGTATTCCATGTAAAATGACGAAATCTGGGGAGAGACGAGATAGCAGCTAGAACTGGCCCTAAATGAATAGCTGTCCTCACTTTCAATACCATTTTGTCACTTTTTTGATTGATTATTGCATATTTTCCTCATGTGCCTTTTCAGACTAAGGGCCTTGCAGATGAGTTTTGCGTGAGGCAATTGCAGCTATTTCAGTATCGAGTCCAGAGGCTTTGCCTAAAGCAGCTTTATCAGCAGTTTAGTAGCACGGGACCTTGCGGCGAAGTCGCTGGGGGTGGGCAGCCATTCCCTTCCGCTGTTTGTGCTTGGGAGGCTTGTAAGTGCTGCCGAGAGGAGGAATTCATCCTCCATGTTCAGCGGCTGAGCAGTTGTGAACTAAAACTCTTTCCGTGCAAGCTCAGGAGAATTTAATGCAAACCTCTTAAGCCCCGCAGCAAGACACTCCAAACTCTGTTTGGCAGTGCCTTAACTGATACCTGATATGCCTCCCTATGTTGTTAAAAGGGAAACAGGCTGCATAATTTTCTTTTAAAGAATAAGTAACATAAGTAGAAGCACTGAAATGTAAAATGGATTTTCCAGTGCTAGCAGCCAATTTTGATACTTGCACGTCAGTAACTTACAAGATCCTTCACAGCAATTAATGAAAAAAGAGAACAAAACACAACCTAACTCAAAATAACTTGGTGCTGGAAACACCTTGGTTTTGTGGTTACATGGCATAATCAAAGCCGACGGTTGGTTGTTAGCGACCTTTTCCCCTCTTTCCCTTCACAAAGGTGAAGCGTGGAATGAAGGACATGTTGTGGCCTTGATGCATTTTGCTGAAAAGAAAATAAACTTTTAAGCATTTTTTGTGTTCTTTGAACTGAATATGCTGTTTGTTGTTGGGAATCGTTATTAATTATAGAAGATAACTTTGTGACGGGATAAGATCTGAGACGCCTTTAATTTTTAGAGCTGAGCGATATATTCTTTGTTTCAGAATGCAGAGATCTACAAGCTGACATCCGAGCAGTACCAGGAGGCAGCCACCAAGGCAGAGGAGTGGATCAAGTGAGGAGCCATTTTTGTTCTTTTCAGCAGTTCCCGTTGCATTTCATAACGCTCTGTGTGTCGCCTCTGGATATTCCCGTAAACAGAGTGTGAAGTTGTCTCCTGTCAGGTATTTAGGGGGCTGAGGAGTTGTAAGCTAGCATCCTCTCTTTCTGTGCCAAGCTTGACAGAATTTAGTATAAAGTTGTTAGATCTTGCAAGGGAGAAGACACGGACTTAGAAAATTCACATTAAATGGGAATATTTACTAGGGTTTTCAAAATGGCAATGGAACACGTTTAATCTGTTCAAACTTTGACCCAATGTATTTAACCCACACATTGCAGCATTGGGCTAGTGCATGGGCGTAGGAAGAATGGCACCCCTTCCAAAGTTGTCATTGTCCAGGGAAGGAAAAGGTAAACAGCCTAAATCTTAGCCCTGTAAATTTCAATCAAAATAGAGTTGTAATTATCATGAATGTTTTCTTAGAACGGGTGCAATGATTTTTCTGACCTTTTTTGTTTGCCTTGGCACAATTAGTGGACCTTTAATGTTGTCTTTTTACTATGAGCATATTTAGTGTCTAAATTCCATTTGTATTTGCCAGTAGTGTTATATAGCTTATTGTTCCACATGCAATAACAGCTGTCCAAAAAAAATATTTTGTATAATTCTTTAATATTAATGAGTCCAAAGCAATTACACTGTCAAGAGCAGCACTCGGATCTCAGTTGGGTAAACAGTTGGCCAACATGCAGTAAACTGGAGTAGCAACATATGTAGTCCAGTTGGGTCCAGTCCAGACTGTATGATACTTAATTGCATAAATAGATAATATAGTAGTGATGATATGTTAGTGGGCTGTGCAGTATATTGTGCTGTCTTTATTTAAAATTATGTTTGGCAGCCAAAGCATCACATAACCTGTTGTAATTTCACATTTTTGTTTGGACAGTCAAGCAATAAGTTGCTAAAGAAGCCAAAACAAGGCAGCTAACACGTTGCGTGCATTTTCATGCAGTTTTCCATAGTAGAATTCTAAATTCTGCTTTTAAATAAAATTTTAAAAATTCATAGGACATAACGTTCTGACAGTCTTTGATCAGTTCAGTCTTATCTTGGATTTCCTTCTGCAGATGTGCAATCAGTTGTTGGGAACACATGTAGCAATGATTTATCCTTGTGACTTTGTAAAGGAAGAGATTGGGACCTTGAATTATGTTCTTTACTTGCTTTTACAGGCTGTAACTAACCTATTTTTTTATAGTAGTCTTAAGTTTGGTTCCTGAGGCTTCAGTTTCATTTGGTCTCTTCTGTTTCTTGTGGAGATGAAGACTGGTAAAGTAGGAAACTCAGGAATGCAACTATATCTCATAAAGATTGCTGGCTGAGACCAACGCAAATGCTAATGACTTCTTTCTTTCAAGATTCAGAAAATGTGTTTATGGTCTCTTGCGGGTTCCTTCCCCTTTTCTTTGAGCCTTCATCACCTGCCAGTCCTTGCCTTCTGGCCATATTGTACAATGCCCTTCCATTTGAAGGCCATATGAACTTGAGCTGTCATAAAGGGACAGATTCCTTAGGCTGTCTTCCTTGCAGCCGAAAGAGACACCTGCCCTAATGTGAATTTTGTGTGAAAAGATAACGTGGCTGGAGGATGCCTTGAGAAGGGACAAGCTGTGTGGCACTAGCAAAACTGAGGGAGAAGGTGAACATCACACCTTCTGTTTCTTTACAGTAGAAGTTGCCAGCAATAGCCAGGGTTGCACTGAGCTGCGTGTTGGAGTGTGTGATCTGGGATTGATAATGCCCTTTGATAATCGTACATGTGGGAAGAATCATTGCTTTGCCCCATCAGCCTGCAGCGTATGCGTCTCTTACAGCACTATGCAGTGATCCTTTTTGGGATCGTTGCCTTGGTGTACATCATGCCATACAAACACTCTTGAAGAGTGCACATACCTCATGTGTGAGTCATGATAAGGCTGGGACAGGGAAACTTCCTTTGTACATTGGCATTCATGCTTAATTGGTAGGACTTGAAGTCTACATGTTGTGAGGTCCTCTTGTTAGGCATTGTACATTCTAGTCTTTCTACAGCCTGTTTATGGTGATAAATTATAAGATCTTGTGACTTCAGTGGAAAGAATAGTTTGCTCATCCTGTTTTGCGCTTTCATATTAGACATACAAGCACAGTAGGTGCTAAGATAGGTAAGACTGATTTATGCAGATCTAGTAGCTTGCTTGGCAGGACTAAGCTGACACTCCAGCAAAATTACATGAACTGGAATATAGCCAAAGTATGAATGAAGCGCAGGTCTGCCTGCTTCCAGTGCTGGACTATGACAGCTCCTCTAATGAAAGGAAACCAGGAGTGGCACTTTCTCCCTCTGCAGTGGAGAGCACATCTCCTTCCCATAGTGTCTCTTCCTTAGCTTATATCATCCCTGTTTCACTGAACTTTTTGATCTGCCCCTGCCACTTGTGCCTTGTGAGACCAATCTACCCTGTATTTGTTGTCTTCTGCCGTTGTATATCAGTATAGCTGATGGAGGAAGAGGGGAATAGAGCTGGGGCTGTTGCCATAGTGAGTACCCTGTTTTTTTGAGTCCATGTTGAAGCAAAGATAAGAAATATCTGAAACAAAACCCCAGTGTTTTCTTGATGTTTATTGACTTTTGTAACTCTGTTATCAACACCTACAGCTCTGCACAAGTGGTCAAGTGTTCTACGGACTACTTCCTCTCCTTAGTGATTATCAAGTGTTGCAGGACTTAGGAATATTGCACAAGCTTTCCACCAGTGACCCTTCACAGCATACCTGCGAGGTAGGCAGGTAAACATTCTTATCTCCCTTTGTATAGAAAAAGAAGTGAGGTACTTAGTGCTGAGCTTCATATTAAATCACCGACACAATCATTAGCTCTTGGATTCTACTTCAAGGTAGGACGCTAGTCTTGATGCCTGCATGGCCTGACTTGTGCAGTGGACTTTGTTCCTCATCTCTTCACCTGAACCCAGCCTGCTCCTGTCTCTGCGTTCCTCCTACCACAGCGTCTCTTCTTTGTTCTGGGCTCTGTCCAACCTGTTTCTTTCTCCCAAGAAGAAGATCCTAGCAACAAGAAACCACTGAGCACAGCTTTCAGCACCTTAAGCAACTTGCCCTTGTTGCTTACATGCTGTGGTGAATTGGACAGTTGCCATGGACATATTGTCTCAATGATGTTGTTATAATTGGTGCATTATTATTTTCCTCTTTTGTTAACCAACAGAATTAAAGACTGGGGACCTAGAACTTTTTTCCCCCTTCCTTCCCTGTTTAGCAAACCGTGCACATCAGTAACCATCCACAAAGGAAGCGGCGTGTAAATAAAAAGCCAGTGCTCCCCGCCCTTCACTTCGTTCCACATCCTTTTCTCAGTGTTCATAGAGCCATGACTCAGACTGGGTTTAGAGAAGACAACTTGCTAATCCCCTCCCCGCTACAGAGAATAAAATGGCATTTCATTCCAAGCTCTATTAATGCGCTCGCTCCGGGGATAAAGCAGCACTCCCAAAAGGCAGTGGCCAAATTTTTTTTCTGTTGTGTTGTCTTTGTCTTCTTTTGAGTGTTACATTTAGATTAGCTTCTGAGGATTAAATGTCATTACAGTCCCTGAATCTGTTAAGGGGAAGGAAAAAAACATCAGTAAAGAGGTTATGGCTTAGCGCAGACACTCTAGATTTATCCTCAAAATGCTGGTTTTTTTGAAAATTTGATTTATTTTCTTTTGTGAAGGTTGTCTTATCACGTTTTTATTTTATTTTTGTAGTTGTTAAATTTGGATGCAAGAATTGGCATGGGTGGGGGTGTGACTCTCTCTAAAAGGTAAAGCTGCAGGAGTGGGGTGAGGAGATTAGGAAGCTGTTAAAAGATAAAATTGTTCTGAAGCTGAGTTTCCCTCTGAGATCTCCTTATAGTTTGCAGAACTGTTTCTGAAGCTGCTTACCGATGGCTGTGTTGCTTTGCATGTTGTGCCGAGATGACTGCGTATGCTTTGCGCTGTTATCAGGGAGAGCATAAAGAATGTTGATACCTTATCCTGATAGAGATCAGCCTTGAACCCAAGGCAGCTCTCCAATGGAGAAACTGCAGAAGAGATTTACTCCATATGGGACTTAGTATCTCAGAGTTCCATTTAATGGTCCTAAGATCTTTAAGCTTAATGGACATGAGTATTTAAGGTGATTACATTAGAGAAACTGGCATGTAGTAAGTATCCTCCTGGGCTGAAGGTGGAGTAGAGAACCACACTGACTCAGTGGGGGCAGGAGGAGAAAGCTCATAGATAGACTGTCTGCTGGGAACAGGGAATTTATGGCTTGCTTTCATATTCATGGAAATGAAGGTTTTATTGAATTGCACAAAATTGTATGAGGCTGATAGCCCCCCAATTAAAATGGCAACACTAACTGGAACCTGGAGGAACTGCTTTTTCTTTTTTGCTTCTTTTTTTTTTTTTCCTTGGTTGTGTAGATCTCGGAAGTTTATAAGATAGTTATGTGGTGATGCTTGAGTGTATTAATCTTGAAATCTACTACAAGGCCTCAGGTATTTCAACAGAGGGCTGTGCCCAGGAGTCAAGCTCTGAAATAGTTATTATGTGGACAGTCGTGAAGCCCACGGAGAAGGAGGGTAAAGACAATATAGTTTTCAAACAAAATTGCTCTGGGATTTCTCCTATCATTAGATTAGATAAATGATTAATTCAGTGTTGAAATTAAGAGCCTCTGCAATAGGGATTTAAGAGTTTTCAGGAATAAAAGACTGATTACTGCTGGGAGCTCATCCCCAGCCTTATCTTGACATAGTGCTTTTGTGCCCTGCAATGATGATACCTTCACAAAAACTGGTTTGGCTCCATCCCAGTCCTGTTCTTCCCACAGCACTTGGTTTGTGTTAGTTGTTCCTACTTCTGTCTGTGCTGAGTCTGTTTCAGGTAATCTTTAAATAAAGAGATGAGTTATTAGTCAGAGCTTTGGTGTTTCTCACGTTTATAAAGTTGCTCTTAGTAGGAAATTGGAATATTGCTGTAAGAGACTGTAAGGCGTGAGTTTCCCCAAAGTTATTTCAAAAGAGGGTAAAAGAGTAGGTGGGTCAATTTTAACTTTGTATCATTTTACATGGTGTGAATTTTACTGAAAGAAAACCTTTCTGGTAATTTTCAGTGCTGCTTCACAAAGATTTTCACTCATTTACATTAGCATGTAAACATTTTCTTTACGAATTCTGGAAGGCCTGGTATTAAGCAACTGTTTGTACCAGTGCATTGATTTCCAAGCAAGGTATGTTCCCCTGCTACTTTAGGAATATGGTATGTGGCAATGGAAGTCAAATACGTGTAATGGATTTGTGTAAGTGTTCCAGTTGGGCCAGATTATTCTTTTTTGAACCAAATTTTAAATCTTGAAAAGTTATTAGATTGTATACTTTATCCAAGCTTTAGATTGTATACTTTATCCAAGCTGTCGAATCTTCTTTCTGAAGTTCAGCTCTTGGGGATTACTCGGGTGCTGGTTCTAAATAAGACTTTCCTTTTGCCCAGTTAGTAAAATGATGTTCTAATCTAGTGTTCACAGTATTGTCTTTCCTCTCATGCATGATGAGGGATGACTAATAAATCAGTCCACAATGAACTGAGATTGCAGTTCTGTTAGTGCTGAAAAACTGGTGTAAAATATTAATATATCTTTTCAAAATTGCAAGAGCATTTCTTCAAAGGTACATTGGTAGAACTTATAAAATAAGACCCGAATAGCGAAGACTGGACTAGCAAAGGAGGAGGTGCCAAAGACTCCATGTAGTCTTAAGGATGTTTCTATTGCTATTGATTTTTACATGGAAAGCACTTGTGTTCTGTACTAATGTTGCCATTATAAAACCCTTAGATCAGGGTTTGCTGGCAGGCCAAATCCAGATTGTTTTCAAAAGCATGGATATTTGTGCAGCTGTTAAAACAAACCTCAGAAATACTTTGTGCATCAGAGTACGTGAAATATTTCAGTTCAAAGCTCTTTATCGTGCAGAATGCAGTGAAAATAGAAGCAGATCTCTGCCCTCAGATTGTGAATTACATATTCCACTGTGTACCATGGTGGAAGCAAGGTTTCTCCAGGTTTTATTGTGTATTTAGATGTAATGACAGGTCCACACCAACGTCCAGAACTTCTTGTGCCTTTGGTCCTCCCCTTCCTGTGGCTTGAGTTGGGAAGGGTATAATGAATATTAATTAATGACCCAGCTCAGCTTATTCCTGCTGTGTTTTTCTGCCTCTGTCTTCCAGCGTGTGTGTTGTATAGTGTGCTGGTGGCAGTGGCATGGGGTTGATTTGTAGAGGATTGAGGTTAAAGTTGTCTGGGGAAGCTTTCCAAAAAGAGTGGTGAATTAAAGACGTCAGAAGCAATAATGCCTGAGAAACCACTTGTTACCAGTGAATTAATGACTTGTTTGCTAATTAGCAGCCTAAGGCAAAGTTGAGGTAACACTCCTAACAATCTGGTCATTAATTCAGTAGCAACTAGTTTCAAGGGCAATGTTGCTATTTTGAACAGTAATTGTATTCCTGATTCTGGATTATACATGCTGTGCAAAATGCCTTTACTTACTGTTGAGTCTGAGTCTCCTCCTGGAGTGATGGAGGGATGATAGGAGAGACCAAAGGCAAGTACCAGTGGGGGAAATTTGAGGAGAGAAATAGTTTGTTCTGTAGGTCAGAGCTTCTGTATCTCCACTTTCTGAGGAAATAAGGACGGTGGCAGGATGGCTGTGGACACCTTCCATCATGGTGATCCATCTGCACAGAGGAAGTAGGTGGTGTTTGGTGGTGTTGGCTGAGGAGAGATTGAGGTCCTTTCCTCCCTTATAAAGAGAGAGAAAAACTCTCTCTGCCATCAGACCAGGCTTCGGTGACTTAATGTATTTTATTATTTATTTATTTGGTGTGATTTTGATAGTTCATGAAGTTACTCTGATAAAATAGGTTTCTAGACCACGGGTTCCTGTCAGCTTTTGGAGTCTCAAGATCAGGTGGTACTCAGCCTACTGTGAGAGGACCTTGGTGGGGTTCTTCCTTCCTATCCTTTTCTTTTCCTTGTTAGTCCTGGAAGTGTCTCTTGCCTGCCTGTCTGGGACATACACATACCACACCAACCACAATTGTGACTAATTTGGCCCCAAAAAGTGCTGTTTGGAAGACAGGAGCGCTTGCTTGTTCAGGGATGAATACTGTTTCTTCGGAGAGAACTTCTCAGCGTTGTGCTGACTGTGACTACCACTAACAACACGATGGAGCAGCCTCAAGTAGACATGGGTCTCATTAACTCACCCGAGACATTTCATGTGCTCTTCTCCAAACTCAAAACCGTGTTATCTAAATTATTTTCTATAAGGATATTTTTCAACTCTCTGAGGACTTCTTGAAGTTATAATATATATTTAAAAACAAAAAAGAAAAAAAAAATCCCAACCTCCCCCCAAAAACAGACTTCAGGGCTTTGTGTGTTCTTTGACAGCACCATTATTGATGTTCTCTGGGGGATGAGTAGCTGCTTAATGAGGATCTTGCTGAGTCAGTACTTAGCAAATTGCACAGCGTGGTAAAAGGGGGCACTGTGGTTTTGAAGATTAGATCATGTGGGCAGAAGCAAGGGGATTTTTTTTTAATAAGGTGAATGTTTAGCTTCAGATCCCACCTGAACTTTAATGCTGGCAGCTTTATTCTCCTCTCAAAATTTGTTTCCGCATCTTTAGCAGGATATGCCACTCTGTCAGTGCAGAATATACTAATGGACTCATATTTTTGTCCGTCACTGATACTCCTTTGTGTAGTCTGGTGTAAACTGTGGGGACTTAGTACAGTGCTTAGTGGCATTTTAGAAAAGTAACTGCTGTTCAAATGGGTGGTCAGGGTTTTCTTTTAAAAAGAACATTTCGTTAGCAGTCTGACATCATTACGAGATCATCTCACATAGGACAAATTTACTGAACCTGCCTGTCCCTCATGTCTTGCCGTTATATGAAATCAGCATATCACATCTTGAGTTACTTTCTTTAGAATACTTTTTGGGGAGGGGTTTAACAGCCCAGCAAAGAATATGGGCCCAGCATTCTCCCAGCAGGCCGTTCCCCAGCTAACCCCGAGACTTTATAGCGCTACCACAACCCATATATTCTTAGGGCCAGTGCTGCATGCATTCTGTAAGCTGCATGCATTCCCTTCCTGACCTGAGATCTTAACCAGTTTTCAGATGTTGTTTTTTTTCTGAAGAAAGAAAATCCCTATTCGGGTCACTTGTTGGGCTGTGTGTTGTTTTCAGATTCAGTTATTGCTTGCTATATTGCTTTTCTGCCTTGTGGGAGCTGAGCCAGCTTCCTTTCTGATTCAGAGAACTCCTTCCAGCAACAAGATTCTGACTCATTCCTGCTTGGCTTCCAGAGACCATTTTGCTGCTAACTTTAGGCTCTTCATCTTTGCTAGTCAACTTTTAGTAGCGTGGCATCTTTGGAAAAAGTGGTGCATGGCTTTGTGGGCAGGAGATCCAGTTCTGTTAACTTCTGTATCTCTTGGCAAGGGAAGGAAGTGGCAGTAGTTTTCCTTTCATCTTCCAAACTGGCAGTTTCTCATAACTCAGTATTCTACCATCATAATCAGTAAAGAATTTACATCCAAATGTACATTGGAATTATCCACTTGTGGGGAAAAGTCTCTCATTATTCCAAACCACTTGCCATCTGCCATGCAGAATGCTAATAGGGATGATTAGTTATTGCGTTTGCAGGTTCAGTAGGATAGGGATCATTTAATTTTATATGGTTTTGCACAGTATTTTGCATATTGCTAGCCTCCTCCTCCCCCAAAGACCCACAGCCCACCACCAAAACTCCAGTGCCTGAAGCTTATGGGGTGCTAAGGAAGCCAGTTAAATTTGGTTGAAACTGCACTTGGCAAAGCACAATCCTGTATAAATTGAAGTCTTTTAGGATGACCCATTGGTCAAATGGGAAATGCTTGTGTGTGAGGATAAAGCGTGTAGGAGGACAAGGGAGTTTGTTATACATGGAGTAAGTAAGATAGAGAGCTGGAACCAGCATTGGATGGGTCACACAATCTCTTTGCATCAATTTCATCACTGAAAGGCAGAGATTATTGTTGGATTTCCAAAATTAGAGCTTGTTACAGAGAACTGCTAGATTTTAGTTATTTTCCACTTCAATCTGTATCTTTCAGAGTTTGGGTTTTGGGGTTTTTTTTTTGTTTGATGAAGAAAATGTGGTTGGGTCAGGCTGTTTTCACTGAATGCAGTACAGTGACACAACAAGTTGCTGACACTTGAGATTTGGACATTTGTGTTAACTTTTCTTCTCAGCAGTAGAATCTAATTACTTACACAGGAGAAGATTTCAGAACAACTTCTGCGTATCTGTGATCAGAAGGAAAAGAGGTATCTGTCCTGGAAAGGACAAGGGTGCACTGAGTGCATGAATTGCAGCAGGGAATTGTATGGCAGCTTCAAACAAGCTGTCAAAACAGGAATGGAGATTGGGAAGTACTTGAGTGACAAATTTTGTAGGATCACAGAGTCACCCAGAAACTCACAGTACTTTATAAATATGCATTCATTGGGCACTTCCATGGACAAAGTAGGGAAAAAGAGAATCGAGTGACCTATTATTGAAATGCAACTGTCAAGGTGGAGAAAGAGAGAGGGGAAATACTGCAGCTGTGCAGTAGTGTGCTGGAGACGGACAATGTGACAAGGCGTATGGGAAGGATTAGAAAGACAGGAATACAACTGCTTCAGCTGAGATTTGGAGGTAGTGCCCTTGTTCTCATGAAAATTGTCATGAGGTTTCACCTTTTCTTTTAGTACATCCCCTCTTACTCTATGCAATATGTTACTTCTACAAGCCTTGTATTCCGTCCAGATCAGTGGCAAAGCCTGATGAGCAGTGTTTTGAATACACGAGGCTGATCAGAAATATTTCCTTCCTGATGACATTAGTTTATCCTCGCAGTTTGTTTATACTGTGCTAGGTTATGTAGCTTAAATATTACTGAATTTTTAGTAGACATTTGGATAATCTATTAAGCTTCTTCCATCTCTTATTTCTCTGGCCAAACAGCTGCAACATGGGTCTTCCCTCTTTCATTCAAGCCATGTTATCAAGCTGATGTGCAGGATCAGGGAATCCCATAGGTTGTAGTGAGGCCATAGTGTTTGCTTTGTGATAGTGCAGCATCCTGTAGCCTATGCTGAAAGTTGGCTTTCCTGGCTGTTTGTTCTGTGCTGATGAGTTTGTTATATGTGAATGAAATGCTTCAATTGTGTTTAATTTTCTGCTGTAAATGTCAAGGATGCAATAATGAGAGAGGATGGAACCTTTCTATGTGCTGTGTATTGCATCTGTCTGGAGTTATTTTTCTGACATGTTAAAGAGAAGCCATCAGAGCCAACTGCTACCCAAGGGAGAATGCAGTTTTACAGGTCAGTTAACCACTTACCAGTTTTTATATATGTACAGTACAGCATGGCAGCATACCACATTTATGTGACCAAAGCATCACTGAGCTTAGTCTGAAATGCATGTAATGTACCCTGGATATATAAACATGCTAACCAACTATATGACACGTCTCTGATTCCTTCCTGACATGCAGAAACTGCTGCTGTGCCCTGGGTTTTGCTCGCAGTGCTGCCCGTGCTCCTCACTGCTGACCTCTGAGGCTGTCTGCACTGTAGTGACAGTGGTGACTAATGTGGTTTGCTCAAGTTAGCCCAGACACTAGTCTTAGTCAAATAATGCAGCAGAAAGCAGCTAATCCAGTTGTTGTTGGATTTTGCAGCCCACAGGAAATTCCAGGTTCCTTGCCCCATTTAGGTTGCTGCTTGCGGCTGTGTACTGGAGCTTGCTACTCTAAAGTTGGCTTATATGAGGGACCCTGCATGTCTTTGTTTTTCACTTTCTGAGCAGAGGTATCGAAATGTCTAGGTTTAAATACCATCGGTCTCTATCTTGAGTTTTTTCTCAGCTTGAATGGTTTCCCAGAGTGAAAGGTAAAAAGGGGATCTTGCTCTTGACTCCATCTGGAATTGCTGCTCTACCCGGTAAAGCCAAGTGATGGTGTGGTACTCACTGTGGAGTTACTGATTTTGCACTAGTCTAAAGAGCTGCCAAGTCCTAAAGCATTAAAGTTGTATCTCCGCTTGGCTAGTCTGATTTTTCAGCTGGCTGGAAGGACTAGCAAATACATACACATCTTCCAGCTTTCCAATACTGAGCCCATAATTCTTCTTCCAAAAAGGGAACCTGTCAGCAGCGACTAGCTAGTAGCCATTGTGCTGTGTTTGAAACCTTCTGTCTATGGGGTCTGTATCCTGATGATACTGCCTTAATCGCTTCTTGCAGTAAGTTTGTGTGTTTGTCTTTGGAAGCTGTGTTGCTTCTTGATTAATTGATGGACATTTAGACCAGCACTCTTCCTACTATCACAGAGCTTATGATGGAAATTCTCGAAGAACCTCGCTTTAACCTCCCAGACGCTTAGCACTTCTTCATGGGGTTTATATCCATGTAGAAATGAATTTGCCAAGACAAATGAATGCGGTTATTGGCTGGAGCAGCTGTTACCTGCCGCTATTGAACAGTTAGGAGAGGGTTAAGAAGAAAACCTCTTCTGAGCCACTAGATTGGCCCTGACGAAGATGAATGTCTAATTCACTCCCAGCATCCTTACTGCTGCCAGTAATAAAAAGCTTGCTTCACATATTCACCCCACTGCAGACGTTTCTCTTAAATTAAATATCAAGAGGACATATACTAGCACGATTCCACGCCAAGCCAATATTATCAGATTGATGTCAGCAGTGATAATAGAAGAAGGATAAGTTGATGAGATTTCATTTATTAAATAAAGTAAAGGGAATACGCGGTGATAGAGAGGATTTGGTAACTCTCGGTGTGTCAAAATGCAGCAAGATCATGTTCATTCTGTCTTACCTCAAGGGATAGCAGAGAGAAGGATGCCCTTTGTTTCACTTTAAGAAAACCTCTCCCTTCTTTTCCAGACAAAGACCTGATTTAGGTCCCTCCATGGGAGGGGGAGAGGAGGATGTGAAATCAAGGATTTCATGTGTACGTAGCCTTCCTTCCCATTGAACAGTGGTGAGGCAAAGGTTTCTTTCCCCACTATGATGGGGGAGGCACTGCTAATGAGTTTTATTTCTAGATTAATCCTTTCCTTTTTGCCGCCTGTCATCTTTTCTCCTTTCCTTTAAACAGATGAGAGTGTGTGTTATTGGTTTAATCTTTCATATTCTGTATGTCCTGCATTTATTTCCAAGGTATCGTCAGAGCTCATCTCCCATACTTCCCTGTCCACAGGTATTGTCCTAGCCCCTCCCAGCCCAGCCTTTCTCTCTTGCCTTTTTCCTAGCTGCTATAAATGAGCCTCTTGCATCTGTTTTGATAACAGCGGTAGCAATTGCAACACGTTTTATTTTAGACAGAGGCTAATTGTCTACCTTATTTGGTGGTGGCATATTATGCTTAAAACTGTGACCCATTTTAGAAGAAAGGTCAAAGCATACTAGTCTTCTGCTCTTTATGTATTCAAACCTCATCCCTGCTCCACCACGTTCCCTCCGCCTTGTTGTTTAAGAAATAATAATAAAAACTCTCAAACAATGAGATGGCTACCAAGAGCAGTGTAGCGGAGTGTCCAGAAGATGAATTTTTCTAATGGTTAGTTAGCGCCAACAGCCTTGAGCTGGGCTGACCTTGAAGGGAGATAGTTGACAAAGGTCCACCTCCTTTGGAAGTCAATGTGCCATTGCTCTCAACGGGTATGTTTGTAGTTAGACACTGCTGGTCTCCATCAGGTTTTTCGTGTTTAATTCCTTTTCCTTTCAGTTATGTACAAGTAAATCCAGACAACTGTAAGGTGCAACTGATGCATAGGGCTGTAGGTTCCCACTTGTGTGGAAGTGTTGCAACCTGAAGTTAAGAGACTTAATGTGAGCAGGAACGTGGCATGCCTTCGAGTCAGATAGGACAGGAGCAGTGATTGCTGTGCTGGGAGGAAAGCTCCTCAAGCAATTGTTCACCAAAGCAGTCCAGATACCCCTTTTCAGTCCAGGTGGGTACCAGAACTGCTCTGCTGGACGTGCGTGACTTGCGTACTCCCGGCCTCTGCAGGACGTGCTTCCTTCTGGTGAGCTCACATTTATTTCTTGTCCCTTCGTTTATAGATCACGCTGCATGGTGGGGCACAGTGACAGTTATCTCCCGAGCAGCGCTAGCTTCCCGCTCCAAAATGAAATGTCGTTCTCAGTGGGATTTAACTGGTTCTGTTGAATTTCCAGTTCACTTGTGAATGCACTAATAGATTGGTTTGTGTTATTTGTTTTGATAATTACCTTAACCAACTTTGCGTTATGTTGATTAGTTTCTCTAAATCTGTTTGGAGAAGCTGGTGCAATTGATGCATAACCACAGTCTGAGATTTTATTTTGAAGAAATAAAGGAGAATATTCTTGTTATGATTCTTGGTACTTGCTGCCTGATAAATCCCCTCTGTGTTGTGGGAAGTGGCAGGTATGAACACTGATTTAGGTACTAGCTGGGCAATGTGTGCCATTCTGTGCTGGTTGATCCCTTGCCTCTGGTCGGCTTTAGGCAGCAGCACTCACTCTGTGGCTTCTCGCTCACCACTGCGTGGCTTTTAAACAGCCCTCTGCGCTGTGGGCTGAGCACCGAGGTGTCTCCTAAAGAAGAGGAGCACGGACTCTGCGCTACTGTCTGAGCCCACAGATGGGTCCTAGCTTTATATTTACTCTAGGCAATGAAGACTGATGCCATAGGAGGGACAGTGAAGGAATAGACCAAAAAAAAAAAGGTGCAATTCCTATAGTTCTCCATGCCGACAATGGCAACCTCAAGCATTCTTCTAAATATTTCGGAGATGTTTGAACCGTGTTGTTCAGTTCAGATGAATACAGACTGTTTTGTGGCATGCTGTACCTTTTTGCTCTTCCAGCTCTCTGCGTGAAAATTACAAAATGCCCTTCAGTTTAACATGGCTGAGTTTAAGAAACCTAATTTTAAAAGTCTTAACTTTTTCAATGAATTGAGGGATTTGGTGGTATTTCCTGACCTGGTATTGTTTGGTATCGTTTCCACAGTCTCGCTGATTTGATTAGAGTGATATTAAAGTTAGTGACAAAGCAAAATGCCAACATTATGAGTTTCTGAAGCTCTCCCTGGGTTCCTTTCTATTCCAAAATTTGAAGATTTCTTAGAATATGGATTTTTAGAGGCTTTAAAGGTGATTTGCTATAGAACATAGAAATTAGAAATGCACACTAGCCTCTAGCGACTGTGCATGGAATAAGTTTTTTCTAAAAGCTGTAAGATTAGTGAAGAGGTGGAAAGAGAAGTCTCTGTAGTATCTTTGGTGGTTTCTGAACCAAACCTCAGTGTTTTATTAGAGTGTGGCTGTCATACTGTTACTGATAAATTCTTAGTCTGTCCGTGTACATTGGCAGTAGGACTGAGGACTGAAGAAGTATCATTTGGAGTATGTCTCAACCGAACTATTTTGAGGAAGCAACCAGGTTGCTGATATGGAAAGGACAGAATTTTTTTTTTCTCTTCTTTTGGCCCTTCCACTTGCCTTCCTGAGCACCTTACAAAAATGAGCATGATTTGGAAACTCATATCTGAGCTCTCAAAGCTTTTGGAAGACATTGGTTTAAGATTTCATGTTTCTTAGAAATCTGTTCCACCTGAGAGAATGAGACATGCCCAGGATCAGGTCATGTTTTCTTCCTGCCTGGTTATTGAAGCCCTGTTGCTGAATGAGTGCCTGTTGTTGTTATGTGGAGATGAATACATCATAGCCTGACATTAATGCCTGCCTGTAGCATCAAGTGCTTTGGAAGGAAGAGGTGCGTTTGATATTTGGGCACAGATCTCTCTAAGCATATTGGGGCAGAAAATGCAAGGAATTAAATGGATTTATGGTTTAGGAGGTGGCATCTGAGGATTGCTACACCTAAGCATATGTTCTCTTGTTCTCTGGTAAAATAGACCATGGCAATTGTGCTGCAAATTCCTGCAATTTGTGTCTGCCTGTCTGTGCAGCTGATGACACTGTCGTTACTGTGTTTGTGCCATTGTTGCTGGCATTGTTTTACAACGACCTTCCCCTTTATTGGTACTGTTGCTGATGATGTGCCATATGTACACACGCACATTAGAATATAAGAACATCATCCCTAATTGTTCTTGGGTAGCTGTCAATGCCACTTACGGGGTATGAGTACTAATTGCTTCAGAAATACAAAGAAAAAGATATCTAGTCTTGTTGTTATTCTGTTTTTTTTCTAGTCACTAGGAGAATTGCAGTGCTTCCAACCATGCTGGATTTTTTTGAAGTGTTTAAAGAGATGAGAATTCAATAGATCGAGGTGGCTTATTCAACAAGTCCGTTCAGTTCCTTGTCAGACTGTTACAGATCCAGCACAGGCCCAGGCAGGATTCCTGAGTTCTGCCAAAGATTTCCAATGTGAGTTGGGGAAATCGTTGAACCTCTTGGAATTGAGGTGGGTTTTTTTTCCTGACTGCAGAGGAGAGATGATGTTTCATCTAAGGGTAAAACAGCCTTCCACACCAACCTAGAAAGAAAGTGTTCCTTCTTTCTGCTAAGTACTCTGGATTTTTCAGCTGAAAGACACTGTTGGTCATTTGACCTACTTTGGTGATTGCTACTCCCACCAGTTTGTCTGTTTTTTAGGGCTAGGTGACTCCAACACAGGATTAGTATGTGTGTCACTGGTAAAATGGTAGTAAGTGGGTGAAAACTCCTCTTCACGTATCTTTCTGTGCTTGTTTACCCTGCAGGAGGAGGAACACTGATCCTGTCTGTGCAAGCCTGCAGTCTGAAATTCTGAAGTGCTACCAAGAAAACAAACGTGAAGTGCTCAAATGCTCGGAGCTGGCTAAGGAGTATCAGCGCTGTGTTAGTGCAGCTCAGAAGGTAACAAAAGCCTCCCTGTTGTACTTGCTGGCTTTGCTGTCTTGTTTTGCGTGGTGTTTTCTTCTGGGAAGCGTTTCTGAGAGCTGTGGTATCTGTTAGTCAAATTGCAGTGTTCATAGGAGACAATTTGTCTTTGGGATCCATTTTCCCAGATTCATTCCACGTTTCCCCGTCACACTGTGGTGTGTCCCAGCTTCACTCCTGTCAGTGGGTCCTGTTACACTGAGCTGCCACCAAAAAAGTAGCACTGATGCTCCTGGGTTTCAAAGTCAGTCACAATAATTTTCCCAAGTTTTGCCTTCTTGGACGCCGTGTTTTGCAAACGGTAGGCAAATCTATTTTGCCAACGTCAACATTTTGAACAGACTCTGAACATCCTCCCATTGTGGGACTTCGCAGTTGGAGGCCTTTCTTCCTTTCATTGCTGCATGAGGAAGGCTTCTTTACTGGGCCAAGCTGCTGCCTGTTAAGAAAATTGCACACTCCTAAAAACTGTTCATCTTGTGCAGGGGGCCAGCAAGCCTTATGGCTCTTCCGTCTGAGATGCAGAGCCCTAGTAGATTCTGTTGATGCCTTAGGACAGTGGCTGCTCAGTACCTTGGAAGGATTTCTGGCTATTGAAACAAGTGAAGGAGAGAGGAAAAATGAAGTATTTGGACCTTACAACTAGGATATGGTCTTGGGAAAAGTGAGTGGTAAGACATAAATAAGCTGCTGCTTGTGATGTCTGGAGTGTAAAGGATGCTGTTCCCCACGGGAGAATTCGGTGGGTCAGGTGTCCCTCAAGGGCAGGCTTTTCTTTTTTTTGGGGGGGGGTAGAAAATTCTCCAAAAGGTGCTGAGACTGTAGTAAGGTGGATTTGCGGAAAAGGATGGAGCCTTCTGGGAATAGAAGACTGAGACTCCTCTCATGGGATTACTAATGCAAAGGGTGGGGGAGAGGTGGAGATTTCATAGAAGCAGTCTTTCTCTGTCGCATTAGCATTGTGAGGGGAAGCTGTATGCCTGATTTAAGTATAACATGAAACAAGCTGCCAGCCGGCTCCCAGAAGAAGCCCGACAGAAGGAGATGGGAAAATTGTCAGGATATATTAGACCAAATGTTGTTGCTAGTCCTAGTGGAATTTTTTTCCTTCCTGTTTACAAAGAAGGTCTTTGTATGTCTGCAAATCAGCAAGGTTAAAGCTGCCAGGGAAAGGGCTTTTCTCTGATATCTTTAAAGTCCCCAGCTCCCAAAACGTGTGGTTTCTTTTTCTTTCTCAGCTTTAAAGTAAAGCGGTGCCTGTGCTGCTGCTGCACAATCCGTGCCCTGTGTTGCTGCGCGCAGAGCACTGGCACATCTATTGCCAGCCTCCGTTACCTGATGCTTCCTCCTTGCCTCCTGTAAGTCAGGCTTGTAGCCTTTTCAGTGGAGTATATCTTTAGCAAATGCATTTACCAATACATCTTTATTGCATGCAGTGCGGGCGGAATGTGATTACCAAAGAAGACAGATTGCATTAAACTTCAGCATATTTGCAAGCTGCGGCTCCAACCCGCTTGAGAAAGGGGCTGGGACGCTGCCAGCCCTGAGCCCCAGCCCGACATTATTAAAGAGTAAATTGGAAGCTAAATGACTGGTAACAGCAGAGGGCAGTGAAAGATCCTATTAACTTGGATCTTTTCGGATTTATATGGTGGTGGTGGGGTTTGGTAGATTTTCTTTATGAACCAAAAACTGGGGGTCGTCTTGGTTCCCAGAGCGTTCAGTGAACTTCAGAAATTTTTTTCACCACTGTTATAGAAACTTCCTGAAAGGAGCAGTGCATAGGACATTGATTCGCTGTGGATGATGACAATGTGGCAGAAAATCTCCTTGCTATGTTTTAAGAAGGGTTGAGAGAGACTAAGGAATAGGTAACTAAACCTTGCAGCTAGATACAGGTGCTAGAGGGTTCTGCAAGTACAAATTCAAATAAAACTTGTGTAAGGCAGTACATCTTCTGTAGTTTCCTCTGTCCCAGGACAGCTCAAGCCCTGACAGTTTGCCTCGCTGCTCTTACTGAGTCCTCTGACTCCTGAGATATATGTAGCGATCACAAGCTGTTGTGTTTTTTTCAGGAAGCATTAAAATTCCCTCCTCCCTTCCCCTTTTAAGCTGTTATTTTTCTTTAAGTTTAAATTAGCATCTTGTACCAAATGGCTTTGTCTCACGCATTCCTCATTCAGGAAATTCAGGTTGGAGGAATGTGGGAAAGAGAGGCCAGAATCTCTTGATTTCTTGGGTGTTGTTTTCCTTTTTTTTTTAAACACAATTTGTTTTCCAGTACAGGAGGTTGTAATCAAAGCTGGATGTGTGACTTCAGCTCACTTGCACGCTGGTGATTTGTTCTTCTGCTTTTTACTAAAGATTTTATAAGGCTTGGTGAATATTCTTTAATGAAGCATCTGGTTCTCTGTGAGTTCCTTTTGATGGCTGGTAAAAATGTCTCCAGGGCATGGTATACATTAGACGCAGAGAAAGCAAGCTCTAGATTTCTAGACTGAAAATTACAGCTTACAGTGGATGAGAATAATTCTTTGCATCTTCCCCCTTACTGTGTTGGTTTGAGACTGTTCCTTTGGGCACCCATTTCCCTTTGCCTATTGCTGTGCTCATCTCTGAGCCGGGAGCTGAGATGCACCCTCAGTTACTTCTGCCCTGTGGACAAATATATCAGGTAATCACTTAATGAATTTTGAAATTTCTACTCATTTCCTGTCCAGACCCTCTTACTGGAACAGGCTACTTTATAGTAGTACATCGTAGGGATATAACTGCCATTACCTGTTTTGTATGTTTTCTAGCCATCGGGGCTTCTTTTGTAGTCAAGGGAGAGAAATAGACACCGCTAGAGCATGGCGCATCTGATTCTAAAACAGTCATCTGAAACAGGTCAGCTGAATTGCCGTCCACAGGTGAGTATTTCTCCCTGCTGCTTGGGGGACACATCCAGACGGTGAACTCCAAAGTTAATGCCCGTAGTGGGATGTTCATAGAGTTATGGGAGCAGGATCCTGCTCTGATTGTCCACCTTTGTAGCTAGTATGCTTTCAACTTGCCCTGCCTAACCTGCTCGCTAACTGTGCCGTTTATACTATCCTGAATGTTAAGTTTTGGTTGCGTCGCTATTGGCTCGCTGCAGCGGCGTCAGCCCACTTAGGCTCTGGGTTGCTTGCTGCGTCCCATGCTTTGCTTATGTGGAAGCTCTCTGACTTTAGAGTATGTTACTGTAATGTCTCCTGTTTAATTTAGGAGTGTTTTATCTTTTCTGGTGGTCTGTTTTCGTGGCTCTGCAGAACTTCAGCTACAGCATAAAAATTGCTGGCTTTAAATCTAATAAAAGCTGGGATAATGGGACAGCTGTGGGAGGGGCAGTTCCCATTGTGTCTTTTAAAATTGCCTGTAGTTTATTGACCGCAAGTTTCACCAAGAGCTACTGCTGCCGTTAGATAATGAGAATTGAAAATTGCTGCTGCTGTTTCCCCAAGGTTTTATCTCGTGCCAATGAGCAGAGGGTGTGGAAGGAAAAGGAGAGTGGGCAGTGGAAATCTGTGTAATTTCTTACTTTGAGTCCAGATGGAAGGGAAAAACAAATGATTTTTTTTTTTTTTAAGTCTGAGTCCTGTTACTGAATTGCTTCCCTCCCCCTGCAAATATGCACTGACATGCAAGCTTTTCAGAATATTTTGTGACCCATTCTGATTCCTTTATGTCCTGTTCGCAACAGTAGGCAAATCCGAATTTTCCATCGAATGTTAGTTGGTTAATTTGTTACGTAATTGGTGGTTATACCAGGGAATCTCCGACCAGCTGCCACTTGAAAAATGCGGCCTCTGGTGACCATATATTAACGTGATTTGAGATTTCAAACAGAACCTGCTTCTTGCGACTGTGTGCAGAAAAAGGTCTGTTAGTGAAGAGCATGTATCCCTCTCTTTCCAAGTGTTTTCTTCCTGTCTCTAGGTGCCTGTCTTTCACAGGAGGACCAAGGTGAAATTTTTGCGCTCTAGCTCCTGGCCAAACCAAGCTATAAAGAGCTGCATACTCAGACACATGTATTCCCTTGTCAATAGGAGCTGTATACATTGAGCTAGGAGCCATTCATAATTCTGCACTCTTTCTCCCTATTCTGCGTCCAGGTTCCCAGAGTCTGCTATTCATAACAAAGGTAAACCTACTTCTATCAAGGCTTTAGGGCTTGTCTACGTAAGGAAATTACAATGCAATAAACTGGTGAGTGAGTTTATGGTACAGCAACTTCTCTGTATATGAACATTCTCGGTTTGTAATGGAAATGCAGGGAAAATTCACGCTCGTTTACTGTGAGTCACTCTGCCATGCAAACAAGCCCTTGCAAAACACTGATTGACCAGATTCCAGTGGAGGTAGACTTTTAACATAACCTTGAGTCGACTGCATTTTTCTTTGCCCTTGACTGTAATAAAAAGGAATGTGGTCAGTTTACTGCTCCTACTTTTCCAAGCGATCCCTGTGAAAGCCCCGGTCCCGTTTGGCACACACAGCAAAGCATTGCAGCTCTGCTAGAAGTTTGTCTCGAACCTGGGGGCAGTGACCTAGATTGCTGAGAAGATGCCGCAGGTAGTCGTGCAGTGTCCCGTCCTGATGGAGCAGTTTTGCTCGAGCGTTTTGGATCCTGCTGAAGCGTGGCCTGCTGGGCGCTGTCGTTTCCGCAACCTGAATCTCTCTCTGCTGAAGAGAAACGGCTTCAGGTTGCGTTGGATGCCACGGGCTGCACTGCAGGTATCTCTGATCATTCTGGATCATTAGGCTTTCGTTAAAGAGATGTTTCCATTCTGATGGACTGCAAAATGCTTTATAGGTTTATGTACTTATTGGGGTAGAGAGTATGTGTGCGTGACTGGGGGAAGGAAGTTTTGGCCAGGTATAGTGAGGTCCGTATCTGTATTTGAGAAACGCCAGGATTTCTCCTCCCCTGGGATTCTGCAGAGGTAGATCTTAGCTGTTGAAGTCTCATCGAGGAGATATAAATATATCACATGGTATGCTACTTGAAATGCAATATATCTAACTTGGAAGGCTGTAGGGTTGTTTGAGCTTTCTGAAATTCAGCTTTGTGATTTCAGATAAATCTGTGTCTTTCATATCTGGAGGATGATACGCCCAGCCATCCTCAGCCAGGTGTATGCCTGCCCTGCCTTTCGTCGGTCGGTCCTTGCTCAAAGCAAACATATCTGTAAAGTGTTTTTCTTGCCTTCTCTGTAAAGTCAATTCTCTTTTTTTTAATCTTTCTCTCTTCCAGCCTTTATTTGTGCAAATGCTGTGGTGATAACACTATCAGAGGAGTTTATGACTCAATAAATGGCCCCCACAAGGGAGTCGGTGGAGAGGCCGCAAGCTGCAGGCAGCTGCTGTTTGTTTAGTCGTAAACACAGAGGAGAGCACCAGTGGATTAGCTGTACCCAAGCATACCCTGACCTGTTATTTGCAAAGGTGAAAAGGATCCATATTTTGCTTCTAATTATAAAGGATGGAAACAGTTATTGTTTTGATTTTTAAGGCAGTAGTTCTTGGTTCTGGTGAGTCTTGGGTCCATATACAACACTTCATATCCTCAAGAGTTCATCAATGGATAAACTAAAAATACAGAGCTGCCTGAAAAGACATAAACCGCCATCTTATTATATGAGGCATGTCCCAGAGTAAAATGCTGGCCTACTTAAAATGGAAATGGCTGCTGCCTGTGCCTGGGATTTACGAAACTGGAGACATAAGTTCTTTATTTGCTCTGTGTCTCAGCACTTCACGAAGCCCTGATGTTCCCCACAGCCTGGCGTGTCATCAGCACTTATTAACCCGCCTGAACAAGTACTTCTCTCTGTCTAGCTCTTTGCAGTCCACGTAAAGCCCAAACGTGGCACCTCCTGGAGTTTGTAACTTTCGAAGAAAACAAGAGCCTAAATAAGCTTAAAACTTTTCTGCTCACTTGTCTGTCCTTCAAGGCTGCTTTTCCAGAGATACTTAGTCCATACCCTGCATCATCTTTTCCTTTCAAGTTCTCGTATCCATTGCCTGGTCTGGAAGGAGGACTTCTGACCCCATTTCTCTTCTCAAAAACAGTCTGTTGTCTAACAGTCCAACGAACAGTCCCTGAACAGTCAACAAATCCCTTGATTTTTGGTTCTCTGGTTTTTGTTTGGGTTTTTTTGACATTGTTACAGTGAGGCAGAATTGCCTTTGGGTCTAATTTCTCGCTTGATGGTTCTGATCTCAGATATACTTACAGATAAAGTTAATCTAAATATGCCTGTTTCACAGATGGTTTTGAAGGCAACTTTGTTAAAAGAGGGAAAGAAGTCAGAATACCATTACAATTTCTGAAGTTGAACTATTTGGTATTTTGTTACTTCTCAAATGTGGTCTGTGCTACAGTTCTTCTCGTTTTAAAACTTAGTTTGCCTGAACCTGTTTAAAAGCAGTCTAAAAATTTTTCTGTACTAAAAATACTATAAGAGCTAGCCAGTCAGGAACGAGAAGTCATAGCTGACTTGATGCTGTGATGCAGTCTTTGAGTGGGTGAATCTGAAAAGGCTCATTTGAAGTTGGGTATCAAAATCTCAAGCAAAGCAGGGCCAAGCACTATCAGCAAAGGAAAGAACGTGTTTCTCCGATGTATTGTTCTCTCTCTCTTTTTAGAAATTATTTCTCTTTTGGCTTAAATTAGTGGGACCTACATGGATCTACTGTATCTAACAGGTTTCCCTAATTCTGTGCTCTCTGTATGGTGTGTTAGGCAGCGTTTTCCTGAGAACTGTAGCCTGTATTCAGTTGGGCTTATCTAGTATGGGAAATGGTTGCTTGGGGGTGAGAGAGTGTTGTGATACATCATGCTGTTTTAATGCCAAATTTTTTCACAAAAGATTTGTAGCACTGTGTTGGCAAGTTGGAAGTGGAAATTCTTACTCAGATTAATTCCAAGAGACTGATGACCAAGCAGTCTTGGACAGAAAGAAGTTGATTTCCAATTTTTAAACTATGTGTTTTGCTGCAGAAGTTAGATTGAAACAGATCCACAAAAATTGCTGTCGATAGCAACTGCTGGTTAGAAGCACAAGGTCAGTGGTCAAATGCCTTCAGACTACCAAGAAGTTCCAAAATAGCCCTGGCTTCCATAACTTCCGTGCTAATGTTAGATCCATTCTCTGACAACTTGGCTATAACTTGGGAAATTATATCAGTGATGCCAAAGTCTTCATGACAAACTGGGAAGCCAAAGATTTGTTATGCTCCTTGTTGGTCGTAGTCTGTGCAGGATGGTTTCCTGCTACATGCAGTTTGCAGTTTCCGCACACCATCCATCAGCTGTTTCTGTTAGCAGGTCTTGGGGCTGAATACCTTGAGGACTAATAGGATTTAAAGCCTTCACCAATCAGCTGAATGTGTCTGTGTAGCTAGCATGTACAGGGGTTATTCTGCTGGCGTTGGTCCCAATCCAGTGGAAGAGTTGCTACCAAGCAAGCAAGCTACCTAGCCTTTCTTTGCAGTGCCAAAGAGAACTTGGGAAGTTAATGAATGATGGACGAGCCCTCCTATTAGTAGGAAGCCAGTCCTTTTCTTGTCAGAGCTATGGCATGGTGGAGGAGGAGGCTTGGGGAAGTTGCCCTGACGCTGCTTGCTAGCGTTTGTTCTCTCCACAGAGCCTCTCTGTCCAAGACTGTGGAGCATTCATCTGTTAACCAAACCTGAGCTTTGTGGGGAGATTTCTTTCTGCATCGTGCCTGCGTTAATTGTTTGTGGTTTTCACCCCCCTGTGACACTGTCCGTCTGCCCAATATTTCCTAGTATACTTGTGATGCTTCCAAAGCGATTTAAAGGTATCAGTCCTAGCTAGACCTTCTCAAGCCAGTTTAAGTAACATTTCTGGATGCCGGTGCTTCAAATATAGGAACAAGACATGTTGAAGACAGTGTGTTACAGTGATCTGAATATAGTGCTAGAGTTAGCTCTGCTGGTGATCTTTCATCTGTTGGCAAGAAACTTTCTTTTGGTTATAAGATCTTTTTTGGGTAGAGGACTTTGGGGGCCTTTAGGAGTTGGTGAAAGGCTCTTAAAGACCTCTGCATTTACAGAAGCTGTCCAGAAAGCCAACACTTGTAATAGTTAGAGTTTGTTACCTTTGTAACGTGAGGGAAGCGAGTAGTGAAGCCTTGAGTTAGGATGGTGCTGCAATGTCTCGTGTACCTTGTTGTTTCTGAAGTTGGAGAAGCACGCTGCTCTACTGTGTTAAGCCTGAGTGTGCATCCAGAAACGCAGACAAAATTATTTTGACAATGTGTTTGCTCTTTGTCCCTGCTGAATGCCTGTTTGTGCTGTATAAATGGATTTCAGGATCAGCCAACCTCCAGCTCTGAATTAGTCTAATAAGGTATGGTAGGTAGGGTTTAAAGGTCATTTTGCAAACAGCTGGTTCCCTGCATATATTAGGGGGAATGATTTTTAAAATAATGCTATTGGAAAGCTGTTGATTTAACTTTTCAAATATCTGTACAGTGTAAAATCTCAGCTCTTCTGCCTCTGTCCTTCAAGCTCTCTGCTTGCCCTCTGCCTGCTTATCTTTCTGTCGTTTCTGATTACCTCTACCCATCTGCCTCTGCATTCTCTCCCACTCAGTTTATCAGTCCACGTTTGCTGCCCACAAGGACTGAGTTTATTTTTCTGAGCAGATTATCTGTTGGGTTACTTCACTGAGCTGTGTAACAGAAAGCCAAGGGTTACTTGGTTTGGTCTATTAGTAAAGCATTATTACACAGTTCTTTTATTGTGCGACTGGGAGCTCTGAACAATCACCACTACATCTGCAGCATTTTTGTGTCTTTGCAGGTACCTAGTTCCCTTCTCAGAATGAATTTTAACATTGGTGAAAGAAGATCATGAGATTAGTTTATTTTTTTAACTCCTGAACAGCTTGAAGTACGCACAGTGATCATTCCAGCTTCCTCTCTGTGGAGTGTGTTCTTCAATCCTGACCTAAGTGTTTCATATGGAAACGGAGAATGTTTTTCTTCATTTACTTGTTCCCTGGATTCCTCTTTGAGTTTGCCAGTGAGGGTGATTTCAAGTGTTGTGGTGATTTATATGCTGTGGACACTGTCTCAAAAACTGAAGGGAGCACCCACTCATCCAGGTCATGCAAGTCTTTGGCAGATGGCAGTGTCCTTCTGCCAGGTATGGGATGGTACCTTCCCATTACAGTTACTTGCACCTGTACAGACTCCTGGATCTTCAAATCTCCTTTCTGCTTGTTTGCAGTTTCATTCACAATATATATCCTCAGGAAATCAGATAACTGAACAAAAAGCAAGCTTAAAAATTTGTGAGATGGTAGCAGCTGCAACATTTTTTCCCCTTTCATTCAGACCAGACTGCTGTGAAACTTTTACATTTGTCTTATTTTCTGAATGATGTTTCCTACCCATGACTGACAGTTGTTCTGACTGTCATGACTGACAGTTGTTCTGAGTTTATTCTCTTCTTTAGTACTGTGCGGTGCCCCAGCCCAGCTACTTAAGCAATTAAGTTTCTGTCTAGGATACACCTTTCCTCTTTAGATGTTATATTAACAGCGCCTTCTTTCTGTTCTTGAGGTTTTTCTATGTAGCGATCTCTTGCCTGTTGTGGAAATCGGTAAGTGATCCTGGACTGAACTGAGCTGTGGGTTCTGTCTGGCTGCCTGTTAGGGGATCAGACAAGCAGTGCCCACCTACATGAAGGGTCTCTGCACTGCTGCTGTTCAAAAGACACTCTTCTACGAGGGTGTCTTCGCTGATAGGACTGTAAGCCTTTGGATCAAGGGTTGAAACTATAGTTGGCAAAGTGATTATCTGCATGCTTCAGGATCAGAGAGAGGTTCAGAAGAAAAGTATAAGTAAACGCATCTTTGTGTTATAAACTTCAGGAAGAGCTGTGTAATTTAGAGGAGTATATTGGCATAAGATTAAAAAAAATCAGAAAGTTTCTAAATATTGAAGAATTGAGGTTTTTATCTTCTGTGTGAGGCAGCAGGGCAAGTAATATACTCTGTTTCAATTATGTACTTGATAACTTTGTGAAAGAAGTTCTTTGACAGAATAGGAGAATTTCTGGTTATAGATATGAAATGGAGACTTGTTGATCTCTCCAAAGGAATTGGAAAGAAGACTGAATGACTGTTTCTTTGTCCATCCCATCTCAATGCCATCTTAATCCCATGTTTGAGCACTTCTGTTGATTCCTTTTCATGGGTGGAAGAAAGGAGAAAATGTATGCTTCTTTTGAGGCACTGGCTGCAGCTAAACACAGTATGTCAGTAAATTATATGGGTACTTCTAACGACCCTCCGGGCTCTCTGACACAACTACCGTATCTTCTCATGGATTCAGGTATACACCAATTGCTGAGTTTGAATACAAGAGGTTCCCTCAGATCGTATCAGCAGGAACAGGCGAGAGCTTTTGTCTTCAGTAGTGCTGAAGGTGGCCTTCTTCAGATTATCATCATTTAACAAGCTCCATAATATTTCTGGGCCCTCGGATGTTGGCAGTACTGTTTAACTTCCTGTGGCACATCAAAGTTGTATTTTGTCTTTTAGTACCAAGCCTAAGTGTGTTCAGGAGTATCCTGAGGCTGAGGAAATCTTCTCAAGTCTTGTAGAAGTAGACAGCCATTGAAAAATATATCAGACGATGTGATCCAGGTAGGATTCTTCCCAGCGGTGTGTACCTTGAGCTGACATGATGAGGGCACTGTGATAGGGCTGGAGTGCACTAGATAAATTTTTGTGGAGAGCTTGTACTGCACCAGTGACTGTTCTGCAAAAGCCAACCTTGAAGCATCTGTACGGACTCCAGATTGACCTCTCTGGAGCAGAAGCGGGTTCATTGCTGAGGACAGACAGGGTGTAACGTTCTAATGAATTGCCCCCTTTCCAGCCTTTACCAAACGTCTGAGACACGTGGGGTGCCACTTTGTTGAAGAAGAACAAGCATTTTGGAAGCTATTAAATGTGAAAGTCATACTTTTTTTCTAGCTTGTGCTGATGGGGGGGGTTATGTACGCACAGAGCTATAGCATGGACTTGAGACAACAGAATGCTCTCAAGTTCCTTGTTTAATGCAGTATCAAATGTATGCTGGTTGGGAGATGAGCAAGAGAGATCCCAGGCTGTGTGAGGTAGTTCCTAGCGCTTTCTTGTTTTGCTGAGCCTTGACATTTGCTGCAACAGAGCCCCATAAAATGCAGGAAAGTCTCCAATCATGTAGGCATATTAGGAGGTTTCTTGCACTGATGGATTAGAGCCAGGCTGTGTTCAGTAAATGTGGATAAATAATAAAAGGTGAGATTGTGTGCAGTGATCCCAGGTCTCCTTTCTCCAGCTGCCGCCTCCTGTCTGTTTGCTGGGAACCTTTGCACAGGCAAACGGCTTTGCTTGAGAGAACAGGCTATGCACTATTTTCTGACACAGCCAAAGGTGGCTGACACAAAGCCAAAGGAGAGCTTCTCTCCCAGGGACTGAAATGTCAACAAAGATGTTGTACTGCCTTACAGGGCCCTGACTTGCTTTTGTATAAAAACTGAACAGATGTTGGAAGGTCAGGAGCTTTGCCATATACAGAGCAGCCCCTGGAGAGCGGGGCAGAGCCTGCTCAGGTGTCACAGGTAACGCTGTTCTGGGTTTCATGTGCCAGCACTTCCCCTGAATGCGTGGCTCCCCCCTAGCCACGTCTGGAGTTTTACCCTGATTAAGGAAACGGGACTCACGTAACCGTGTCGTGCGTCTGTGAGCCTGGTTTCTGTCCCGCTCTCTGCTTGCTCTGAACCTGCTGGCGAGTTGCGGTGATGTTCCTCAGAAGGCACAAAGGCTCTGAAGTAATAAGTTCCTGTATATCTTGTGAAAGCAGGCAATTAGGTGGAGGGAAGGGACCCCAGTGGTGCTTGTGCAGGGGGGAAATGGTATTGACTCACCCTTTATTAGACATCAGTTTGGTCACAGAGGAACTTAACTTTGAGACGCAAATCTGGAGGAATCCAAGTGACTTCAGTTCTGCTGCTCATGGAACTGCTTATTTCCACTTGAGGACTCTGGCTTGCCTAAAGTGTTTGAGGGGCTGACTTGCGCTTATCACTGTAATCGGCTTCGTTGGAGACACTCAACAAGGGTGGCACTGCAGCAACTGAGGAGATACCAGCCTTGTTTTTAGGGATTGTCCTTTGGAATATGCCTTCTCTGTCCAAGTATAGATTTCCTTCTTTGCTTTTGAGAAATGGAAGCAAACCCCTTGTTGCAAGAGAGGGCTATGGAAAGGGCCCAGCTTTCAGGAGTTAATAGCCTAATCCTTTAATGCATGTTCTCTTATTTTAGGATGAGATGAAAGATATGCTATTAGGTGTGAGCAATCTGGAAGAAGAAAAGAGCTCATGGATTTAAGGTAGCTTGTGGTCTTGCTTCCTGCACCCCTTTTTGTGTTGTTCAGTCAAATGTTTCACGCTTGGGAAACGTAAGCTCTGGGGATGAGAGCAACTGCTGAGCCTCGCTGGCCTGAGCACCTTCTCCTGCTGATCAGCAGGCAGCAGTTGTCAGTTCCTCAGGAGCTTGTTTTTGCTGCTGCATTTTGAGGCAAGACAGCGGTTGAGATGGGGGAAGAGGAAACTTTGCAATATTGTGCTCCTGTGTCCAAGGACTAGTGTGGCAGACAAGTGTGTTTGAGTGGAATAGCCCAAGATTTGTCATCTCATGGGTGGGTACTCAGAGTGGTGTTGGCTGTGAAGTGGGTGGCTGTTATGTCGAGCAGTCCTTGTTCAGAGCTTGGTCACAGGGTCAATGACTTCTGACCATCTTTCTCCGTTCCCGCTGGTCATCCTTGTCCATCTATCTTTAAGCCCACTTTGGCATGACCGACAGGAGCTTATTCCAAGGCTTAATGGGAGTGGGGCGTAGTAGTTGTGGAGTGTGGCCCTTGAGGAATTGGTTGTGTCAGCAGGTCTGCATGTGGGCTTTGGACAGTATAGCAGGGGATCGTATTTATAAAGTTTTCACAGGCCCTGTGAGTACAGTGATAGGCTTTGAAGCGTGGTTTCCTCTGTGCTCCGTTTTCCCACAAAATCTTCAGGCATGATCCATCAAGGAGTGTGAAATATATTCAAAATCCCACTGCTGCCTTTTTTTCACAGTCAGCAGGGTTGTGCTTTCTTCTCCGGTGTGGAGTTGTTTGCTGTTGAGAATAAGCAGTCTCTTTTCTTGTGATTCCTTACCTCTCTTTGGGATATGATGCGATCAAGAAAATCAGCTGTTCCAGTCTGAGAGTCTGCCTCTGCCTTCATGCTCTCTTGTCGATTGTGTTGAATCAATGAAGTGTTGCAATGCTATAGAGAAAAGGGGGATGTAAAGAAATGAAGAGTGAGATCACACAGCAGGAATATATAGAAGAGGATTCATATCCTGTCACATAGTTCGCAGTGGCTGTGTCTGGAACCAGATCTGCTATAATACCAGAAATCCCCTCATGGAAACTTGAATCTCAGATCCAAATCCTTGCTTCTCTAAGTTGTGGGATCTGAGAGTTCCCACACGGAGAAGAGAGCTAGCTAATCTGAGCATCTGGGGAGACCTGACAGCAAGTCCTGGCTGCTCCTGCTGGGAAGATGGTGGCTTTGATAGGTGCTATAGAAAGAATTATTTAAAGGAGAGAAGTAAGGGAGATAATCCCTGGATGCCAGCTGTAGCAGAAGGATAAGGTTCAAAATATTCTTCTTGTACATCCTGCAAATTGCAGTTCTGACTCTCTTAATATCTTGAACCACTGTCTCAAACCTGCGTCAATATGGGCTTTTTGCCTGTGACTCTCAGATTCAATGGCATCTCTGTTCAGTCAAGAAAACTGCCAGGTTGTGCTTTGACTTTGGTTCCAGCTGTTCAGTGCAAAAAGCTTTCATTGCTGCTATGAAAAGCTTTTCTTAAGGGACAACATAAAGCAGTAGGAGTGTTGTGGTACTCAAAGGTTGAAGCAGGCATCTTCCCTTGAGAAGAGTCTTCCAAAGCACAGCAGTCTAGTACACTGTCACGTGGATAAAAGGTTATAAGGATTGTGTGTTAATCTGTAGCTGTCTGCAATTAATCTCCCCAACAGGTTTGGACCCCCCAGCCAGGTACGTGAGGGAGTTTCTTCAGTGGCTCTGAACTGCTCCACAAGCCTGTAGGCTGTAACTGTGCCTGCTCTTCCTCGTGATCCTTGGTTCTTGCTCCATCTTTGTTCTTGCTTTGCTCTCTCTGTTGGTGTTTTTCTTGGCTTCATCAGTTTTGGTTTGTACTTGACCATGGTCCAGTTAAGTTCACACCACGCTGTGTGTATCCCCTCAGGCAAGCTTGTGTTCTTCCTGATAATTGCGTCAGAATCAACAGTTGGAAGTGTTTCTTGATCTTGGCGCAAACTTCTCAAGTGCCACTGAAGTTTTGACGAGCTTCTGGGATTGTGTGTTGTAGAGCTGCAAGAACCTGTCCTCCTGACTTCTGACTTGGCATTTCTTCTTTGCAAGTTTACTTCTAGGTATGCACTTGATTATCTCTCTGTCTCTCTCTTTCAACCCCCCCCCCCCCCCCCCCCCCCAATAGAGCAACAATGTTTTAAGGCTTTCAAACCTGTTTACTTGAAGTTGGCTACCTGGAATCCTTGTCTTAAGCTTAAAAACACCTGAAATTCACCAACCGTATTGGGCAGGATCTAGAAACATGCAACATTGAGGAATTCACATTTTGACCCGCTGGGACCAGAATCAAGTGCTGTATAGCATTGCCAAGTTATTTTCTCCATGGTATTCTTGGTTTGTTTTATTTTGTTTTGCGGTGTGCCGAATTTCAAGTTTGTTGGGACTGCCGTGCTAGCGCTGGGGTGGGTCACCATTAGTTCAGGACAGTGCATAGCAAATGTTTGAGCTATATGCAAGGATAAATTGTTCTAGGGCTTTTCTGTAGTGTTCTGTGAATGAAACACAAGCTGTCGGTATTTCACGTATATTCTAAACTTTGTATGTCTCGGTGATATCACTGTGAGTGTGTGATATCCTCCTCACCACCTAGCATGAGCAGTTCTGGCCACCTATAGGATATTTCTTGTAGTATGTACAAGCAAGCTAGACATATGCCATTGCGTATTTTTGCTGCCTCCTCCTCCTTCTGTCTCTTTATTTACTCACCTCTTTCTAGAGTCTGGGCTCAGATTTTTCCTTTCCCCTCTGTCTTCATTTTTTCACCTGCTTCCTTCCAGTGTCCCCTCTCCCTCTTCTTCTCCCCCCTTCGTTTTCATTCCTTTCATTTTAAAATCTGTATTGGAGCTGACACCAGGCTGCCTATTCCCTGCAGCACTGAACTAGCGGTTTGGAAAGAGGAGGCTGCAGTTCCCTCAGGGGGCAAGACAGAGTTCAGTGTCTGTCTTATTTTTAAATATGCATCTGAACATGTCTGATCAGAGGAGCAAAGAAATCTTTGGGTTCTGAGTACTGGAAGCTCATAAGGGTGTAGAGTAATCCTCTGCATCCCCCTGTGCTCCTCACTGAACATGAAAGCTGCTTGGCACAGGGGATTTCGACTCCAGGAAACATGGGTAAGATTCAGAGACTCCATGGAAGGAGGGTAAAAAGGTGTGGGTGCTTGTGTAAGCCTCACACCTTTTTCTGCTTCAGCTTCTTTCTCATGCTGTCAGATTTATGCACTTTTTTTTTTAACCTTGAAGGTTCCCAAAGTACATTCCCTAACTATACATCAACCTTGCAGGATGCTGTT
This sequence comes from Mycteria americana, assembly GCF_035582795.1. Lineage (NCBI taxonomy): Eukaryota > Metazoa > Chordata > Aves > Ciconiiformes > Ciconiidae > Mycteria > Mycteria americana. The sequence continues at coordinate 22,798,112 of NC_134375.1, read as the reverse complement.
TGCCTTGGGCAAATAAAAGACTGATGACTGATCATCACGCTGGTATGGTGAGGGGACAAGCTGGGATATCCCAGTTCCACGTTCTTATCACAACCAGTGCCATGACAAGGCACCAGAGAGGGATTTGTGGGTTTCCCGGTATGAGTAGCAGCTCTGCTAAGGCAGGTTATGTACCCAGCTGGTGAATTTCCTAAATGGTTTTGCTGTGCAACTCCAACTGCTGGCATCTGTTCAGGCAGCACAGTGATGTAGTCACCTAAAGGGCAAAAAAAAGGCAGATGCTTACCAGTCCAACAGCTCTTACCAGCAGATTAGGATCGGAAGTGAAGGAGAGCATATTGAATTAAAGTTGCAGTAATAATTTTAGTTTAGACCGAATGTATATAGTTTGGCAGAATACCAGGGTCCTGACTCTTGTAAAAATGTGCCACAGTATCCCTCAGGACCAGGGGAAGGTCAAGATCTCTACTGGAAACCTTCTGTCAGCCGTGTTACTTTTTGTGTCACAGGCTACTTTGGTTTGGCATAGACACAGGGTAAGAACTACTCCTTTCTGCAACATGTTGGATGTTTCTGATCCTTAAAGTGGTCAAACCTGGTCTATGTAGCTGGGGGTGTTCAAGGTGATTGCAGCAAGAAGTGTGGGGGAGGCTGCAGGCTCATCCTCTTCATGTTTCCTTTTAGTGTCATTGACTAGTAAGCAGCCTAACCCATCAAAGGAGATACCTGACAGCATCAGGACTCAAAACCAGGTGATTGTCAACTGGAGAAGTACAATGACCGTGTTCAGAGTAGGTTGAAGTAGGCTCTGCTCTGGAGAGAGAAGAAACATACAGATTGAGGAGGCTACATCTTGGTTCTCAGAAATTCTATGATAATGCTGGAATAACAAATCCTTTTGATGGGAGAAAAAGTCCTCTTCTAGGAGGATCTCAGTGTTTATGCTGTCTAACTTCTTCTTTGACTTAAAGAAAAAAGTAGTAGTTAAAACTTTCCAGTTGGAGACTGGTGAAATGATATGTGTGAATGATAGAAGAATTGACTGCTGGGGTGGATGGATTTGGCCTTCTGTTCTGATTCTGCCTTTTTTTTGCCAAAGGATCCATGTTTTTGGACTCTGATGAGGTGTGTTCAGTTGCTGTCCTTGTAACAGTTTGCTCAGTATTTATGTGGAAGAGGTTGTGCATTTGAAGTGGGTGAGGAACGGAAACAAGAGCTGGCACCGTGCAGCTGATTTCTTCTCTGCAGTGCTACATATTCAGTTGTCAATTTTTTTCTCTACTTTCTGCAAATTTTTGGTTTCTTGTTTTAAAATAGCTAGGAGAGAGAGAGGACTCATTGCCGACGAGAAGGATAGCTGGAGCCAGGTGGCAGATAGACCTTCCCCAGCTGTGTTCTTTCAGCTCCTCCCTGCCCTGAGGATGGCTCTGCTGGAGCTTTGAGTCCCCTGGATATGTCCGTGTACCCTGTCCTGACGAGCAGCATTGCGTACGCCATGGCTCATACACTGCAGTCCTGACTGGCATTATTCTTCCTCTTAGACCCTTCCTGAATAGTCAAGCTGCTCATTACAGACTGTCAATTTTTTCTGAAAAATTACATACCACCACATTCTTGCCAGAGCAGGCTGTATGTACGGGCGAGTTCTGCATAACAGGGTAGTAAAATCGCCTGAACTGCCTGCTCTAAGGTTGCACCACTTGCTGCAGCCATTGAGGCTCTGCCAGTGCTGGGAGAATTCCTTGGGAAAGCAAACAAACCGCTGCAACAATTCTGGTGTGATCCTATGTGACCTTGCTTTTGCTGTGGTGGGGAACAGTTTCCAAAAAAGCAGTAGAAAGGATATGCCCGAAGTCGCTTTCATGTGTAACTTAGAATATTCAGGATTTGACCCTGGGTCCCTAGAGGTAAAAGGCTGCTGTGTTAACCCCACCGCTTCATCTCTCGCCAAGTATGAAAATCCAGGTTCTTAAGAGGAGCTGTTACTTGTATGACCTTCATGCGTGACACAGTTTCTCTTTTAAAATGTTTTTTCCCCTTTATCAGTTATTCATTGAAGAGTCTGTTTGCATCTGTAGAATTTTGAAGGGTAGCTATTATTTTACCATTTTAATTTTCCCAGCTGTTCAAATAATTGTTTTAACCTCTCAGTGCCTGGAAATGCTTTTCACATCCTGGTTGCTCTGCACTGTATGTCTTTGGTTTCATGTTTTAAATTACCAGCAAATATTTTTCCCCATTCCAGATGGTTATTCTGTGACTTTCTTCTCTATGGCTTTAAGGCTACATTGGTCTGAACAACACTCTGGCAGCAAGGAACTCATGAACTTTCACTGTGATACTGGGCTCTTACATCCTGTTTTTTGCCTTTTGTTGTTGTCGTTGTTGTTCTCCCCTCACCCCTCAAGAAGAGCTTAGTACTTGCAGATCCCATTAAGACCAGAACAAACTGTGGTTATTCTGAAAGATGTTGCCACTGGCCTCTCTGGAGTTATATTTCACTATATACAGGGAAGGGGCTCTGACAGAGACAACGAAGCCAGCACAGAATACATTGTCTTCATGCAGTTTTACAGGTATTAAAGTCAAAGCATTAAATATGATAGTGGTTTCTCTAGCCCCGAGACAAGGCTGTGACAGCTGAGGACGAGGCAAAACTTCCCGCTGGTCTGGCAGTGGAGGTGAGGTTGCTAATTGAGCTGTGTGAGGCACTCGATACCAGTGCGGTGCTCCCAGCCTAGGGTGATGCTCGAAGGAGGAGGGCTGCGCCTTTTGGGTCCCGTCTGGGGCAAAACGCTTCCACGTGGGAGTACCTCCAGAGCAGCAGTGTCTCATTTCATAGCATCAGTTTTCTTTTATATATATATAAAAAATAGTAATTTATATATATATAAATTTTTTTTTTTCTTTTCAGTGAGCATTGCTTTTCTTGAGTATGTCTTTAATGGTCTTGCCATAGGGACAGAGGTGGAATTTGAAAATAAGTAATTATATTGTGATATTTTGGACGTGTTGCTGTAGTTTCTCTTGCATGCTCTGCTCATGTGTTCCAAAAGTTGCAAAAGGTGATTTATAATTCATCAAACTAAGTGTAAAACATCTGACTGCAAAACCTATCAATCTGATCCCATCTCTTTCTAGCCCTTTAATTAGGGAAGCCCTGCTGAAAAATGTACCCATCAGCTACTGAGAAATGGTGCATTCCTGGACCCTCGGTATAAATCTTGAGTTATCCAGGTGCCAAAATGCTGTCAGAACTGACAGATCTTAGAAAATACACCCACAGGCAGAACATTATCCATTATACCAGCACTGAGCAGTGGGCAGTAAGGAAAAACCAGCAGAGAATGCGTCTTTATCAACTTTAATTGGCTTTTCCCGTTGATAAAAATCAGCGTACCCGGCAAGGAAGAGAACCTATCTAGCAGTTTGATCTTTCCATCCCAGAGCTGAAGGGTGCAGTCCATCTCCACTGACGTGTGATGTGGACTTGTCTCAGCACAGTTCCCAGCAGCGCGGTGGAGTCTACAACCCACAGAGAAGGCTGCCAGTCTGTCCTCGGTGAGTGACCATGTTTAAACAAGTGTGAAGAATGAATTACTCTGGATAAGTTGGATTTCATCTGTGCTCTAGCTGCTCGAAATTTGCTTCAGAGAGAAACAAACTTAGTTAAACTTTTCTGCGGGTCCTGGCTCGTAAGCACTGCTGGATTACAACTGGCTGGGCTGTGAAATCGAGGATCTGGGCAATGGATATGCTGATATGAAAAGGAGACAGCGGAAAAAGGGCACAGCAACTTTGCAAGAGCTACAGGAAATGGCACGTGCAGAGGTTTGGGGAAGAGAACAAGCTTCTTTTGGGTCATTTGGCACTGCAGGGTTATATGCAGCTTTCCATCAAAGACAAAGGAGATGGCAGCTGTGTGGATTTCTCCTGGGAAGGCTATTTTGATGCCTTGTTGCAGCATCTTGCATTTACTGAACTATGTAAAATGTTTCAGTTTTTTCTTGGTGCTGCTTACATCTACTGCTGTTAGATTTATGGCAGTTTTATTAGCGTAAACAATATAGTAAAGATGATTGCAAATCTATTGCTATACTAGGTTTTTTTCTAGTTGATTAATGAGAACAATTAGTTTCTTTATGATCGATTTGGCAACGTGTAGCACTTCTCTTGCTAAATTCTGCGGAGTTTCTGAGCGTGGCTTTATTTTAAGTTGCTATTCTGCTAAGTCAAACTCCTCTTATGTCCATAAATAATGGGCATCCACTCAGAAAAGTACGTCCACTCAGAAAAGACAGTTTAGTAAGTGAACTTTATTGCAAAAGTTTCCTTTCCGCAGTCCCTGATGGTCTTAAAAGCCAGACTGTAAGGCCATCACAGGGTTGCAATCATATAAATATCAGTTTAACCCTTGTATTTAAAACTTTTTAAAACAAAATTTGTAAATATTTGTTGTTCAGACAAATGAAGGAGCAGCCCTGTGTCCGAAGCCTGCAGCACAGGGAACCGTACTGCCCTTGGCGCAGATCACTGCGATCTTTTGGAGCGTATCTGCCGTGCCATGGCAGCACAAGTCGGTATTCTGGAAATGCTTATCACCTGGTCGATGGCGCAGTGTTGAGAAGTGAGGGTGCGGCAGCAGGGTGGGCTGTGTGCGGGGTATGTACCTGGAATCGTTGCCAGCAGAGCTCCGGTACGCCTCTGTGCACGCTCCGACTGCAGTGTAGACTTCCCCGTCACGAGCGCAGGCTCTGCCCTAGCTGGGGTTGATGCAGTGCCCAGCGCAGCAGGTTCCCTGTCGGGGTAAACTCTAGAGCCTGCCACTGTACAAGCTGTAAGAAAAAAAAACCAAACCACAAACTTATGGAAAAAAAGTGTTGATTGTGTGGTTTTTAATTTTCTCTTTCTTACTGCTTATCACATGGCTAGGAGAAACATAGTGACTTCTTGTGTTCAGAAGGTTTCTTTAGAAACTTGAGGCAAGTGGGAGGGAGGGATAACAAAGTCCATTCTGTTCCTCTAATTCAATCTGCCTATTTACAAGCCCAACCTGTCAAGTATGTTGTCACTGTTCTTTGCAGCAAGAGGAAGACTGAGGCTTTAAAAGACTTCTGAAGAATATAGACAAATCCCTTTGAATAGCCTAAAACATCATATTTCATGTGGTTTCCATGGATGCTGGCCATACTGCAGTTTGGGCAATTCTTTTGTGTTGATCCAAATGCCACAGCAGTTTTACCGGGATGCAAGATTCTTGACCGCTGGCCCTAAACTCTGGTGCGGTGTTGCTGTCCGTTGTTAAACAGCTGTCTTGTGCCTATGTGAAAGAAGGGATTCCGGCATGTGCGGCCCAAAGAGGTGGTGAAGAATTGTAAGATTTATTACGCATGATAAAATAATAATTCCAGATGAAATAAAACTGTGGAAAGAGATCAGGATTTTGACATCTTGTTTTGAGACGGCAAAATGCTTCTTTGGTGGCCTAGAGTTATTAAAGGTGTTGCTATCCTTGATGCTTAGTTTGCCAAGGGCGCAGTGTAAATGGGGACGGACGGTGCCTGGCTCTGGCTCTGTGTCAGTCATTCCCTAAATGCCTGATGGTAGCTGACTGACCAGCTCCTCAGCCACCTCTTGCTTAAAAGCAAGGCTGCACGGTTTTTCTATTTTTCTAAACCGTTTGCTCTCTTTAATTGAGGACTGTGAGCCATTGTGTGCGTAGTGCCGCAGGATCTTTGTCGTGTAAAGGCCCTGATAAATATGTATTGTATCGTCAAGTGTTTGTAGCTACTCTGCAGGTAGCGGTGGAGAAGCAAGCTGCGTGCAGTTAAGAGTCGTCGTGTCTCCGGGGTCAATAAAAACAAGATGGCACAGGGGACTGTGGGAAGAGGAGCCAGGATAGCTGCCTTCAGCGTCACCTGCTAATAAACCAGCTATTTATAGATCAGCTGAGGCTTTGTCAACTAGATTGTTAAATTAATATTTACATACTGGCTTCATTGTCTTTCACTGAAAATCTCATTTGCATTAGTGCTTGGACAGAAGCGCGGCTTCCTCTGCTCCAGATACACGAGGGCGTTTGATCGGAGCCTCTGGTTTGCGGGGTGTGTGCGTGTGAAACCGTTCCTGATAGATTCTTGCCTTGCGAATCCTCTCCTTCCCGTAGTAGCATTTTCCCATCTTTCTGTGCCTCTCATTTCTTCCAGGAAAGCTCACCTTTGTTCCCAAATGTCCCCTACTCATCATGAGGCTGATCTCACTAGAGAAGAGATGAGCAGCATTTCTGCATAGCAATTCCTAGTTAATCTCTGCCTCTCAGAGAGACACTTGAATTGTTGATGGCTTGTGGGTAATTTAATAACTAGCAGACAAATAGGATGCGTAGATTGTAGTAACTTAGCCCAGATGCAAAATCCCCCATCCCTATTTGCATCTGTTTGAATGAATTTTGTTATAAAGGTTTGCTTTTTTACATTTTAGCACCAGTGAAACAGCAGCGAGAAGAGTCGCTGCTCAGTGAAGCTGTGTTGATCACAGCAGGCTCCACACCTGGCTAAGCAGTTTCAATCCCCTGTGCGTGCGTGTGTGTGTCTGTGTGCCTTTCAAAAGGGAAGAGTAATCTACTTGCTAGATGTGTGTGTGTGTCTGTCTCTTGTCGTCCTTGGACGACCTTGAACAGTCATTTAACTTGTGTTTATTTGCCCATCTCTACCTGGGCAGATATTACTTCTGTGGTTTGGAGTGTCGAGGTTGAAGGGATGTCTCGGAAATGTTGCGGATGAAAAGTGTTACTGAAACGTAAGGTATTCATACCGTCTCTTCAGACAGCTGATCAGAGTTCAGATTCACCTGCCTGTCTTGCTGTTTCTTTTTTCAAAGCCGTTTGGACGCTTGGATTGTGCGGGAAGTCAGAAGGCAGTAATAGCAGGGCCGTGATGCAGACAGGTGTCACAGCCTTCGCTCAGCTTCCACTTCTTAGCACTCGCAAGGCTGTTGATAAGGTCCTGTTATGCTGGTATTGTGTTATTCTTAGATCTGTCTTTGGCCTGCGCAGGGTCTAACAGCATCTGTTTCTCTGACACCTCTGCAGGCTCTCTGGGCACCTCATTACTCTTTTCGGGAAGAGAACATTGCAATCCAGTTGCAATCTCTGTCCGCAGAGAGCGGAGCTCATCTTCCCATGCCAGCCCAGTTACCATAAAGTTAGAGCTCAGAGAGCGGGTTGCGGTTTATCTCTCCAGGTGCACGAGCACATAATATCGCAATGATAACGCAGTATGTGCTGAAACCATTCACCTTTTATTTATTCTTTTTAAGATAGCAAAGCCTCAATTTCCTCCCCTTCAAAATATCTCTTCTCTTGGCTCACAAGAGAGGGAGTGGGACAGGCCAGCTGTGGACACGGGTCTGGGGAAGCTGGAAGTTGGTTCCTTGGTACTCCAAGTCCAGTGACTTGGCCTGTGCTCATTTCACCACTGCCTCTTCCATTTTAACTTCAATTCTTGCTGAAGGCAGCACCTGATCCTTACATTTTCAGATCTACCAGGTTTTTCTGCCTTCTGCTGATATTCAGGGGAGATGGGGATGTGGTATTCTGCAAAATGTCAAGGTCTCTTCCTGGAGAGCTGACAGCATAGGTGTTTTATATGTACACGGGCTATCGGGATGAGACATTCTTACTCGGAAACATTGGCTGAGACAGACAGACATTTCTCCTGCCACGGAGAGACAGGCAGGCACTCGCTGTTGCCAAGCCTTGAAGTATTTGGCATGTTTTCTATTGCCCTAGTTTTGTGGAGTTGTTCTTGAAGTTTTACAAGTACATGAGAATCTTAGTTCTGGTTTTTTATTAAAAAAAAGAAAAAGGAAGGAATAAATAAAATAAAATAATCTAGCCCTCCTGCCTAGACAGCAATGGTATGAGAACGTGACACAGGTGCTTAAAACCAGAAGGCAAATGAAATAACCCCAGTGCATTTCTAAACAGTTTCACAAGTCAACCTTGCGGTTTTGGGGGAGTTTCTGACTTCTCTCTTGGGTTTTGAGTATGTGAAGAGTGTGCAGCACGGCTCATTTTCTTGAGTGAGGGAATATTTGCAGCTCTGTAAGAGTTCACACATCTGCAGTGTCCCCTGCAAGCAATAACAAGCAGACCAAAACAATCAGTCTCCCCAAATTAGAAGAGCCCTGCATTTTTCAAATCTCGTTTGCATTCTAATTTGTGCTTTTTTCGGTTGTTCCACTTTTCAAGCCTTCCTTGCAAATAGGGGGATCTCAGGCTCTTTAGTTTTAAGCGGAAGCCAAGATTTCATGTAAGAACATGATTCTGGGAAGTGGAGCTTTGACATTTTCATAGCTATGTCATGTATCATCAGACTTCCATATAAGCTGGCAACACGGTTTACGTAGATGAACGTCATTATTCGTGGAGGGGCCCTGTTCAGCTTTGGGTACCCCCTGGTTGGTCTATAGAGAAGACCGGCGGGCTCTGCAGGCCCGTATCTGTGTCCCTCCATAGGCTCGCAGGGACACACCAGGCTTGCAGGCAGCTGCCCGCACGCTTTCACGTTGGTTTTATAGGCAGCCACGGAGGCACGTGCTCCTGAAATAACCGATGAATTTGTCGGCACACGCTCGCACCTCTGCGTTGCCTGAGTGGAGGGACACATGCAGTCAGACTCCCACAACAGAAAGGTTTCCAATAAAGCTGAAACACAGAGGTATTGTTTGTCCAACTGCTGGCAAATGCACAGAGCCATTGTGTGGGTCCTGAAAGCCTTGGCGCTTTTATTCTCTGCAGACTGAATGGCAGCCGCGGGTAATAATAACACAAGATTAAAAAAGCCAACATTATAGGGGCATTTACAACCCGCTGAGAGAGTGAAATCTCAGCAAGGCTGAGCTATGTCTCTAGTGATCCTACGTTTTTACTGCTTGGTAAGGAAATGATGGGCAGCTCTGGAGAAATGGCCACCGCAGAGCACATGAAAAGAGGAGCGGGTTGTCTGTTCGAACGCTGCAGTAAGTAGAGTGGGACAAATGGAAAAGCTCTCTGCAAATCAAGTGACCAGCCTGTCCCCCCCGTGCTGGGTGGGCTGGGGGGTGTGTATGTGTGTTTGCACGCCTGTTTCCTTCCCAGGCTGGTTGAGAAGCTGAGGCTGCCTGGCGTCAGTGGGGCCGGGCTCGGTTTGCGTAATTCAGAGCCTTGTGCTTGGAGGCCTTTGGTCAGCATCACCCAGGGGTGGTGCTTTGGTAGCCGTCAGCAGATCCACTCAGGACCGTTCATGTGAGAATGTAGCTGTGGACCGACTGTGGATAAGAGATGGTAGGGTTAGCCTTCCGCCTGCAGGAGCAGCCAGGCTTTCTGTGAACTTAAATTTTGGGAGACAATAAATGTTGAGCTTTCTGAATGCAAGTCTCAGTTTTAAGTCATGGTAATGACAACTACCTACACAATTTAAGCTCAACTGACTGATACCATCTTACATGTGGAATTTCATTATTTTCAGAGCAAACAAAGAAACCCCACCCCAAAAAAAAAAAATTAAAGGGACAGTTCCTTATCTTAAAAGTCAAGTGTTTAATTCTGTGCTGGTTCTAACAATTCTTTAACATAAATGTCTGATAAAGCTCTTAGTGTACATATAACTATCTGAACAGCTTTAAAAGACCCAGCTTTCCTCTGCATGCACATGGCAGTTGTATTCGGTAAACCGGAGGCAGAGTATCAGGCGGGAGCAACATCCTCTCTGGATATGCCTAGGCTGCAGAATAATGATGATATATCAAAGCCAGCCCTGAGCTTGCTGTCTTGGGTATTACCAGCAGGCTAACCCTGGCAGTGCTGAGCCGCTGGAATACGTCCCCACCTGTTCAGACAGGTTTTGCAGCTCTCTGCTGCTCAGCAGGTTTCCGAGGCAGCGTCTTACAGATGTGACCTTGGTCTTTGGTATTAACGATGCAATGAGTGAAACAGTGGGAGGTATTTTAAAGTAATAAAACATGTTTTAATAAGAACGCGTGCTACCTGGCTAGGGCAGGTGTGGTTTAGTGACTGTACTTTTCATTTCTAAAAACATTCTTATCCGTTCAAGTGTCTTGCTCTGCTTGTGCCAGGCAGCGTGGCATGGAAATTGCTGGGCCCTGGGTGCTGTTTCTTGTCTGGGACATTATGGGGATTCAGAAATCCAGGCTGCTTCACGGATTCATTTACCTGGATTAATGAATCTGTCCCTGCCTCTGTTTCCCCAAGAGTAATGTGAAGTTACTTACGTCACGGGGATTTACGAGTTCTTTCTATATTGGCCATTTTGCAGAGAGTGAAATTCAGCTCGGAGGGCTCTGCAGAAGGACGAAGCGTTTGAGTTTGGTCTGTTCTAATCCTGGTTACAGAAAAGTGGCAAGTTCCTGCTTAAAGTCTCTTTAAACACAACATATAAATACCCTTTGATTGCCTTTTTATTTTTGTCCTTCTCTTTCTCTTTCCCCTTTTCTCTCTGTCTCTTTCCTTCCTGTATGTGTTTTGTTTTTCTTTTAAATGTTACCTGTCTTAAACTGCCAACTGTTCAGGTTGGGACCTGAGAGCTCCTCTGCGCTGGCACAGACCTGCGGAAGAAGGCTGTGGGCTTGCTTTGTTTCCACAGGTTGCAAGTGTGAAATTAAATGTATGTTAGTGGTAAGGGCTTTGCGGGAAGAGGGTATAAAGAGGTGTTGAGTGACACTAGAAAAGAATGGCCTAGGAGGGGGGAAGAGAGGATGTAGCTAAAACTAAATATGATGCTTGCTTTTTGCCACAACCTTTGCAGCAGAAGCATGGATGTATTCCCAGTCAGCAGCTCCCTCGTCTCTCTTCCCCCCTCCCTTTTCTCTCTCCCCCTCTGGGGCTACTGTTTTAGGATGAGTTGGTTCCAAATAGACAATACTTTTCTAGCAGATAAAGGGACACCTAAGCCGCTGCACTGGTATCTATCATGAACAGACATGCTGCACACTGAGGGAAATTACAAGATGGGACCAGCATCATTTGTCATATTTAAAAAAAAAGAAAGCTCCCCCTCCACTTGAGCAGCTTCCACAAGACAAGCGAACAACACACTTACAAACTGTCACTTTCTTTTCCAGTCTCTTAATACATTTTCAAATGTTCCCGTTAAACATTCCACCTTTAGGTCCTCTTTGTAAAGGATGTGTTTTAGACAGATGGAAGCAGGTCTCTGTCCTGACACAGATGCAGGACTACACATTTGCAGTGGAGGAGATGGGAGACAATTGTTTAGGAGGCTTTTGTGGCTTATTCCAGCATCTGGTATTCTACCAGGGTGCCCTCTGAAGAGGGGAAGGGACAGGAAGGAGCTAGAGAAATGCTGAGCTTGTTTTTCACTTGGTAAGGGTTTTTAATCTTGAAAGAAGGATTTGGAATTTATGCAGGAGGAGACATTGATTGAGAAATAAAGATGCATCTCCCGGTGTTCACCATTCTCTCTTTGTTTGCTCGGATCCATGTTTCAGGTTGTAGGGCATCTTATCTGCTGTTCTCTTAATTGCATTGGTTATGTTGGGCGCCGGTGGGCAGTTGCTCAGAACAAATCCATCTTGCTGAGATACTGACTGCGACGGCTTCTGCGTTCAGGGCTGAGCACGCAGCTTCACACAGGTTGCTGCCTGGGCGTGCCTGTGGTCGGGCATCCGCACGTGATCGCACGACTGCACGTCTCCATGGCCTCCCGATCCATCTGCAGCCTCTCCATCCCAGTTCGCGTGTCGTGCCCGGCGGGAACACCCAGTGCTCTCCTGCCCAGACTGTGCGGATTCCTGACCCAGGGCTCAGGCAGCAGGCAGGGCTTCCCTGCTCCTCCGCTCCCTGATCTTGTAAAAGGGGAGTGGTGGAATGAAACGTTTAGGGTTTCTTGGGTGACTTCTGAAACCTCTATCTAAGACGTGTGGTTGAGTCATTTGACTGTCTCAGTTCAGGTCATTAGCATTTCAAAACGCCTGTTATTTCTCTGTCTGGTTGCCTGAACTTGGTAGAGGATTGTCTAATTGGGGCTTGGTGCAGGCCAACCAACCAGGCTTCTCTTCCTTGTGATCTAATCAGATCTTGCAGCTCCTGGGACCAGATATTTCAAGATATGTAAAGATTGGCAAGAGTTAGACATACAATTAATTCTTTAAAATCTGATACTCAAATACCGTAAACGCTCAGTCAGCAATAAGCTTCTGGTGCAGAAGAGTTGCTGTGCTGAGTCAAAGGGGCTGATTCTGCTCAAAGATATTTCAGTTTTTGGTTTTGTACCTGGGCAGTGGGGGTAGTCTCCCAATACTTTTTTTTTTTTAAAATTTACCTGTAGGCTTTTTACTGTGACCCTAGTCTTTTGGAGATGTTTCACAAAAACAGGTAGAAGTTATATCCCACACCTGTCTGCAAACAGACATGAGAATTCCCAGTCCTCTCTTGGCTCTATCATTGCTGATTTTTGCCTCTTCTGCCAGAAGAAAAGGAGAGCGACATCTACACCCATACGGGTGAGATGAATACGGCTATCACACAAATAAAATTACTGGCTGCCGAATAGCAACAGCTTAATGAAAATGTGAACTGTTAAACAAATAAAGCCAGTCAAGCTCATAATACTTCTGTGTGGAATTTCACTGTATCACTGAGCAGAAATAGAATTAGGCATAGAAAAAGGATATCTGGAGAAGTCGTCTCTGCCTGTCTCTGTGCTTGGTATATGAAGCTGGACTAGACAGGAGTGAGCCATACCTTAAATGTGGACACGCTACCCTGACCTGGAGAGGAAATCTCTTTGTCCAGTGCAGGAGGCTGCTAAGGCAAGGCAGAAAGGGACAAGATAAAGCACTAGATTTCCTCTGAAGCCTAAATGCAAATTGTACAGAGGATGGATCCCTTGAGAACTGTGTGATTTTTTTGCATTTCTTTAGCATCTTCTGCTGGTGAATAATTATCGTACCTCTCTGTGGTTGGTAAGTAGCATTACCCTTATGTACAGAAAGGGAAACCGAGATGGGGATTTATCTACAGCTGCTGGGTGACGTTGGGAGGAGTCTGACAACAGAGCCTAGGACTCCTGCTCATGCCTGCCAGGCAGTGCTTACCTTCCTGTAGCACATGGGAAAACTGCAGGGTTCAGTAACACTCGCAAGTGGCAGGTAAAATCCCCAGGATGGGAATTTAACAACCACTGTTGAGGTCCCGACTCAAAGGTGCGGTGCCGTAGCTGAGGGGTTGTGAAGTGTTTTCAGCAGCTCTTTGCACTCTACCCAAGGACTGGACTTTCCTGTGCTTCCATCTTCATGAAAAGTCCCAGAGTTAAAGACATGCTCGTTAGAACTAGTGCAGGTTAATAATCTGTTCCAGGATGAGAGCTGGAAAGGCAAAATGCAGTATGTAAAGCTGGGATCAGCTTGTGAAGAAGCCCTGCAGCCAAGGAGCTGCTGTATCTGCCTCCAAACAAAACGACATCCTCTCTCCCTGGCTTCTCCCATCTGTCTGGGTTTGGCCGTGATCAGGCAGAGGCAAGGGGTGGGATGGGGGGATCCCTAGGAGTTCAGAGGACAGCTGGGGTTGCTCTTTCTATCTACTGTCTCTCTTTTCCTCCACCCCCACCCTGAAGGCATTTCTTCACAAGAAAGCGTGTCTCGGCTAGGCTTGGTCTGGGACTTGTGTGGAGTCACTGGTGTATTGAAGGTGTATTGTGTCTGGGTCGTGCGAAGCTTGAATGCGCTGTGGAATTAGAAACGTTGTAGGAGTTTATATTCTAAGTGTCTTTATTCTTCTGGGTGACCTTGTGAAATTTCCTTGCACCAGATCTGTATCATGCCGTCCTGCTGCCTTTATCTAATTTGTTTTCTTGCGTACGTTACTGACATCCAGTGAAGTGTAATGTGTTTGAGAAGTGGCACTTATAACAAGGATCCTGCTAGTAATCCCTGCATTGAATCCCTATATACACAATGTTCCAGGAATAATTAAAGTCACAAACTTCAATCTTGAGGGATGCACAGGGGAAACCTATCCTGAAATGAGGCTTGGCATATCTGACTTTTCTACTTCCAGTGCTTTTTAACAGTAGGATTTGCTATTTTTGTTCCAGGACTGAAGTAGATTTAAGTGGAAGTCTGACATCCTGAATTTACATGTCCTAACAACAGTGTTCATCAGTCAGTATTCTTAGTGTATCCTTTCTCTACCCCTTCTCTCTATTAATTTTCTTCAGTAGTCTGCAGGGATCATTTGCCAGCCTGATTCAAATTCCTGCACTTTCCTGGCATCTTGTTTTATAACATCTTGCATCAGGTACTTTCCATTTCTGTAATCCATTTAATCCAAAATACTGGAATGGCTTTGCAGGTATTTACTGCATTTCTTTCTTCCTTGTGTTAGGAGGTAACAGGTCATTTATACAACTTAATCCAAAGTCTCTTGGCTTCTGGGATTTTTTTTTTCCCTTTTATTTTCCCACTGATTGTCCTGGGGCTAGTAGCAAGAGCAGGAATGAGTATATGGAGAAGTTGCCTTTATTTGTGTATACTGTTTCATTACATTGTGCTCAGAGCACGGCTTGGCAGTTTAGCAGTTAAACCCCTGCAGCTGACGTCCCCCAGCAATAACATTACTGTTGCCTGTCCTTAATTTTTGGAAGCACTGGGCTTAGGGTTTGAAATAATGAAATGCTGTTGCATCAGTAAGTGGTTTTCCATTCCTTTTGGCTCTGGAAACGGATATTCACAGTTGGGTGAAGTTCATTTTAATCCTTACAAAACCAGAGCTGGATTTGTATGAGTTGTCGTTGTTCTGCTTTAGAAACACTCTGTGCCTTCTGGATCCCTTTATGCCTCCCGGGGGCTAATCCACGAGCTTGCGAAACGCTCGGGGTGGCTCCAGTTGCAGGGTGGAGGGGCATCCAGTGCTATCTCCTTTTCTTCCTGCATTGCCTTCTCTCGCTTGTTCCAGAAAGGCACGGTACTGTTTGTAGTGTATACTTTCTGATGTGTATAGATAGTGGGATGTAATTATCTTCCCCTGAGGTAGAGTCATTATGCCGGCTGTAAAGAGAGAGGGTCACAGTCCTAATGGGAAATGATTTTAAAGCAATCTTGACCAAGTCTAGTGGAGCCATTTCAGACCACTTAAAACTCAGCCAGTCCTTCACAGCACTTGTGATATGTCCACTTTATGCAGTGAGAGGCAATGGGACTAACACTTGTCGAGGGATAAAGAAAATCTGTGATAAACCACAGCATCGGCTTTGGGCAAGCGTTGTGTGCTGCCACAGGAGAAAGGCGCAGACAGAGCCCAGTCTTTATTATTATTGTTCTCGATACTGATTTGGAGAACGCAAGGCACTTGCAGAAGCAATAAGCCAGTAGTCATGGAATCTGCCACCTTGGGCTTCCCGTGCTGCAAAAGCTGCCCCTCTGCCCCCAGGCTTGATTCCTGCAGAGGCGAGGGGATCGCTCCCGTTTCCCAAGCAGGTGGCTGGGCAGAGAGTGGCACAGTCCCCAGATCAGAGCCAAATCGCTGGCAGATGCACTAGTGGTTTACCTGGGAAGTTCAGGCTTCAAACATGCACTGACTTACGAGGGAAATTTGGTCAGAGGTTGTTTAATAGCAAATACTGCTTTGTGTTAGAAGACCTTAGAGGAAGACAGACTTCAGCGTCCTTTGGCACGTGGTGGAGTTGTGGTCAGCAGCAAGGGGGAGAAGGAGTTTGGCAGAGCTGATGGAAGGTGGCAGTCGGCAGTTGTGGGTCATGTTGAGGGGCACTGGCAGGTCTGTTGGGACCAGCCCGGGACTAAACAGTAGACACCGCTTCACATAAGCAATTTGCTGTGTTTCAGTCCTTTACAGAAGCAGAATAGGCAGGGTTGTGCAGGTTAGCAAAGCTCTAAGCTAGTACCCAGGAGAGCAAGAGTAACTAGTAGTGAAATGCTCCATGTCTGATTTTCATCCTTTGAGCTCCTCTGTAATGTTATTGGAAAACAAAAATTGTTTAAATAATGGAACAGACCCAATGAAATTGTGCAGTGATGCAGAAGGGGTGAGGAAGGGTTATTTCCTTTCTTTCCATTACTTTTCTCCTCCCGCCTTGCCTCCCAAACGTGGGTGGAATCTGCATGTCAGGCACTAGCAACATCAGCCTGGCCTGGTGGCTTTTCTTAATGGTGAGAACGAGATTAAATGCAATTAACATTGATTGAACAAAAACCGCCCTCAGTTTGTATGCCGATTAATTAACAGCCATCCTTTCAGCAGTGGCCCTTTGTAGAGTGGTGTTTGTTCCTCCTGGCCCCGGTATTTTCCAGTACACGTCCAAAATCAAAAGCACTGAGCGTGTTCCCTACTGCGATGTCTGGGGCTACCAGCTCAGCGGGGAGATGCAGCCCCCCAGCTGGGATGATTTTTCATGCAGCCTGGTAACTGCAGAGCTGCTCAGTCAGTGGCAAAACATTTCCTGTTAAGCAAGGCTAATGACGGGAGCTTTCTGCGAGTTAGAACAATGATCAGAACAATTGTCTGGAGGAAATCAATGTTATAATGCATGAACAAACAGGTGAGTCTCAGAACAGCTAGAGATTAGTTGTGCTAGTAAATAACTTCGTATTGGGGTGATGCAGAGCAATGGGAGGTGTCAAGGCAGAGCAAAGCAAACAGTGTGTCGGCTCTTGTGAGTCAAAGCAGAGTGAGGAGTGGGGAGAGGAAACCAGAAAAACCGTTTCTGTTCCTTGCACTCTGTTGGTGGGGTATGTAGTCCAGGGGGCTTCCATGTGAAAGCACTTTCTGGGGTGTTCTGGCAATGCGTCTGGTGAGTCTTTTGAAAGGCGTCTTTTCTGCTGTCAAGCCAGCTTTGAAGACACCATCTGGGGAAGTAGCCAAGAAGTCATTGGGTGAACTTCTCTGCTTTGCAAAGCTATTAACACCAGTACAGAGAAGAGGGAAAACAAAACTCTCTTCATAGCTTTTTGAATTAATGTTTTTTGTTGCTGCCAGGCATGCTCCTGCCCCTTCTTATTCCAAACCCAAGGACGGCAACTGTTGGACTCCTGAAGGATGAGAGAGACAGAGAGGCTTTTCTGTGCAATAACTATATGGCACAGAAGTGCTGTGATCCATTAGTCAGCACAGCTGCTCCACAAAATAGCCAATACCCTGAATGTAACAGAACAAATTGCACATAACCAAAAAATACCTACAGCATACATCAAACCAAAGTGACTCAAATGTCCCTTGCAGCAATTTGGGGTGCTAATAGCCCCACAACAAATGCCTTATGCAGCGGAAAGGCCTTGAACACCCATCTTAGGACAGGTCAGGATTTTTGTATTTCGTTAGTGCCTCTTTCCAGACTAACTGAGATGAAAAAGTTGTGCGGTCACGTTACTGAAGTCTGCTGTGTGCCAACAGGTATTCTGGATTTGAGAGAGCTGCCTGCACATGGCAGGGAACTTGGAACTATGGAGATTAATTTCTACTTTGTCACTGACACTCCAAATGCACCGAGTCATTTATCATGGGGATCTGCTTTCTGATTTCTTCATAGCTACACAGTGCCCATATGTGCGAGCGCTGTGGTGCGACTGCTTAAAGGAATATTAGAACAAAGGTAAGGCACTCGCTGGAGGAAACTTGCAGGATTTACCCCATGAGACTAAAGGCTGGTTAAATAAATATGTCTTAGCACAGCTGAGGCTTGGCAAACAGTGTCTCTGGCAAACACTGAGGGAGGAAGTTCTTCAGGGTCCGGGCTTTCAAGGAGGGAGATTCCTCCACTGGCTGTGAGCCTCCGGCAAGGCCGATAGCCGAGGCGCAGAGCTAGCCAGTGACTGCGGGAGGCAGAGAGGATGCTGCAGACTTGCCAGGCAGTCCCGAGCTCCTACGCTGGGATGCGGACTGACAAAGAAGGAACAGGAGGAAGACAAGAGAGCGGTGCATTAGAAAAGTCTTGCAGAGACTTGCTTGCCCTGGTGCTGGTACCAAGGCCTCAGCTCTCTGTTACGGGAGAAGGACCGTGTTGGACATTGACTGGACTCCCTTCCCAGCAGGGGCGAGATGTGTGGAGCAGATCTACTTGCAGAGCTCAACTGGAACCAGAACTGGAAAGCTACTGGCTTGCCCACAGGCGCTGCAAAGCGACGGGCTGTGTCAGCTGAGCAGCCAGCCAATTTTGACCGCTGTTCGTTCCCAAGCGGGGTCTCACAGCGGTGGAAGAGCATGGGTTAGTGGCTCAGGGTCCCGCTTGCCAGGGGAGGCGTGGAGGAGAGCACTGCGTGCCCTCCAGCTGGATTTGCCTTCGGGACTGAATAGATTGCCATTCCTGTTTGCGCTGCAGCCACAGCTGTGGGGAATTGCCTTTGTATGGACACAGTATTCATATGTAGAGGCGCTGGGCTGGAGCTCGTCGAGACTGGAAGCTGGTGTCTACCTGACATTGCGTTGGCAGTGGCATTAAAAATAATCTACCCTGCTTGTGCAAGGATGGCACCGTCCCTTCTCATTAGAGTGTGCGGTGCGCTCCAAGGCTGCTTGTTTCCTGAGTTGTTATTCTGCTAAGACTGCAGCAGAGGCCAGCTAATGCCAACTGTGGGGCAGTTATTTTGTGATGAGGCACCGAACTTCTTCAGGCTGAACCTCAACTCGATGAGTTGGGAGTATCCTGTCGTGTGGGAACAGCACGTGATTGCAAGCTGCCTGGACTTGTTGCATATGCAACTTCTCTGGTGCATACGCAATGATAAGGGCACGTAGGAGAGGTAACGCTTCTCCTTCCCTTTCCTGGCTCCTTCTGCTCAAGGTAAGTGTTGTAGCAACCTGGTAGCATCTTGCAAGGAGGATTCCAGGTTGAAAGGAAATGAAGGGGTGCCAAATCTGTAATCGGCATGGATGCAATGCTAGGTAGAATTAAAACGCTGGTGTAAATGGTTAGCTTAGCAAAGAGTGGGTTTAGTCTTACAGATACGGCGTCCTTCCATGCTATTACACAGCATGTGAGGCATGAAATTGATGCAACTGTGCTTTTAAGTAGTTAGCCACAGGTTTATAAACTCATGGCCTGGGAACACTGAAAACAATTACATGTGTATTCTAACAAGCATAGACTTATATGATGGGCTAACAGACCACGAGGCCTGCAGAGCTTCCACTGCGCAGCGTGCAACGGCTGTGTGACGTTCCGCAGGAGCTGGCAGAGGAGCCCTCTGGCCCCCAGCGTGGTTAGCTGTTAGTCCTGCCTGCGCCGCACAGCGTGTTCTGCGGAAGATCCAGAGGAGCACGAGTTCCTAGCCAGCCAGAGACTGTACTCTGCTTTCGCTTTCTTTGTAAATTGAACCGCAGCAATATTAGAGGGTTCAGGATGGTGGTGGTCTACACTGGCATGGCAAATCCTGCGAGATCTGGATTGGCATCTGAGCAGGGAAGTCTGAAACAGCTGGGAAAGTCATCCCTCTGTGCAGGCTGTCGTGTACTGGGAGCGCTTCGGTTCCCCAAAAATGCCAACCCTATAACCTTCAGGAGCACTCCGTGCCCCTGATGAGGGAGGGGACGTTAATTAGTTGCTCCATCCAGCACAGGCTGGTCTTAGATGTAATTGTATCAGGCCACTATTGGGAGCAGCGTGGGCTGACTGACGGTATCATTACCTGCATCCTTTGTTCACAAAGCTTCCCTTGGTGAGAGCTGTGCAGCAGGAAATTGGTGTCTGGCCTGCCTGGCAGCCCATCAGTTCTGGATCCAGTGCTCGCTGTGCAAAAAGGTTTTGAGAAAGTGTAGTCATCCAGAGTGAGATGGAACCTGATGTTTTTGCACAAGGAATGCTTGTGAGCCTCCAGCTCCATGCGGCCCCGGTACGTGGGTAGGTTAGGCTGGAAAGAATTGATTGAGGTTAAATGCTGGCTGTTTGCATTTGCTCCTGAAATGAGTAAAAATATGTAGTTATGATTTTGAACGTGAAATTGTGTAACTATGATATTCTTTAAAATTACTTTAAAGAAAAAGGTTTTACTATCTTCCGTAAGGGTTAACCACAGAGTGGCCACATCAGTGGCTTTTTCACAAAAGGTAGCATTCCTCGACACTTCACTGGAGTGTTACAGTGTGAATACAGCAAATTACTTTATTGCAAAATTGATTGCGAGTTGTTGCTGCTTCGCTCATAACAATTTGTGTGAGTGCTATTGGAGTTTTTAAAATGTGTTGCTCTGTGCAAAACTTTTAAGTCACTAAATGATGAGAAAAATTACCTGGGAAATTAGAGTCAGTCGAGTAATATTGATGGTTCATTTGTCAGATTTCTGGATAAGCTTTGTCTAAATAATTTGGCAAACAATTTTCTCTTTATTCTTGAGTCCTTTGAAGCTTTTCCAGTTCCTTGTTGTTAGAGATGGGGCTGTCTTTGGAGATGTATGGTCAATGTAGACTGAATATGCTGACCTTGCAGGTGTTGGGCAGCGAATATCAGCCTGCTATGCAGAAGCAGCCCAAATGACGACCTCGCCTTCTGACAGATACTGCCAAGTGTGCTGGCGTCATTATTTTGTGATGTTCTCCTCTGATTCACATTCATGGAAGCACAGCTTCTCTCCTAAGAAAGGCTAGTGTCTAGAGAGTAGGACCGAGCTCAAATCCAACCCTAGTAAAAACGGGTGGTGAGACCACGTGCGGCTAACTATTCAGTTGTCTTTCTGTAGTTGGCTTCAGCAGGGTCCTCTAAACGTGAGTAAGTACTGTCTGCTCTGCAAAATGGAACTGCACCTATCCAGAGCATGAGAAAGAAGTAGTGTGGTGATGGGCTCACCCAATGCAGTTCTGCTGTTCAGGTAGCTGCACCAGCAGTTCATTGATATAAAGATGCCGTTGCTGACGCGTGAGAGCTGATTACCTAGGTTTTGAAGTAGGGTCCAACACTGATACCCCAGATCCTCAGAGGGAGAGGTGTTATAGCTGGTGCCAAGTGTGTTCTCATCCACTGCTCATGGCATTGTTGGTTTGATTTCTTTGACTTTATAGGAGTGATAAGGTAAAAACAGGAAGAGACCATAGCAGGCTCTGCAATCTCCATCCTAAAAAGGTTGAAAGCCTCCTGTTTCTTCTACCCCTCGGAAGTCCGCAGCTTGTATACAGATACCTGCAGGATCTGAGGATGTATCACTTAGAAAACGGGAGGTTGCTGTGGGGACAACGCGGGCATGATTTTGCTTTGAATTTTAGGAGGGTTTGGGTCTTAATAGGATAAAGACTGTCAAACACGACAGGAGTTGGGGGGTCTCCGAGTCCCGCTCTTTCTTCCTCTCCCCTCTCTAGTGCTCAGTCTTATGTTGATCCTGTTCCAGGATGAGTGGGTGGTGTGTGCATGTTTGATGGCAGCTAATCAAAGTCCTCCCATGTCCGGGACTTAGCGTGGAGCTACACTTACTCCTGCGACCCAGCTGCTCTGAGGCTTACCTGAGACCATGGCCTTTCTCTCCTGCTGTAGGCCATAGGATTTAGAAACCCTAATCATCAGCAACTGACCATTCTGTTCACAGAATCAGTCTCGCCTTGATATCATGACCTGCTGTCTTGCTTCTACAGTCCTCTGTCCCCTTGAGTGTCTCGTGTTTTACAGCAGGCGAAACCTGATGATTTTTCTGTGGGATTTTCACCCTGCCAACGTTATTCCTTTATTTCTGAAGGAAACAGACCCATGTCAACAGCTGCATAACTAACTGGCTGCCTTTTCCTTTGTCTCCTTTTTTTCTCCAGGAGCTGTTAGTTAATTCTGGATAAACATCAGCCACCAAAGAGCAGAGGACAGGGACCACAGACGCCCTGGGAAGCCCCAGCATCCTTCTGGATAGACACTGACCAAAACCGGTGCCTTCTGCCCTTCGCGGTCCAAGACAACAACATGATTCTTCTTCTGATTGCCTGCATGTATCAGTCTCAGTGGATGTTCCTGGAGTTGGGAGGAGGGTCCCGGGAGAGGGGGACGTTATCGTTTCCTTTTTTATTGTATTACAATGTAAAGAATCATATTGACCCCAGGTGCATCCAGCACAGCTTGTAGCTTGGAGCCTCGCCCAGCACGAGCCTGGTTCACCCTGTGCTAGCTTTGGTTTCACCAATCAACATCTGAGTTTCAAGAGCTCTTATCTTTGTCTGTTTGCTCTGGAGAAAGGGGTCCAAAGTATTTGGAAGTAACCCTGACTAGCTTGTTAGGATTAACTGTTCCTAGCATGCTCCCATCGGTTACACCAGCAGGCGCGTTTCTTCCCTTCCAAGGTTCCCTCCTAAACAATAAAGTGTTTAATGGTCACTGTGTGCTGTGAGATACTTTCAGTCCCATGAGTTTGTAAATTGCTGTTTTCTGCCTACTACCCATGCCAACAAAAACTCCAAGTGTGAGGAATAGAAATATTTCAAGTCACAGTTTATAAATCACAAAACTTGTTCGTTTTGGTCCTGGGCTGTGAATGACTTTGGCTTATTTGAAAGTACTTGGAAGAGCGCAAAGTCCTGGCTGAAGGGAACTGGTGTTGGTGAATCATATTGAAAAAACCTTTGCCTGCTGAATGCAGAGCCCAAGTTACCTTTCTTTGCACCAGCACTTGTGTGCAGTTCTTGTATGCTTGTCTGCCATAAACCACCATCCCTTTCAGCCTTGTGCTCTGTTTTGAGCCCTCTCCTTGCGGAGCCGAGGGACAGTGTGCATCTGTGTGCGTCTGGCATTTCATCTTCCTAGAGGTAGGTGCGGCAGATTTGCAAAAGACCTGTCAGCAAACCAGGGGAGCAGGTCTAGCTTGGTGACTTGATTCTCCTTCTCCGGCTAAAGCTTCTCCTTTGGCAGCGTTTGCTGCTCTTGTCCTCTCTGACTGGATCTGACAGTTTCTGAAGAATGGGAACATGGATTTTTGGAGGTCATGTCAGAGTTTAATGTAGTGTTTATGAAAATGGATGAGGGGGGCTGAGAATTGTTTTCTGTGTTATATCCTGCTTCATCTCTTTTTTCCTTTAGGCAGCTACTTAGTGCTTTACATCTTTATTAAAGCAACAAAATGCCTTTCCTTCTTGTGGAAAGCTGATGCCACAGCCCTCCTCCTCCTCAGAAGGGATGTTTGCTTACCTATGGCTCATCTCTGTTAGTCTCAGATCTTGCAAAAATTCCAGCTTTCTATCACTGTGCAGGTCAAACTTGCTGTCCCCAAGGGAGGAAGGGCAAGTTTTCCAAACCAAAGTAGGGCGGTTGGTGCCCTCAGATCTGTTTGTAGCAGTACTGGGTGGGCTTTTGCTGCTGCTGCCATGCTGGCTTTTGGATCTGCTTGGGATAGCCAGGTTCTGCAGAGCTGCAAAACTTCTGACTCTGCATGCAGACATTTGGAGCACCAAGGTCTGTCCCTGACTAGATTTTAAATTATTGTTGGTCTGAAGAGAAAGGTACCTATTTTGTCTCTTCCCCATTTTCCTCTTGCCCCTATCCAATGTTGTCTTGGCATAGGTAATTTGCATGTCATTATTTCAGCTGCCCTAAATTGGGGGGGACCGTGATGCCAGGGCTAATTATTTGGCGGCACTGGACAATTTTCTCTGTTAGGCAACTGTAATACATTTCCATGTTCTTTTATAATGAGCTTTATTTACCAATTTGGCAATTCCTCTGCTGAGAAATAACTGATTACAGCATTCAGGGAGTTGCTGTCATCTCAAGATATGCAGGTGTCTGTGGAACATAAACAGATGTGATCGTTCAGACAGTGAACTCAATTGATAGAGGGTAGGGGGAAAAAAATCAGCCATAAAATCATAAATGTAACATTTCCAGCTAATGTTGGCCAGGTGCATTGCGGCTGTTTTGCAGCCCAACAAGGACAAAGTGGCACTCTAAGGCCATCCAGTACCTCCAGATGAGGGACTGCTTGATTATTAGCTGAAAATATGCCTCTTGCGTGTCATCGCACTTCAGTACTGGCTTGCCTAACTCTCGGTCTCTGGTAGTCTCTGAGGACAGACATTAGTGTATCGTGTAGCCTTGAAGTGTGAAACTCCTCTGTCCTGCCATGTTGGGTTTCATTTTAGCTCACTCCGTGACGAATGTCTACAAACTTCTTGGTGATCGTGTGCGTGGGGATTGTGGCCCCAGCTGCCTTCCAGGCAGCCCCGTCCCTGTGGTGTTTCCTAGTGCCCAGCAGCAGTTTGTTGCTGCTGTTGCCCTAATCATCAGCTCAGGTATCTGAGCCTGGGGGAAAAAAAGATGAGCAGAGATGTCGATAGGAAATTGCCAAAGATGAAGTTCAGTTTGCAGAGCCTCAGCTGCCATCTGAGTAAAAAACGTAGAGGTAACACAGCTTCTCGAGTGAGTATTTCTCTCCCCCCACCCCATCTTTGCTGCTCCTATCCTACCAAGGCCCTTGCAAAGAAGGAAGAAGCCTTCCATCTTCTCTTAGGCTCCCTCTCCATATGTTTCTCTTTGACTGCTTGTTGGATATTTGGAGCATGGATTTTTTTTTCATGCAAGATTGTGACAGCAGGTGTCAGTTACGCTCCAAAGTGGCAGCGATCATTATTCCTGGAGCCTGGTGTCCAGTGTTGAATAGATGTCCTTATCACACAGCTACCGTCACAGTTGGCATTAATGGGCAACTAGGACAGCAGGATAAACAAGGTCTGAATCTATTGTAGAAGCTGAACTGGAGGCAGTTTCCTCCAAAGGCAAGTTTGAGGTAGGGTAGGGGCAGGCAGCCATGCTGCTGTCTGTGCTGCATGTGCTGGATAAAAAGGAGCTCTTTTGTGTCCGAGAATATCGGTGACCTGTTTCACCTACTAAAACCAAACCTGCCCCGTGCCAGATGCAGTTCAGGCGCAGCGCTCCATTCAGCTGAACAGCTGCATGTCCATTTTGCCTGCCCGGTTATTGCAGTTCTGTGTGCAAATTGGGTAATTGTGTGTACAAATGCATCCGGTAATTCGGATGCAATGTGCAGAATTGTGGTAATTTCATGTGAAAATACAGGCTTGCAGAGTGCCCGCTTTATGAGTATGCATTGTTTTAAAACTGGCCAGATGAATGGAAGGAACAACCTTTTTATTCATGCATAATTTCTTAGTGTTGCAGGAAGGAAAAAGAACAAAAACAACAAAGTTAGAGAAGATACAGCAAATAGCAGAACTGATAGAAATTTTCCAGTAGGCTTCAATAGCTTTTTAACTGAAACGTTCAACAAGCACTGTGAGATTCCAGTGTGCAAGAACATCTCAGGCTCTCTAAGCACCAAATTTGTGATCTTGCATAAAAACACAACCCATTGCCTCCTGTTGTTAATATTTCACACTTGGCTTTGCAAGATGCTTTATCTAATATCCTCTCTGCATTCAGGCTTCTACCAACTCTGCCTTGTCCATAACGGGAGAGGCTGGAGGAGGAAGGCAATTGCCAAGCGTGTCTGTAATCTATGTAGGAGGGTTTTGTGTAGCTGTAGGGGGAGAAGAGTAAGTCTCATTTCCTATTTTATAGTCTGCTGAATCCTGTGATCTCATGCTGTGTGCTCCTTTCCCAAGCAGAATTTTTCAATTTGTCTTTCAAGTTGTTGTTATTTTTTATTTCCAAACTGGTTAACCAAAGTGTTTGTCTGTAGCTTGTCGATAAATTGTTTATGTCTGATTCCCTAAAACGCTTCATTGCCAGTCTTGTACGTGTCTCAGGACTACGTTCTTCTCTTTGCCTGGTGACTTGGTTTTTTGGGGTTAGAAGCGGTATAGGTCCAAGGACTCTCCACGCATTCCTTCCCACTCCCTCTAGGAGTTGCAGTAACTAGATGCACCTGGATAAAATACAGCCTACAACTGCAGCAGCTCTTTGTGCCCCCCCAGGGAGCCCTTGCACCCAGCACTGCAGAGTTATCAGCCCCTTTTCAGAAACCCACGGGAGCCGGAAGGGCTGTTCAGAGTCCTGCGGGGCTGTACCCACACCTGCTCCCATTCTCTTATTTTTTTCTTTAAACTTGGAGAAGATGGATGTGATCTTCCTGAACTGACTCGCCTGCCCTCCTTATCTGTCAGCCTTATCGCTCTGCTCCTGGTACGTGTCTTGGTTTCTCATCAGTTCCCCAGTTCTCCTGGGCTGATGCCTTGGGAGAGCAAAGGGTGATGCAGACTGAAGTGATTAGCCTGGACCAGTAATCATCTTCGTGCTGAGGTTGAGGGCAAGTAACGATGCCCCTCCATCTCCCGCTCTGGTGTGTAATTATGCCAGAGTGGTAGTTGTGCAGCCTGGGGCAAAGCCAGAGGGAGCAAATGGAGCAGCCGCTGGTCTCAGGAGGGCTCCGTGTCAAAAGAGTGTCTTGGATTTAATGACACATGTGCTCTTTTCAGACTTTTTACAGAGGTCAGCACATGGCAGAGAACTTTCCTTTGTCGTCTTCCTAGGGAGCGCAGCAAACAAACTTTTGTTTCCAAGCTGAAGATGAAATCAACTGCTCCCTCTGGGGTATGTAACAAAGTGCTCCTGAAGCTGGTTTCCCCTTGCGAATGGCTTAAATTAGACGCTCTTCCTGCTTGCACTCAGTGGAGTAGCTTGTGCTTCATCCAGCCATTTCATTTGTGCAATGTGCTATGCGATGTTGATAGTGCTTGTGTCTGGTTCCTGCTGCCCCGTGTTGTTTTCTGTGGGAGCTGTCCCAGGGAGTGTAGGAGAAGGGGCAGCGGGGACCCGGAGTCTCATCTTGATTCCTACTGTGCCTCCTCCTTTGTTTTCAGAAAGTTTGTTTAGAAATAAATATAATTTCTGATCTCTTTGGAGCAGGTTTGCTAATTAGTATGAGCCCAAACAAAGTCCTTTGGCTCCCATGGCTCTTTTTGAAGAGTTAGGATCTGCTCACCTTCTTATGGATGCCTTAAAGCTTTAATTTCAAAATCCTTTTTGAATACTGAGTTAATATTGGGTTGACAGCTGCGGAGTAAGTTGTCTTCATTCCCATCTACTGCTAACATTTATGACAAACTGGTGCATGCAGTTCGGTCTTATACATTTCCTACTTCTGTACAGAATTAAAAAAAAAAAAAAAAGTTATCTTCACTGTTTAAGACCAGGAAAGATTATTGGGCCACCCAGACTGCAAAGCGGGAAATGATGGAGGGCAAGGAGCAGCTATAGGAGGGCTCATTCAGCCTTGCCGTGGTTAGTAGCTTTCTGAGCATCATGCTGGAAACTCAGAGTCCTCCTGGCTTCTCTGCATTTGGTCCTTACCAGTATTTTCTGTAATAAAAAGGCCTTGTTTTACCTGAGTTGTACCTGCTCTGAGGCAGCTGCTGTCTTCTCAGAGCTGTGTGCTAGCAGTCTCTCCGCCTGTTGCTCTCGCGGGGATGCAGCGCCCGGCCGCTGCACGGCAGCGGGAGGTGGACCTGGTGAGTACACTTGAACTGCTTGTCCCTGACCCAGTGAGCTGCTCCTGCAGCTATCGCTAACTGTGCGTGCTTGTCCTTGGTCGGTACTCACCTGCGTCGGTGGCCGATACGGCTGAAAGCGCTCTGTGCCCGTGCGTGCTCGCTGCAGCCCTGCCCTCCGCCCCTGTGTCTGTGCCCGAGCGGCTCCGCTTGAGTCTCCGGGTGGGCACCTCCTTCTTGAGCACGGGGCAGAGCTGCTCGAGCTCTGCAGGGTCGCTGGTTGCTGAACAGGCAAATTGAAGGGCTGCTTCACCAAGATCCACCTCAGGTCTCAGAATGCTCGTTTTGACCCGGTTGCATCGTTGACCTGGGTGTACGGACTCTGAGGTGTGTGAATGGGTAACTTAAGCCTTCCAGGTAAGGAGAATATCCACTGGCAGCGGCGATGAGGGTGTGCAGGAGGCACACCAGCTTTCGGCCTCCGACCGCCGAGCCGTCCGAGGGGTTCCTTGCTCACCGGGACAGGACAGGAGGGTCTCTGTGTGTTTCGGTACCTGGTGCTGAGGTGCTAGTGGAGTTGGAATGGGTCTATCTGGCAATTTTTTTTCTTATGGCTTTAGATCAGTTTTGTATTCTTTAGTCCTTGAACTGCCTGAGCTGGTTTCTCTGATGGCCACCAGCTGAGGGACGAGTGACACTCCTGCAGGAGGAATGAGAAGGGTGTTGTTTTTTCCCTCCTACAACCTCTTGAACATCCCTCCGTATCCATTCTCTCAGTGATGGAGTCCATCATCATAGTGAGTTTGATTTTTTTATTTTCTATGAATGGGGAGTGCCACTGTAAGTCAGGATTAGCTAAACATAACATTAAAAATAAAGCATGGCTATTAATTTAATGGGTTCCTCGTTACAACCATCATAAAACAAGTAAACAGGAACTCTACCAGTGCTGCCGTGCATTCCCCCTCCGAGCGGTTGAACCAAGGGAGAGATTTGAATTTTTGCCATTTGATAAAGCCATGTGCGAGCATGGCTTTTAAAAAATTAATTCTTTACTTTTCCTTCAGTAGCCTTTCAGCTGCTGAAGAAGTCTGGCTGGTGACTGCAGCGAAGCTTTGTGGCTCTTAACGAGACGGGGGGGAAATGCCAGTTCAGGATTTAGCTTAAATCATATCAGCCAAAATAAAAGCTTACAAAAGGCAGAGAAATTGCTCTTTATGGGCTGCTTCAATGAAACAGCCTTCATAGTCCCTTTAATCCTTATTTACTTATTTTTCTTTTGCAAGCCTTCTTTGTGTTGGGACTTTTCCCCTCTACTCCTTAGCTTCCAGTGCGCTGTTGCCAACTAACGATAACTTCCTTGGATCGCAGTTTATTGGATTAAATGGATCAACGCTGTGCATCTGTGATGGCCACGTAGGCTGAGCCCGGCACCCAGGTGCGTTGCAGGTGCCTGAAGCCCCCTTTTGCCGCGAGCTTTGTGCCTGCTCCCAGGCATGGCTCTGCAACCGCATCTCGGGGCTCCGCAGCGGGAGGGCAGAGAGGGGTGTCCAAACAGAGTATAAGCCGAGACCAGGAGACTTATCCGTGTGCTGCGCCTGTTCTAAACTTGCATCAGGTGCTTGTGCAGTGCTGTGGGATCTTTAACTTAAAGACCTTACAAAAAGAGAAAATGCTCGTCCATTTATTCCAAGACTGCATTCTAAATATTTTATATAGTGCCTTCTGGTACCCTGAAGTATACGTTCCCAGGCTGGAGGGCGGTTTAGAAAATGGAATATCCACAGTAATATATTTAATATACTTCATGGCTGCTTTCCCTAACATCCTAATGAAACCCAGCCGTGAAACCTCCGTGCCAGCTGTCGGTTCCACCCAGCTACTGGTTGCCCTGACCTCCCCGTTGCCAGGAAAAATGAACTGTGCTGTCGGAAGGAAAGGGTCGCAATTTAGTCTGTGGCCAAACAGATAGAGGAGAGAAATCATGCTTCAGAGCCTAAGCTGATAATCTGCTTGGAAGCACCCTCAGACAGCAGGGTCTGGTTCTTCAGCTCCTCAAAGAACAAAACAGATGTCCTCTCGGAGGCTGCAGGTGGTCCTGCATTGCTTGTTGCTGATATAAACTCAAGTAGTTTTATTCGAGGCTATTTTCAGCCGATGAATGGGGTTAGATCTATATAGGTCATAGGAATCGGATGTCAAGGTGACGGTATACAAGTGCGGCATGAGGAGAAAGGAAGTCCTTTGCGCCTGATGGGCCAGATGTTTCCAAGTGTGGTTCTTCTGCTGGGTAAAAATCTCTGTTCAACAGGGCAAGGAATTGCATGTGCACGCCGTAATTTTAAGGCAATCGATATCATCCTTCTAACCGTGAACTTGGTCACTGCCCACCGGTGCTTACCTCGTGGGATTGCTTGGGAGGTCCAAACTCAGACAGCTTTTTGGGAAAACCAAGCACACCCATTAACGGGGAGGTTTTAATAAGTTGTACTCAAGAGAATTGTGCTCTAGGTTGCTTTCCAGTCACCCCTGGGACTGGAAGCTGATGCTCTAACACTGCTACAGACCTTGCAGCACTCCTGGGCAAGTAGATGACAATATAATCACAGCTGTTCTCAGGAGAGCAGAATTTTGCCATTCTCAACTTGAAAGAAAATTAGATTTTAATAAGGAGTACAAGGTAAAAAGTTCTGAAACTCGGAAGCCTTTAGCATTCATTGAGAACGTGGACAGTGGAGCAAGAAGTATGAAACGTGGCTCAGCCCTGCCACTGCCCACAGTCCCACGGGGCCAGGCTCCCCAAGGAGAGCTCCTGGCTCTCCCGGCTTCTTCTGGTCCAGAGTAGTTATTTCCATCCAGCCTTAGATTTTAGGTTCAGTAATTTATAAACCGGTCTGTATTTCCTCTTGTTGCTCCAAATCCCCGCATATCCTCCCAAAACCCCTTTCCAGGTTTTCAAGTTATATATTTATAATTTCAAGCTCTGCCTGAAGACGGCAAGAGAAGCACCTTCCATCTCGTGGTGTCTGTATGTCCAGAGAGGCCGTGCCTGGCCCAGGGCCGTCTCGCCCCTGCTGAACCTGGGGGTTGAGTAGTTCATGGGAGCGGAGGGGAAGCGCTCATGGAAAAGGAGTGGTTGAAATGTACTTTTGACTGTTAACCTGGGGAAAACTAACAGCCTTAGTTCTGGTTTCCTAAGGGTCCCTCAAGTCCTGAAAATTCGGGTTAAAGAGTAATGGCAGGTGAGTCTGAGAGCTGTGCAATAAATTCACGGACTTTTCCATACCCGTGGCCCCGTGTGCAGTGAATTAAGTAGTATAACGGTGCCTAAACTTCTTAATTGCAAAGTCGTCGGTGATTTTGTAGCCCCTTAATGTTGAGGGAGGTATTCCTTACCCCAGGAGTGAGGCCTGAACTTCTGGAGAAGGCTCAGGTAGTTTCTGCCCTTCCTAAAGCACTTTGCAGGGCACTGACTATGGGGACGTCTGTGCAAACTGAAAAGCAAACTGATCCTGCTGTCTCTGCCACGTTTTCCCCCCCGACAAGTAATTGAGTAGCTGCACTTCATTAATGCCAATAACTTTCTAGTTTGAGCTGTTAGTATACAGTTTGATATTTATATTTATTTATTTGTAACATCCAGACTTTGTACTGTCTGGATTAATCCTCAAGCTAATCTGATGCTGAGCTATTATTGTGACAATTGAGTACACAATTTGACATTCATGCTGTACCTTGTGTAGCTAATTTTTGTAACTCAATTTATAAATTACATAAATTGGTTACATAATTTACCACATACCTTGTACACTTCACAGTAATATTTCCAGCTTGCAATTTAAACAATCCTTATACCAAGAATAATTTACACTGAAGACTCTTGAGTAATTTTGCAATTTATTCCTGGACAGATAAGGAGCCGCGTTTGTTAAATAAACGCTTGCTGGTGTTGGTTTTAACTTATTAATCACCCCGTCCCAGTTCCTGGGTAATCTGTAGCCCGTGCGTGCATCTTCCTGGGCCATGCTGTGCTGGCAGGGCCAGACCCAGGCAGAGGTCCGGGTCTTCAGCTCGTGCCTTGCAGGAGCCTCCAGCCTGGGAACGATGAATTTCTCCCTCTGTCACCCAGTGGAAACCGGGCTTCAGCTCAGCCGACCCTGCCTGGAAAGCCAGCCCTGCTACCTGCGGCCTCGTCCAGGAGCGCGGACCCCAGCTTCTCTTCTCCATCGCCCACCCGAGCACGTATGTGATGGGTGGTGGAATAATCACGGTGAGGGGGGGTCGGAGGGAGAGGAGGGGGCTTTGCGTGCGTCTGGGAAAGCTTGTGGTGCAGGGGTAGAGGACATCTCCATGGGTGGTGGCCCGAGGAAGTTATGTGTGACGAGTCCTCGGGAAATCTCGGCTTCACCCGGCTGGGGGTTAGAGGGAGACAGGTCCCGCTCCTAACCTCGTGGCACCGAGGTGTCGGCAGGATGTAGCGAAAGGCACAGGGAACCCCTCGCGCTGCCTGTTCGCAGCCGCCCCGCGCAGGCAGCACCTGCAGGCATCTCGCAGGCAGCACCTCGGCCCCGAAGCTCCGCGCTTCCCTCCGGGGAGGAAAAGCTTTCCTCCTCCCCGCGAGCAGCCCCGGCACTGAGGCCCAGAGGAGAACGGTGCTGTTCGTCCCCCCTTGTTCGAGTGGCCCGTGGGGCATCGACTGGCCCATTTCCATTGCTCCCGGTCGCCGGTGGTACGTGAGTTGCTATAAATGTTATTGTGGGGCTGGCAGGTGTAAGCCCGGCTGCCCGGCAGTGCCCGTAGCCCAGAGGGAGCACCGCGCTGCTCCTTGCAGCTGGGCACGATGCTGGCCTGCTGCTAAAGCTGCCAGAGCTCCTGCTCTGCGGGTCTGGCTTTGTCCCCTTCCCCTCTTTTGGAGTCCACGCTGTGGTCAAACAGCTCCCGCCCGGGCAGCAGCGAAGCAGAGAGGCACCAGGGCACGGAGCACGAGGGCAGCGAGGACTCGGCAGGCAGATGCTCCTGTTAGCGTTGGCATCACCTTTCCTTCCCTCGTCCTGTCGCTCTTCATCCTGCTGTCACTGCCTGGCTCCCCTGCTTTCCCCAGGAGGGGACAGTGGTGACAAAGACCGTTAATTTGGCATCCAGCTGCTCCACACCCCCACCCTACCACCCCCCAGCTGTCGCCCTGCGACTGATGCCTCCAAGCACCGCAGATACCAAACCTGCAAACAAGACATTTGGGAGTGCAGGGACAGAGGTCATCTCGCAGCCCTGACAGCCACCGTGGCCACCAGCCGCCTCCCACCGATGCCCAACGCTCTCTCCCTCCCCATGGCGCTGTGGGGAGGGGACGTCCCCTCCTCACCTCCCTCGAGCCCCCTGGCATCCGCGGGACCACGGCTCTTCCCAGCTCTGCCTTTGCTCCTCCCGATCTCCTACCAGTTGGGACCAACAAATGAGTCGTTATACGCGCACAATCCCGGCACGTGCGCGAGCCGGACCCACGCACCCCAAACCCGCGTGGGCAGCCCCCGACCCGGCCCCCGTAATTATCTCCTGCAAGGCAAAACAATTAGGAGTCTTTGCTCTCCCCTCCCTCCCTTCCCCCTTCCTCTTCATTGTTCTTGGCAAAAAAAGGTTAATTAAACTCAGAAAATATCCCTTTTCTCCCCCCTCCTAAGCATGAGACTGTTAATTTTCTCTTTATATTTGTATTTAATTAATTCCTGCAAAGGCTTCGACTATATTTTTTGGGTATAATTTCTTCCTTTGTCTCTCTCTCTCATTGTTAATCCTTGCATATTCAGTTTTTCCCCTCCCTTTTCCCCTAGATTTGAAATTCTATTACCATTTCAGAAGGCAGGCGTTTGAAGAGAAAAATTGAATACCCGTCCAGTCTTGATAAGAAGGGACATTTGGTACTAACGGTAATTTGTGAAGCAGATTTTCCCCCCACCCTGCAGTCGGTTCCCCCCTCCCTCGCTCTCCACGCTCACGGCGGAGGATGCGAGCGTGCCGCGACGGGGACTTGGGGGAGGATGTCACGGCATCCTCGGCCTTTGCAGCCCCTCCGTCCCTGGGTTGCTGCGTCAGGGCCATGGGGATGGGGTGACACGGTGACAAGCTGACCCCGACACCTCCCACGTGCCTTCACACCCTGCGGGAGCCGGCCCTGCACCCCACCTTTGCCCTTTTTGCACCGAGGCGATGCTGTGCTGCGTTGCCCCCGTGGTTTTAGGGGGAGCTGGGCTGTGCTTGGAGGGTACCCGCTGTTTTTGGGGAGGGTTCCTCTCCCCAGCCCCACCAGCAGCCACCGTGCCAGCGGGACTGAGAGCAGCAGCCCTGACCCCCCTGTGCAGGGCCAAGGGGTTTCTTCGCGGGACGTCCCTGCGCAAAATCGCGTGGCCCGTGCCTGTCTGGGCAGCGCGTACGTGTCGTGGGCAGCGCGTACGCGTCGAGGTGTCTGGTTTTGGGGCACAGGGTCCTGCAGCAGCTCCTGCATGCGGGACGCGGCCCTGGGCACAGGCATTGCCTTGGGCCTGTTCCCACCTCACCCTCGCACACCTGTGTAGGGGCGGCGGTGGTGGTGGTGGCGGTGGTAACACACCTGGTGGTGGTGGTGGTGGTGCTAATACACCTGGTGATGGTGGTGGTGGTAACACACCTGGTGGTGATGGGGGTGGTGGTAACACACCTCGTGGTGGTGCAAAAACAGGACTGGGGATTTATTCGGATTTTCCCCCTGCTCAGGCTCGCCCTCACCTCCCCATCACTTCCCTCGGCACGAAGCCCCCTGTGCCAGACCCCCATGGCCCTGTGCCGCCGAGGGGGGCGGGGCACCCACCCTGCGGCACCCACCCTGCGGCACCCACCGCGGCCTCGGGGCACCCACCGCTCCGTGGGGCGGGGGCCCCTCCGTGGGCCGGCGGGGCCGGGCCTCCCTTCTGGCAGGCAGCACCAGATGGCACTGTCGGGCCGCGCTGCTGCCGGGGCCGCGCTGCGGCTCCCGCCCGGCTCGGGGCCGGGGAAGCCCGCGGCTGCGGGGGCCGGGGCCGGGCGCTGCCCCCCGGCCCGGGCCCGGGCGAGGGCTGCGCCTGTCCGAAGCCGAGGCGCATCGCTGAGAGCGTCCCACGCCACCCAGGCGCTGTCTGCCCGGTACGGGAGAGGTGAGAGCCCAGCCGTGCCCGGCTGCGGGACTTAGGCTGAGACCGGTCCCAACTTGTGTCACTTGTGACCCGCGGGGGACGTGAATCCCGCTTACGGCTCCGGGCTCCTGGGGCAGATGCATTAACCAAGCGGCCCAAGGGGCCAGAACTGGCCGCGGCTGCCGGCTGGGCGATGCCCCGGGGCTCAGGAGAGTGTCCCTTGCCCTGGGACAGGGTGGGGGGCTGCAGCCCCCCGGCAGCGGCAGGAGCCTCGCCGGCAGCGCAGGGCCACGGTCGTGGCGTTGCTGCCCCGTGCAAACACCCAGCCCGAGCTGGGTGGCAGCCCCTGCGGCCACCCAAACAAAATTTCTGTGATCCCAAACAGCCCCTGAGCGGGGTCTGGGAGTCGCGCTCCTGCTTGGGTGCCACGCTGCGCGGCTCTGCGCCCCGCTTGGGCTGGAGGGTCCTGGGCCCCAGCAGGGCGGGAGCGTGCCGTCCCCGTGGGTGCTGGAGCATTAAACAGGAACCCCCGGAGAACCCCCAGCTGTGGCCCTGAAGCGGAGCTGACGGGACGTGATGGGGAGCTGATGCGGGATGTGAGAGCCCAGAGAAACTTTTTCGGTCGAGGGATGGCAGCCCGGGGGGCGGCGGGCAGGGGGACGACTGCCGGAGCTGCGGAGCCCCCGGGGAGCCGTGCTCTCCCCACCTCCCTCGCTGCTGTGTAAATCATGACGGCTTGGACTGAGCTGAAGTGAAATATTCCGTTTCCTTGCCCAAATCTGTAGTTTCCTTCTGGCTCCAAGGCTCTGGGCCATATTGCACATTTGAATTTAAAAGCAGACTTGCGCTTGGGTTTCTTATTTATTTATTTATTCTAGAATTATTATTTTCTTTAAAATCAAGGTCCTGTTTTGCTCCAGCTTGATGCTTCCTCCTGGAGCGGTGGCTGATGGACCTGGGTGCGGAGGGGGGGAGGCGGGAGGCAGAGGTTAGTCCCTGGCCCTGGGGGTGGCCCCGGGGACGTCTGGAGCTGGGGAGAGGAGGGTGGTGGAGGGGAGAGCCTGAGAGCCCGGTGCTGGCTCCCAGCCCTGAAAAGGGAGGTGCAGAGTTAAGGTGATAGCTGGGGGTGCTGATGGGCACCCTGCTTCCCCTCCCTGCTGTAGGATTTGCCATCTGCTGTGCGAGAAGCAGCATTTGCTCGCTTCGGGGATGTCACGCTGGGGATGACACGTCCCTGCGCAGCATTGCTGGGCTGCCCTGGCCGGGCTGTGCTCTGTCCTTGCCCGACGAGCCGTGTGTCCCCAAGGGCTGGGGTGCAGCAGGGCAGGGCTGGGCTCTGGAGGTGGCCTTGTGGTTTGGCACGTCTTGGTTTCATCATCTTCCCTGGAAAGCCAGGAGGTCGGTGGCTGAGACCGCAGCACAGGATGCCCAAGTCCCAGCGGCTGCCTCCTTGCAAGGGCTGTGGGGACCCTCTGGGAGCCGAGCGTGGCAGGCAGGGACCAGCCTCACCCTTGCTTTGGGGATGGGAGCAGCGCTGCAGGAGCATCTGTGGAGCGGGAGACTGGAGGGAGTGGTGGGAAGAAAGGATGGAGCAAGGCAGGAGGAAACAAGGGTGCGAGAGGGCAGGGGAGGACGAGAGAAGGGGGAGCTGCACAGAGAGGAGGACACTTGGGAAGGAGGGGTACGAATGGAGGCGTGCGGGAGCGGGCAGCAGGGCCGGAGGAGCGAGCCCCGCTGCAGGAGCAGCTGCCCTGCGCTGTGTGCCCGGCAAGCCCATCTCCCCGTCAGGCTGCTAACGAGGATTAATTGCCTGCGCTGGGCTCCTGCGCGGGGCCGCACGCCACTGCTGCGTCCCCTCCGGCGTGGGTCCCCGGTGGCTCCAGGGGTAATTTACGGCCGTGTCGGTGTGGGCGGCTGTTCGCGGGTTGGCAGCTTTGCCGCCAGGCACCTATGCCTGGGTTGGGGCACTAAATAACCCCATCGGCTCTGCTCCCCATCCTGGCCACGCCACCCAAGCCGAGCCACAGGTAGGAGGACAGCGGGGTGGGAGTCCTCCCACCCAGACCCCGGCCCCAGCACCAGAAATCACTGTGCCCCTCTCACCACCCCCGTGGGCACCGGGGTCCCCGGGCAAGGGGAGCAGATGGCTGCAGCCAGCTCGTGGCGGCCTTGTTGGAGCAACCGATGGGGTCCCTTAATTACCGATGCCGCAATTAAATAGCATTAACTGATCGCTGCGAAGTCTTGCTACCTCGCTGCACGTGGGGCAGGCGAGCGCAGGCAGCCGGTGTCTTGCCCAGCGGAGGCCAGTGGCACTGCTGGCACCTCGCTCCGTGCCTGTGGAAATGTGTGGAGACATATGCTTCCCCAATCTGCTCAATCCTTGGTGCATTTCAGCCATCCCCTGCAAATGGTCTCGGAGGGTTTTAGCTGGGGAAGGAGGTGCCGGGGCAGCGAGGCGGTGAGATGGTGCAGCCCCTGCTGCCCCTGCTGTGCTGCAGTGGAAAGGGCTGGAAGGGGCAAGGAAAAGTCAGGGGGGGAAGGAAAGCCCCGGAGCCATGTGCTGAGTGTTTCTGGGGACATGGGCTCTGCTAGAGCTGGATCTCTGCCCTAGGATGAACCAAGCCACCCTAAACCTAGCCTGGCCTGGCCAGAGGTATAAGCCCAACCTGTAATCCTTTGCCTTCAAGGACTTGGTGTCTCCCGAGCCGTGCCCTGGCTCAGGACAACTGGAAGAATGGAGCAACAGCCTCCCCAGGGTTCCCTGGCTGCAGTGAGCGCTTCCAGCGTCATCTCACCGCTTTGCAGGACAGGAGGACGCGACCTGACCCGGTGCCCGCAGCCAGCATCGCGTCCCCGGGTGAGATGGCCTCAGGGACGGGTGGGTGACTGCGGGGCACTGGGGAGCACGGGGGTCCCCCCGGCTGTACGCGGGGCAGGCCGGGGGCCGTGCTGGCTGCTGGCCTTGCCCATCGGTGTTTTGGGGTCCCTGGGGGAGCGCCTCGCTTGCAGCCTGGTCCGGAGCCGGCAGCCGCGACTCCAGACGCTGGCACCTTTGCCAGAGCAGAAGGGCGATGCGTTTGTAGCGTGCCGCTTCTCAGGAGCAGTAATTGCTTTCCGAGGGGTTTGCTCCGTGTTCCCAAGCGCGCTTCCCCGTTTGCTACATGGGGAAACGTGCGCTCTTCCTCGCTCGGCTCCTCGGGCGCTTCTGCCTTCAGGCAAATCCAAGTGCCCTGGCGTATGGGTCCGTGGGGAGAGCAGGAGCCTGAAGGATGGGGGAGAGGCATTTGGGGGGTCCTGCCAGGGCTGGGGGAGCGGGGAGAGCCCCCGGGGGTGCAGGGGTCTTGGGAGGTGGCAGCAAAGCCCCTGCCCGGGCCGGGGAGGTGCTGGGGCAACGGAGGTGGTGCACGCCTGCGCGATGGAGGCTTCCTCCCTGGCGGTGTGGGGTTTTGTAGCCCAGAGCCCAGCGACTGCAGCACGCACAGCGTTGTGCTGGGCTTCGTTACAAGCCGGTTAATAACTCTGTACTGGATGGCTTCTTAAAGGAGTTAATTTACCCTGGGCCGTTTGCTAATTTGGGCTGCGAGGCTCGGCTGCGGCTGCATGGGGCTGAGCCTCTCCTGCTTCGCCGCCCTGGCAAAGTTCGCCCTTCGGCCTCGCTCCTCGTGGAGCGGGGCTGGCGGGGCGAGGAGGTGCCCAGCATGGGGGGGCTGGGGTCCCTCCTTGTGCACCCCAAGCCCTGGCCGGGGCACGCAGCACCCCCTCCCCGGCTGCGGGCTCCCCGGGGGTCCCCGTGCCCGCAACGGGGTGCCAGCGACGCCCCGGGGCTCAGCTCGGGCTCCTGTCCTCTCTGGTCACCCCCAGGGAGCCGAGCTTCCTCGTGGCACCACGTCGGGAACCGTCTTTAAGAATACATATTGACATTAAAAAAGGCCCCTCTGTACCTATTAATTGAAGTAATTAAATTTAATGGGATGGTTATTGCATGTTAAATAAATACCAGCTAATTATGAAAAACATATTTGCCAAGGTTTAACTATAGAAAAGATGCCTCAATTACATGGTTATTAAACCTCAAAAAATATACACTTTTAATAATGAAGTGACATTTAAATAACATACATTAACTGTCTTATTAAATGTTGATTCTTTTCATATTTGAGGACTTTAATTTAGAGCATTTTCGCTGGCACTAACCGTACGATGCATCATTAGCTGTCTTTCACTCAACATTTTGTAAACTTTTTTTATAAATACGCTGAAGTGTTTGTATTCGCTTTTGTTTTTCCAGCTCCCAGCTCTCCCTTCGGGCAGCGGGGATGTGCCAGGGGAGCACGCATGGAGAGTGGGACCTTCCAGGCAGCTTCTTCAAATCACTAAACCCCTTCCTAAGGATGGTAAACCCCTTCCTAAATCTGTCATCCTAAAATAGGCGGGCAGCCAAGCTTTTCAGGATTTCTGGCACGTCCTTATGGAAAGGACCGCTCTGCCTCGCTCTTGGCTTTCCAGATCAAGTAAGTTTGTGAGAAGCAGCCGGGAGATGG
Organism: Mycteria americana; assembly: GCF_035582795.1. NCBI lineage: Eukaryota > Metazoa > Chordata > Aves > Ciconiiformes > Ciconiidae > Mycteria > Mycteria americana. Next base: position 22,759,056 of record NC_134375.1, on the reverse strand, counting down.
GGACCAGGGTCAGAGGAGGAGCTCAAGGCTGCAGTGGAAGCGCCCGCCTGGTGCGGTAGAGCGAGGTTTGTTTCTGTCTCTGCCGCCGCACCGTGGCATGACCTCAAAGAAATCGGCATTTTGGGGTGCCTGCATCCCTCCCGGGGCGCGGGGGACCTGCCCGGGGCGGGATGCTCCGTGGGACCACATCCTGAGCTGCCGCAGCGCCCGGCCCTGCTGCTCACGGGGGATTCCTCTGCAGCCTGGCAGGGCACGGAGTGAGGGACGGGCTGCGGGAAGGCGTGGAGCAGCAAAACCGGAGGGCTTGCAGGCTTCTGCTTTAATGCATTTATTGATTGCGGTGCACGCAGCAGGATATAATTTAGAAATCCCTCTCCCAGAATCAATTAAAGACCTTGCTAGTAATACAGGTGCTTCTCTTAGTTAAAGCCCCCGCCCTTCCCTCAAACGCACACGCTCACATTCCCTCAAATTTTGGGGGATTCCCATCTCCCTCCCAGCCGAGGCTGGGTCCCTCTACCTGGGAGCGTGGGTGCCAGGATCGCCCGCCGGCAGACCCGCTGCTTTTCTGGGCATCGGTGCTGCCCCGGCTGCCTCCCAAACCAGCCGTCAGGTACGGGCTGTCAGAGAGCCAAGACCTACGGTCGCCCAGACCCGCTCGTGACGTTCCCTGGGTCCGCGGCGAGGCGGGCAGCCTGTGCTCGGGAGGCGGCGGTGGGCAGCGCGATGCACAGAGGGACTGCGCTTAATTAGGAAGGAGTTAAGTCCCGGGGCGGCTGCCGGGGGACGGAGGCAGCCCCCCACGCTGCCCGGTGTGGGCAGGGGCAGAGCTAAGGGTAAGCTGGGGAGGGGAGAGGGCTGCCAGCCTTGCCCTGTGGCTGCTCCATCGGTGCGACGAGTTGCTCCGGCGTTAGACCGCAGGCCCGTGGGGTCACGCGGAGTGGGCTCCTTAAAGGCAGCGAGCAGGGACCGCGCTGGGGCCACGGGGATGCGGCACACGCTCCGGCTTTCAAATCTAAATGACTGTTGCCGCCGCGGGCCAGCAGCGGGCCAGCTGGGCCCATGCCAGCTCTCGAGGGGTGGATGTGTCGGACCTTCAGCTGCTCACACCCCGCGGTGGCTTTTTGCTGGGACGCAGCCAGGGCTGCCTGGGCCATGGGGACGGTGTTGGGGGTTTGGAGGCAAATGGCTTCTCAAGCCCGTCAGCTCCTCCTTTTCCCTTACCTCCTCTTGTGCCGTTTGGTGTCGGCAGTGAAAGTGGGGTGCAGCTCCCGGGCAAGGGGGGCTCGGACCCGCCGAGGGTGGCCCCGTGTCTCCTAACGCAGCGAGGCGTCAAGGTGGGGATGGCTGAACCGGCATGAGCCCGGCGTGGGTCCAGCTGGGTTACGGTGCAGGTCCGGCAAAGCGGAGGCTGGGCTTGTTTGTTTGGGGGAAGAACCTGAGATTTGAAAATGTATCTTGCCCCGCAGTGGGGTGATCCACTTGTCACTCGAAATTCCTGTGCAGCAAGATACGGGGCGGTCAGAGCGGGCTGCTGAGGTAGGCGTCAACCGTTGTGTTCTGATTTTGGCTTTGCTAATATGACGGAGTTTATTCACAAAGTGGAAGTGAAGCATCCTTTTACAAGGGTAGTATCCTTTCCAAGGCATAGAGCTTTGACCATGTGTAAAGAATTTCCCTGTCTTTTTTTTTTTTTCTTTTCTTATTGTGGTGATGAACTTTCATTAAAACAATTGCACGCTGTTTTTTTTTTTTTTCTGTAAAACCTCTTTAATCAATCAACATTTTCTCACGGAAAAAAAGTTGGAGGGGGGGAGAGGAAGTCTCCAAGGCCGGGCAGGCTGGGATTTGGGTCTTTTCTGTGCTCTCTCTCCCCTCCCCACTGTTACAGGTGCATGGACTGAAGTCAGAGCCGGGTGAGACATCCCTGCTCCGTCCGGGCAGCGTTACACACGTAGCGGTGATGCCAGGACTCCTCCGGCAGCGGTGCGAGGAACAAACCCGGCTTGGCTCCTGCTGGGGAGCTGCCTCGTGGATACCAGGCTCTCCAGTTCCTCCCGTCCCACCAGCAGAAGAAACACGGTGGCTTACAAAACCATCGCGGGAGGGCTCACGGCCGGGAAGCTAAAACCCAGAGGGTGAGGATGCGTTGCAGGCTGCAAATGCCCTCTGCCCTGGGCAAGGCTTGCGGGAGCTCGGTGTTTCACAGGGCCGGACACTTCTTCCTCGCCGAGGTTTGTGGTGCTCCTCAAGGGATCTCTGTGCTGCAATATAACATCCCTGTATAGGGAAATTGTCTTAAGTAATGGTTTCTGCCTTTTTTTTTTAAGGTATAGTTATCATATCTTTTATTGGAATAGAATTAAAGCGAAATTAGAAACTGAAATAACTTTAATTACGAACTTCGTGATTCAGTGTGTTGTAAATCCTTCACCATAATATTGTGCCATAAAAATGCTATTTTGTGATAATTATTATTATTATAATTAATGTTCCTTAATTGCTAATGTCGCAGGCATGCGTTATCTCCCAGGTTTTCTTGCAGAGTCTCCGGAGGAGCTCCTCCGCGGGGGGATGCGGAGGATCCGGGCGGGTGCCCGGGCAGGCTCAGGCTGGGTGCGCGGGGCTGTTGGGGGGTGTCCGCGTGTCTGCGCGATGCTGCCGGCTTATCCCACCCCGCGGGTTGCCTCTGGCCGGCCGGCGGCTCAGCGCTTCCCAGAGAGCGGGAGGCAGTGAGCAGCAAGCAGGGATAAACGTTAGAAGCTGTGGATAACGCTTCTGAGCGTTATTCGCAGGCTTCGCTGTGCTCTCGCGTGCGCTCGCGGTCGGCCACGTGCTCCCTCCAGCAGGCAGCGATGGGCTGAGCGTGGTTCGACGGCTCTGCCTTTGGTCGGGCTGGCAGCACCGCAGGACACCCGCCTGTCCTTGCAGGGATGGGCGCAGGTACGTTACTCGTGGCCCGGCCGAGGGGCGAGAGCACTGGCTGGGGCTGGAAACCCCCTGGGTCTCCCCCCGTCTCCCTGCAGACTCTCTGCCATGCCAGGGCCGGCTGCTGGGCGTCTGGAGGTGCTCGTCTCTGCTCTGTCCCACGCCAGCGGTGCCCAGGGTAGGTGGCCTTGCTGTTTCAGGAGCTGCTGGAGCTGCCCTGCTTCTGCGGCAAAGTGCCGCGCGGGTTGTTCCCGGGCACTGCGCGTGGCAGGGGCACGTGCCCTCGGCACGGAGCTCCTCGTGGCCGCCCTGCTCCCGCCGCCCTGCCTCGGCTCAGCCTGCATCGGTGGATCTTCATCGTAACGAGCTGCCGCTGCTTCAGCCGCGTTGTCCCCGTGTGTTACCCCATTAACGAGGTGTTTGGGCTTGTGGCTGCCTGGGTGTTCAACGGCACGTGGCGAATTTCATCCAGGCGTTGGGCAACTCGCCTTCCTCTCCTCCTCTCCTCGGGTCCAGCCTCTCCTCCTCGCCCCCAGCCACCATTTCCAGAGCACCATTAGGGCAAATTAAATTCCCTCCAGTGCCTGCCAGGAGCTGTGCAAGACACCAGCCTTGGGCACCGCGTCCCTGGAATGAAAATGAAGAGCAAACACGACGCCGCAGCCTGCGGGTCCTAAGGGGCCCGAGTCCCCGCTGCCGTCTCCGGCGAGGCAGGAGGATGCTGTCGGAGAACTGCCTCCCTGCGGGCTCGGCTCCCACCGGCCGTCGACACCCGGCCAAGAGCCGGTGAACCCCGCAGCGTGGCGGGCCGTGGGTGGGGAGGAGATGCAGGGTGCGAGCAATGGGAAGGTGCTGGGGAGAATTACGTCTGGCCAGAGGGAGGCGGGGAGAAGGCAGCGGGATGGGAAAGCGGTGGGATTGATGGTGCGGCCAGACTGGGGCTTAGCAGTTCTCGTTAGCATCCTTTATTAGCTCGGAGGATGCTGCTGGGGTCTGGGAGGCAGCGGCAGAGCGCGGGTCCTCAGGCCCAGGTGCGAGGGAGGAGCAGGGAGCACAGGGATGGAAAATGGCTGATGCCAAGCGCGTGAATTTTTCATGTGACCCGGAGGCCTCGCTCGTACCAGCATGGGGCTGCCCGGGAGCGGCTGAGAGCAGGAAGGCACGAAAACAGCCACCAAGCCACCTGCTTCACAGTGGTGAGCGTATATGGGATGAAGCTGAAACCAGGATGCATTTTTAATGACGCAGGCAGGGCTGGGTTTCTTTAAATAAGACTAGACAATGAATATGTGCTCCCGAAGCCGTGTAGTGCACCACAAATGCATTATTTACAGCGGCTTCTTCCTTGTCCATTTTAATTTTACATGGACACTGGAGAAAGGGAAGGGACTCCTTGGCGTCTCGTGGCCACCCACTTGTTCCATGTGACGGAGATGAATTTCTGAGCCGCCGAAGGATTTGGTGTTGATCTTTCCACTGACTTGAGTCGTGGGGCGAACAGCCAGCCTGGGGATGGAGCCTGGCACCTGGAAGCAGGGGCAGTTATGGCCTGGGGTTTAGTCTGGCTAATACATCGTCGGGTCTTAATTGTGTCATTTTCTGTCTTCTCCCCATGCACGAAATGGAGGGGGATGCTCTTAGACCACTGCAACCGTGCCTTGTCCCTACGCACGCTGAGCACAGCATCTCTCCTCCTGGCGCTGGTGGAGGACCAGAAAGCCTTTGGGAAGCGGACGATGACGCGTGCCATATCCCGATGGTGAGGGAGGAGGCGAATCTGCTCCATGAAAAGGGCCCTCAGCTGGCCCTGGCGAGGAGGGTAAGGGGCAGGCGAGAGTAAGCAGCAGTACGGTGGGCTACGGCGGAGGGGGGATGGAGGGGTGCTCCGTGGACGCGGCGTTTCCCCAGGACGGATGCTCTGCCTGGTTCCAGCTGGTGACAGGCCAGCCAAGGTGGTGAGCGCTGACCTCAGATTGCTATTCGGCCCTCAACCATTAGGTTTCAGAGTTAACGCTTTTTGCAATTAACAGGGGATCTCTTTATACCTCAATTAGAACCGTCAGGTCAAGCTGTCCTGCCTTTTCCTGTCTCTGCAAGACTGGCTGCGAACCTCAGCCCACCCCAGGTAACTTGCCGCAGGACCCAGCGCAGCGGCCACGGTGCACCGCTGCGTCACAGCCCCTGGCTCTAAACACGCTGGTGATGGCACCGTGCCCTTCTGCCGGCTGCAATCAATCAAAGCAGCCACGTAGCCTTTACCGGCTATCGCCGTGGCTCCCAGCGGGGTGGGCGTTCCCGTGCCACGGCTGGGGCGGTGATGCCGCGTCCACGGTGGCGGAGGTCCGCATCTTGGAGCCTCTCTGCGGAGCTGGGACTCGGGCAGTGACTTTCTTTCCTACCTTCAAAGTTGCCCCAACTCAAAGTCTGCATTTGGTGCATGCTGTGCGGGGACACCGGGGTTTGGCTCATCAAGGGCTACCTGATTTCCTTGGCAGGCTACCGGGGGGAAGCACAAAGTGGTTCCAGCGCTCCTGAGCAGCTGCAAAGGTGGGATTGGAGTCCGGGAGCTGACGGACACGAGGCTGCTTTCCCCGGCGCTGCCGGGCCTGGGAGGGTTGAGATGGCAGCTTGACGGCTTGGAAAATAGGCTGAGATGAAGGAATATCAATACGGAGAGCGAGCTGTTCCTGCCGAACAGCCCCAGGGCAGCTAACGTGAAATGCTGGTTGTCTCGGAGGAGTTGACAGGTTTCTGCACCAGGCTGCCTGCTAATTAAGCACCACTGTGAGTCACGGGGCCGAGGGATGAAGGAGCCGGGAAGGAGCTCAGCTGGTGCAGGTATGGCCAGGGGGGATCTCCGCAGGACCTCCCTGCCCGTCAGCGAAGGACTGGTGCGTGCGTGGCTTGTCGGCTGGTGGATACCAGCAAGAAGAGCAGGGCGAGCCGTCCCGCTGGGTGTCCGTCCTCTCCCGTTGCGGTTGTGTGTCTTTGCCAGGGTCCCGTGTGCTGGCGTCGATGCCCAGCCCTCCCGTTACAGACCTGGCAGGGTCGCCCGGAGCGTGTCCCACAGCCCCAGCTCCCAGCACCAAACCTCTTCCCACATCAAAGGGGGCATCGCTGCCAGTGCGACAGGCTGGGGAAGCAAGGATGCTCCCAGACCCCTCTTTCTCCCGACCCTCTTCCAGGCGACCCGCTTTGCCCGCAGACCTCTTCCTTCCCAGCCCCGGCCAAGGGCGAGCTTCTTGCCGTAATTAACAGCGACGCCGCCTGCCCGCCGAGGCCTCTGATAGAAAATTCCCCATTTTAAGGAGCGTAGGCACAGCGGGGCAGAGGAAGGGCTGCTGGCCGGTGATGTTTTGCGGACCCCGCCGATCCGGAGGGTGCCCGTAGGGGCTGGCGCAAAATAAAAGCTGTTGCTGACAGGCAGCAAAGTGCTTTCCTTGTCGGGCAGAGCCGGGAGAGGAACACACACCGCCCTGGTGACAGCACCGGTGCCACCCCGGGTCCCTTCCCCAGGTGCCTTCTCAGCACCGATTGCCCGCTGGCCCCACTTGCCTCTGCAGCTGCGATCCCCTGAAAAATGGCTCTATTCACGACCCGTTTTAATGTCACCCCGGGTCCCCAAAGCTCTGCAGATGCAGTTTGTTATCCCGGCTGTCAAGAAGCTTAAAGCCCTGCTGATGCCTCCTGGAAACCTTTGACAAACCCTCCGGTTGGATCCAGCGCTGCCTCTCCAGCCGGTCTGCCCAGCCCTTCTGTTCCTGGGCCTTGATTAGCAAAGACGTCTGCGAGGACGGGAGGAGGAAAAAAAAAAAAACCCATTGCTGACATCTGGGCCGAGCTGATCTCCTCCTGGAGCCCCTGCCCCGAGACTGGCTGGGCAGAGCTGAGCTGCGGAGTTTGGGTGTGAAGGTCCCCAAAGCCCACGTCTGGGTTGCAGGCTGTTCCCTGGGCCAGCCGGATTTCACAGCCCAGAAAGCCTCGGCGCTGAGGCCGCTGGATTTATCGCATCCCCCCACCTCGCTGTTCAGCACGGGGGGTTTAAACCGTGGCTGCAGGCTCTGGGGGGTCCGATAACCAAGGGAGGTGGTGTGTGCTGGAGGACCCGGGTGCACCCTGCGGGAGTCTGCCTTTTAGCAGAAGTTTTTAGCAGGCAAAAATTGCAAACAGTTGAAAAATCATGAATTTCGCCGATTATTTTTAGCCCCTCAGCACTCGGACTGGGTTAACGCGGTGAGCTGAGCAGAAGAGCCTCCCCATCTCTTCAGGCTCTCTCCAGCAACCTAATCCTCTCCCAGTTAGTTTCTTTTTTTACAAAATAGTTATTAGGCTGCTTTTAGAGAACAAAATCCCCCTCGGTCTCTTCGGTAACGTGCGGAAAGCGCACCAAGACGCACCGAGAACAGATTGTCTCTCGGCGTAATTTTGGTCAAAGTTGTGGGTAAGAAGTGCCGAGTCGGATTTTAGCATAATGAGAAGGAGCCGGGTGAACCCCTCACCTTTGGGCTTTGGGTCCAGCTGCCACCGGAGCCATCTTCTGCCTCCAGCCCTGCCTGCCAGCACCCTGCTGAGCTGGCAGCTTCCGAGTGCCTTTGAGGTGCCACTCAAGCCGGCCGTCCTCGGGGCACGGCGAGGCTGTCAGGCCCGGGGGTTTGTCAGGGAAGGGGGCTGAGGACGCACAAGGCGGCTGGGGAACGAACCGAGCAATTAAAGCCCCGTGGGAGGCGGGATAAAAGGCCAGGCTTCCTGAGATAACGAGGGTCTCTCTGCGGGGGCCAGGTGCCCAGAGCCGGGGGAAGCCACCTGAGTGACAAGCGTGTCCCAGTGCCCGCCAGGCACGGTGCTGGACAAGCCGTCGGACCGGCTGCGTGAGCTCGGTGGGCCACTGTGAGCCTGGGGCTGCTTGCCACCCGGGATGCTCCCCTGCCCTTCCCTCCCTCACCCTGCGCTGGGCTTCTGGCATGGGGGATGCTTGGGTTTTCTTGCTGGTTTTTTTTTTTTAATTATTCCTCTTTCTCAGGGCTGGACCCTCCTTGGCGGCTCAGCCGGGATGCCCGCTCTTTTCTCGGCTCCCCCACCTTGGTTTCCCTCGAGGGTCGATGGATGTTGACAATCCATCTTTCAGCAAAAATAAATCCCTCCAGCTCCCTTCCCACTGGTGCTGGGCAGGGGGACACGGGAATGGCAGCGGTGGCCCAGGAGTCGGTGCTGCGGCATCGCTCGGTCCTGCCCCGGGGGGGGGAGAATTCATCCCTCTCCTCTTGCGTCCACGGCAGGAGATGGCAGCCGTGGGACCAAGGTGTCCGTGCACCGGTCCTGGGAGAGGGCAGATTTAAAAGCAGTTATGGGAGACTGCCTGAATATCTCTCCCTTCTTCTTTATACATTTAAGAGGTTTCACTGTCTCGGTAACTCCCCTGAGAGACCCAAGCAGCAGCCTCTTTGGATGTGAATACCTGACAAGTTTTTAATGTGAAAGGAATTCACTAAATTTAGTCTCCTGGAGGAAGGAAAAAAAAAAAGGGGGGGGGGGGAGCGTTTCTTTCAATCCAGGGGAAGCGATCCAAACCTCAGCCACTTCCCTGCTGGCAGAGCTCGCCGATTCCTTCTCTTCTCCTCCGTCTCGAAAGCTTTTAAGTCTGGGCCCCATGTGTGTCTGTGCACAAACAAGAGGTGGGAGAACGGCAGGCACCGACGCCGCGTCCCAGGGGAATGCGCCCGTTCCGGGCTCCTCCTGGAGACGGATGCTGGCGAGGGCAGGGTGGGGGGATAACTGAGGAGAAAACCCTGCTTGCGTCGGAAGGGACCTGTTGTCCGAGTCGCGGGGATGTCACCTTTGCTCTCAGGTGGGCTTTGAGCAAGGTGTGAGCACTGGGGTGCTGAAGGTGCTGAGGAAGGAAAGAGCACATTGTTGTACTCGGCTATTTTCCACTCCGTACTCTTTCCTACCCTTGCTGGAGCCTCCGAGGGTCCCTTTCCTTCTCCGTTGTGGTGCTTGAGGTTCACCGGGAGCCCCCTGCTCTCCTCCCGCGTCCTCTCCCAAAGGACCCGCAGCGGCCTCTGCGCTGCTCTTGCCGAAGGAGGCTTCCCGGTGTCCACGGCTTAGGGAGCCAGTTCCTCCCATCAGCCGGGGCAAGGAGCTGTGCACGCGCTCGTAGCTTGGCCCACGCGTGCCCGCCGGGATGCCAGCGGAGGAGGTCTACCCACGCGTTCCCACCTTCCATCACGGACAGGGGCAACTCCCAAACTCCAACGGTACGTCCCCGTCCAAAGTGTGTCCCGGTGCTGCAAGTTGGTGGGGATGAAGATCTGACTGGTTGCACCCATGAAAACCTGGGTGAAGAAGCCACCTTGCACCGATTGCCCGTGGAGAGGTGAGCCCATGGCCCCCGTGCTGCAGCGCACGGTGGGTCTTGGTAAACCACAACCGCCTGCGGCTCCATCTCCTGGTGGGCAGGTCCGGGTAGAGGCACTCCCTGCCATTTCCATCCCAAAGGTCGCTCAGGAAATCGGTGGAGGTCCTGATTATAAACACTATATATATTTCTGTTGGTCTTCACAAAGGTCCCTTCCCAACTGAGAGATGGTGGAGCATTTCTGCAGGGCCTACACAGACACGCAGGACCCCCTCGCAGGGGGGTGTGCTGTGCTGGGGGCAGGCAGGGGCAGGCAGGGGAGCCCCGCTGTCCCCGGGAAGGGAAGCCGTGGCTGCGTGGTAAGCGGGAAAAGCAAGGGAGAGAGCGTAAGGGTGGGGGAACGAAGGTGACACAAGCGGCTGGCACCGAGTGTGCTTAAAAAAAGACAAATGATCACCTCAGCCCCTCAGTTAATCTTTTTTTTTTTTTATGGCTTTCATTATTTTTTTCTCCTTTGTAATTTTATTTTTAGCTGGAGTGGATGCAGTGCCAGTGGAAAGATGCTGAACGGACATCCTTGCGGAGCGAAGTGCTACGGTGGGCTGCAGAGGGGAGGCCGAGGAGGACCCTCCGCGCTGCTCCGTCCTCAGGTGGGTCCCGGCCCCACGGCGGCCCCACGGCCCGGTCGCGTCGCGTGGGGTGCTGGGTGCCCACGGAGCCGTGGCCGCTTTTAGACCCCCCCCCGCCCCCCGCGCGGCATCGCCCTTTTAAGGGCGGGCGGGGGGCGGGGAGGCTCCGCCCACCTCCCCCCCTCCCCCTTGGGCGCCCCCTGGAGGCGGCGCGCGCGGTCGCCGCCGCCTTCCTTCCCTCGCGCCGCCGGTGCGGGCGTGCGCGTGCGCGCGGCGGCGGGGGCGCGCGGCGGGCGGCGTTCCGTCGGGGCCCCGCGCCCCGTCCCATTCATGCGGGGCAGCGGCGGCGGCGGCGCGAGCGAGGCGGGCGCGGTGGGCGCGGAGCCCCGGGCGGCGGCGGCGGGGGGAGGCGGGCGCGGAGGAGGAGGAGGAGGAGGAGGAGGAGGAGGAGGAGGAGGCGGCGGCGGCGGCCCGGCGGGCGGCTCGGTGTGGAATGCAATTATGGCTGGCACGGCGGAGGCGAGCGGGGAGCGGAGCCGTGAGTAACCCGGTTGCAACTTTCCTCCGCGGGCGCGGCGCGTGCCTTTATGCGTCCGAGGGGTTCGTTTGTTAAAAATACGCGGATTTGTCTTTATTGCCCCCAAAAACACGCGGCGGCGGCGGCGGCGAAGCGGGGCTGGCCCGGGCAGGGCAGCGGCGGCCCGTCGCGGGGCGCGGAGGGGCCGCGGCGGCCGGGCTGGGCCGGGCCGGGCCGGCGCCGCGCTGCTGCCGCCCGGGGCCAGCCCGCATTGCGCCCCGCGGCTCCGGGAGCGCGGCCGCGGGATCCGCCTCCCGCGGGGGGACAGAACCCCGCCGGGGACCGAGCCTTTTTCCTTACCCGCCCCACGCCCCGCCCGGGTTTCGCAGTGGGGTGCCGGGGACCGGGCAGGTGCGGGCTGGACCGGGCGGGGGCCGCCTGCCTGCTCGGAGCTGCTCGGGCCGGGGCGGGCGGTCCCGCGGGGGTGCCGGGGCCGGGGGTGCCTCCCTGCCCGGCGCAGCGGCGGGGCTGGCCGCCTGCCTGCCTCCCTCCCTCCCGCAGCCCGCCCGCCCCGGGTCTCGGCGAGGTTTCCTTCCCCGGTGCCGCACCGCGGGGAGCCCACCGCCCCGCTGCCCACCCGGGTCCGGCACCGCTGGAGACGCGAGCGGGGAGCAGCCTTTCCCGGGCTCGCCGCCCCGCATCCGCCCTGCCCCGCATCCCCGCTGCCCTGCATCCTCGCTGCCATCCCCGCATCCTCGCTGCCATCCCCGCGACCGCGCTGCCATCCCCGCATCCGCGCTGCCATCCCCGCATCGCGCTGCCCCGCATCCTTGCTGCTGTCCCTACATCCTCGCTGCCATCCCCGCATCGTGCTGCCCCACATCCGCGCTCGCATCCTCGCTGCCATCCCCGCCGCTTCACGTCCCCGCATCCCCGCTCTCGCCTCCCCGCATCCCGCCGGGGCGCGGCATCCGGGCTGGGCTCGCCCCGAAACCCGCAGAGCCGCCGTTCCCCAGCAGCCGGCGAGGGCATGCCGTGGGGATGCTGGCAGAGCGGGTCAGGGGTGCCCAGCGAAGCGGGGTGCCCTGCGGGATGGCTGCCGTCGCCCTCCTTGTAATCGTGACTATTGTGATCGTATTGTAGTTTTGCAGCGCAGCGCCTGGGCACCTCTCCGACCGAGGCGTGGGAGGCTGCGATACCCGTGTGCGGGGTGCGTGCCGGTGCGCGCCTGCCGCCTCCGATATTAACGTGGAAGGTGGCAAATAAAGCCGGCTGGCTGCACGTTCGGTGTCCCTGACCCCTCTGCCTTTCCAATTTCTACCCTGCAAACACACATGGCAGCTCCGGCGTGCGAGCGGGGAGGGATTTGCAAAATCTCTGTGGCATGCTGAAATAAATCCCGAAATCCCTTTTTTTTTTTTCTTTTTTTTTTTTTCTTCTTCCTTGTCCTCCTTGTGGGGAAATTCTTCCTTCTGCCCCTGGCTGAGCGCCGGGGTGGGGGGAGCCAGGGGAGGGGGGCTGGTGTGTAAACAGGGCTTAACATGAAGGTCACTGGTTAAAGAGGAGATGGATGGGAGAAAAAAGGCAGGCATTAACCTCACTTGTTAGCTCCCCCCTTCCTCCTGCTTTGGGGAGGACAAAACAAAAGCAGAACCTGCTAACGGGGGATGAATATTCATGATCCTTCTCGTGTGCTCTGGGACACGGAGGGGAGAAAAGTTGGGCAGATGAGCTGCCTTTCCAAAACGGCTTTTCCTCCGGCTTGCGAGAAAATCCCTTTTTGCTGAGCGAGGGCTGTGTCGGGGTGAATTACCAGCCTTTTGCTGGATTTCTTTCTTTTTTTTTTTTTTTAAATTTCTTTTGTGTGTGGCTGCAAGAAAAAAAAAAGAAAAAGAGGAGCTGAGGCTATTGACTACATCAAAGGTTATCCATTTGAAAACACCATTTTCCTCTGAACAGCGGCTAATTGCTTCCTGAACAATCTCAGGGTCTTTTGTATATACTCAGTGGGTAAAATGAGTGACTCGATCTCTCTCTCTCAAGACACTGGTGACCGAACGGGATGGAAAGGTGGAGAAGCCAAGGAAAAGCAGCGGGGCAGAAGCCTCTGGGAGGATGCACGGATAATTTCTTAAGCGGCTGCGAGGGGGGAAGGTTTTTGCTTCTGCCCGCTCGCCGCGGTGCGGTCTGCTGGTGCCGGTGGATGCCGGTGCTGGCAGCGGCGCGGCGGCACGGGGCCGTAAGGAAGGCTGGTAAGGAAGTTTGGATCCAAAATACCTGATCGCGCGTGTGAGCCGGTGCTCCCCATCCGCCTGCGGCTTCGGCTGCCGGTGCCGCCGCTCCGAGAGCGGTGAGCCTGGGCGCGCTGCTTCCTCGGGGCTGTGGGGAGGCAGTGCCGGGGGCTGGCTGGCTCCCGCTCCGTTGGGTGGCTGGGCTTTCTGCAGTTGGTATCCCGAAGATTAAAGTTTTGGTGGCGTTGTTTTTGTTAGCACGGCGATAGCGGCACCAGCGAGAGTTTTCCCTTCTTGGCTTATTTGTTTTTTTCTTTAATAGATGCATCGGATTTGCAGCAAAGCAGAGGCATCCGCCTTCGTGCACGCTCGGGCTGTGCACGGAGCCGTGGAGAAGAGCCCTTGCGCCTCTCCGTAACACAAAGCCCTTTTCCCGTGCGAGGCGGAGGGCCCTGTGGGAGAGAAAAAACCTCCGAACTCCAGTGGAGACGGGGCCGAGGGCCACGCCGGCAGCTCCGGGCGAGCGTTGTTTCGCCGGAGCTTTGCGCAGCCGAAATGGAAGAGGGTAATAAAAGCGGCGCTGCTGTGTGCTGGCAGGGCTGCCTCCCCTCCTCCATCCCGGCAGCAGCCGCGGCCGGCCCCTGCCCTGCTCCCCGGGTGTAAATGTCACGCCAGGCAATTTATTTCGGTGGGTTCGCCGTGTTTGGCATCCGTTGAACAAAGGGAAGGATCCGGCCCTGGGATCAGGCTTAACGAAGGAAACTTGTACGTGTTTATTCTCTGGGCTGAGCGCGGGTCAGGGCCTTTGTTGCTGCCTGCCTCACTCCCGGCTGTAGCACTAACCACCGGCGAGAGCCGGGCTCGGCCCCGAGCTGGGAATTTCCGAGCAGGAGAGCCCGGTGCTGGCACTGCCAGCTCCCTGCAAACCCAGGGGAGCCTGCCCGCGGCATCGGGCTTCTGCTGAGTCCCGCAGGGCTTTGTTGCGACCGCCTCTCCGTGTAGGGAGTTTCGGTGCTGCGGTCACGTGTGTCGGCGGTGAGGGGTCAGTCGTGTTTTTCGGCACCCCTGGCACAACAGAAGGAAGGTGGACCTTGGAAGGGATAGGGCAGCGCCGGCGGTGCCATCCCTCTGTATGGCAATGGGAAGGTGGGTGTGGGTCGCCCCGATGCCCGTGTGCCATCCTTGCTGCCCGCAAGCTCAGATTTTGCGTTGACCTGGGCTGGTGGGATGTACCTTGGGGGGTGGTCTCTCCTGCGTGGAGACCTGGGGTCGCTGCTCTCTGCGATACCTTCTCCAAATTGTGCCGTTAGACGCTTTTGTGCTGTATGGATGGAAGAAACCAGTGGGCAGAGGGCTCCTGGCCAGTGCTGGGCTGGTGAGCTGCTCAGCGGTGTGCCACGCGTGTGGAGGAAGGTCCTGGGGACGAGGCGGGGGATCACGAGTGATGGGGGGCTTGGTTCAGCATGGCCCATGATCCCTCACCTGTCCTGGGTTTGGGCTGGGGCCTGTTTTCCCAGCAAGGTGCTGAGCGCTGTGGCTCCACGTGGAATGGGGAGGAGCGAGTGTTTGCCACTGTCCAGCGCTGGGGTGGCTGGTTTGGCTTCCGGCTGGAGACAACCACCACCTTCTCTGGCTGTAGCCCACGCCACGTTCTGGGCAGTGCTATGGGGAACGTCCCACTACAGATGGATGGTATGTGGTGAGAACACACGTGCTGTGACAAAGTCTCTGACCTGCACCATCAGCCGTGCCCCTCTTAGTCCTGGCCACGGATGCGGCATGGAAGCCGTGGAGATACCCCAACGTGGCCAATGCTTGGAAGCCAAGTTTGAGCAAATGTCTTGTGCATCATGGAGGAGAAAAGCTCCAGCTAATAAATACATCTTGATGGTTTCTGTGCCAGGCACGGGCAGACACAGCTCGTCTCGCTTGCGCTCAGCGTGTCGTGTAGCCAAAACGCGCGTCTTCCCACCAGCTTGCCGGAGCGCGGCTGGGCACGGGGCGGTGTCCCTGCTTGCATTGCTTCTCTGAGCATCCCGCATCCGTGGCTGCCTCCAGCCTTTGTTCCAGGTGGAAGCCACCACTTAAAACCCTGAATTAAAAACATTTAAAAGTTTATTTTCCCTTTAGCCAAGGCTTGGCAAACCTCCTCCTCCTTGTTGCCGGTGCGCTAAGATGTTTGAGTCTGGAGAAAAACTCCACATCCAGACCGTTGGGCTCGCGCTCCACAAACGCTTTCGCTCCTTTCTCCTTTGAAGTCTCTTTGCGCGGCACAAAGTGGACTATTTTGGGTGACCCTCCTGTCCTTATGGTGCCGGGTGCCTTGGCGTGACGGGGGCTGAGTCCACCCCTGCCCTGTGGGCTGCTGCTGGTCTGTGCCCAGGGGCCAAGACCCTTGCGAGCCGCCTGAACCGCAGCGATTTGTTATCGCTGGGGTTGATCCGGGGCCCAGTGCGAGCCACGGCGCGATATCCTCTTTGCTCCTTGAGCTGAGCTTGCGAGGACTTTCACTGGAGAAAGTGCCCGGGGTGAGAGCATGACAAGGACGCCGGGGATGGGCTGCAGGGCTCTGGGGGACCCGCTGTGCGGGGACCATCTCCTCCCCATCTCTCTTCCTCCTCCCCAGCAGCCTGCGGATCAGCCCCGGGGCTCGGCGCCCGCCTCCCCATCTCGAGCATCCCGCAATCCGCTGGCCAACTTGGCACGGAGACCTGGGAGCGGTAGTAATCCAATTTGGGCAGTTTAGCCGCACTTTGCTATCCGTGCTGCCGGCCAGAGCTCAGGAACTTTAATCTGGCTAATGACCCCAGCTTCAGGGGTTGAGTAACCGACGACCATTTGCTTGATTTGGTTTTCCTTTCCTTCGGCGGTGGAGGACGGAGGCTGAGGCTGTTTCCGAGTCCTGCCCCTGGTATTGAGGACAGTTTCCAGGTGTAGGTAGGCGTAGGGACTGGAGGGTGAGGGCAGTATGGAGGAGCACTGCAATCCCTGCTTTCCCTTCGGGAGATCCCTCCATCCCCCTTCCCATTTTCCATCTGCTCCCCCTCTTTCCCCGGTGAAGATAAACCCTTCTGCCGGAGCTGTTTTGCAATATACTATTATTTTCAGGAAGGCGAAGCCAAGAAAAATAAAGCCTCTCTCTTCCTTCGGTTGCCTACTGTTTAATGTACAAAATACAGGGGCGGTAATTGCATTAAAATGTATATAATTATACTGGAGGGAGAAAAAAAAAAAAATCTTGCTAATTGCACGGGTGTTTTGAACTGATAAATGTTGAGCGATTTGTGTTTTCTTGGGAGTTTGGTGGAGCAGAGCTGCGGTCTGGCGTGTGAGGGGTTAGGAGCAGGGCTGGTTTCCTACCATTACCGGGAAGCCGGCTGGGATGCTTGCTCTGCCGGGATGCTCCGAGCCCCTCCAGGGTAGCGTCGGTCGTGTCCGGGGCCCGATCCTCTGCTATCGCAGAGGATCGGGCCCCGGACACGACCGACGCTACCCCGATCCAGGCAAACCTCGTTGTAGGAGCCCAGCGAGTCCCTGTGCTTTACGTGCTTAGTTAAGCAACTGCTTGTGTGTCAAAATATTCAGGCTCTTGCAGAAGTAAATCCCTGGCGAGAGGAGAGGCAGATTCCCCTCGGTGCTTGTGTTTGGGGGAAGAAATTTCCTGCGTGATGCAGCCCCGTGTCCAGGGGCTGTTCCCCCCCCCCCCCCCCCCCCCCCCCGTTAATGTCCCATAGGCACGAGTGGGTACTGCTGGTGGCTGATTCCTCGGGCAGGGTGGGAGGAAGGATGGTCTCACATTTCGAATGACCCGATGCGAAAAACACATTTCCTTCTGCGAATGCCGACCCCGTCAGAGCCGCCGATAACATCGCAGGTAATTGTAATGGCAATAAGTTGTTTGCTTTGTGCACGCGGCCATGCTCTGCGTACGGGCGGCCGCTTCGGTCTTCCTGTGCAGACTGTTAGTTTCAACAGGGGAAGAGGAAAACCCAAAAATATTTTAGCAGGAGTTTAAAAATAATCTCCAAGCTTGGCCGGTGGGCAGGATGTTTCGCAGAATCATGTTCCCTGCTGGTCCGAGTCCAGCCCTGTGGCCCTCGGCAGGCTTTGCTGGGCGGTGTTAAGTCCTGTCTTGTAACGGCAAGACTTGCTGTCTGTCTCTGGGAGCCGGAGGGGGCCAGGAGCCGGCCCTGGGTTTTGGCTTTTGTGCTGGGTGGGTCGGGCTGCCCCGTACCTGAGCAGTGGCAGAGCCGGGGCGTGAGCCCAAGCTCAAGCTTACAGCTGCCGAGGCCTCTGTAAAACATTTAAAATCTGTTCCGCAGCGTCGCACTCCCTCCACCCCTATCTCCTCCTTGGTGGTTCTGGTTCCTAGAAGTGCCGGCATGCTGGCAGGGTCCCTGCCCGCCGCCTGCCTGCCTGCCGCTGCTTATCTCGGGGTCCAGCCCCTGGCTGGCTGCATCCTTCCCGGGGTCACGGGGGGCTCTCCCCTCTCCGGCAGGACCAGAATCGGCCCGATGAGCCCTTCTGAAGTCAAGAACCTGTTTTTCAGGCTGATGTCATCGGGAAGAAATGGGGGAGGAGGAAGGCAGGAAGGCAGCGCAGCTTCCGAAGGAGAGCCGCCGCCGAGCCTGTGACGCCGCCGGCAGCCCGGGCTTCCACCGACACCCGCTATTATTCCTTATTATCGGCACGGCGGCGGTGCCCGCGGGCCTGCCGGCACACGCGGGAGAGGTCCTGCTCTGCACGGCCTCGTGCCTGCGTGGGCGCGAGGCGGGAGGGAGGGAGGGAGGGATGCACGGGTGCCAGGGGCGCGCGTCAGCTCGCACCGGCCTCGGAGCAGGACGTCTCTTGGCTCACCGGGCGTGCCTTGCTCGGCTCCCCGGCCCTCTGTGGGGTGACGGCGCTCGCTGGAGCTGCCATCCAGCCCCCTTCGTTAGCAGAAAGTGGATTTTTGGCAGAGGCGCTCGGACAGCCCTCCCAGCGCAGGCAGGCAGTCGCGTCCTCTTGGTTTTGCGGCGAATAAGTAGATCCGTTACGCTAACAAGACCCCGTCGGGGTCTTGGCCCCTCGCGCACAGCATCGGGCCGTAGCAGCACGCCTGTGCCCAGCGCGGGTCGGAGCTGCAACCAGGGTCTGCAGGGAGAGAAGCAGCGCTGCTCTGCTCTCTGTCCCAGCCGGCGCTTCTTGGGCAGCGCCGCGCCCGTTCTTTGACGTTTGCTCGGCCCCGGGTCGGCTGGGTAAGACCCCCTCGCCGTGGGCAGCCAGGGTGGAGGTGTGCCGGAGCGGGGGGCCGTGCCGGTGCTGCTGGCGAGGGCGGCACTGCCAGCAGGAGGGCAGAGGGCAGGCACAGCCCCTGCCACGCTGCCTGCGGTGCCTCCCTGTTTCGATCAGATGCCCTGCGCCCGTCCTGCTGCAGACAAAGACCCCGTTAGTCTCTCGGAGCAGTTTTCCCTGCGGTGGTCCAGCTGCGGGGAGGCTTTCGGGCTCTTCCCCTTCCCCTCTCTGCCCGTCCCGCTGCCCGGCGAGGCTCCGCTAGCTCTCGGGCTGACTCGCTGCTCCTGGGTCTGCTCCACCTTGGGCAAATAAAACACGGGGCCGTGCTGAGCTGGGACCTCCGCAGGGGAAGCGGAGCTGGACCTGAGCTGATTCCAGCAGCGGTGCTCGGGGCAGCACGGCTGGGATGGGAAAGAGGCAAGAATGGGAGATCTGGGGGGAAAGGCAGGCAGGCATGGTGTGAGGTTTAGCTGGTGAAACCTCATTTGGAGAAGTTTTGTGGTCTGTTTTAATCGAACCTAACTCCGGTGGCGGTCGCATTCAGCTTGCCACGTGATAGCCGGAGCGCTGGTGTCAGCGTGGGGCCAGGCGGAAGCACAGGAATTTCAGCTCAGCCAGGACTAAGCCAGCTCCGGAGCGACCTCCCTTTGCTGGGAGCAGAGCGGGTCCAGCGCCCGCGAATCCTCCTGGGCCAGTGCCTTGTTGCAAAGCGGGAGCTCCCCGGATTCGCTCTGAGATTTGGGGGAAGCACGGCTCTCCCGCCTGCCTTGCGGAGGCGGTTAGGAGGTGCGGAGGTGTGTGTGTGTGTGTTGGAGAGGGGAAGCCCTCCCCGGAGAGCCGGGCTGGAAGAGGTGCAGTGATCTGGGGAGGGTCAGGTCATCGGATTGTGTTTGTGGCTGCCCTGGCCCCGTGAAGGACATGGAGCAACGGGTTCGGGAGCGAGGAGCGATGCGTTACGCCACAGGGCGTGAGATCAGGCAAGGGAAGGACGGCGGTGGCCAGAGGACCTCTCGTTGGACTTTGTGCTGGCTGTTGGGAGACTGGCTTGTGGGTGACCTTCTGGCTCTCTGCAGCTCCAGCTGGACCGAGGTGACCTCTGCCAGCACAGCTGGTTTTTGGGACGCTTGCATGGGGCAGTGGACTGATGGGGTGTGAGAACTTGGTCAGGAGCTCATGGACCAAAGCCAAGGTGGAAGGTGGCCTTCAGGGGACTTGGTCTGGACTTCTTTGCTCTGAAGCTGGGGACAAAATGTTGTTAAGTGGTCCCGATCGAGGTGGCAAAATTCACATCAGTCTGGGGTGTGAAGCCTTGAGCTGGCCTGGGTGTCGATAGTAGGAAGCCACAGTCCCGTAGCTGAGGTCCTGGCGCCTTGAGCCACAGTCTGCTGCAGCATGACGAGAGGCGCAGAGGGGCTCGGGGTGAGGTGTTTCGCTCCATGTGTGTTGATGGACACGCTTCCTGAAGCGGGATGGCGAGGCAGCAGGCTGTGTCCTGTGCGGATGGTCAGCCGTGGGCTGTGCATTGGTCTCCATCCCGGGCATCGGCCAGTCCAAGTCTTGATATTGCTCCCTTGGCTGCAGGAGCTCAAGGGAAGGACAGGGTGCACCCTCCTCCTGGGAAGTACGCATCCAGCTCGTGGGCTGCATATAGAAAGCCTCTTGGCAGTCCTTATATGGTCCCTATAGGGACTTGGATACCCAGATGAGTTGTGAGAATAACGCAAGCGACAGCCATCGGCTTGCACTTCTAGCATAGCTGAAGGGAGTTGGAGAACACGTGTAAGGTCCCGGTCCATGCCTGGCTTCCATAGCAGCGACAAACAGTCCTGGCAGGACCTGCTGAGACTGTCCTTGCGTGCCTCTCTGCCGTGGGACGTTGTGGTTGGGGCAAGGCTGCATTTCCACCTCGGAAATGCTCGTGAGCCTGTTTGGGAATGGCTCTGCAGGACAGCGTGCAGTCTCTTGATGGTGAGAGCACGTGGTGGCTCCAGAGCTGTTCTCCTTGGCGTGACGTGACTTCTCGCGGAGGACTGGGGAAGGGGAATTGCGCGCTTGAGAAACGCTATTTAATTTCCCTGCTACTTGTTCTTTTATGCCCCTTTTTGCTGAGGGTCAAGCTTCTTCTTGAAGCCCTTGCGCAGTAGATAGCTGCTTCTCCTCGTCATGTTTCTCAGGACCCAAGAGGTTGATTTCTGTGCCCAGAAGATCCTTGCAGGGCAGGAGTGGAAGCTGCTGTGCCCACGTGCGCTGCAGCGGCAGGGCAGGACGAGGTCCTCGGCCCCTGCCCGGGGGGACGGCAGGAGCCTGGGAGGAAACTGAAGACGCTAAAGATATTCCTGATGCGGGTGATAGCAATGGAGGTTGGAGCGGGGCAGCTTCAGAGCCTGCTGTTGATTTCATCAGGGTGTGGTTCGAGCCAGGGATAAGATTTGTAATGATTTAACTCGCTTGCTAGGGAGAGACCCCAGCCAAATAGTTTTTAAGGACTGTGTGCGGTGCAGGAAGGAGTTAAAGTTTATCCCTGTTGCAGACGACTGCATATGTAGCGCAGCTCTAACTCGTACCACCACCAGCCTTTCCTCATTGTTGCAAGGCTTTTCCCAGGCAGACGAACCTAAAAATACACCAGCTGTATGGTGAGGCTGACTCTCCTGTGGTCTGTGGGCTTTTCTCTCCCCCGGATAATCTCCCCTCTCTCCCCTTTGCTAATTACTGACAGCCTAGCAGCTCGTGCGTTTGAAAATGGAGCCGGTTCCTTCTCGGACTGTTTGCTGTTGCTGAGAGCAGCGAGTGACTTGGGCAGACTGCAGGTAAAGACCCGTTAAATGCCATTTCCCCGTTCGGGGGGTCGGTTATCTGGGGGTTTTCAATCCCATTGCTTCACTCTTCCAGCCTCCCTCGCAAAGTGCAAGGCTGTAAAGCTCTTGCAGCCTCGTCCCGCTGCTCCAGAGCAGCTTCTCTCCAAGACAAATGATGCATTCCCTAGCCCTGGGGATACAGACCCGCCTGGCACCCCGGCGGGCTCCTCCTGGGCCGTGCGTGGTGGTGGGGAGCACCAGCGGTGACGTGAGCCCGCCGGGGTCTTGGAGGTGCAGGAGTGGGGACGGCAAGCGGGCCTGTGGGGGCCAGATGTGCACCTCTGTGCTCGTCGGCACGTTTTAAACCCCAGCTCCGGCTGTTTCTGTGAGGGCTGCTGCTTTGTAGCCTAGCCGCCTGTGCTGACTCGGCATCCGTCAGCGCTCTGGACTTGCTGCCTGGATGAGTGGAGAGCCGGTCCTTAATGCTCTGTCCAGTCTTTGCCTTTTAAGGTTAGTTTTTCCATCCCCGTACTCCTGCTTTGTGCTATCAAAAGCGATGATTATTTTCCCAAAGCGTGATCTCCCATCCCAAACCCAGGTTTCTGCCCGTGCTGCGGGACGGGGACGCCCGCAGCCTTGGGGGATGAACGCTGCGGTCCCTTGCCACCTCTTTAGCAGCGAGCGAGTGGGAGGCAGGCGTTTGCGGGGCAAGCCGACGGCTTTTTGATCAAAGGCTCTTTTGAAGTCGGGGTGCGTGAGCGCTGGCCGTGGCGAGGCGGGCAGCCCCATCCAGGTCACGCAGCAGCTGCGACCGTCTCGGCGTGGCCGCTTTCGAGGTGGAACGGTGAGCACACGTCCCTTCTGGCGTGGGATGAAAGGGGCTGGGGCGGATTTGGTGCTTGCGCGATTGCTTCACCGGCTTTGTTTCTGAGGGCAGGTTTCCTGCTGTACGTTCGTGTGTGTGTGTGCATGTATATATGTGCGTGTGCATGAAAACAAACACAAGCCTGCGGTGCTGTCTCACTGCCGGCACGGCCCCACTGCGGGGCGAGCCAGCCCGGCGCGGGGATGCTCTCGGGGATGCTCTGCGCTGCATCACTCGCCATCACCCGGGCAGCGTAACGGGGTGTATTTTTGGTCCTGCTCTCCCGGTTGGCACGCGTGCTTCCAGGCTGGGGTGTGTTATTTTATTGCAGCCCGTTTCAGGGCTGGGCTCGGCTCCAGGGTGTCTGCTCGGGGTTTTTCCACGCTTTGGGACCGTGGTGGTGGTGCGCGGGGGTGCGGGTCTCGTGTTGGTGGTCCCGGGCTGGGTCGTCCCCAGGGCGAGGCGCTTTACGTGGGTGCAGCCCCAGGGGGTTTGGGTGCTGTGTGGTTTGAAGCGGGTGCTGGCGGAGGAGCTGCCCCGCCATTAGCCGTACCGTGACCTCTCCGTGGGGGCTGGAGGCAGCGTGACGGGAGGGAAATGCCCTTTGGCCCCCGCACCGCTCCTCCCCGGCTGCTCCCGCGGGCAGGGAGCTGGGGCCGTGCAGGCGCCTGTGCTCTGGTGCGGGGCTGCCCGCCATCCCCACCCCCGTGGGGTCGGACCCCACTTCAATTCGATCCAAGTCTCAGGTACCCGGATCGATCATTTAATCCCGAAGAAAGCAGACAAGCTAACCTTTCCTGCTGGGTTGTTTTTTTTTTTAATAATCGCTGCGATGGTTTTAAGCAGGACTGGACAAAAGCCCGGCTGGTGTCAGGGCACTAGGATGAGATGTTGCTGCTAACATATATTTAGAAGCAGAAATCTCGGAGGAGCTCTGCCGAGTGTC
Source organism: Mycteria americana (assembly GCF_035582795.1). NCBI lineage: Eukaryota > Metazoa > Chordata > Aves > Ciconiiformes > Ciconiidae > Mycteria > Mycteria americana. The sequence goes on along the minus strand of NC_134375.1, from coordinate 22,736,513 downwards.
ATCTCTCTGCTTGCCCCAGCTCTGCCTTGCTTTGCTCTCATTCCAGCTCCTGAGTAGCAGTTCCCTACGTTAATTTGGGAATCTCCTGTTGGGCTTTCTAGCCCTGCTTTGTGACAGCAGCCCGACCTCCAGCTCTCCCGCTCCCTGAAATAGAAGCGATGAATCATAGAAACACACTCAGAAAGTGGCTTCCCTCTCCGCCTCACCCGTCCCAGCAGGGCGATGCTCCGGCCGGCATCCCCACGCTGCACCGAGCTCCCATTTTCGCCTCCGCCGCCTTCCCTGCTCCTTCTTCTTTCTGCAGCGCGTCGCTGGCGCGCGAGTTCTGCGTCAACGGCGATCTCCTTGCGAGGGAGCCGGCCCTGCTGCTCCTGGAGGGGCTCAGCCCCGCGGTTCGCAGTGGCTTGGTGAGAGCCGGGCTGGTTTCTCGCGGTGGGAAACCTCCCTCCGGCAACCTGGCAGGAAACCGCGCTGCTGCCGCTGCTGGGCCGGCGGCTTTCTGAGCTAACCAGCGGGTTTGTGTCGACAGCGCGGCTCGGTCCCACGCCTCGGTGTGGTTTGGGGCTAATAAGCTCCGATCTGGGGTGCTCTTGGCGACAAGCTCGTAAAAACGAAAATGCTGGGCGGCGTGGCTGTCCCCTGGGAGCACGCTCGCCCCGGCAGTGGTGCGGCTGCGTGCTCTTTGCTAGGAGGCTCCCAACGTTGGAAAAGGTGATAGGAATGGGGGATTAGGACCATGGGAATGATTTCCAGGGGTGGTGGCTTCATGCTTTGGTTGCCTCCGCACCCACGGAGCTTTGTGGCAGCTGGCTTTGGTCTCAGTGTTGCTCAGACACTGTTGCCCCGACCTCCCTTGAGGCTACTGCCTTGGAGGGGGACGTGTTGGGGGCTGGAAGGGAGCAGGGTGGCGAGCGCGTGGGCAGGGGAGAGCTGGTGGAGACGGCAGATCTGCAGAGAGGGTTTGGAAGTGGTGCGGAAGCTTTGTCCAAACTGCTGGGGGCCCGGCAGAGCTGGCAGGGCTGGAGGGCTGGCGAGGGCTGGGCTTGCCCTGGGAAGGGAGAGGGGGGGTTTTGTGTTTGTTGGGAGCCGGAGAAGGGGGGCAAAGTCTCTCCCTTCCCTCGGACCTCTCCCTGGCTGGCTCCGTGGCTTGGGACGGGGGCAGCAGAACTGAAGGATGCTATATGGGATGTCGGGGTACCCGTATGGCCCAGCCGCTGGCCTGGTGATGGTGCAGCCTCCCAAGGTTTGCGTGGGGTCTGGCTGGCGGGTCCCACCGCCCTGCTCAGAGCGGGCTGCCGAGCCCTGGGGTAGCCACTTGGCCCCCCGCAGCCCTGCCGTTACGGCGTGCGCAGCCAGCTGCCCTCCGATGACACCCTGCCCGGTCCGGGGTGCCGGCAGAGCCGCGCAGTCACCGTGGGCCATATTTCCTACCCGTGCCGCTCCCTGGTTGGGATCCTCCCGCAGGTTATCCCGGGCTGAGTCAGAGATGGGCGATAAGGAGAGGGAGGCTCTTCTCCGCTTGCGGAGCGGCTTCTCTGTGGTGGCTGGGGTGGGGAACCGAGGGCTGAGCTTGTGTCCTGGCCGCGGACCTTGGGACGGGCCGTGTCGGTGGGATGTGGAGGAGACGGAGAGGGGGGTGTGACAGAGGGGCTGCTGAGCAGACAGGGAGGGCAGAGCTGTCTGCGTCGGCTACCTGCGGCCATCTCCTCCCCACTGCCGGGGATGGAAAGGTCACACCGGCGTGGGGTTTTGGCTGGCTCCCTGCTGCTTTGCTGCTCCATGTTGGTGAGCCCCAGCCATGGCACAGCAGCGTGCAGAGCTCTCCATCCTCCCTGCGTGTGCCCCCTCATCCCTCCGGAGCCTCTCCAGCCAACTGCCTGATGGCTGGCCCTGTGTTTTTTAATGCATATAAATACCAGAAGGACGTGCTTCTCCTTGCCGTGCCCGCTTGCTCCCCCCGCCAGCCCCTCCTGCCCACGGCCCTCCTGGGGTTTGTCAGGCAGGCAGGTGGCAGGGACGGCAGGCAGCGTGCCAGGGCTCTTGGCTCTCCCAGCTCCTTTAAAAGGTGCTTTCGAGATCCTCCTCTGCGTAGGGGCTTGGGCTGTGCTTGCTGCAAACTGGGTTTTTGCATCCGCTCCCAGTGCCGTGGTGGAGCAGGGGGAGCAGGCTCCTCTCGAGGCTTCTTAGCAGCCATCGCCGGCTAACGCTTCGGTGCTGCTGGTGGTCTTAAAAGCAGGTCAGGGCCAGCTACGCCCCGCCGAGGCGTTTGTATGCGGTAGGTGTGCTGGAGCACATCACCAGGCCGCTGCCCGCGGGGACGTGCCGGTCTGGTCCAGCCAGCGGCTGCAGGCACGCTCGAACGGCTGCTGCTCTTCTTGAGGGGGCTTGGGTGGGGGCGAGGGCAGGGTGGGTGCCCCTCAGAGGGGCTGCCGGGTGGTGGGGCTGGTGGTTGAGGCTGGGATGGTGAGACAAAGCGCGTGGCAGCTCTTCGGCTGGGACGCGCAGCGCGCAGCAGCGTGTGACCAGGCGGGGTTGTCCTTGGCATCTTGTCTCCCTTGGTTCCCTGCACCGGGGTCGTGTCTTCCTCCGGGGCAGGAGGTGGTGGGGGACTTTTGTTAGGCTGCTTGCTAGAAAAGCGGGGAGCAGCAGAGTCTCTGGGTGGGGTGGAACAGGCTTGACACCATGCAGGAAAGCCTCCTAACCCCGCTCTTCTTGTCTTTCTCCCTCTAGGGCTGACCGAACTGGCTGTGCCCACGATGCCCTGAATGCCGAGCGCAGCGGAAGCAGAGGAGACTGTGTCCCGTTAGCTCCTCCTCCCTCCCTCATCCCTTTAGTTTGGGTTTGTTTCTATTTATTTTGTGGCTGGGTTTGGGCATGGCCTTGGCTGGATGTGAGGCTGCTGCAATGTGGCCTCTTTGGCTCAGGCACCGCTTGTGCATCAACGTTTGGACCTTGCTGCTCTTGGGGAGCACCTGGCTACCGCTGGCGGAAAGCAGCCCCAAGTCTCCCTTTAGGACTTTCCCGGTTACAGACTGGAGCTTGACGCACTTGGTGGTCCACAACAAAACCGGGGAGGTCTACGTGGGGGCTGTCAATCGGATCTACAAGCTCTCCAATAACCTCACGCTCCTGCGGACCCACGTGACGGGGCCCGTGGAGGACAATGAGAAGTGTTACCCTCCGCCCAGTGTTCAGTCCTGCCCGCACGGGCTGGTCACCACCAACAACGTGAACAAACTACTGCTGGTGGACTACTCGGGGAACCGGCTGATCGCCTGTGGCAGTGCCTCCCAGGGTATTTGCCAGTTCCTGCGGCTGGACGACCTCTTCAAGTTGGGTGAGCCCCACCACCGCAAGGAGCACTACCTCTCCAGCGTCAATGAGTCGGGCACCATGTCTGGGGTCATCATCGAGGTGCTGAACGGGCAGAACAAGCTCTTCATTGGGACGCCCATTGACGGGAAGTCGGAGTACTTCCCCACCCTCTCTAGCCGCAAGCTGATGGCCAACGAGGAGAACGCGGAGATGTTTGGCTTTGTCTACCAGGACGAGTTTGTCTCCTCCCAGCTCAAGATCCCCTCGGATACGCTCTCCAAGTTCCCCACCTTCGATATCTACTACATCTACAGCTTCAGCAGCGAGCAGTTTGTTTACTACCTGACCCTGCAGCTGGACACCCAGCTCACCTCGCCAGACTCCACTGGGGAGCAGTTTTTCACCTCCAAGATCGTCCGCCTCTGCGTGGATGACCCCAAGTTCTACTCCTATGTGGAGTTCCCCATCGGCTGCGTGCAGGACGGCATCGAGTACCGCCTGATCCAGGACGCCTACCTGACCAGGCCTGGCAAGGCTTTGGCCAAGTACCTGGGCATCTCGGAGCAGGAGGATATCCTCTTCACCATCTTCTCCCAGGGCCAGAAAAACAGGGTTAAGCCTCCCAAGGAGTCTGTACTCTGCCTCTTCACGTTGAAGAAGATCAAGGATAAGATCAAGGAGCGTATCCAGTCGTGCTACAGAGGAGAAGGGAAACTCTCGCTGCCCTGGCTCTTGAATAAGGAGCTGGGCTGCATCAACTCGGTAAGTTCCTGCTCGTCTCTACCCAAGCCAGGCTGTTTCTGGCTCCTGGCAATGCTCTCTGGCCGGACCTTTCCCGGTGACCTGACCTGGGCCGTGTTTTTCCAGTGGGAAGGCTGGTGCCATTTGGGCTGGGCGCTCGGCTTGCTCGGTAGCATTCCTCGTGGAGATTGCAGCCTCGGTGCGGGGTGGCAGTCTGGGTTTGGGTTGCATCGGTGCCCATGGAGAGCCCCGAGCAAGGGGCCCCGTGTTGACACAGGTGCCTGCTTCTGGTTCCCCCACCCTGTGGATTTGGGGGGTGTCAGCGAGCTGAGCCGGGAGGGCAGGATGCTCGGTCCTCGGGCTCTGCTGGGGAGTCCCTCGCAGATGGCACGCGTGAATTTGTGAGTGTCGTCTCACCTGGGGCTTGGTGGTGGCTGAGCAGAAGGCGTTGGGGGTAGCAGGATGTGGGGCACGAGGAGTGCGGACCTGATGGAGGAAGGCGGGGAGGTTGGCGGTCGCAGCAGAAGTTGGTCATGCTCAGCGTGGAGAGACCACGTCCTCTCCATGGGCTGCTAGAGAGGAGGACAGAGGGCACAAGGCGCTGTCAGCGAGGCGTGTTTTGAGCGTGGCCAGTGCAAACTGTCGTCCGGAGGTGCAGGAGGCGAGTGCCGGCATCCCGGAGCAGTGATTCCCAGCCGAGGGAGCGCTCCCCTCTGTTCCCAGAGATGTGTCCTCCTGCCTGGTGCTCGCGTGGGTGCGTCTGGCCCCTGCTTGTGGCTCAGCGGCTCTGTGTGGGGCCTGTGAGTGGTGGGGAGCGGGGGACCTCCCCACTTGGCTCTCTGGGTTTGTTTTCCAGTTGAACTATTATAGCTGGATTTTTTTTTTCCAGGCAACTTTATAAACCACAAATGGTCACAGGGAGGTTACCGCTCTGGGTGATGGGGAGGTCTTAGACTGGGCATCACCAAGCTGGGCTGGGTAGTCCCCAGGCAGGGTCAGATACTTGGCAGAGAGGGGTTTTGGGGTGCCGTGTGTGCATTTGGGGGGGTCTGGTGGAGGTCCCGACACCCCTGCTATTGCCCACCTCCCCCCAGCCCTGCTTGCTGGTGCTCGGCACCCATCACCGTGCCCCCATCCGTGCCCGAGCAGGGTTTTGGGTGCCTGGCGGTGCAGGCAGGTGGGCAGGGGGTCCCTGCGGAGCAGCCCTGCCTTCCCTCCCGCTGTCCTTCCCGCAGCTCCGGAGGAGACAGCTAACAGCTGCCTGACAAAGTAAAGGGTTTGCTGTCAAGAGCGCTGGGCTCGCAAATCAGATTTTGGCTTTGAACTAATTCAATTTTGCTGGAAAATGATGAAATCATTACACTGCTGCCTGTTGGGTCGCGCAGCTGCTGGCTCTGGTGGAGGAGATTCTCGCTGCCTCCTCCCGTGCTCCCGGCTTGCCTCTGCCGGTGCCCCGTGGCAGCACCGTGCCCCCTGGTTTTGGGGAGGGGGCTCTGACCCCTTTAAGGGGGGTTTCATGCTAGGAGAGTCCTGGGATCGCTGCCTGCCGGCCAGCCTGCGTGAGTAGGTGGGTCTCGAGGTGCTCTTTGGGTCCTGCGGACGTGGCTCTTGCAGGGTGGAAGGATGCATGCCACGATGGGGTGGCTCCTGCTTTTGAATGGGTTGGGTTGGGGGGTGCCGCTCTCCCCCAAGCTGCCAAGCAGAGCCAGGAAAGGCCCGGCTGGATCATGAGTCAAGCCCTCAGCCCCTCGCTGTGCTGATCACAAGCCAAACCAGACCCCGTGGAGCATGTAACCTCTTTCTGGCAGGAATGTCTGTGACCCTAATAAAATGCAGCCACCTCTGGGGTGGGTTGTGGGATCTGTCACACAGATCTCTCGGTGATGAGGGCTGGCCAGAAAATAAAGGGCATGTTGTTCTTTTGTTTTTAAGGAGGCAGAATGTAATTGCTCGAGTCAGTAGTTGCTTGGGATTTATACTCCTTCCGTATGGAAAATGTCCCAGGAGCTCTTACTCAGCTCCTTCGTGGTGGCAAGGGGCTGAGGCTGGTCCATGCTGGAGGAGGCTTTGCTGGTGTCCCACTCCAGACCTCGAGCAACGCGGGGCCAAGGGATGCTCATGCCCCAGCGCTGCAGGGCAGCTCCGATCCTCCGGAGCCAGCGCCAGAGCCAGGAGGAGAGGCTGCCCGGCTTGGCAGCCAGCTCAGGAGATGTTAGTGGTTCCTCCCCGGTGCTGGCGAGCGGAGTGAATTCCTGTCTCCTCTTTCTCTCTCTCCCGTTCTGGGATCCAGCGATCGGGCAGCGGGAAGAGGAGCGATACCCCTCGTGCTGCCATGCTCAGACCCGTGCACGGGCTCGCGTGCACAGCAAAGGCACCTTCTCCTGTGCCGGCCTCGCTGCCTAAATCACTCCTGAGCCTGTCCAGAGGTTTTGCTGCTCGCGATGTTTCACTGAAGAAGGGCTTCGGTGTTGCGTCGCCCGGCTCTTTGCTGTCCGCGTGCAATGCAGGGACCGAGGTCCGTGTGCTCAGTGCGTCTCCCCAGCACGCCCGTCCCCCCGTTCGTGGGGGGCGAGGGTCTGGTGTAGCGGGGCTGGGAGAGGGCAGCAACTTGGAGCTGGAGTGGAGATGTTGCAGCAGGGAGCGATTCGGGGTTCCCGGAGTCCTCGTCCCCCAGGCTGGCAGCGTGGGCAGAGCCAGTGCCCAGAGCTGGCAGAACGTGGGCGGCAGCACCGCCCAAGGCAGAAAATGAGTTTAAAGTCCTTGGTGGGGCTCGCTGCCCAGCCTGCTGGCACAGGGCGACGGCTAGTGACAAACTGGCCCAAACTGGGCCGGGATAAGCCAAACCCTTCCCAGGGACAGCCAGAGAAATGCAGATGTTAAACTGTACTGCGCTGGGATTATTCCTGGGCAGCGATTAACGTGCAAAAAGCCTGGCATCCCAGCCTAGCACTCGGTACCTGCCTCCTGCAACCTCCTCCCTGGCTCTTCGTGTCCCCTGCATCCTCCATCGCAGCCCCTGGGGGGGCACAGGGGGATGGGGTCTGCCTGTAGTGGTGTTAACTGGCGAATTACCGGCTAATTAATAACGCTGAGCGGCGCGAGCCTCGCCTCTGCTGTCTGCTCCCTCATTGCTTTCGTAAGTGGGCTTGAAGGGAGGCAATGAGACAAGGCACATCAAGGAGACGGGCTGCTCCTGCTTGCTTGGTGCTGCGGGTCTGCTTTTGCGCCTGTGGCAAGCCGCTTCCCTGGGAAATCCGAGTTTCCTGACCCTGTTTTGGGGAGGCGGGTTAGTGCTGGGAGAGAGGAGAAGGCTGCAGTGCCGCGGAGGTGGGGGCCTGGAGTGCCTGGGGGCCGGGGGCAGCGGGGAGAGGTGCCAAAGGAAAGCAATGAAATAAAGCCAAAAGAGAAATAATAATAATAATAATAAATAAAAAATACCCCCAAGCCTCAAAACAAAGCAACCCCTCCTTGCAGCGGGCTGAGGCCATGCTCCCTGCAAGCACCCGTGCAAATGGGAGAGCGGGCAGAGCTCGACACCTCCTGCAGATCCCAGCATCTGCAAGCTGAAACGCTGCAAGGTCACTGGCCCTCGCGTGCCGTGGTGCGTGTCGGTCCCTGCCGGCACCGGCTGGGGGACAGCTGTCCCTCTGTCCTTCTGTCCTTCCGTCCCTCCGCCTCGCCTCCGCCAGGGATGTCGGTTGGTGCCATCACCCCTGTACCGCCGCCCTTGGCCCGACCTCGCTGTGCTGCCTGCCTGCGCTTCCCTAACGAGGCAGTTTGCTGTTAATGAGCTAATTGTCGGCGTAATTATTTATCGAGGTGGTGTCGGCATCGCGGCGGCGGGCGCTCCTCGCCGACCCGGAGCGCAGCTGTATTTGTCATTTCCCAGAGAGTTTGTTGAGACAAAGCAGAGAGGAGTAAACACCGTAAACATCTCTCCTCTTGCATATTCAGCAGCCGAGGGGTTGGGAAAGCTGCAGATTGAGTGCGGAGAGAGCAGAAACTGCGCCCAGGGGTTACTGGGGCTGAAATTCTTTCATGGCATTGCCCCTAACCCCTCTGCTGGGCTGGCGGCCGGGTGGAAGGTGCTGGGACGCTTTACTGGGGCAGAGGGGCTGTTGGAGCCAGAGAGTGGTTTTTCCCAGCAAAGCACCCGAAGGATCCCAGTTATCCGGATGGGAGCTGGGTATCGACTGGAGCGTCGCTCCCGTCTCGCTCCGTGGTTGGGAAGGTGATTTTCTCAGATCTGCTGTTTTAAAATGTCTAGCCTGGTGGTGCGGAGGAGGACGCTTAGTGCGTGTGCTGGCTGATGGGTAAGGGAGGGCGCTTGCAAGGCTGGGATTCAGAGGATGGGTGGAGAGGTCCTAATTGCGCTTCCCCCCTTTTCCCGTAGTTGCAGAGCATGTGGTGGCCACCTTCTTGTTTTGGGGATCCCCGCATCTCTCGCGCCTTGCTGTAGGAGTTCCCCCAGGTTAGGGAAGGACGAGCAAAGGTCAGGCGGGGAAGGGAGTCGATCTCTGGCTGTATACGAACTCAGGCACCCAGCAAAACCAGAAGTCAGAGTAACTGAGGAAGCAGCCCAGCATCCCCAGAGCGCCTGGGGAGGCCGAACGTGACCGGCTGGCGTCGTTCCCGGTCCTCACCCGCTGGAAGGCTTGCTCAGCACTGCGTCCGGGAGCGGGACCGCTGGCCTTGGGGCCGGCACAGCGGCACGGCGAGGAGGGCGAGCAGACTCGTTGTGGCTGCAAGTGCATTGCACCGGGGCACGGAAAAGTGCCGCGTTTTCCCTCTTCCCCGTGGGTGACTGCTGGTTGCTGGTGGGAGCTGGTCCAGGCTGACCCTCGCTTCCCGGGCTGTGGCGAGTGGGAATTGCGGAGCTATGTACTGCCCTTGCGTACGTGGAGCTCGGGAGCTCGGCGTTTTCCCATATGCTCCGTGCACATGCTGTATGGATTTAAAACCCCTTGGGGACTGGCATGCATTTGGAGGCCTCTGCTTGCCAAAAAACCTCTCTCCCCTTTAAATTCAAAGTTACATAAGGAACCTTGTGAAGCGGAAAAATCCCGTGGCCAGAGCAGGCTGTCTCCCCGTCGGCCGTGCCTGCCTTGCCGCCCTGACCTCCTGCACCCAGGCTCGCTGCCACCCTTGGGGATTTGGCCGGAGCCCCTCGGTGCCTGGGTCGAGCCGAGGGCTGCCGGGGGTGGATTTTGGTGGTGCTGTGTGACTGTGTGAGGCTGTTGCCTAGCGTGGGACCTCCGGGAGAGGTACCCGTGGCCAGGGTCTGTCGTTCTGCTCAGCAGGTCAGGGCAACGTGGCGGGGACGCTCGATGGAGGGGGTGGGTGCTGCGGAGCTGGTCCTGGTCCCGCTCCCCTGCCTGCATCCCGGCTTTCACGGGACAGGGTGCATCCTTCTGGCTTTGCCTTGCCCGTTGGCACGACCGTCCTTGCCAGAGGTCCCTGCTGTCGCAGCCCCCAGGGCAGAGAGGAGCCGGTGCAGCCCTGCCTCTGCCTCTCCCTGGGCAGAGCTTGCAAAAGCTTTTCCCAGACCCGCAGGCGAGTGCTGAACCGAGGAGGCAGCTGGCTGAGCCAGGCGCCTTGTCTGGGGCAAGGCAGCACGAAAAAAATGCGGGGATTTCCCGAAGACGTTCCTGCGGGAGGAGGAACAGGGCTGGCAGGTGGATAGCGCGTTTGCTGGAGGCTCTGCTATGCGGAGTGCGACTCTTTCAGGAGCCCTGACCCGTTTGTCTTGGCACGGCCTTGGCTGGGAAGTGTTTTGTCTCTGCGGGAAGGCTGGGGCGCAGGATTCAGCCCCTCCTGCCTTGCTGCCAAGCCCTTTTCTTTTTGAAGCTAGCGCCGGGGTGAGGAGGAGAGGGGGGTGTGTGCTGGGGAGCTCGTGCTGGCATCCCCCGTGTCTGAGGTGGCAGCGGCGGGGATGGAGCGGGGATGCTGTGCTGGCTCCCGCTGGGTTTGTAAGTGCTGCTCTGTAAGAGGCAGGGCACCGAGAGCCTTGGTCTTGGTCTGCAAAGCTTGTTCAGATGCAGAGAGGGGCTGCGCGCCTTGGATGTGTCCCAAGTGCCTTACGTCAGCGCGTAGGGAATTTTAGGGAAGCGTCGGCTCATCCCTTCCCTCGGCTGGTGAGGTGGGATGGCTGGGACAGGAGGGGCAAGGGGTGGGGCTGCCAAAGCTGCCGTAGCCGATGGGGTGGAGGTGGGAGATGGCTGATGGCCACCTGCGAGGTCCGGCATGTCGAGGCATTGGCAAAAAGCTCATCTCTCCTCTGCTTTCTTCCGACAGCCGCTGCAGATCGACGACAATTTCTGCGGCCAGGATTTTAACCAGCCGCTGGGCGGGACCGTCACCATCGAGGGGACCCCGCTCTTTGTGGATAAGGAGGATGGGATGACCTCGGTGGCTGCCTACGACTACAGAGGACAAACCGTCGTCTTTGCGGGCACGCGGAGCGGGAAGATCAAAAAGGTAGGAAAGCCCTCAGTGATGCTGATGGGGAGGGATGGCCGCTCGCCTCACCGGCCCTTTGGGGCTACAGGTAGGGCTGTGCCTCTGTCGTGGCATGACTTGATATATTGGGGGTAATGTGCAAAGGGCCAGCGAGGGGCAATTTCCCCTTGCTCGTCTCTGCCAACCAAATTTACAAAGCCTCTGTCTTTTGGGAGGGTTATAACCTAGGGAAGTTGAGTCCTGGCCGCGGGTGGATCAGAGCCCCCTCCCCTTGTGTCTCGGGGCAGGTGGCTTTGCCCTGTGGCTGCCACAGGGTCCGTATGGCTTTGCCATTGACCTGGGCGGAGGTGGGTGCCGATGGCTCCAGCCCGGCGCAGGGGAGACTTCTCTTCCCGTAACCCGCCACGGCACAAAAGGCTGCTTGTTGGTGGCAATTAGCAAATAGCTCCGTGCGTGCCTTTCTCTGCCTGCATCTCCACAGGGCACGGATTTCCTGTTATCATAACATCGTGCCTATAATTACAGCTGTACATGCCCTGTATAAACACAGCTTGCATTAACTGCATCCTCAGCTAGGGAAGGGCAGCACAAAGGTCCTGGTGTGGTCCCTGCCAGGGGCAGGAGGAGCAGGGCTTGGCTGGGGGGTCCAGCCCGTTGCTCTGTGGCTTGCGAGGTGCTGCAGCACCCCGTCGTGGGCACCGCACCCTGCATTTTTGGTGCTTCTCCTCATCTGTGCTGGTCAGGGTGCCCTGGAAGAGGCAGGGTGGCTTCCCTGGTAGGATTCAGGAGCAGGGTGCCATTGCGGGCGGTAGTCCCCGTACGTCCCTCTCGCCCTGCCCGTGTTCCTCCTGGACCCCTGACCTGCCCGCGCTCTGCCTATTAGCAGCGTGTTTAGGGGCGGGGGGGGGGAGACATGGGCAGCATGTGTTTTGGGGTGAGGGGCAGGACGCTGGTGGTCCTCTCCAGCCCCACATCCTCTGCTTGGCTTTCTGCAGTCCTCGGGGGGGGACCCGGCGGCGCCAGGGCTGAGCAGGGCCGCGAGGAGCTGACGGAGGCAGCTCGTCCTCCCTTCCGGATCGATGAGGGATCCGGAGGGACTGGTGTCGCGTTGCTGGCGGCTTCTCCTGCCGCTGGGCTCCAGATGGGAGGTTTTAAATGGGGATGGGAAGGAAGGAGCGTGCGGGAGGAGGGCTCACAAAGCCACAGGGACAGTGTTACACCTCTGGTTCCTTATTTACCTAGAGGGGCTGGCAGTTGCTTTTTACATGGCAGATTTGTTTTTTCCTCTCCCTCCTTTTTTCAGTTTTTCTCTGGTCTTTGCACTTTCGGAGTCACTTGCAAGCGGCGATCTAGGGTGGGTGCCTGGCTGGGGTGTGGGCTGCATGCTACAAAGTCATGGCTGAGGCCAGGACTTGGAGCCCAGGTGTGGTTTGAGCATCCTCCTCTCCTGCAGGGCTTTCCCCAGCTCTTTTTTTGCTGGTTTCTAAACTCGGTGCCCCAAAGAGCTGGTCTGGCTCTCTGGCCCTGCAGGGGATGAGGACACGGAGCAGGAGCTCCATGGGGAACGGAGAGGTGGGTCTCGGTCCTGTCCCAGCACTGGGATGCCGGGCAGGTTTTGTAGGCTCGTCCTGCCCGGAGCCCCCAAAACCCCTGGGGTCACAGAGCGTTCCGATGGCAGCATGGGAGCACTTTGCAGGCTCCGAGCCCTCTGCCACCAGGTTCCCCCCTCGTCCCCTGCTGTGACCTTGGAGTGGGCAGCCCAGCCTTTCTGCGGCAGCCCCTGCCCGGCCGGCCCGGCAAAGCGCTGCCTCAGCAGCTACCTGATCCTGCTGCCTGGCTGCCGGTGGGGCCGGCGGGAGGGGAGGGCTCCCCCCCGCCTGGGGGGCTGCGGACCTGTCCCCGAGTGGTGCCGCCGTGTGCCCAACCAGGGGATGGGACGCCCGGCCGGGGTACGGCAGAGCGTGGCCGAGGTGGCTCCCCCAGGCAGAGGGTACAGCAGGGGTGCAGCCCTCGGCAGCGGTCGCAATCCTTCTGGCGTCTCCTCTGGGGAGGGAGGGCTGCACCGACAGCTGGGTGCTCCCCTCCCCGTCCCCAGGAGCCCTGTAATGGATGCCGCTCTGCGGAGGGGGCACCGATCCCACCATCTGGGCCGGGGTAAGGTCAGGGCAGAGTCACCGCCGCGTCTGGATTTTCCTTGGATGGCAGCTTCCGTGCCCAGCATTTGTCCAGGCTGTTGCGTGCAGACAGAGCCTCCCTTTGTCCCCCCCCCCCAAAAAAGCCACGCGAGCCTCTGGCTGCCCCGCAGCCTCTCCCCAGCCCTGCCGCCAACAGTTGCCGCCACGAGGCCGGGGTGCTGGGCAGCACCTGCTGCTGCCGCAGCTGCAGGCAGACCCTAATTTCGGGGGGGTGGAAGGATATTGCAAGCAAGGTCAGATTTGCAAATCTGGCTGTGGGGCAGGGGCTGCGGTCTGGGGCGGGGAGGCACCGGGGGGGATGGAGATACGGGACTCCCGGGATGCTGAGCGGGTTGCGGCAGCGAAGCCCGTGGCAGCCCGCTCTCAGCTTGATCCCCGCGGGATTACCAGGCAGGCGGTTATCTTTGGCTGGCCCCGAGTTATGCGGAGAGGCCAGGCTTGGAAAGCCCTCGGCCCCGTGTGCTTGCTGTCCTCTGTGCCAGCAGTCATGGGATAGGGGGGTGCTCGGGGAATTCCTGCCGCTGCCCGGGTGAGCTATGCGGGGATGACTTCTCACGCTGCTGGGGCTGGCGGTGAGCCGCTTCCTCCGCGCTCCCGAGCTGGTGTGTCAGGGGCCCGGCCTTGCACCCTGCGGTCTGAGGGTGCTGCGGATGGGGAAGTGATACAGGGACGTGAGCCGTAAGCGTGCTTCCGCGGGGATGTCCGAGGGATATTTGCACACGGGAGGCGAGGCTTACTTCCTAATGCTTGGCTCTCTCCTGGAAACCACCTGTCCTCGCTTGACAGTCTTTTTATTGGGTGGTCGTTGTTTTGCCAGGGTTGTCTTTCCCGTTTTTCGGGTGGACGGACAGCTGTGTGCGTAACTGCAACGGGAGTGCTCAGCCACGTGCTGGAAAGGCACGTTTGACACCGTACCTGTAGTCGCCTCTTAACCTGTGTGTGCCAAGGACTCGATTTTGGGTGTGCTTGAAGTGTTGTACGGAGAGAGGGAAGAAGGACGGTGCTGGAGAGGGTGTGCTGATGGTGTGACCCCCTCCCAGTAACTGCACCGTGCTGGGCCGGCGGCTTGGAGATGGGGCAATGGGGCATCCTGGGAGGTGCAGCGCAGAGACCGGGCTGCCCTCGTTAGCTTGCCATCCGCTCCTCGTTATGCAAACAAGGCACTGCGTTAGGGCTCCGCTGAGCTCCAGTGTGGCCCTTGTGGGTTGACCCAGTTTTGGGTGCTGGCTGGTTATTTTTTTGGGGGGCTGAGCTGAGCTCCTCCCTCGAAGCAGCTGGTGGCTCCCTGCCCGCTGCCATCCCCTGGCTACCGCAGGGCAAGGAGGCTGCGAGCTGTCCATAGCCAGCACCGCCTGCGATCCAGGCGCTGGAGATCCCTAAGGCGGGCAACGGTCGTGGGACGGTGCAGCCAGCGCGCCCCAGCCAGGATAGCATCGGACTGCGCGTCCCTCGCAGCCGGCTGAGCTCTCATTTTTTTGGAGGATTATCTGGCTGCCCGGTCACCCCTGCAATCCGTGCGGCTCCCTGCCCTGTCCCGAAATCAACTGGCCTTGGGCGTGAATGCATCGGGACGCGTCTCCGTTGGGAATCTGCTCCCCCCCGGGGCTCACGCTTGCCGCAGCTTGTTTATTCTCTCCCACAGAAGGCACAGCTGAACTGGTCCCACGCCTGGCTTCTTTGGCTTCTCCACTTTAACAATAATAATAAATAAACTCTTCACGCTAAGTGGGTCATCCCCATCCCCACGCAACGGGATGCGGTGCTCCTGTCCTGGGGAGGGTTGAGGGGCTCCCCTGCAGCCCCCTGTCCTGCTGCGGCCAGGGAGATGGGATTGCTTCAGGGGGCCAGATTTGGCAGCCCGTGGAAGCACCCCCTTTGTGTCAGGCTGTCTTAAAGCTTGGGAGAAAGATGCTTCGGTGTATTCGCGACCCTTGGTGTGTGTCTGGGCAGTAGGACCTGAAAATAGGTGCTGTGGGGACGGGGAGCTGCTGACCGGGGGCTTTTTGGGAATTTCCCTGTTGCCTGCTGGCTCTCCTTCCCATAACGAAAGCCCCCATGTGTTAGCGTCTGGGGTACGAGGCATGACCCAGTTGCGGTCCACGTGAGCTGGAAGGAGAAGCCGTCGGGCTCCCTGCCTGCTCTGCCAGTCCCCATCCCTGCGGGTCCTTTCGCGTCACCCTCTGCTTAGCGCTCGGGGTAAGCGGCTCCGGCTCAAAAGGGCCCCTTTGTGTCTCAGCGCGTGAAATCCGGCTCCCGGAGGGCTCGGCCCCCCTCGTGACCCCGCTGCCGGCTACCCTACTTACTTCCTGCGCCTCGGCAGGCTTTTTTTGGGGGGGACAGGTTTGGGGTGTGAAGCCTGCCCCGGCCCCAGCGGTGCCAGCTGGCAACGCTTGAGGACTCCCTGAGCATCGACCCCATCGCAGCCCCTGGAAATCCTCTCCTGCCTGTGTTGCTGCCTCTCCCCAGCTGGCCGCCCGGCACAAGGGCCTTTTGTTCCTCCTGCCTCTTCCCTCTGCCCTCTCCCGCTCCGTCCCCATCCCATCCCCTGGGGACCCCTCGCCCCCTCCCCGTGACGCCCACAGCCCCCGTGGGCGCCTGCGCCCAGCCCCGGGAGGGAGATCTGCTCCTCGGAGCATGCGTCCGCACTTCTCCCCGATCAATGGCAATAATTTTATTGGCACGACAAGGTAGCTGACGGTTGCCAAAGTGAATCCATCAAATACCTCTCGGCGGCTCCCCGCCCCCTCGAGAGCTCTCGCCGGAGTCGTTAAGCTGTTTTAATCAAGGTGGAGGCTGGAGAGCTGGTGTGTTAAGTGGATGGGGTGGTGGGGAAGGGGCGGCGGAGCCTTCCCCGTCCCCCCCGCTCGTGGCGGGGAGCGCTCGGCCATCGCCCCGTTCCTGCTCGGCAGGAAGGGGCCCCGCTCGCCGGTGTCGGGCTTTGTTGAGCCGCCCCGGCTCCGAACAGGATGTCTCATTGTTGGAGGAAACAATTAGAAATTCATCGTGAACCGTTGGCCTCGGGGACTGGCCGGGGCGGCGGGGCCAGGGCTGCAGACAGCTGCCAGCTCCGTCCTCGAGTGACTCCTGGAGGGGGACGCCGCCGGGCTTGGGGCTCCTGCCTCGTGTGGGATGGACGGGGCCCAGCGTTTCCATGCCCTTGGCTCTCCAAGGGATGCTCTGGCCTGCTCGCACGGCCTCAGGGAGGGAGAGGAGGTGTCGGGGGGGCTCCATCCCCCCAAACCCCGCTCCCTCTCCCCCCCATGCCGCTGGGTTTTTTGACTAACAAGCCATAACCCTCTCTTTTTTTTCTTTTTTTCCCCCCCATCTGCTCTGCTCTCCATACAAAGCCAGCAGGTGAGCGAGGGCTGGAGCCTGGCGCCTGGCCAGCCGGGGAGGCGGCAGCAGCCAGCCCTGCTCCAACTTTCGCTGCCGAAAGCGCTGACAGTGCACGTCTCGCCTCTCCCCGGCTCCGGCGCCGGGTGCCTGCAGGCAACGCGCCGCCTAACCCCAATCCATCAGCCCGCTCCGGCTGCCACGGAGCCGCCGACGGGGAAGGCAGCGTCGCCACCGGGCTTTGCCGGTGTCGGGGCAAGGTGACTTTTGGGGAGCGGTACGTTGCAGAAGCTGGAGGAGGCTGAGGGACGGAGGTGGATCCCTAAGACCCCACGTCTTCAAAAAGGCTGCTGGGTGCGAACCTGACTTCTGTCATCGCCCCGAAAAAGGGGTTTGAGGGCAAAAAGCCTCTTGGCAGCCCCCTGAGCTGGCTCGTGCTGCCCCGTGGGGCGTGATCAGGAGCTGCCAGGTCTGTACCAACCAAACGCGGCGGCATCACCTTCGCAGCCGGTCCCTGCAGACCGTCCCGTGCCCCGGCAGGGGCTGCCACCCTGGAAATAGGGTGGAAATAGGGCTGGAAAAGGAAAAAGCAGGAGCCTGTGGGTTTGTGCCTGCGTGCTGTCGCTGGTCCTGCCCCTGTCGTTGCGGGGCTGTGCAAGGCAGCAGTGGCCGTGGCTCAGCAGCGCTGGGAGAGCGAGGCAGAAGAGCGATGCTTTGGGGTTGTTGGTGGGGACCCTGAGCCCCCCTAAAGCTCTGGGCGAGAGTCATTGGGGGCCTGCGATAGGAAAAGGGGTGCGTGGACTTTGCCCATTGCTGGGGACGCGCGGCGCCAGCAGCGAGCACTGGGTTTTCCCTCCTGGCCGGTGGGGTTGGTTTGGTTGGTGAAGCACGAAGCTGCTGAGCGTTTTCTTCTGCATCTCTCTGCCCCCGAATGCGGGGCTGTGACCCCTATTCTGCTGGGAAGAGCAGGACTCTTGCTTTGGACCTCGCCTCTGGCTGGGGACCTCTGCGGTGGCCCCATGGGGACAGGGCAGGGCGCAAAGCCACCCCATTGAGATGGAAATGAGCTGGGAGGCCCCAGCTCTGTTGGGTCCCTCCTGTTGGAGCCATTGTGCCTATTCACAGGCTTGAACACTGACTAATTTTGGCTTTTCAGGTGGGAGAATAGCCCTGGCCTCCCACCAAAGGCAGCAGAGAAGAAGGGAGGAGAAGGAAGCCCTGCGGCTCATCAAGAAGGCAGCGGTTTGGGAGGCAGGGGCCGTGGGTACGCGCGAGTGGGAAGGGGCGGTGCTGGTGTCCTGCCTCGCCTTTGTGCAGCCCCGTTAGCCCCATTAATGGTGCCTGAGGAATTTGCCCTGAGCCCGTGGCCTGCTGGAGGAGGGAAGATGCTGGAGGAGGCAGATGCATGCCCAGCAGAGGCCAAGCTGGTTTCGATGTTGGCTGGGTCTCCGCCTGTCCCAGCACCGCCTCGGGTAGAGACGTGACAGCGGGGAAGGTCAGCCGTCCCCAGTCCCCATGGGCTGACCCCCCCGGTCCTCCCCTCCAGACGGGGAGGAAAATCCGTCATAGATCAAGAGCGAGGTAGAGGTGCGGTACGGCGCTTGGGGATGCAGGACGCGGACTCCAGCCGTCCCTTGGTGGCTGCTGGAGCCTGTCATCCATCTCCCAGGCTTGGATACACGCGGGGGTCATTTGTCTCCGCTGCGGGTCCAGGTGGGGATGGCTCTCAGCTCCAGGCCACTCAGAAGAGCTGCCGTTTGGCCTCCGTTGTCCCCTGCACTTGTTAATTATGGGCTTTTCTGAAATGGAGCAGGGGAACGGATGCTAATTGCAGGCTGGTACTGACAGGGAAGGCAGCAGGAAGGTGTCCTGCGGGTTCGGCATTGTGGGGTGAAATTCGGAGGTGGAGGAGCTGGGGCGGGCGCTGGGTGGTGGAAAGGGTGCAGACCCCTGGGACTGTGCCCCTGTTTCTCCCAGGGGCTGACCTGTGGGGTGGCGGGGTGTGGGACAGGAGTTACACCCCATCCCGTCGAGTACCCCAGAAGCACCCGGGCTGGGACCGGAGTGCTCAGCCTCCATCTTGCCTGGGTAATACTTAGCCTGCGCGATACAGGGCAGACAAACCCGGGGATCAGGGCTGTGCTGGTAATCCTGCCGTGCCTCGCGGATGAGCAAATACCTGGGAGCTCTGCTCGTCGAAGGGCGGCAGAGCTGGAGCCGCGGCACTGGAGTTTAGACGTGCCACCCAGCTAAGGAAAGGGGTGTCCCAGGCTTGGGGGTGTGCGTGCTAATCCTGGCTTAGGCCACCACACGAAGGATGACGCTTAGCATTTTACATGATGGCGCTTCATGGGGAGATGAGTTTGAGGGGTTCTTGCTTTAACCCCTGGACTGGACGCCGTTGCGCGGCTGAGGGTGGATTGGAGCAGGCTGGTGGGCAGAGCCGAGGTGGTGTAGCGGGACAGAGCATCTCAGGCAGGGCAGGAGGGACGTCAGAGCCCCGAGTCCATGGCATGGACTGCAGGTACCGCATCCGCTTTTCCTTCCCTTTCTACCCAGAATGGAACCGTTTCCCCTTCTTACTTTTTTCCTCTATTTTGCCTTTCTCTTTTCTCTCTCTTCCCCCACCAGTGCTCGAAATAGCTCCGGCTGCTGCACACCAGCCTCACGTTCTTCCTCTCCTGCCCTTTGGGTGGGTCCTTGAGGTTCCCGTATCTCACCTCAGAGGAACTGTGTTGAAGGGCTTTGCACTGAATAAACCTCCCTGCATGCCCCCCAGCTGCTTCCAAGCTGGGAAATTTCCCCATAACCCCCTCTCTCCCTTTCCTTAGCATTGCAATTGGGTCGAGGCCGGAGGGTGAGAGTGGGGCTGCAGGGCGAAGCAGTGGGGGATGTGACGGGCAGGGGAAGTGCCATCGCCCGGGGTTTGGTGCTGGATTTTGGGGCCCCCGGGTGCTGTCCCTGGGTGGCCCGTGCTGTACCAGAGCCGATCCTGGCACCTCCCCGCTCTTTGTGCGCCCGTGGACCAGCCGCCGGCACGAAACCTCCCCGTGGCAGCGAGAGCAATTGTCTACATGGGAAGCAATAGTGGGAAAGTTTTATTTAATGGATGCTTAGTTCTTTTAATGCCATTTAGCAGCTGGAGAGAAGGAAGAGAGCCAGCGCTGTGTGACAAGCCATCTCTCTGCAGACCGGGGACGGGACGTGGCGGTGGGGAGCATCCCTACGGTCTCGCGGAGAAAGGCAGGATAATCTGATAGCGCTTTAATTGTGCCACGCTTCGTGCTCTTGAGGGCAGCATTGGTTGGTTGCTCTGTGCCGGGACAGGTCTGGCACGGCTGGGGCACGCGGGGAGGGGATGCGGGGAGGGGTGGTGGCGGCAGAGCCGGTGCTGGGGGAAGAAGCATCTCTCTCCTGCCGTAATCCCCGTACGGGCGAAGGAAACGACGCCGGGCTGAAAAAGCCCGCGTGGTTTTTATTAGCTACAACCCTAATGATGTATTTTGAATTGCTCTCCTGTGTGGATAAAAATTACCAGACCTTGAACAAAGGGGGGAAAAAAAAAAAAGTCTCCCTGACCTTGAAGCTGTTCGTTCACTCGTCTTCATTTCATTCCCCTCGGCTGGGGATGCGGGTCAGTTTTGGGTGCTATTTATAGTCCGCTTCACTCCACGGTTTTCTTTACAAAGCAAAAGGTTGTCACCTTGTTTCTGATACTGCAGAGAGGAGCTGCTCAAGGGAAAAGGAAGAATAAATGAGAAATTTTTCAGAGTGTTCCTGTACACGGCAAAGCTTTGTAATCTGGAAAGATCAAAAAGCCCCGGACTGCCGCGCCGAGCTCCTCGTGCGGACGTAGCCGGGGTCCGTGCTGCCCGGAGGGGTACGGGATGACGCTCTGCCGTGCCGGCCAGTGGCTGCTGGGACCGGTCGGAGCCTTTGTCCGCTCCAAAACGGTGATGCTTTCCCTTCCCGGGTTGCTTGGCTTGCCTCTCCATATCTGGCACGGTTGGCTTGGATTGAAACAGCATGTTAGCTTACTTCTTCCCTTCTCCCTCCCCTGTGAAGGAAGCCACGGCTGCGCTTCCCACCTTCGCCGGAGCCGCCCACCCGGAGGAGTCCCGCTGCCGAAATGGCATCGCCCGCCTGCGCCTGCATCCCCTCCTCTGGCCCCGTCCCTGACTGACAGACTCGTTGAAACAACAAATGTTGCTGTAATTTAATTTTCAGGCAAACAATAGTCCGGGGACAATGTTAAATTCATGAAACTGGCTTAATGTGATGAAATTTAATGAAGCAATTTGTGTGCTAGCGTGGCTGTGCGCGGCTCCGGGGTGGTGGGGATGCCGCTCATCCCGCCGGCGGTCCCTCTTTGGGGACGAGCCAGGGAAAGGTCGATGCTCTGGGGGAGAGGGGGGGTTGTCCTGCTGCTCCCCAGGCTCTGCGTGCTCTTGGGGTGCAGCTTTCCCGTCCTGCTCCCCACTGCTGCTGCGGTGCGGGCTGAGAGCCGGTGGGTCCAAGCTCTGTGGTTTGGCCGGGAAGGGAAGGGTTAATGAGAGTGTTTGGGGGCGGGAGGGGGCTTGCTCTCTGCAGGCTCTGCCTTCCCTGGTCCTTTTCTCCAGTTGCCTGGAGCCCTGGGAAGGTCCCTTCACCCCCCCAGCCCCCTTAGTGGGGAGGGGGGGTGGTGGTGTCCCTGCTGGGGGGGGCCTTTTGCTGAGGGCAGGGCCAGGGAATTTGCCCCCCAGGTCTGGGCACCAGAGGAGGGTTTGGCAATGGAGGGGTCCAGGCAGAGGGCTCCTGGCCATCCTGCTGCTGATCTCCAGCTGCTCCTGGAGACCTCTGGTCCCCGCTGGTCCCAGGGATGCTGCTTGGCAAGAGCAGGCAGAGGAGCCATTTCCTTGTGCTGGATCTGCATCCTGGAGGGCTTCTCCTCGGGGGTGAGGAGACCCGTGCAAACACGCTCTCCTCCCCCAGCCCCTGCTTTGGGGTGCTGATCGAAGCCTCAAATGCCGTAGCACCCCATCTCCCGTGCATGCGGCGCCGACTTTTCCCGACAGCGATTGCCTCCGGGGCCACCCTGGGTTGCAGTATCCACGGGGCTGCTAACTGGGGCGGTTCCCTTTGCAGCAAGAGTTAGGAGCGATGCTGCGCTGGGGGAACACAGGTTTGTTTTTGGAGGGTTACGGTTCACAAAGCAGGTGAGAAGAGGCAGTTTGGAGGGCCAAGAGCCCGGCTGCTTGCTCCAGGGATGGATTGGATTTGCACCACCCCATCAGCATCCCTGGGGCACCCTGGCACCAGTAACACGTAGGCTTCTGCTGTCCTAGGAGAGGTTTCCCTGCCTTTTTTTTTGTTTTTTTTTTCCCCTTCGGTGACTGACAGACCCCCGTAGATCTTAATTATGTGCCGGCATCCCCAGAACAAACCTGGTACTGCCGTAGCTGGAGCCTTAACGCTGGCGATGCTGCTCGCTGGGTCAGGCGGCTGCAGGGGTAAGGGGCTTCCTTGCTTTTTTGGGGACAACTTGGTGTCCTTGTGGGATGCGACGGACCTGTGGAGCTGCGTGGGTGGGAGCTGGGGCAGTGGAGAATGAAGGGATGATGTTAAACGTACGTGTGGATGATGTCGGTGTGGCTGTTCTCCGGTGGAGCTTGGGGAGGAGAGAGCTGGAGACACATGGATGCCGTCTCCTTCGGGGTGGGAAACGGGACCTCTGGTCCCGTTTCCCACCCCGAAGGAGACGGCATCCATGTGTCTTTAGCAGGGCTTTTCTCACTTGCAGAAGTTCTCCCCGGTCCTCTCGCATCCTTCCAATCCTCCCAGCGTCAACCCCTGCCAAAACCTGAGCTCCGCCAAACCCGTGTCACTGGTGATGCTCTTCCCAACCAGGACTTAAAGCTATATTTTCACTGAAAGATGCAGCAAAATCCTTCTGAGGGTGGATTTTGGGCTCAGCAGGGGTGCTCGTGGCCAAGCTTGAGGTCTGTAGAGCAGTTTGCAGTCCTGGAAGCTGTGAAGGCAGCAGGTCCGCTGCTATCAGAGGCTGGGTCAGTGCCTGGCTGTTCCCTGGCTCCCCTGGCTTTTTGCTTTCAGTTGACGATGGTCAAAAATGAACTGGCAGCTGTTGAGCAAAATGCGACTGAAAAAATTCACGGAGGAAAAATATGATGCAGTTTTGATGTGTGTGTGTGTATATATATGTGTATGTATTTATTTTTATTTAAAAGCTTCCAAAAATAGGTCTGCGTCTTGGCCAGTGTGACTGCATCTGTAATTAGCTATGGCAAACGGGTGTCTTAGTACGCAGAAAGGCTCCGCGGCCCCGATGAGGAGGTCGGGACGCAGGACCTCGGGGGTGGCAGGCACGGCTGGAGGGCTGGGGGGTGCGGGCGGTGGGTGCCCCCGGTGCCCTCTGTACCAGCAGCTTTCGTGGCCGAGGGAGGGGAGCAGCCTCTGCCCCCCGGGATGGAGATGCTGGATGGGGTTGGGCTCACCGCTGTGGTGCTTGGTTTCCTGGGGGGGGGGGGTGATGCATGTGGTGTTTTTTGTGAGAAATGAGCAAAGTCCTTTAAAAAGACCCAAAAACTGCACCTCGCCTGCGTGGCCTGTGCCAGCTGATTCCCACCCCGCGCGAGGGATGGGAACTTCCCAAATTGAATTCTCCGTTTATTTCCCCAGGGTTTCTCGGTGTTACTCTCCCTCTCTTTCTGGTATGTTTATGAGTCTCGAGGGATCTGTTTTTACGCTCAACGTTTAAAATTAAAGATGTGTTTCTCTTCTAGCAGGTGAGATAAACACTCCCTGTCTCAGCTGGGGGTTTTCTTCCTGCCTCTCCTTCCCCCCCGAATCTGCTGGTGGGAAAGTGCGAGCCTGCGGCTGGAGCAAACAACCTGGGAACGGGATGCCTGGGCTCCGCTCCCAGCGGGATGAGTTGGCTCCGATGCCGCAGGGAAGCGGGGTGGCCGGGCTCTCAGTTGTGTGAGCTTTGGCTTCTTTCTCCGGTGGCTTCTCATTTTAAGTGGGCAAAAGTTGCTCCCCTTTGGCGTGGGGATGGAGGAGGAGGGAATGGGGGGGGGGGGAGAAACGTGCTTGCTCGAGCTTCAAAGTGCGGTTCATCTCTGTGACTAAGGGCACGCTGTGTGACGACGCGGTACCGCCGCTCATCTGCGGGAGAGCTCCTTAAATTGCGGTAATTCGGTTGTATGGCAGCGTCAGTGATTCTGGCCAGAGGCTGTGAGGGGGCTGGCACAGCCGGGATGGCACCTACTGCCTGCCATGCCTGCGTGGTGTGCTGCTGCTGCTGCTGCTCGAGGCGCGCTGCTGCTGCTGCTGCTGCTGCTGCTGCTGCTGCTGCTCGACATGTGCTCCTCGGGGTGCCTCGAGTGCATCCCTCTGCGTCTCGTCCCCCCTTCAGCCACTGATCCCAGAGGTGGAGAGCAACAGCATCCAGCCAGCTTAAGGAGAGGTGGGGAGCCATGGAGGGGCTTCCTCTGTGCTCCTTCACAGAGTCCAGCATCACGGCTTGCCTTCCCCTCCGCAGCCTCATCCTTTCAGGCTGCAGTCGGCGATGCCTTTCTGCCCGATGCCTGCTTGCCCGGGCTACTGAAACAAGACCTGGGCTTCATTTTGGAAATGGAAGCAATTAAAGAACATGCACGCAGCTCCGGTCCTCCCCGACACCGTATCTGCCCAGGTGGCTTTTGGTGCCCTGCTCCTGGGATGGGAGCATCTCCGCTCACCTCTGCTCGGCTTCGTTTCCACCCTCCTCCCGTGTGCCGCCGTGCTTGCGTGAGCATCCTCACCGCCGTGCTGCGAAAGCCTCGGCTATAAACCCGGCCCAAATCCCCGAGAACATTATTTTTCGGCTGAGGCTTGGCCCAGCGTGCGTTTCTGAGTCAGTGCCGGAGGTGGTACGACGTACCTGCGGAGCGGGGTGTTTTTGCAAGCATCTAGTGAGCTCCGAGTCTTGCTCTCGGTGTCCCTGCCGCCGGCGGCAGCTCTCGCCGGCCAAGGCTGTTGAGTCAAAACTGTTGTTTCTGACCCCCCCTAACCTCCCTAATTCTGTTTACGCTCGTGAGCAGGGAGAAACAGAGAGAGGTCGAGCGATTTTTTAATGGCTTGCGAGTTTCTGGTGATGTTTTTCATCAGGAAAATGATAGTTGTATAGAAGCAATTAATTGGAGGAAAAGTTTATGGTAATAAATGTCAAGAATGTTTCAAGGAGGGTTTGGATGAAATACATTTTTTTTTTTTAAAGCCTCCCAGCAAAAACAAAAACCTTGCCCTATTTTGAACCTTGCCAAAGAGAAACAACTTCAAAACTTCAATTTTCTTTTTTTTTGGGGGTGTGTGTGTGCGTGTGTAATGTTCAAGTTCTCTTTTTTTTTTTTTTCCCCTCAGCCTGGTCTCGTTAAACAAAAGCATGTGTTTCCTTGGCCCCGTTCCCGAGAGGCAGCTCTGCCGGAGCGGAGGGCAGGGGCTGCGGAGGTGACGGCCGCGCAAGTCCAGGCAAGTCCTGGTTTTTGGCAGGAGCTGGAGTCGTCCTTTTTTTGGCGAGGAGGGGACGACCGCGGTCGGTTCCCTTCTCCTGCCTGCGCCTCCCGTTTCTCCTCCATGCCATCTGCGGAGGGCAACGCCTGCAGCCAAAAGGAGGAGCGAGCTATAGGCGTGCACGGAGTACTTTGATATCCTGGGGCAGAAGGTGATAAAGGGAAGAATTAATGCTTCAGAGTGATGTTAGCGCCTTGGCTGCCTCTCCCCACGTAGCCATCGTCTGCGGCTCGTGGGCTGCTGGTAACCCTCCTGCGCCTTTTGCTCCCTAGAGCAAGTGAGGGTTTGGGAAGGTTGGCATGAAAAAAAAGACGTTTCATGGGGGAGATGATTTCCTAGGGGGGACGTCTGTCTCCGTGCACGGCCTGAAGCATCCCTGGGATGCTGCGGCTGCGTGAATCTGGCTCGCAGCTCTGCTCACCCCAGCGCGGCCGAGCCCTGTTGCGCGCCGCCTTCCAGCCGCAGCCGTACCTTCGGCCCCAGCTGCGGGGCTCGGCACTGGTGTGTTTTTCATAAAGGCTCTTAATCACATACAGGATGTTTCTGTTTGTTCAAGCAATGAAATCACACAAACAACCCACCCCCAGTTTGGCTTTCGCAGAGCATCAGCTGCTCGACCCAAGTCCTAGGCAGAGCCCGAGCAATCCTCCCCTCTCCTCCTCCGGCTCTCGACCCGGCAGCGCGGCGAGAGCACGGCTTTCATGTTGTGGACATGCCCTGGAAAGCCGCCCGGCACCGGGACGGGATTAGATGAGGGCTGGGAGCCGGGGCTGACTCATCGCTGGAGCTCGCGCTTGGCCCAGGCGGCGGCAGCGTCTCGCAGGAGCGCGCGGGGAGGCTCGGGGACCTTGAGCCGGGACCAGCCCTGCCTCGTGGTGGGGGCTGGGCTGCGGGCAGGCTCCCTGCGAGTGGCGATGCCGGCCCAGGCCCTCTCCTACAAAGAGCGTGGTGGTTTTTTGGTGGGTTGCAGGCACCCGGCTCGTTCCCGGGTGCTGGGGTTGTGTGTTTTTTGCGTTACCCCGAGCACCCAGCCCCGGATGGGGACGTTGCAGACCCGCCACTGCGTCGTCGTCTTTTGCTTCGGGCTTTGGGGTAATAAGCTGAAGGAGAGCAGGAATGCGTCAGGATGGATCAAAATAAGAAAAAAAACCCTGACTTTTCTCGCCCCTGTTGCACGCATCGGTCCCATTGCTGCCGTTTCCATGGCAAAGCAGCGGGCCCGTAACCCAGCCCGCCCCGTGCTCCTCGCCGTTTGGAGGAGCAAAAATCCTCGGAGACGATGAGAATAATTTAACAAGCCATTAAAGAGAGCGGGGGAAAACACCGGAGGAGCTGGAGCAGGGTCGGGGCCGGGGCGCGGGGAGGCAGGGCTGGTTTTTGGCAGGGAGCGGGTCACGTTGGCAGCCTGCTCGCCTTGCCTTAGATGTGTTATGAAGTTTTGGAGGTTGCTTGAAAAGTGTCTGGGGAGCGGTGGCGAGCCAAGCGGGCCGCGGGCCAGCTCGCAGCTAAACATGTTGTTGTGTAAAATTGCAGTCAATTAATTTAAGACCTGCCAATTTCAACTGCAGAGCGCTAGGAGGTTCTGTCAAGTTTTCAATGGGATAAAAAAGGGGGAAGGGGGGATTAGTTTTTGGCACTTGGAAGGGCAAATAGCGATGCTCTGCCCGATCCTGCAAAGCACCTCCTCCTCTCTCTGCTCCTTGTGGTTGCGGTAAGCTCGCCGCCACTGATGTTAAAAGTCCTTTTGGTGTGTGCCGTCGGGGCCGAGACGGCCGAAGGACGGCAGCCAGAGCCCGGCGAGGTGCTGATGGCCATGTCAGAGCCTGGGGAGGCACCGGCTGTGGGGAGATGACCCAGCCCCCTTTGGCTTTGCAGTGCTCCTCCTCCATAGCCCCGTGGGGAGCATCCCCTCTGCGGCATCCCGAGCGGATGCCAGAGCTGGAAGAGCAGAGCTGAGCAAACACCACAGCCACAGCCCGGCTCAGCGAGGCGATGGCCTCAGGATAGACCCTGATCGGGATAGATCAGTCGGGATAGACCCTGATCGTTTATTGCTTATCAGCTTTTCCTGGGCAGCCTGATGTGGTTTGTCCATGGGGATAAAAAACCAGGACAGCCCAGAGCTGCGGTAACAAGAGGCCTGATGGGTAGGAAGGGATCAAAGCCGGTGTTAAACGGGTGAAGCCGAATCCCCCCTGTGCAGTCAGTGTTGTCCTTCTCCCTGGGTGGAGGTGAACGGGCAGCGGGTTTAGTTGCTGTTATATCCCCCTTGCTGCAATAAGTTTGGTCTTCCCCAAACTTATCCGATCTTGCAAGACTGGCCTGATCCTTGGCACGTTGAGCAGTGCGCTGGCTGTCTGCAGTGGAGGAGGAGCTGGAAAACGCTCAGCGCGAGCCCAAGAGATGCCCCACGTCCCCTGTGCACAGCCCCGGCGGTCAGAGCGATCGTTCACGATGGGGCGCGTAGGCTGGTACCCACCATGCGAGAAGACGGCCTGCCCCGGAGAGCCGGCGGCCGCGTGGGCGTGGTGGCTGAACCCCCAAAAGGCTCATCCCCCCCTTCCCTGGTGCAGCAGCGTGGTGCTGCTCTGCTCAGAGCCCCCCTCTCTGGCTGTGCCCCCCTGCCAGCCGCTCCCTGCGCCCGGCGTCCTCTCGTGCCGCGGGAGCGCAGCACCTCCGGTAAGGGGACCCTGGCTGGAAGCTCCGGCTGGTGTTTCGCTGTGTTTGCAGCAGCCTTCCTCAGAAACGTATTTCCTGGGTTCTGGAGAGCGCGTGTTTGTACGGGCGTCTGCAAGCTGGCTTCTTCTTGACTTCCCCCCCCCCCCCCCCCGCCTTATTTTTTTCATGTTTTACAACTTAATGAAAGTTCTGAGAAAGTGCAGCTCTGCTTGTGAGTAAGAGTCATGAGACTGGTGGGGCAAGCCGGCTTCGGCTGTTTCCCTTGGGCCGCCCGCAGCCAGCGGTGGGACTGAGCTCCTTTTCGGGGCTGCTTCTGCTGGGGACTTGTGCCTCTCTGGCTGTGCCTCGGCTCTCCCTCGTCCTTATCCCAGATTGCCTTTCCATCTCCAAAACCACCGTAGCTTAGATTTACACACTCACGTGCACGTCCTTTCCGCTGTCTCATCCCTGGGCTTTTGCCGTAGCCCCTGCCACCGCAGCCCTGCGTCCCCAGGACACCCTCTCCAACCGCTGTTGCTTTCTAATGTGCCACCGAAGGGTACAAAACCGCCTCTCCCAGGCTCCTGGGGCTCTGAGCCAGCTGCGTACCCCGCCGCGTCCCGGTGTTTTGTGCTTTTCTGTGCAAGGGCTTTGCTCCGGCTTCAGCGCTCGCGTGTGCGCTGGAGCTGCTGCGTGTCCCCGTGGGGCTGCAGAGCTGCTGCTCCTCGGTGCTGGGAGGAGAAGGGATTTGGAGAGAGGTACCTCGAGAGCCGGGCTCTGCCGCGTAGGCACTGCCGTCTGCGGGCTTCCCCAGAATACGTTTAGGGTAATTTCCTCCTGCTTTGCTGGGAGCTTGTTAATATTTCACTGGGACACGGGGGCAGCCTGCAAAGCCCGTGCTTCAAAGGAGGGCAGCTTTCAGGGTTAGCTTTCGGTTTCCCCAGCTTTTGCTCTAACTCGTTCTGTGGTTTTAAAAATAGGTAACAAACCACCCAGCAGGTGAGAAAGCCCAGCAGGCTGGCCGTCGCCTCGCTGAGCCGGCTCGTGGCTGTGGTGTTTGCTCAGCTCTGCTCTTCCTGCTCTGGCATTTGGGGAAAAAACCCCATAAATTCACTATAGTTAAGGGAGAAGGACTATGTGGGTGCCTTGGGAGCCTGCTTGGGTTTGAAATGGCTGGGAGAGATCCGGCGCAGCCCGGCTGTGTCCTCCTGCCGCCAGCCCGGCACTTGGGCAGGGCTCGCAGGTGGGCTGGGGTGGGTTTCCGTTCCCGGCAAGGAGCTTTTTGGGAATGACTTTTGGGGGTTTTTGGGGAATTACATTTGCCTGATCCTGGACTCCACAAGTCAGAGCAGGATTGGCCCTCCAGGAGCAATAACAGAAGAATTACTGCATTGCATGGGCGTCTTTATATGTTTTTTAAACCATGCCTCCTAATTATAAATAATGGCTGCGATATGAGATATGATTATGATGGATGGTGATTCTGTATTCCGTGTGCATTAGCGGCTTTAACCTTGCCGGGGTAATTATATCTCATTTCAAATTCTGATACTATTTATTTGAGGTAGGGGACTGGGAATTTAATTTCTACTGCTTTGTCTTTTAGTATTATTATTATTTGAAAAGGATACCTTTGCAAAATTGTTTTTTAATCATTCCCTCCAGTTGGCAGCCCCAGTTCATTAATATTTTCGGGGCCCGCGCGGGGTTGTTTTGGAGATGTTTGTAAAGGTAGATGTTTTGGGGGAACGTGAAGCTGAGGGCCAATGTGTAGGAGAGGAGCTTCTCCTTCGAGACACGTCTGTGCATCCCCCTGACTTCGGTCTTCCCAAAGCAGCTATATCTTTGGCCTTTTGCTGCTCTTGACCGTCGTGTCTCTGCCAGCCTGGGCTCCCTCCGTGCACCAGGTCTCCGGGGGGTGCGGGCAGGAGCAGGCAGGGCTGAGCCATCGTCCTGCCCGCCCCTCTCACCGTCTTTGACGGCACGTTTAATTAAAAACCGCATCAACCCGAAGATTGCGCACGTGGCCCTTAATCAGTTTGAAGTCTCTGTGAGAATAAAGTAATTATACTACTCGTTTGGTTACAGTAATTAAAACTTTAATTAACATCATTTCCCACCCCTTGGCCTCCCTCTACAGATATTGAGGCGTGCGATGGGTGCCTGCCAGGGTTGCATCTCGGGATAAAGCTGTTTATCCGGGGGCTGTCTGCCCGTCCCCATCTCCGCTTCCTCCAGCATCGGGCCGGTGAGGTCCGACCGCGCTTGCTGCTTGCCCGTCTCTCGCCGGGCTGCTGGGTGCCAGCCTGCATCCCCGCCTGGGAGCGGCTCCTTGCCCACGGTGCTGGCAAGTCGC
This sequence comes from Mycteria americana, assembly GCF_035582795.1. Classification (NCBI taxonomy): domain Eukaryota; kingdom Metazoa; phylum Chordata; class Aves; order Ciconiiformes; family Ciconiidae; genus Mycteria; species Mycteria americana. The sequence goes on along the minus strand of NC_134375.1, from coordinate 22,706,909 downwards.
GGCGCGTGGCGGCTTCACTTGAGGTCCCCTGGCAGCGGCGGGGATGGTGGGGAGGGTGGCAGGTCTTCCTCAAAGATCTTCCGAGCACTTGGCTTTGAACGCGGCGTGTGCTCTGGTCTGGTCTTAGCAAGAGCTGGGCTTTCAGGGAGCAGCCCCATGTGCCCAGGAGTCCTTTATTTAGAATTGGCCGGGCTCTGTGTTTCCCATCACACGGACCTGCAAGAGCTGGGGTTACAGCAATTTGTGGCCGGGTGCTGTCGCACCTGGAAAGCTCCGGGGGGGCTCCAGCCCCCCTGCACCCCAGTTTACGTCCCGCGTGAGCCCTGCGGTCGCCGTTGTGCTCTGCGTTAGCTGACGGGACACGGTGCTCCCCGACAGCCTAAAGAAGGGATGGATTGCTGCCTGGAGAAGCGGGGTGGGGAGTTCTGCGTCGGTGCCAAAGGAAATCCGTGCCGTGTAAAACCTGAGCTCTTAAATATCTCGAGCAGCATCCTTGGGGAAAGCAATCTCTATATTTAAATCTTCTCAATCTCTCCTTCGAAATTGCTCCTATCCACAGACTGAAGAGCCTAATTTTCATCCTGGTTTTGAACGGAGAGCCCACTGCAGAGAAGTGGTTTTCATCACTCCAAGATCTGCGTGGTGGGGAGCTGCGGCCCCATAGGTTTCCCCGGCTTTACAGAGACGCGGAGAGGGCTGTAGCGTAGCCAGGGATGTGGCTCTCGGGGTTGGAGATGCTGTAGGAGGGCCAGAGGTTCAGGGTGTGGGAACGAAGCCTGAAATGCAAACAAAAGGTGAGAGCGGGGAATTTTAGCAAGCACGTCGAGAGCTCAAGGTGGAGCGAGCGAGAGGGTCTGAGTATATTTGAAGCAAAATATTTGCAGGCGCTCTCCATCGCGCTGAGCCCGAAGCCAGGCTTAGCTGGCTGTTATCGCCGGGAATGCGGAGCGTGGTGCGGTGGGAGATTTCTCCTCTAATCTTGGAGGTGCTTATGTTTGGAGCAGGGACTGTTTTGGGAGGAAAGGCAGAGCCTGGAGTTTTGGTTGCAGCGTGTCAATAGCGGAGATGTTGATCTAAAAAGAAAAAAAGAAAAAAAAAAAAAAGCGTGGCTGTAACTTTCCACCTCCTCCTGATGCCACGGGTTACGTTTGCGTGAAGTACCTCACGCGATGTATGATTTTGTCGTTGAATTTGTAAGAGATTCTGCGTGTCCAGTCCTGCTGCCTGTGCTGGGTGTTAATATTTAATGTTGTCACTATGCCCTGCGATATTTAGACCCTGATCGTTTATTGCTTATCAGCTTTTCCTGGGCAGCCTGATGTGATTTGTCCAGGGAGATAAAAAACCAGGACAGCCCAGAGCTGCGGTAACAAGAGGCCTGATGGGTAGGAAGGGATCAAAGCCGGTGTTAAACGGGTGAAGCCGAATCCCCCCTGTGCAGTCAGTGTTGTCCTTCTCCCTGGGCGGAGGTGAACGGGCAGTGGATTTAGTTGCTGTTATATCCCCCTTGCTGCAATGTATTGCTGCAGCCAACGGCTTTCGGCTCGTGCACCGTGGAAGTAAGGGCTGGTGCGGTTGTGCGGCCGGAGCTGAATGGACTGGGAGCTGCTGAGACGGGGTTGCAGAAGGCTTTGGAGTTTGTGGGGTTATGCTGCGGGGTGTAGGGCTGCAAAGGGAAGTCTGAGGGATGGATAAATCCAGATGCAAGCCATGGTGCTGGGGTGGGAGGGGACCCGACTGCGGGGGGTACCCCGGAGCAGACCTTCCCCTCAGGGTCCGTCCCTCCACAGCCTCCCCTGCCTGGGCTTTTCCTGCCGCTGGCTCCTCTGCTTGCAAGACCGACGGCCCCTGCCTCGTCCTCGGGCAGCTCCTCTCTCGCTGCTGCGTTGTTTTAGGCACCGGGAAGGAAACAGCTATTTTCCTGGAGCCGAGGTGGGAGGAAGGATCCAGCTGATCTCCAGCCGTGCTGCAGCCCCGGGAACCTGTCCTTCCTCCCCGCCGCATCCCTGGCGAAGCCCCGCTACCTCCTCCCTGCCTTTTGGGATCCCCTGACGGAGATCTGGAAAGAGGAGCGTCCCCATCACTGCTGGCAGGCAGCGCGGGGCTTTGAGCCCCTGGCCGTAGGCATGTCCCAAGCGGCCAGGAGGGCGAGGGTGGTGGGACAAGCCCTCGGCATTCGTGTTGGGGTTGTCTTGGTCTGGTTGCGTGGTCAGAAGCGCGGCGAGGCTCGGGAAGGGGGACTCGTGCCTCCCTGTTGAACTAAGCAGCATTGTTAGGAGGAAAATAAGCGGTGCTTTGGATTTGCAGGAGAAATAGCAACTTCTAAGCTGTGGAGGGGCTGGGGATGGTGGTTCTGGGTCTGTTGTGCTTGCCAGCCGGGGTGATGGGCTGTGCATCGGAGGAAACTGGAACCCAAGGGTCCGGGCTGGTCCCCATGGGACAGAAGGATGCGGTCCCCTTGGAGGAGCTGGTGCCTTGGCAGTGAAGGGACGGCTTTTGTTTGGAAAACTGAGTACTGAGTCCTTCGGGCGAGAGCTTTCTTCCCAGGGACTTCTCTGGGACGTTTAGGTATTAACTCACCCCAGGCTGGTCACGTGCAGTCTGAGTCCCATGGGAGCCGGGAGGGTGACACATTGCCACGGCTTCAGTGCGCCTGGGGCCTGCTGGGACGCTCGGGATGCCTACAGTAATTAATGAACGGGGAAAAAAAATAATCCTGTATTTCTGCGATGTGCTCTGCCCTTCACTGCTGTCACCCAGGGCTTTTTCCTCCACGGAGGGGAACAGTGGGATGCAGCGAGAAGGTCCCCATCCCATTTTGCTCTGTGCTTTTTCTGCCCTTACCTTCCACTTTGCAGGGCTAAAATTCCTTCCCCATCCGTTACCGGGCTCTCCTACCTCCGCAGCTCCCTCCTCTCTTCCCATGGCTTGAGAAACAGCGGGACTCGCTTACCTGCCTGCGCTCCCCTCCCTTGAGAAGGACGGGTCTGCGGTGAGGTGCCGGTGCTGGGGTTTCGCTGTGCATTTACGCTGGAGAGGGCACAGCCAGGTTGCAGGCACCGTGCGGCAGGAGGGGTGGTTTTGGGATGCTCCATCGCACCCGACCTGGGGAATTGATGCCCTGGAGCTCCCACGGGTTCTCTTTAGCCGTGAAGCGCCTCGGAGGTAAAGCCCTTGCATCGCATCCAGCGTGCGTGGGGTTGGTGGCTGCGCGCACGCTCCGTGCACGGGTTATTTTGCATCACCGTTGCTCGGCCGAGGGATGGCAGAGACCAAGGACTGCCACCCTGCCGGGCCATGGCGTTGCACGGAGGGGTCCCTGGGTTCCCCCGTCCTCTGCCTGCTCTTCCCCGTGCCGCTTGGCAGCTGCCAGTGCCTCCCGCCTGGTCCCCGGCAGCCCCCAGGGCAGAGGCTGCCCATCGATTTGCTTGTCGGGGGCCCCCCTCTGACTGCCTCAGCCCTGAGCGATGCTTATTGGGAAATAATTGCAACAATAATAGAGATATTTTGCTCCTGAGTGACTAGACGATACGAACCGGGCGCCGAGCCAGGAGAGTTTTGAAGGGCAAAGCTGGGAAATCGATGGCTCGAGACCGCCGGAGCAGCCCTGGGGCCGGGGGCTGGTGGGAGGATGGTGACGGGACCTGGGGCTTTGCCGGGAGGGGAGCAGGGCGAGTGCCTTAACGTGTCCCGTGCTGCGTGGCTCCCAACGGGGGGGTGCTTGTAATTCCTCCCCCTGCTTCGTTGCCTCCATCCGTCCCTCCTGCACCCGGGTTCGACTCCAGCGAAGGCACTGCTCCCACGCGGTGCGCTGGCACTCAATCCCTCTTTCCAGCAGTTTGGTTTTGGTACAGAAAGATTGAAAAGATTTTTCTGACGGTGTTTAAGTTCTGTCAAAATTGCTGGAGTGGTGTGTTGGGCTGTATTTCCCCGTCTTGCTGAGGGAGCAGTGTGGGCAGAACTGCTCAGGGGAGGTTTTGGGAAGGTTTGCAGATGGTGGGTGAGGGGCCGGTCAGTGCCGAGCCATGCCGAGCCGTGCCGTGCCGTGCCGTGCCGTGCCGTGCCATGCCACGTGGGCTGGTGCTGGTCCGGCTGGCTCTGCCAAGCCCGCTCGGCGTGGGGGAAGAACCACTCGTGCGGGTGGCTGAACCACCCACAAATACAGGAAAAGATAGTGAAAGAAGGCGGCAATTGAGGCGTTTTGGGGAAGGGGGTGCTGTGTTTCGGGGTCCTGCTGGGCAGGGTCACCCCCCTGCCTCCCCCTTTCCCCTCTCTCCTGCGGCAAACCCCAGTGCCATCACGCAATTCCCACCCCACCTCCCTGGAGAGGTGCAGCGAGTGTGTCTGTCCTCAGCCCGCGTGGCCGAGCTCAGGATACTGCCCGGGGACGATGCACCGGTAATAACGTGTGCTTTGAAAGCGGTTAGATTAACTGGTGTCATATCTGTCAGTGTTGGAAGGTCGCTGGCATTTGTTGCTGTTACGAGCGTTGATTTAGATTAAGCATCTCCTCGTTTTTTGCTTTATTATACTGATATAATTAAAGTCCCAATATTCTCCGGCTCAGGGCGATGTCGGGCCCGGGATGAAAGCGTTGCTTATTTTCATCTTTATAAAGTGAATGGGTTTCCCTCAATGGAAGTAGGCAGCTCATCTCGCCCCTTTCCCTTGGTGGGTTAGTGGGGAGGCAGGAGCATCCCAGCCCCACGCAAGGGGCTGGCGAATCCTCCTCCCCGCAGAGGGGGCCGGGAGGACGGTACCCCCGTCTGCGGGGCCCCGGTTCAAGCAGCCGGCAGCAGGCAGCTGCCTGCCCGCCTGGGAGGAGGCATGTGTCCATGTGTCCGGTCTGCGCGCGGCCGGTGCATTCCTGCGTGGGCAGCTGGCGGGGAGGGAGGGTGGCCGGCCGGGGGGAGCAGAGGTAGCCGGGGTGCCGGCTGCCAGCCCGCCCCGCATAGCCGGGATGATTCCGCAGGGCCGTCCTGTCCCCAGCCCCGGGTGCGACCCCCTGGGAGACGCAACCCCAAAACCCTGCCTGTGCCCTCGCCGCCGGCCGCCCGTACCCTTTTGGCCGGGTGCGCTGCTCGGCGAGCCCTGGTAAAGCACGGCCGGGGCTCTCCTGGTGGCGATTTTCTGGACGCCTGAGCAAAACCGGAGGCGTATCCTCGTCCCCTCGGACGCCAAAGTTTGGTAACCTGTAGTACAGCGGGAGGGAGCAGGAGCCACTGCCTCCCCCCTCCTCCTCCCCGCTCTTGCACGCTGGTGCCTCCCTCTCTGGCCGCACTCAGCCCCCCCGTCCCCGCCAGCTGTGCCCCCCCGAAACGGCCGATGCCACGGCCCGGCTGATGCCACAGCCCCGCAGCTGCTCCCGGCCCCGCGTTTCGCTGGGCAGCCCCTGCCCCTTCCTGGGGTGGGGTGGGGGAGAGGAGTGCATCCCCCCCCGCCCGGAGCAGCTGATCCTGGAACTTCATTTTAAACCCCTCGCCCTCCTTTGGAAACCGGAGAGGGGTGTGCGGGCGGCAGCTGCCGGTGCCGGTGGTCCCTGGGGGATGGCTGGCAGGGGGGAGGCATGTGGAGGGGCAGCCGATGTCCCCGTCCCCGTGTCGCCTGCTGCCTCGGGGTGAGCCCAGGCCACGTGCGAGGAGGGGCCGTGCAGGCTGGCACCCCGGGGGGGTCCCTCTTCCCCGCCAGCCCTCCCGGCTGGACGCGGGATACTCCCTTTCCGGCTGTAGGCTCGTTGGCACGGTGTTGTGTGACGCTACCCGGCAGCTGTCACCTCTGCGCCAGGGTGGCCGGGCCGCCTGGGTCCTCTATTGCCTGTGGGAGGTGGCCCCGTGGTTTGGGGATCAGCTCTGCTGGCACCCGCTCCTCTCCTGGTTTTATTTGCTCTGTCCTGTGCCCGGTGGGCAGACGGTGCCAAAAGCAAAGCAGGGTGCTGGGGGTGTTGGCCCATCCCTGCCCCCACGGAGGGGGGGTGCGCACCTACTGGCTCGGGTGCAGGAGCCCGGGGCTTCGGGGGTCCCTGAGCCGTGAGCACCAGTGGCACGGGGAGGGGAAGGTTTCGGTCCCGGGGCTGGGCTCTGCCCTCCGCACGTGTCAAAAGCTTTTTCCTCCTTCCAGCTCAGGGACGTGCCGCAGAGCTGCTCGCTGGCAAGAGGACGGGGCAGGAGGGGACCAGGGCGTGGGCAAAGGTGGGACAGGGACCTCGGTCCAGCATCCTCGCAGCTCCGTCTCGTCCCCACTGCTCGGTCTCTGTCCCTGTTGGACATCCCCGAGGCTGGGGGACTTTCCGCTTTCCCCAGTGAGCGTTGGGAGGGAAGGGGGGAGGCTTTGAAATGCACTCCCGTAAATAAGCCCTTCTTTTGCGTTGCCCATCAGCGCTGCGCGAGCCCCCTGGCACTGGAAAGGGTCCCCGTGAAAAGGCTGCGGAGCGTGTTTCAGGCAGATAAGTCCCTGCCTTTGAAGTGTGGCAGGTGGGCAAAAGCACGCTCCTCTTGTAGCTGCTGCCAGCCGCTGTGAATTAATCACAGCCCTGGACTGATAAGAGTACAAAGCGTGGCTGAGCACTTCTCCTGCCCGGAGGAGGGGTCTGCAGGGGACCGCTTGCGACCCAGGATGGGGGCTTGAGAGCCCGGAGGGGGGGAGATGGAGGGCTGGGGTGGGAGAGCCCCGCGGGGGGGAGACCCCTCTTCCCGGGGCGTCCTTGGGGGGTGTCCCCTGCGGTGAGACCGGGTTTCTTGGTGACCCTCCGCGTGTTCCCCCGAGAGCTTGTTTTCGGTGCTCTGGGGAGCCGATGGCCCACCCCGGGGCCCCGGCCAGACCTCTGTCGGCGCACGTTAAATCCGAAAGCAGCCTTGGCACGTCTGCAGCTGCCTTCCCTCTCCGGCTGTGCTTCCTCCCGCTCTGCCTGCCATCCCTGGCCTGGGCTGAGCTGTAAAGCCCCGTCCTCTGCCGCCGTCCTCCTCCGGACCTGCTGCCAGGTCAGGGCTGCTGCCCTTCGTCCCTCTCGTCACCCGTCTTTCCCAAAGGCGGCCCTGGGGAGATGCTCCTCTCCGCCTTGTGCCCGTTGCTGGTGGCCGTAAGGACGCCGAGAGGTTTTCCCCTTGACGGTTTGGTGAGCGGCAGTCGGGCAGCAGCTATGGCTGCGAGGAGGTTCCTCCTCACCTGGACAAGCCTGGAGGCCGTCTCGCCCAGGGGAGCGAGCGTGCTGCAGTGGAAGGAGCCGTCTCTCCTCTGATGTGTTGTCTCTGCCTGCCCGGTGCTTTCGCTTCCCCGTGCCTTTCGCGAGGGTTTCGGGTCCCAGCCTTGTCTTGTAGAGCTCCTCAGGGCAGCGGCTCTTCACCAGCACTGGCTGTGGTGGGGCTTGGACCCTGCAGAAGCTTCTGGATGCTCCAGCGTCATGGGTTATAACGGAGAGCCGAGCGTTGCAGGGAGCATCGGGGCCCGAGGCAGCAGCGGGACCGGCCGGTGCTGTTGTCCGGCCGTGCCCCTGCACCTTACGTGCTTCTTAGCAAGGCGATGCGCTCTCCTCCTCCAAAACCTGTATGGGATGGCAATTGCCTTCTCCAGCCCAGCCCAGCCCATCCGCAGGAACCCTTTCTGGGTCTCCTGGGGGAGGACGTTCCCTCTGCCCAGCCGGGGCGTGCTGCGTGCGGTCACTCATTACGCCGGGGTGCCCGGGGGTCGAGGCCTTGCACACCGTCCTTTCCCTCACCGTTCCTTGCCAGGGTTCTCCGTGGCCTGGGAGGCGAGGGGCCTCTTGGCGAGGTGAGACGCCATTGCATCTCCTGGCCTTGCGCTGCCTCCACCAGCCCGCTCGGCTTCTGGGGGACCAGGTCTTAAACCCTTACCCCTTCAAACTGAAGTTGTGCTGGGTGCTCGCCCGGTGGCGTGGGCTCCTCGCTTGGGTGGGGAGGGCACGCACGTGGGTTTCTTGCGGAAGGAAGCCTCCGGGCTTGCTTTGAGGTGATTCACCCCAGCAGGGAGCTTGTAATTTCTTGCCTCTGGTCCCTCCGTTTACTTAATAAGGCAGCGGCCCAACAAGCCAACCCTCGCTCCTGCTCCTCCGCCTCGGCACGGCCCCGGGGTCCGGCCACCCCCCCGGGGCTCCTGCCGGCCCCTCGCAGGAGGCAGCACCGCCGAGCCGCTGCCTGAAGCCAGCCCAAGGCAGGCAAGAGCGAGGACAGGAATCCTGAGCGAGAAATTAGTGTGAGTAATTATTAGTATTGGGTAATTATATCAGCGTCAGGATGAGGAGAAAGGTTAATGGGTTTATTTATTTATTTATTTTTGGTAAATGTCTTTTCCCCCAGGTGGGAAGGCAGGCAGGGTGGGCAGGAAGGAGCGTGTTTCCGAGGGGGGCTGCTCTGATTAACCCGCATCCTCTCCCCCTTCCGCTGCCCCACGGGTGCAGGGAGAGGGGGGGGAGCGATGCCTCCGTGTCTGTAAGAGATCAGATGGGAGGCACCTTGTGCATCCCGCGCGCCGCTCCGCCGCGCTATGGTCCAAACGGCCCGCGCCCTTCCCGCCAGCCGGGATGAGCAGGTTCCCATCGGGCTGATCCCACTGGAAGGGCCCTGATGCCGGGTTCCCGCCTCTGCCCGTGCAGCAGCGGGCGCTGTGGGCGGTCGGGTTCTCCTGGCGCGGGATGGCGTAGGGGTCTGTCTGCCCGTGGTCTCCTGGTGCCGGGGAGAAGCGGCAGGGTTGGTCTGCCTACACGAGCTAACTCAAAAACTCCTTCGTGCCCTGCCTTTTGGCCAACCAGAAGACAACCTGATGGCCAGGTCTTCCAAATTTCATTTTCCTGAATCCCAAACCCACCTATAGAGCATCCTTGGTGGGAGGAGGGGTGCCGGAGGAAGGGTTCCTGCGTGTGCATGCTTGGGGTGGCCCCGTGCCCCCCGCCGGAGCACCCTGACATGTGGCAGGCTGGGCTCCGGCCCCGTTTGACGACCGAGAGTATTTTTAGGTTCTTCCTGGAGCCTCAAATTAACTGGAAGTGCTTCATGTCTGTTGTTTTTTTTAATACATCTCTTTCTCTTTCCCAGCACTGCGCAGTGCAATAATGTAATGGGGAAATTACCTCGCTAGTTAAAAATTACTGCCAACGCGACATCCAGCCATAGATCTATTTTAGAACCAGGGTAAAACTATATCGATTCTTCTGCGCCGCAACTGCGGCCCATAAAAGGGTTGGAAAGGTGCGTTTGTCACGTTGCTGTACAAGGAGGGGAAGCAGCGCCTTGCTGGGGAGGGGGGATGCTCCCCGTTACCCTCCGCTGGAGAGCGGCCTCGGACAGGACTTTGTAGGGGAGAAGCTGCGAGGCAGGAGGGGAGCGAGCTGTGCGGGGATGCGGGGAGGCAGGGCTGGGTCCGGGGGGCGATGCTGGGTACCGCCGGGCAAGGGGTGCCGCAGGGCAGGGGCTGCCACGGGGCCCTGTACCGCTGGTGTCTGGGGCTTGACCTCCTCTGACGTTTGGGGTAGGAGCAAATGCGGTCCTGGACCTGGGCAGAAAGACACCGGCCCGCAGAAGGGCAGGCAGAGGCTTTAGGACGGGCTTTTGGCATCTCTGGGTTCCCCAGCACACAGCGGTACCCAGGGCGGGAGCGATGGGGAGCAGAGCAGGGGTCTGGCACAGGGTGCTGAGAAGGCGGGTAAGTACCAGGACCAGTTTGGGTTACGGCAAAGGCTCTTCAGTCCTGCAGCAGGACGTACAGGGGGTTTTTGGCTGTGCCGTGGGCTCCCAAGCGTTAGCCTGGCCCTGCAAGCCCGGTCACCGCATCCCCCGGGGAGAGGACGGCCCCTGTGCTCGGTGCTGTGCAGGACTCCTCGCTCTCTGGCTGCTCAGGGGTCTCTTTCTTAATTAAATACATTTGTTTTGTAAAACTGCCTAAAAATAATCCGGGGCTGGTGCATGCAGGAGGCTGGCGGTGAATCAAAGGCGCCGCTCTAATTAAACGGGCCCCGGTTTGTTTGTGAGCCGCATACATTTCCATGCTAATCAGCTGCACACCGGGATCCTGCTTTCCCGGCCCTGTATCCTCCTGATTGGGAACCGTGCAAATGCTGGCGGCGATTTATTGCAGGAGGGGGACAGGGCGGCCGGGATGGCTGCTGCGGGGGGCACGAGGGCTTGGGCACGGCTGCGCTGGGCCGTGGGAGCGGCTGCGACGGTCAGGGCAGGGCTGTGGGATGCATTTTGAGGGGTGCTTCACAGCAGTGGATTTGGCCCCCTGCAGTGGGGGGGATCCCGAGTCCCGCGGAGGGGGGTGCCGGACCGGCTCCCTGCGTGTGCCGGCAGAAGCGTGGAGCCAGTCCCGGGCAGCGTTTGCTCCGTCTCGCTGGGCACGCTGCTTCTCTGCCTGCCACTGGGTTTTTTTGCAGAATGTGCTGCTGGCGTGGCCCCCACCCCTTGGGAGACCCACTGAGCCGTTTCCCCGGCACTGTCTCCCCTGAGGCTGCCCCATGCCGAGGGACAGCCTGAATCTGGGGGTATCGCAAGCGACGGCATTAGCAGAAAGCATCTCTCGCTCGTGGAGGTGGCAATCAGGTTACAGCAAGTAGCACAGCCGAGTTTAGCTCCTGCTCGGTGGGTGCCTCCTGACGTGGTTATCACCGGTACAGCCAGAAACCGGTGTATTTAGGAAGAGCTTTAATGTAACGGCAAGCCGTTAAGGGGATTAAAGCCTTCACCACGTTCCTGCTCAGGGAACAAAGGCGCTTTCTGAACCTCTGTTGACCCTCAGCTTCCTTGAGACCCTCTTGACTTCCCCGGTCACGAGTCCAAGCATTTCCTCTGGTGGATGGGGAGATGAGAGCCCTACCTGCGTGCGCCGCAGCATCCTGCCCGGCCGCGGCTTGCTGTGGTGCGGCGTGCGAGCCGCTTTTGGTACCGCTGCGGCTAAATGGGGTTTGCTGCTTTGCTGCAAGCTAGGGGCTCGTGTGTGCCGTGCTGCGAGTTGGAGGGGCTTTGGGGCTGAGCGGCAGGGGGTGAAGTGTGAGAACCACGGATGTGGCTTCCCTCCCTGGAGAGATGCGAACGCCGTCAGCATAAACACGGTGCAAATACACCAGACAAATGCAAAAAAGGGAAGAAAACATTGTAGTCCGGCCTTCTGGAAAGGGTCGGAACGTTTGCAGAGCGGCTGCTATTTTGCCGTGCTGCAGTGGCCGTGGCGTGGCCACGTTGGTGTGGGACGGAGGGGTGACATCCCTAACGGGGCACGTTCCCCATCCCAGCCCCTGGGTGGGTGCTGAGGTGCACGTGGGACCGTGCTCACCCAGCCTTGCTCTCCCCGCAGATCCTGGTGGACTTGCCGGCTGAGAGGAAGCACCAAGCGCTGCAGTACGAGAATGTCGTGGCCCACGAGGGCAGCTCCATCCTGCGAGACCTGGTGCTCAGTCCCGACCGCCAGCACATCTACGCCATGACGGAGAAACAGGTAAGGGGAGGGGACGGCAGCCCCTCCGCTCTCCTGACTCGGCAGCCCACGTTGCCGCCCCAGCCCGCAGCCCCACGTGCTGGGAAACCTTTCGGGCAGCTCCCTGGCGGGGTCTGCCCTTTCTTTGCTTCCTGGGGTTGGGGCTACCTGGAGGCTCCTGTCCCAGGGCACGGAGGCAGCTCCGCCCTGCTCCTCTCTGCAAAAACACTGTCCCGAGGCACCGACTCTGTGGCCCTCCTGCTCCTCTCCTCGCTGGGCATTAACTGTTAGCAGCAGCTGCTTGAAATCCCAGTGGTCCTCAGGGACCGAGGGCTGCCCGACCCTTCCTTGCTGCAGGGGCTGGCCATAAACCTCCTCCCCGCTCCAGCCCTCCCCTGCTAAGCAGGGTTTTGCAGGTTAGCAGAAGCTCCTTGCTCCAAATGGCTTTTTCTCCTCCGGGGCGGCTGCTTTTGCACCTCGGGGCGGAGGGGACGGCGTGCACCCAGACCCCGGCGTGCACCCGGACCCCGGCGTGCACACCTCTGTCCCTGCCTCTGCTCCTGCTGAGCCCATCGGACGTACGGACACGATCCGGATCCAGCACTGCCGTCCTGGCAGCGTGGTTGGGGCTCACGATAAGAAGTTTTGGTTGGCTTTGCGAGCGTTAGTGTGATCCCTGACCTGCCGGAGAGCTTGTGGGTGCGAGTTCATCCATCCGCTGGCTGCATTGGAGCGGGTGAAGCGGGTTCGTGCCACGGCGATGGTGCTTTTTGGATCCGGCATCAGCAGGGACATGCACCGTGGCTGGTGGGGTGACGCAGGGCGGCCGTGCTGGGACGTGGCGTGCCTGCATCTCGCAGCATCTCCACTGCTCTGCCCGGGAGAGGCGTGCGCAGGTGGGACCGTGGCTGAGCTCGGCGCGTACCAGGTCTCCTGGCCGCCAGCCCGGGGGCTTGGGAGGGGGAAGGATGCTGGAGTGGGGACGTGGGTTTGTCTAGACAGCCCCGTGGGGAAAGCAGAGCCCTTTCCCTCCTCCTCCCAGCGCCTGTCTCTGGTTTCTGCTCCGCTGCAGGAAACCCGTGGCTTTCCAGGAGGGGCAGGAACTGTGTTCGGGCTCCTCCGTGCAGCTGTCCTGGGCCGTGTTTCTGTCCCTGGCCGTGTTTCTGTCCTTGGCCTGGCTCCACTGAGCCTCCGCTCTGCGGGGGAGATGTTGGAGCCGTGGATGCGGGAGGGGGGGTTACGCCGAGCTGGACTGGGGATGTCCCCCCAGGGCCACGGTGGCTACTGGGAGCCGGCACGTGCCTGCGCGGGGTCTGTCTGGGGGGGACCCGCTGCCGACCCCCTCGCCACCACCTGCCTGGAGTGATGTCGGGGACAAACAAATGGGAACGCTACAGGTATCCTCATCGGTATGCAAACTGGAGGGTACCGGTTGGCCAGCCTTATCCCAGCCCTGTAGTCATCACGCTAAGCCCATCCCCTGCTGGGCTGGGAGGAGAGAGGGCACCCTGGATTTAGCCTTCAGCGGAGAAGTTTGCAAATTTTAATTAATGAGCGAGTCCTGCCCTCTGGGAGCAGTGGGGAAACTGAGGCACGGGCACAGCAGGCTCGGGCAGCTGCCTGGTGCTGCCGGCTCCTCGTGGCGGGTGAGCAGGGAGCTCCCTGCTTCCTGCACCCCCTCCCCGTCCCCCCTTCTCCTCCCCTCTCCTTAATAAAACCCACTCTCTTCCCTGCTACGGCTCGGTGTTATCAGAGTGCTGGTGGAAAGTAATTAAATGAACAGTTGTAACGGAGCTCGAAGGGCTCGGCGAACGAGGGGATTTTAATCAAATCTGGAGGAGCAATTAATAAAGGACGGGTAACTCTTTCGGAGCAGGGCTGCGGCAGCCGCAGGGTGCCTGGCCGGCGCGGGGGCTGAGCCGGCACAGCCCGTTCCCGCAACCCTGCGGAGATGCAATGGTGGAAGGAGCTTGGTTGGGGTGAAAGCCTCCCTGGGGTGGAGGCGTTGCCTCCAAATGTGCTGCCCGGGCCCGGGAGAGGAGCGGGCAACGGCGGGGGGCTCGGCCTGCTCACGGCCGCTTCCTCCTCTCTAACGGGCCGGCGTGAGTCTGTGCTGGGTCCGTCTGTGTGGGCAGCGCGGGGAAACGCACAGCCGTCCCCCTTCACTCCCTGCCTGCTCCCCGCAGGTGACGCGGGTACCGGTGGAGAGTTGCGAGCAGTACGAGAGCTGCGAGCTGTGCCTGGGCTCCCGGGACCCCCACTGCGGCTGGTGCGTCCTCCACAACGTGTAAGTACCACAGGCTCGGCCCCGGGCCCGCGCCAGCAAACCACGGTTTGCAAACGATGTCCGTCCCCGCTGCTGGTCTCCTTGGGGACACCCCTCCCGGACTTTGGTCCCGAAATGCGGGGGGATGGAGCGGTCCGAGGGGTCTGCCATCCCTTCCCGCAGCGCCCGGGCTGTGCTCATGAGCACCCATGCACGGCAAAGCTGCCTGAAGGGCCCCTCTAATCTGGCCTACGGACTCCCGGGTTCGGCATCTTTGTGCCAATAAGAAAAATTGAAGATAAAAGACCCCAGAAGTCCCCGGTGCTGGCACCAGGGGAAAGCAGAGCTCCCGTACCGGCCTCAGGCACCCAAGGTCCCCAGCTGGGCGTCACCTCTGTGCCGAAGGGTCTGTTTGCCGTGGCGTCCGCCCAGAGCCACGCAGGACCCCCGGGGATTCTCCTCCTCACCCTGGTGGTTTCATCCCCCTCACCCTGGTGGTTTCATCCCCCTCCAGATGCTCGCGCAAGGACCGGTGCGAGCGGGCGGACGAGCCCCAGCGCTTTGCCTCTGACCTGCGGCAGTGCGTCCAGCTCACCGTCCAGCCAAAGAACATCTCGGTCACCATGTCGGAGGTCCCGGTAAGCCCCCTCTGCTGCCCGTGCACCCCCCCAGCCACCTCCTGACCCTCCGGAGGCGGTGGCTGGGGAGGCGGCAATTAAAAATAACTAACGAGTATATGACAAATAGGGAGGAAGGGGAAGAGAGGTCCGAGACAAATAAAACATAGCAAAGTGCAGGGCATTGACGAGGGCTGGCCTATTGATGGAGATAATAAACCAGCTGATGATTATTCAGAAAAGGCATAACCGAGCAATAAATATTTCTCCGTAATACAAACACCAACATCAGAGCTGCTGTTCGTAGGCCAGCGATCCATCTAGCTCAATGGCCTGTCTCTGACCCCGGCCTGCAGTAGATATTTTGGGATGAGGCTTCGACGCACAACCCGCTGCTCTCTCTGTGCAGACAGAAAGGATGATGGACTTCCCTGAAGTATTTTCCAGGCCATTAGCACCGCGAAGAGAATACGAAAGAGCGTATACTAGCAATAAAGTTTAGAAAACTGCCAGGTCTGGATATCTGGCACTCAGGAGTCCTAAAAGACTTGGCCGAGGAGTTCCGTGGCCCGTGGATATTTGTAATAACGTGACTTTGCAATAAATAAGTGAACGTTGAGAAAAGCCCAGGAAACAGAGAAGGTGCTCGTTTTTTTTTGCCCAGATGCAGAAAGGACCAAATGGTCAGAGACTGCTTAGTTTGACACCAGGTTTAGGAAAACTAAAGGAAAAAAAAAACTGGTGCAGGATACAAGTGATAAAGAATTAAGGATAGGAATATAATTAATGCCAGTCAACGCAGTTTTATGTCAAACAAACCACATTTTGTTCTTTGGTGAAATTATGACTTGAATTAGAAGAGGGACTGCGGGGATGTGATGTCTTTAAGCTTCTACAAAGCATTTGACGTGGTACAACACAACGTTCTGATTAAAAATTAGCATTATACAATATTGATAAAGCATGTGTTAAGTGGATTAAGAACTGGCTCCGTGACAGATCTCAAAAAGTCCTCGTCAGAGGGGAATTGTCACTGAATGGAAACGGTTTGGAGAGTGCTTCTGCAGGGGCTAACGTTCGTCGGTAACGTGGAGATAAATGCGAGATGGCTGCGGACGGGACCGGCGGAGGATGCTGGGACCGGGGGGTGGTAGGGCTGAGATTTCCTTCAGAGCACTGGCGTCTGAGTGGGGCTGGTTTAGCAGAGAAACTGGGGTTTGACATCGCCAAGTCTAAAGTTAGACATGGAGGGAAAAAGCAGGCATTCGCCCGGCATCCTGGAAAGCGGGGCCGGGGCTGAGCCCGTGCCGTGGGGCTGAGCCCGTGCCGTGGGGCTGAGCCCGTGCCGTGGGGCTCTCGATGCTCCTCGGGCGAAGCCGGGAGCTGGGCGGTGTTTCCACCCCTCGGGTGGTTATCTCCTGAGCGACGGCAGGGTGCTGCGCCGAGGTCTGGTGTGGTCGACACGGGGATGCTGCGCTCGGGCTGGAGTCCAGCTTTGAGAGGGGGAGGCTGAAAACCTCCCGTAAACATCATGTAAATGAGTTGAAGGCTGGCGAAAATGCCTTGCAGTGAGAGACTTCCAGAGCTCAATCTGCTTAGCTTATCAAAAAGAAGATTAAGAGGTGACTTGATTACAGAGTATAAGTGCCTTTACAAGGAGCAAATATCATGGACTAAAGGGCTTTTTAATCTATCAAGGAAAGGCATAACAAGAATTAATGGCTGGAAGCTGCGAAAAATTCAAATTAGAAATAAGGCAAGCGTTTTGTAAAGTGAGAACTGCTGACCCCGGGAATGATATTGCGAAGGAAGAGGTGGATTCCTCCCCTCCTCGGCTCTGCCGGAGCGGATGCCTTTCCACGACATACTCTTTAGCCCGACGCTGGGCTTGTCTCTGTAGAGGTGAGGCGTAATGGCTTGTGGTACCATGAGGGCAGAGGACGGGAGGCTGTGAGTCGTTCCGTCTTTTAACCCATTTAAATCCTCGCTCCTTGCCTGAGCGGGGAGGTCCGTGGATGGGGTTTGCTCGCAAAAGCCCGGAGCAGGTCTCCCCACCACGTGTGGGTGGTGGAAGAGGGATTGCACCCCTGCTCTTTCTGTTGGCTGGGCTTAAACGTAGCAGACACGGAGGAGTCGTCTTTGCTAGTTTTCTGTCTTCATGCTCTTGCCTCTCCTCCCCAGCTCGTCCTGCAGGCCTGGAACGTCCCAGACCTCTCGGCAGGAGTCAACTGCTCCTTCGAAGACTTCACCGAGTCCGAGAGCCGCATTGAAGATGGGAAGATCTACTGCAGCTCTCCCTCTGCCAAGGATGTCATCCCCATCACCAGGGGCCGCGGTGAGCTTGTGCCTTGGGGCGGGAAGAAAGCCCGAGACAAACCTTTTCCCCCTTGTTTGCCCCACAGCCAGATGTGGAGGAGGACAGTCCTCCCGTGACAGCGATCCCCAGCCCCCGAGCAGGACCCGAGTTGGGTTCTCGGGGTGCAGGAGGAGAAGGACATTGCTGCTCATGGGGGACTGGTCCTTGTTCTCCTCCGAGCCGTGGGCACAGCTACTTGCTGACATGGTAGTGGTCTGCGCACCAGCCCTGGGCACCCTGGCCTCGTTCCCACCGGTGGCCCATTCCTGGGCAGATGTGCTGTAGGTGGCCATGGGCTCTAGGACATTCTGCCGACCCCAGAACTGTTAAGCTCCCCTTCAGTGCCACCAGTACAACCCAAGGCACCTGCCTCCGTGCCAGCGGGTTGCAGTTAGCTGTAGGGGCTCAGAGCTGTACTTGGGCTCTGCTGGCCTGTTTGGTGGCTGAGTGGGGGTGTGTGTGTGTGAACACTCTCTTTTTATTGCCAGATTCAGGGGATTTTGTTAGTTAACTGGGCTGAGCGGTGATGTCCAGCTCTCTGCAGCCCATCACAAGCCTTGGGCTGAATGCTGGGCCATGCACTGTGTCCTTTCTGATGCCTTCTTCTGCCTGGGTCTCTCCCAGGGGACAAGCGAGTGGTGAAGCTCTACCTGAAATCTAAGGAGACGGGGAAGAAGTTTGCCTCCGTGGATTTTGTTTTCTACAACTGCAGCGTCCATCAGTCGTAAGTGGCCTGGGCTTCGCGAGAATGCTCCGGGAACAGATTGGTGGGGCAATGTGAGACTGGGAGGGAGCGATCTCGGCTTTGCGGGTGTTGATGTTGCAAGAGGAAAGGGCAGTCAAGTATAGTGGTGTTTGCAGTGAGAAATCTCCTCCTTTTGCCCTTGTAAACTGGGACAGTGACCAGAGCACCCGCAGTTGGTTTGAGCGTGTGGGAACGTATAGCATCAGGGCAGAACCTCACTTAAAAACAGGGCTTTGGCTTTGGCAAAAGCTTTGGAAGAAGAAGCAAGTTTACTGCATTGCAGGCTACTGTAGCAATCCATGTGACCGAAAATGCCAAGCATCTTATTATTCCTGGAAACAGTTAATAGGAGTGACTTGGCGATGCAGAAGGAGAAGCCCGTGTTTTCCTGTGACGGTACCTGCTTCCCAGGCTTGCTGGAGAGCGAGCTGGGAAGTTACAGCAACATCGGTGGAACACGCTGCATGTCCTGAGGTGTTTACCCAAGAATTTCCGAACTGGAAGTAATTGTGAATTTGCTTTCTTCTCAGACTGCCTTGAAATCTACTCCACGTAGGGGTTTTTAGGCAGTTTGAGATACGCGTGTGATAAAATAGAGGAGGTGTGGATTATTGATGTGCTGTCTAAGCAGGGTGTCTAAAGCCTCTAACAGCGAGCTGCTGCTGAGGAGCTGCGGATGGTGAGCTTGAGCGGCGGGGAGATGGCTCCGCTGTGGGAACGCCGGAGAAGATGCTGGGGTGTGTTTGGGCAAAGAATTTGGAGCTCAAGAATGCGAGCGATTTCATTACCCTGCCAGAAACTTCCCATGGATGGCGGTGCTCCGGCTGATCAGTAATTATAGATAAGCAAACGCAGAGTGATCTCTTTTGGACGGCTGTTTGCAAAGCGTCTAGGCTGGCTCGGGGTGGGGGGGGTTTGCTGCAGGTGGCTCCTCCAAAGCCTGTTCGGCAAACGAGCTGGGTTTTCCCCTTGGGCCGGGGAAAAGCGGGGGAGATGCAGGCGCCCCGGCTGGGTCCGTGCCGCGAGCTCGGAGGGGCACGCGTCAGAGGAGAGCCCCTGCAAAGCTCGTGCATCACGGGGACCTCTGCCCTGCCCGCTCTTTGCGCAGGGAGCGGGTCTCGGCTCCTGGGAGCGCTGTACCGGCGAGGGAGGAGAGAGTTTGCAAACTTGACTTTCTCCCTCACCTTGACTCCCAAGATGAGCTTTGTCTCCCTTCACGTTGTGTGGTTTCAATAACATTAGCTCAGCTTTGGCTCGGGCTGGCTGCATGTCATTATTTTGCGAATCAAAAAGCAGATGTGACTTTTATTTTTCTAAATGAAAGAAAGAAGACTTTTAAGTACAAATGGCATTGGATTCGCTCCAATCGGGGCTCCAGCATTTTGGTCCGGTGGGAAGAGGTGGTGAGGGAATTGGCATTTTATTTTATGTGCCTGACACAGGAGGGAAAAAAAAAAACCCACCCCCCCCAAACAAACCTACAACAAAGAGCCCTGACTGATTTATTACTGCGTTGATGTTTAATTTTGGATGCATTATTTAAAAAGGCTAATTATGGATGCATTAATATTTATGGGCTCCGGTTGGAGCTGATAGAAAAGTCCATGTTCTAGGCTGGTGAACATTATTATTATTTTCTTTACATCAAGAATTTTAGGGTTTGGAGGCAGTTTTAACTATGTGACCTGCAGTCGAGTCATAGCCAAAGAGCATGACAATACCTAGGATGATGCAATACTTTTAAATACCATTTGCAGACAGGCGTCTTTAATGGATCTCTTCGGAGTTAATAGCCTTTCAGATCCAGGTTTCATATTTTGTGGAGGAAAATCTATACGTCA